>NC_088217.1:45622763-46272763 GCF_036934945.1 Oncorhynchus masou masou | reverse complement strand
GTTCTGGGCCAACTGTAATTTGCCTATGTCCTTCTTTGCGACACTTGACCATATATATATATACATACAGTACCAGTCAAAAGTTTGGATACACCTGCTCATTCAAGGGTTTTTCTTTATTTTTACTATTTTTTACATTGTAGAATAATAGTGAAGACATCGAAACGATGAAATAACACATGGAATCATGTGTTAGTAACCAAAAAAGTGTTTAAAAAGTGCTTTGCTGGTGACACTGTTGTGATTGATTTAGAATTCAAGGAACACTTAACTAGCATGCCAAGAGTGTGCAAAGCTGTCTTCAAGGCAAAGGGTGGCTACTTTGAAGAAACTAAAATCTAAAATATATTTTAATTTGTTTAACACTTTTTTTGGTTACTACATGATACCTTATGTGTTATTTCATAGTTTTGGTGTCTTCACTATTATTCTACAATGTGGAAAATAGTAAAAATAAAGAAAACCGAATGAATGAGTAGGCGTGTGCAAACTTTTGACTGGTACTGTAGGACTATAACCTCTCACATAGTTTTAATATTAACTCATGCAAAAATCAGTAGCAGTGCATTGGAAAAATCACTGTGGAAGCCAAGCCCCCCCCCCCCCTCAAATGATAATCGTGTTGTTTGCATTAAAAGGATGACACACACACTGTCATTTCAATCTGAAAACTCTCAAAGGAATCTGTTGTTATACCTTTCATGACAGGTCTCTGGAAGAACCACAATACCATAGTAACAATGGTGAACACCAAAGACTGAACTATACATCTGTTTAGAGAGCTCACTTGAGGACGTGAAGTCCGGGTCAAGGTGTCCAGTGCACGCTCCACGATGACATCATGCCACAGTAGTGCCAGTCCTCCATGATACTGCACAGCCATGGGGATCACCCAGCGGTAAAGAACAAAGAGGACAGCCGCTCCCATGATCAAACCAGAAAGAAGGCTCAGCAACATCCTAGGACACACAAAGATGGCTGTCATAAAAATGAATTCACTGTAATATAAACTATTTCTAATTTAGTTATGAAGACGGATAAACAGATAAATAACCATAGACACACTGTACCCATTTTAAAAGATTTTGCAATACAGTATGTCCTCTTATAAACAACAAGAAATCTGTGTGATCATAATGAAATGAATACTTATGGAAATCAATGCCCACGTCCATCAGATCTTGTATCTCTCCTTTCATTCCTCCTTTTGTACTAGGCTAATGAAATGGGTATTTACTATGCAGCAGATGACACTCAAACATGTCCTCCTCTCATTATCATTCAACCACTGTTGTCATATCCACTCATTACTCTCCATCACACTCACCATCACTCATCAAGGGGAAATGTATTTCATGATTGGCACTTTATATTAATATTTTTAACAAATACATTCATGTGTCCATGTGTTTCAAAATAATACTAACTAAATCACACTGGACTATGACAAAGTAACAACAAACACAACAAGTGTCTATTCGTGAAGAAAAGTCAACAACCTAGCGCTCACATTGAAAATCAAAATCACCTCTGAAACATGGTGGTTGAGTTGAGAAAAGTGCAAAAAGGGATAAGAACAAATCCTAAATCCACTACAAAACACATGATTTACACGTATGGAGGCGGGGGGTGGGAGTGTGGACTCTTGAACCTTTCATAGAGAATGCAACTCATGTCTATAAGCCCAGGAGAGGCTGAGCGGAGGTAATGCCTCGAGATGGGCTTTGCGTTGCATAGCAACGGGCAGAACAGGTCAAGCTGTGAGACAAAACCCATGGCACTTGGGCTGAGACCATCTTTACTTAGCCTTTCTTACACGTACGTGTACTGTAGCTACACACATAAAAGCTTCTGGAAATGTAGTCAGGCGCTTTGAGAGAGTGCCTTAATTAGATGGCAAATATACAGCAAATTGTTTGATGAAGCGGATTAACTGTACCATATTCCAGTGGGCCTTGCACCCTCAAGGTGCTTGAGATGTATAAAATGTATAAAGACAAAATAAAAATGTATAAAGACAAAATATTAACACCCGCTTATACTAAATAATCATAAACTGCAGTGTACAGAGAGAGAGCTCAATAAAACAACTCTGAAGATCGTTCCAGGATATCATGAGGTGAAGAGGGGCATACGAATCAGATGACAGAAAACACATGCCACACATATTTAACCCAATCCCCTCTGATGTAATTATGGAATCGAAACAGTTCCAATGAAATCTACACAATTCAGTCAGTCAAACATCAAAATGCTCCGCAACATCTTAAGCTTTTTAGAAAGGGAGAAGACAATTTACTGCACTGTTATCATGAAACCACAGTTGAAACCAACAATGTAAGCATGCAAAACGTAGCAGCTATTTCTTATACTATTTCAGCATGCAAAGGTAGATCAAAGACATGTCAATGGCATAATAACATGGCTATACTTACATCTGAAGCTTGTCAGTCTCCAATCAGGATGGAGATATTCTTCCTTTTCTTCACTTACACTTCTCCTTCTTGATGCCACCTCTCTCGCCATAAAACTGTTCCACACCTTCCAGCACAGTTCGTCTCACACACCAGCGCATTTTCACGAGACCCCTCCCTACATGCCAACCCTCCCCCTCACTTTCCGCTGCTGAATAATAGCTAACCCTTAGTGTGAACAGAGCGGAATCCCACTGGGCACGGACGTCAATTTAACATCTGGTTCACGTTGGATCGACATAACTTCGTTGAAATTGGAAACAACAACGTTGAATTGACCAGTGCGTGCCCAGTGGGATGTGGAGGTCTCACTAGAGAAAGCCCACTCTCAGTCATCAACACACTCACAGCCCACCTCACGCATAAGTTGGATCAGAAGGGACAACACAGAAGGAAGCAATGAAAAGAGAGGAGGTATGGCTTACCTTGCATGGACTGGATGACCGGGCTGCAGTTTTGAACCCTACTCATCAGTATCCTAATCCCCTTTGAAGCCACTCCTCCTCTGTCATTCCACGAGATCTCATCACAGGAGTCAGGTGAATCAGAGTATTATGAATTCATGCATGAATTGGCTAAATTAACACAACGTCTAATTCTGACCCGATTTCTATTAATTGTTTTAAGAAACGTGGTAGATAATGAAAGCCTTGTATAAACAAATAGCATTTATTCAATGAAAGACAAAAACAAAAATAATGTTCCCAGTGTGCTTTTGAAAAGGCAGTATTCCAGTAAGTCTGGCCTTCTTTATGATTTTGGTCATTGATGTGCTCCAATTTGAATAATCTGAACACAGGCCATCACATCAGAAATAATCTGGAATATCAAATGAATATCAAAAGAAAGCTGTAAAATTAAACAGTGACAGTTTTACATAAACTGGATTTGTTTCTCATGTCATCTCTCCATATCAAAAGTTATTATCTCCACATCAAACGCTTCAAATCACCCGACAAAATATAGTGATAATTGATTGCTCTCGCAGAGTAAACAGAAAAATAGCACATGCAGAAAATCAGCTGAAAAAAAATAACACTTGCTGAATTTCATACATGACCCACAAAACCCCTTCCCCCACTTTAATGGCAATTCTGCCACTTTTTAACCTCATAATTATCACCAGCACCAAACCAGTGTCTACATACGGTATGTGAAAACAGCACGTTTCTATGATCTGTGGTTAAACAGATAAGGTCCTAAAAAAGACTTCTCTGTGACATCACAGGGTAGGATTAAAAGTAAGAGAAACTGATTTTCTAAACCTGCAACAAGTTACTAGTCAGAGGGAGGGTATTTTCTTGCTTCCCACGTTGCCACGTGTCTCACAGTGTTAGAAAATCTCCTTTTTTTTAAATGTTTCAACTTCTGATGATGTCATCGCGTTTAACTTTTTTTATTTATATTTTGTTCTACAAAAAGTAGAAATACGCAAATTTCATATTTAGACACTGGTATTGTGCTTGAGATAATGACATGAGGTTTAAAATGGGTGGAATTACCCTTGAAATCATCATCATATTATGGGACTTCACCTCTGTAACCTCTGTGGCCTCGGTGAGACGGCTGTGTCTCTGATGTAATCCAGGGTGGTTCAGACACTGTGCAGTGGTGGCGACTCTGTGTCCATGAGGGGATCCAGAGGGGTTCAGACACTAGGTAACAGTATGATGTCTATGAGGAGATCCAGGGATGTTTTAAACACTGGGCAGCGGTGGCTCTCTTCTCTGGGAGGGGCTCCAGCATGGTGAGGAGGAAGGCACTGAACTGGACTGCCTGCTCCCGTGGCCACTCGTATTTATCCAGCAGGATCTCACACAAACTCCACGGCTTCAGCCTTGAGATGCGCCTCAGATGCCCTGTTAGCAAACAAGGGAAAGAGTCTTAGTATTGACTGAACAGAATATGTCAAATGAATTTGATAGTCATTGTGTGGGTGAAATTAAAACAAGGGTGATTCACATAAATATGAATCAGATGCTACAAGAAACCCTTTGTGGAAACAACAGTTCACAAGTCATTGTTAATAGATATACCTTTGTGATTGAAATATCGCCTGGAGTTTCTCCCTGAGAGGGCAAACTGGGATGGAAGGGGTCCCAGCAACTCAATTATGTGAGCAATGTGATCTGAAAGGAGACATTGGACTATGCAGGTGAAATAAATATTATAGCATTTATTTTATTTCCTTTTTTTATGAGCAAGACAAATCACGTGGAAAAACACAGGACAGAGAGCAGAAAGGACAAGGCTTACCTTCCTCTCGAGAGAAGTTGTCCCCTGAATGGGGTTCAAACAGATATTCCCCAGTGGCCAGCTCAAATGCCTGTATGGATATGTTAAGAGTTCTTAGTAATAGATATTATGGACAGTCATAAGGGTGGATGTGGTGCTCCTGGGTTCTCACCATGCAGGCTGTGCTCCAGATGTCTGCAGGAGTGCCATAGCCAGCCCCAATCAGGACCTCCACAGAACGGTACTGACAGGTCTGGATGTCCTCTGTGAAGTGTTTGTACTGAAGAGCAGAGACATGAAGAATTAGCCCTCCATACTATGAGCAATTACTTGATATTAGCCTGTTGAATGTTATATTAATGTATTTTGTCATCTAAGGTACCATATTTAATACCTATACATTACCAGTCCGAAGTTTGGACACACCTTCTCATTACAGGGTTTTTATTGATTTTCACTATTTTCTACATTGTAGAATAAAGGTGAAGACATAAAAACAATGAAATAACACATATGGAATCATGTAGTAACCAAATAAAAGTGTTAAACAAATATATTTTATATTTGAGAATATTCAAAGTAGCCACCCTTTGCCTTGATGACAGCTTTGCAAACTCTTGGCATTCTGTCAAACAGCTTCATGAGGTAGTCACCTGGAATGCATTTCAATGAACAGGTGTGCCTTAAAAGTTAAAAGTTCATTTGTGGAATTTCTTTCCTTCTTAATGCGTTTGAGCCAATCAATGGTGTTGTGACAAGGTAGGGTTGGTATATAGAAGATAGCCCTATTTGGTGAAAGACCAAGTCCATTTTATGGCAAGAACAGCTCAAATAAGCAAAGAGAAATCACCATCATTACTTTAAGGCATGAAGGTCAGTCAATTTGGAAAACGTCAAGAACTTTGAAAGTTTCTTCAAGTGCAGTCACAAAAACCATCAAGCGCTATGATGAAACTGGCTCTCATGAAGACTTCCACAAGAAAGGAAGACCCAAAGTTACCTCTACTGCAGAGGATAAGTTCATTAGATTTTTTAGAGTTACCAGCTTCAGGAATTGCAGCCCAAATAAATGCTTCACTTAGTTCAAGTAAACAGACACATCAACTGTTCAGAGGAGACTGCATGAATCAGGGCTTTGTGGTCGAATTGCTGCAAATAAACGATTAGTAAAGCACACCAATAACAATAAGAGACTTGCTTGGGCCAAGAAAAATGAGCAATGGACATTAGACCAGTGGAAATCTGTCCTTTGGTCTGATGAGTCCAAATTAGAGATTTTTGGTTCTAGTCTTTGTGAGACACAGAGTAGGTGAACGGATTATCTCCACATGTGTGGTTTCCACCGTGAAGCATGGAGGAGGAGGTGTTATGGTGTGGGGTTGCTTTGCTGGTGACACTGTCAGTGATTTATTGTGATGGTGTGGGGGTGCTTTGTATATAATAATAATATATCCCATTTAGCAGACGCTTTTGTCCAAAGCGACTTACAAGTCGGCTGGGGCCACTACTTTACATATGGGTGGCCCCAGTGGGAATTGAACCCACGACGCTTGGCGTTGCACGCGCCATGCTCTACCGACTGAGCCACAGCTTTGCTGGTGACACTGTCTGTGATTTCTTTTGAATTCAAGGCACACTTAACTAGCATGGCTACTACAGCACTCTGCAGCAATACGCCATGCCATCTGGTTTGCGCTTCGTGGGACTATCATTTGTTTTTCAACAGGACAATGACCCAACACACCTCAGGCTGTGTAAGGGCTATTTGACCAATAATGAGAGTGGTGGAGTGCTGCATCAGATGACCTGGCCTCCACAATCACCCGGCCTCAACCCAATTGAGATGGTTTGGGATGAGTTGGAACGCAGAGTGAAGGAAAAGCAGCCAACAAGTGCTCAGCATATGTGGGAACTCCTTCAAGACTGTTGGAAAAGGATTCCAGGTGAAGCTGGTTGAGATAATGCCAAGAGTGTACAAAGCTGTCATCAAGGCAAAGGGTGGCTACTTTGAAGAATCTCAAATATAAAATATATTTAGATTTTGAATTATTTAATACTTTTTTGGTTAATACATGATTCCATGTGTTATTTCATAGTTTTGATGTCTTCACTATTATTCTACAATGTAGAAAATAGTAAAAGAAATTAAGAAAAACCCTGGAATGAGTAGGTGTCCAAACTTTTGACTGGTACTGTATTCATTCATATACATAATGTCTGTCAGATAGTAACTCACCACCCAGCAGGCGTTGCCCAGATCTGCAATCTTGATGCTAATTCCATCAGCATTCTGTGGCTTCAGAAGATTCACCAACATATCTGTTTCACTGAACCCTGAAACAAAATACAAGACAGATGGTGCAGATAGATATTATGGATGATGGATGTGCCGTGAGTGCTCTGGTGTAAAATGGATGCTATGTATGATGTATTACAGCATAAATATCATTCATATACACTGAGCATACAAAACATTAGGAACACCTGCTCTTTCCATGACATAGATATGAAATGAAAGCTATGATCCCATATTAATGTCATTTGTGAAAACTACTTCAATCAGTGTAGATGACGGGGAGGAGAGAGGTTAAATTAAAGAAAGATTTATAATCCTTGAGACAATTGAGACATGGATTGTGTTTGTGTGCCATTCGGTGTGTGAATGGGCAAAAATGCGCTCAAGTTTCCCTGTGCATCAAGAATGGTCCACCACCCAAAAGACAGCCAGCCAATTTGACACAACTGTGGGAGGCATTGGAGTCAACATGGGCCAGCATCCCTGTGGAATGCTTGACACCTCGTAGAGTCCATGCCCCAACGAATTAAGGCTGTTATGAGGGCAAAAGGCATTGCAACTCAATATTAGGAAGGTGTTCCTAATGTTTTGTACACTTAGTGTAACTTAATCATCAGCATATGCATGAAATATTGTAATGCAAATCATGAAAGTTCAATTGAAACACTGGACAGGTATTCTGACATATACTACACGGAAATATGCTGTGACAATATACTCTATACAGGGGGCTCCAGATCAAGACTGACCATGTGATGGTGATGAGGGCTGGTTGTCTCTCTGGGTAGAAGGATGCAACACTGTAGATTGTCTAGAGCAGTGTGACATTGTAGTCAATGATGGTGCATCTTCTATTGGTGACGAGACTGACTCCCTGCTGTCAGAGCCCATTGCTTCTTCATGCAGCAGGTTCCGTCTCCATGTAGTACGCACAGGACCTGAAGGCTTAGGGGGAGAGGTGGAACTGGGAGTGCTACAGGGAGTGGTGATATTGGAGAATGACACATGAGGTTTTGCCCTCTTCTGACGGTCAACTAAATTGTCCTCGCCCTGTTGCGGCTGTTGATGTTTGTTCTCCTTTCTCGACAACCTGGCCCTCGGGATCCTGGAAACCTTCCCGGTCTATGAGCACAGTCACAGGATTTGTTGGGAAACTTAAAATGAGACGTCTCTCATTTTGCAGCATGCAACAGCGTTAAATATATTTTAAACCAATCTCTGCAAATAAGGTACATTTCTTTAAATATTAGTACCACAAATCCCTTTTGCATGCAGTGCATGCTAATTTTCAATGAATTGATCAAGGTGAACAATTTCACTACAAACACAAAGGTATAGTTATACATACTGAATGAATACAAATATCAATTAGTAAACTGTGCATCTTCATTCAGAAATGCTGTTCATGTCCAAGTTAATGATTAATACACATTTGTTATAGCACACACACACCATTGCTGTTGTAATGGTTGAATGAGTAGAACACCTGAAACAATACTGTAACTATTGACAACAGCCAGATTCACAGATCAATGCTTTTCTCCAGAAGAACCTTAATAGGGCCAAGATGCAGTGAATCAGCACACACTCACAATGCCAAGTCCATCTTACCCAAACCCCAAGAGTTTGGAAAGCCACAGTCAACTTCCCCAACAAGTTTGACACAATCTAATACCAAAATGATGATAGGAGGGGTCAGAGAGACAAGATGAGGTCATCAAAAGATTACCAGAAACTATGTTTCACCCTTTGTAGCAATATGGCTGGTTCATGATTTGAGACAAGACAAAGAGTTGATTGCCATACCTGCTTCTCTCTTAGACTGGTATTTTCTGGCATCAGTAGTAGATGAAGAGATCAGCAAGGCACAAGAGAACATGAAATCAAATCATAGAGAACAAAAATAATAACATTAGGTAATATTAAACTTTGAATATTCAACATTGTTATTGCATCTCCATCTATCTGTAACAAATCTTTTCCATTTCCCTCCATCTAAAAAATAAATTAAGTTTAAAAAAGACAAGAGGGAATTGTACTTAATGACACATGTATGCCAACTTGGAATAGAGAGCAATCCTAACCTGAACAGCTTGTGGGAGCAGGAGAAACTGGCAGCTCCTGTAGGTTGGTGTCGGCTGCCAGCTCCTGGACGTAAACATCATCCACTCTCAAAAGGATGTTCTCTGGCTTGATGTCTGTGTGGATAATCTTGCATTTAGTGTGCAAGTAATCTAAGCCCTGGAAAACCTGTGATATGAGACAACAATGGTGATATACTATGGCTACATGACACCAGGGAACACACAAAGGAGATCATCCTTTCACAAAAGCTGCTCTAGATGATAAAACGGTAGAGACAGGATGTAGAGATCACAGGGGAAAGACACCACCTGTCTGAGGATGCTCTTAACGCAGGGCAGGGGAAGGCCAGTGTAGTTGGATTTGATGATCCACTTCAGCAGTTGGTGACCCAGCACTTCAAGAACCATGCATACATCTGACACATTGCTGAATTAAGGAGAAACCATTTCACTCAGATGTGCAAGTTAACATACGACACATACTGTATGAGAAATAGATCACGGGTAAAATGATAACACGTGGAGGACTTTTAAAAGGATACGCTCCCCATTGACTCCAGAGACCTTGAAGTCATCGATAAGTTGCACAACAGTGTCTCGTTTAGGGTCAGATGGGTCACTGTCCCTTACCTAAATGCAATTGATAACAGGACATAACTGGGGAGTAAACATGTGACTGTTCATTTTCACCATTGTGCAACTAATAAAAGGCAATATTTCCTAATAAGCTTGGCTCTGGTTGATGAACAAGCAAGGTATTAGACTGATTAAGCCTATGTAGCAGAGAATAAAAGGTTGAACATGGGTATACAATACTAACACATTTCAGAAGCTTGATCTCATCCAAACCAGTCTCTGTGAAGGTTGGAGCACTCTTTACCACCTTCAGAGCCACGAAACGCCTCTTCCTGCTCATACAAATAAAACATGTGAATCACTTGCTTTAACTGTCATAATCACAATATGAAACCGAAGGTCAATCAATAACCAAAAACAATGTTATCAGTATACTGTAACTATTATACTTACTCAATGTCCCAGCCTAGCCACACAGTGGAGAAGTGGCCCCATCCCAACTTCTTCACCACCTGGTAACGGTCAATGAATATTGCTCCAATTTCCACCGGGTAGTAGCCACCTACAATGAACATTGAAGCCTCTTTCCGATCAACAATAAACTGTATAAAAACTCCTACCACACAATATTGTATTGTTGTTTGGTGATATTTGGCACACTGGTGAAGTACCTATACAGTAATCAGATGGATTCTCCTGTTCCTCATCATCGGATCCGAAAATCTCAGGTGAAGGGGAATATGATGATAGTTTGATGGTAAGGGGTGGTTTGGGGGTAGGGTCAACTAGTGGTTTAGGGGTCAGGGATTTGGGGGTAAGGGATGATTTGGGGGTAAGCGGTGGGTTGGGGTTAACAGCAGGTAAACTGAGGGAAAGTGCTGATATTGCAGCAGCATATCTAGATGAAGGCACATTGGACATTGTCAAAGGACACACAATAGAACAGGGAGCCGACGCCTTCTAGCCTAGACAGCACAGGTCATGCAAGTGTAGGGTTGAAGAAAATGGAGATGAAGATGGTACACGCAGAAGGCCTACAGCAAAAAGAAAAACAGACAAACTTTTCATTAAACACTTTCACACTATTATAAATTGACATCCTAAGCATTCATACATAGGATATATGAGGTTAAATCAGACAACACAAAGTGGCCAATGTACAGGTAACTGCCAAAATAAAGGAAACACCAGCATAAAGTGTCTTAATATGGTGTTTGGCCACCACAAACCCCTCTTTTAAAGTCGTGAGATCTCTTCTAGCCATGGTAGTCAAAACAATGGGAAATGGGCATTTTCATACATGACCCTAAGCCACTGATGCAGACCTTTGGAACATCTACATTTTAAAAAGTCTAATAAAATCCATTTAATATATCCTACACCTTCACAATTAATCCATTATTTATTTTAGACAGGTCTAAAGAAACATGATATGAAGAAAATGTAGCCTATTTCAGAAGAATGAATAGCATACTTTGAGTTGTCCTAAATTAGTTCCTGATCTGGCTATGCCAAATGGCTGTGGGCTACACTAGTTCATTTAACAGACAAGACTTGCTTAGAATTCCGTGGCATTATTTAATATTATTTTGTAGTATGAAGAATACAATTGAACAAAGCTGAATAAAATAGACAGGATATTTTCTCCAACCGATTTGAGGGAGTGCACACATGTGGCTATTCTGTTGAGCGGTTAACAAAGAAATATGTACTCCTATATGCTTATTGATAGTTATTAATGTAACTTTAGTTGTTCTACAAACGCTGGGCTATATGTTTGGATTTTTTAATACATTGTAAGGCTGAATGATGCGACTCTAATGATGATTTGAAAAAAGTTGCTTGAAAGACATGAGCTCTGCTTTGTTTTTTGCGCAGTCTGTACACTCTTTGTCAGTCTCTAAATTACAATTTGAGAAGCACTTGATTATGCCTCGAATTTCCCGGCGGCCTCCCCTTTGTGTGGCGATAATGCACCCTAAAATCAGAAGCACCCGGGACGCAACTTTGCGCGTCCTTATCCAATTCAGAGGTGCATATTGAAGATATAGCCAACAAGATGAATAGGCTTAACGAACTGCAAAAGCACTAGCCTATGTCAATCTACTATGCCCCATAGTACAAATTCTACTCTGTGGGATAAATACATATTCCAAACATATTCTGGGACAGTTGTAAAATGCGATAGATCCCAAATTAATATAAACACTAGCATCCCCAAAAAGTTTTTTTACGCAATGAGGCTGACGCAACAGATCAGAAGATTTAGCTAAAAATGTTGATAAACTATTCGGCTATATCTTCCCATTATAAGTGCAGTAATGCACACACAGCAGTAGGTTATACGCGCAAATGTTCCATTAGCGGGAAAACACCATTATCAAAAGTGACCATGAATGCGATTATGCATATAATGCTTTTATTATAAAGGTGCATTTTTATGGTGAAAATTATCTTCCCCAAACTTGAAACAGTGACCCATCTGACCCTATACAGTATGTATGCCCGTTAGGCTCTGCACCCCTTGTAAAGAGGATTAATGTGTTTCATTTTAAGAAGTTTTTTGGCCACTTTAGTTGTGATTACAAACCTTGTCAAAACATATAGGCCTATGGGTTAGGCTATATGAGATGTCCGACTCTGATTCGAAACAGTCACACAAAAATCTTGCCTTGACATGTAATAAATAATATATGTGTGAAATTCGCTCTGATTTAGAATAGCACTGTTAGAGGGAGAAGCCCAATAACAGTGACTGAAAGGTCACGTGGAATTTGACTGCCTTCATGACTGGTGGCACATGGTGTGGCGGTAATAGGGTCACCACAAAAGCCCTAGGTGTGAATACTTATGTAAATTAAGTATTTACTTTTGATTTTCAATAAGTCTGCAAAACATGTTTTCACTTTGTAATTAGGAGGTATTATGTATAGATGGGTGAGATTTTTATTTTATTCATTTTGAATTCAGGCTGTATGTAACAACACAATTTGGAGTAAGTCAAGGGGTATGAATACTTTCTGAAGGCACTGTACTTCGTATTCCTCATTTACTGAAGTATTTTCCTTTATTTTGGCACTTACCTGTATCTACAAAAAAGTAAAGCCTATTCAAATTCTAAATTTAGTCAATCTTATCATTCTAGAAACTGTCTGCAATTACATTTTCAGGGTCCAGTGGATGTGCAAGAGACAGTTTATTTTTAGCTGTGTTTCGATGAATGGCTTGTCAACTTAAATAGCTCTTCAAAGCTGGCCTGTAACTATTGACTGGGTGCATGCTCTCTAGCAGAGTCCTTCTTGTAAACATGTCACAACGATAGCTAGATAGGGCCGTCTGTCAAGTCATTCTCTCAGTCAAGTCATGAAGGTGTCAAACACAACCTCCAGTTTGAGTTGTTTGGTAAGACTTCAGCACTGCCAAGTACAGCAATCCTGTCCTCTAAATAAAACAAATGTTTAAAAAATGTAACAGATGATTTACATTTGTGTAACTGATTTATAAAAGTAACTATCTAAGGCAAAACAGAAATTAGCGTGCTAATAATAGTCGTTAGGTAGCCTGAGTCTGTTCTCGACAAAAGTTGTTTATATGTTGCAGTTTGTCATTGTTTTGAAGCCTATTTCAGCGAACAACTTCAAGTTCATGTATTTATTTCAAGGTGACATATTAAATAACAATTGGTTCTAAACTTTATTACACTCTGTAACTGTGAAATTATTTTTAAAATATTTACCCAAATACTTACATATGATAGTGAAAAACGGTGTCCTCCGATTTCTCTGGCAGCTGAGGGACCGTTCTTCCCTCGTCAATGTTTGCTCTGCGTGCCTGCCTGCCTGCTTGCCCATAAGCACAGCATATGTTCTGAAAATGACGTGAGCTGAGCTGTGCTGGTGGCTGGCAGGACACTGGTTTCCACTTTCCACTAGAATCAGTGGTATTTAACTGGGTCTCCGCGGCCCGCTGTAGGGGGTTTCAATGTTTTTATGAATATTGCTAGAAACAACAGAATACGTTCATTTGGAATTTCAAACCTACAAGTGTATGTGCCTGCTGGTAAGGTTTCTTAACTTGGACATACATTTTTGCCAACACATGGCTAACCTTTGTTTAACCAGCTAAACAGCTGCTCTTAGTGAAAATGTGTTTGGGAGTTATCTTTCTAGCTAATAGGCTATGTTGGAGTGTACAACTCCGCTTCCAATTATAATGTGGGGTGGTTAAAATAATGAAAAACGGTCTACCAAATCTATTCATTTTAAAATGTTGATTACTTCTCCGTCCCATTATCATTCACCTGATGAGAAAACATATGATTGGGTCACTGGTTTGCCTGGGAGGGGGTCCCTGGGCAATATTTTTTTTTAAAGACCACCACTAGATAACACAGCCAAAGTCAAATTGGCTATATTTATAAAGATGAATGCTTTTTGGTCTAAATTTAAGGTTAGGGTTAGGCATAAGGTTAGCAGTGTGTTAAAAGTTAGGGTTAAGGTTAGGTTTAAAATTTTAACTCACTGTGCTCTTTCCCTCACTCACAAACTCCCTCCAGGGGTGGAAAGAGTACTGAAATATCCTATTCATGTACTGTTACTTTAATAACATTTTACTCAAGTAGAAGTAAAATTACTCAGAAAAGCTATTCAATTTTAGGAACAAGAGTATTTGCAATTAGTTACTTTGCACCTCTGTAAAAAAGTAATCTGTCAAATTGTGTCATTCTTCAAGCAAAGCCAAAGCCATTAGAATTAGGCTAATAAGGATGAACTGATGAAATGTCCTATGATACATATTTTATTGAACTGAGGCAAATCACTCACAGTCATTACATTGTAAATACATGAAAATCAACATACTGTCGTTTTTTTGTTGTTGAATGATTCCATTTCAACATGTTTAATTAACCATGATTACACTTTATTAAAAAAAGATCAATGAATGCACCCCATCCTCCTCCCACCAAAAATGTACAGTATGTCTCACCCCTTTGAAATATGGTCATGGCCTAATGGGATGAAAAAAACTTGTCTCAACTCATTCCAGTCAATCAATATAACTCATTTGTGGCATTACTCCAAAAATCGAAAAAACAAATACATTTGTAAATGTCAATTAACACCACACTTATCTTGCTGGTGCTGAGAATTGTATGGGCTTTATGACAGAAGTGTATTTCACAAAAAGATACAAAATATTATTAAGTTCATAAATATACAATATATATATTCTGGATAAATTTGCTTTGAGCTGAGTGTATATTCATTATGTTTTACAGACATAAGTTACATCACCTGAAAAATACATTTATGACCCCCAATGCACAGCAGTTTGGTCATCCGTTTCAGGTTTAGACTAGCTGGAAGAATTTCACACACTAACTACTGAATGGGAAAACAGCAACATTTAAAACCATATAACATTCCACTAAAGGTACTTGAGAAAAAGGAACATTTTCAGCTGTAAAACATGTCAATAGATGAAAAGCCATGGCATTCATGAGTCTATTATCCTCAGTAAAAATGAAAGATCATTATTAGCTACGTACATACTTTTTTTGTTTTCAGATGACAGTTTGCACCATAATGATCAATGAAGAAATACACTTACACTTTCAATATTATTCCAGAGGTATTCCTTTCCTACCATTAATTTAGTTAATGATGCACTTTTATAATGGTATAATCATGAACCTAT
Source organism: Oncorhynchus masou masou (assembly GCF_036934945.1). Lineage (NCBI taxonomy): Eukaryota > Metazoa > Chordata > Actinopteri > Salmoniformes > Salmonidae > Oncorhynchus > Oncorhynchus masou. The sequence continues at coordinate 46,257,401 of NC_088217.1, read as the reverse complement.
GATACACAAGAACAGACAAGCACATACACTATAAATACAAAAGTATGTGGACACCCCTTCAAATTAGCGGATTCTGCTATTTCAGCCACAACCATTACGGACAGGTGTATAAAATCGAGCACACAGTAATGCAATCTCCATTGACAAACATTGGCAGTAGAATGACCTTTTCTGAAGAGCTCATTGACTTTTAATGAGGCACCGTCATAGGATGCCACCTTTCCAACAAGTCAATTAATCAAATTTCTGCCCTGCTAGAGCTGCCCCGGTAAACTGTAAGTGCTGTTATTGTGAAGTGGAAATGTCTAGGAGCAACAACAGCTCAGCAGCTAAGTGGTAGGCCACACAAGCTCACAGAACGGGACCGCTGAGTGCTAAAGCGCGTAGTGCATAAAAATCGTCTGTTCTTGGTTGCAACACACACTACCAAGTTCCAAACTGCCTCTGGAAGCAAAGTCAGCACAATAAGTGTTAGTCTGGAGCTTCATTAAATGGGTTTCCATGGCCGAGCAGCCGCAGACAAGCCTAAGATCACCACGCGTAATGCCAAGCTTCGGCTAGGGTGGTGTAAAGCTCGCCATCATTGGACTCTGGAGCAGTGGAAACGCGTTCTCTGGAGTGATGAATCACGCTTCACCATCTGGCAGTCCGACGGACAAATCTGGGTTTTAGAGGATGCCAGGAGAATGCCACCTGCCCCAATGCATAGTGCCAACTGTAAAGTTGGTGGAGGAGGAATAATGGTCTGGGGCTGTTTTTCACGGTTTGGGCTAGGCCCCTTAGTTCCAGTGAAGGGAAGTCTTAACGCTACAGCATACAATGACATTCTAGACAATTCTGTGCATCCAATTCTGTGACAACAGTTTGACAATTCCCTCCTGTACAAGGCGAGGTCCATACAGAAAGGGTTTGTCGAGATTGGTGTGGAAGAACTTCACTGGCCTGCACAGAGGCCTGACCCTCAACCCCATCGATCACCTTTGGGATGAATTGGAACGCTGACTGCGAGCCAGGTCTGATCGCCCAACATCAGTGCCCGACCTCACTAATGCACTTGTGGCTGAATGGGAGAAAGTCCCAGTAGCAATGTTCCAACATCTATTGGAAGGGCTTCCCAGAAGAGTGAAGGCTGTTATAGCAACAAAGGGGGGACCAACTCCATATTAATGCCCATGATTTTGGAATGAGACGTTCGATTAGCAGGTGTCCACATAGTTTTGGTCACGTAGCACATCATGGGAAGCTCTTGAATTGTGGTGGCATTAATGACTTAAAATATTTTTTATCATTATGATAACATTGTGCCAACACTAGGAGTAGCGTATGACAACATGATTTCATTGGAAATGGAATCTCCTACTAGCACAGTTCTGACATAAGGCCTGCTCATGCCATCATTCAGCAGTGCCATCCCTAGCCCTGTTCTTGTTAGATCCTTTTAAAAGGAATTTATAGTCAAATCTTTCTTATTATCATGATACATACAGATCCAAATGTGTGGTTTATTGTTGATCTTGAATGTCCAATTGGGCCACACATTTTCTTATTTGCTCAAACTTGATATCCTGTCAACCATTTTCTGGTTTTCAAGTGTTCTCTCTTGGGGAAAATGTCCCATCCCACTGTTCTACTTGCTTTTGAGGGGTTAAGGCTTTTGACATTCATAAAGTGCTCTGAAGGAAAACATGCTACGCAACTGAATGAATAAAAATGACAAGAAAGTTCATTAAACGACTGTCCTAGACCAGTAAAAGCCCTCTGAACATTACTATTATGACATTTCAGCAGCTGGACTCAGAAAATGCAGAAAAATGAGATTGCATGAAACAACTCAATTTGGCAACAACAGGCATTGCTTTCATTTGTTGATTGAAGACCAAGCTTTGAAAGGATTAGTGTTAGCATTGCAGATTATTAGAAAGCACTAACGTTTTTACAAAAGGTAGGGTTCTGTTTTAAACACAGAGCCACAGCTCCTGTTCCTCAGTCTACCATATTGCAATGTAAGTCCCCATTCGTTTAACAAAAATGAGAAATAGCAAGCCAATGCATTTTTGATGGACAGATGAAAAGATAAGACAGATGTAATATATTCATCTTTACAAACATGTACATTTACACATTCACTGGTGTCTAAATACTTTTTAGATCATATGAGTTCATTACATATGTTTGTAAATCACAAGACTAATGAGCAATAAATGACCTGTTCTATATCTATTCTTTATACCTCATAAGATACAAAATAGTTATTTAGAATACATATACTATATTCTGTAAAAAAATTATATATTGGGAGATTTGTTAGGTTAAACAAGGAGGATGTTTGTTACATGTGGCTTGGGTCTGACCAACGATAGAATACAATAAATACAGTATACGGTAGCTACAGAATAACAGGGCATTCAGAACGGCTTTACAGTCTTTTTCTGCTGGGGTTGTAATGTGTTTTTTTTTAGCTTGTGGGGTCACCTTATATCAGCTCCCTTTACATTGTCTGGATCTGTGTGTGTGTGTGTGTGTGTGTGTGTGTGTGTGTTTAAAAAATGATTCAGCTACATTAGACCAACGTGCCAGGGTCAGCGCTGGGCTCCTTCGGAGTCATGTCTTGCATCTGAGGATGAACGGGCTCTTGATAGAGTGAGAACTCCATTGACCTGCCATAGAGAGAGCACAAATCATCACAGTACTCAAAAGTACCGGAATCTGCACCTGTGTGAATGTTACCAACAATCATTACAAAGTACAGAAATACTCACCTTCCATGCAGTGGGTGGCCATGGAAGCTGGCTGACTGAGACATCTGGGACCTATGGAGTGGATCACCTTGTATAGACTGAGCCTGGTGCACCAAAGGGTGGGGGTGTGAGAGGCGGGAGACCCCTGAATCATGCCCCTTTGACGTGGTAGTTGGGTAGCCAAGGGCGTTCCTCAGGTACCAGTCTCTGAGACCCTCCAGCGCCAGAGCTTTATGTAGACTCCTCGTCGAGTCCTCCGGGGTTGGGCGAGAGAACTGGGGAGGCCTGTGATTGAACGAGGGGCCGGACAGCTCAGTCTGGTAGGGGTGCAGGTTGGGAATGGAGGAGGTAGTGGAGCTTGGGGCAGGGTGGGGAGACTCATAGGCAGAGAGCAGGATGGTGTCATGCTGCAAGGGGATGAAGGGTCCACAGGACTTGGTCCGCGTGACTTTGACTCTGTGAGGCTCATCCTGGGAGCCACGGATCACCATGGGGCTGTAGGGTGGGGCAGCACTGGGTAGATGCACCTGGGATAGGGAGAAGCCGTTGGCTTGAGGAGGCACTGCAGCAGTGGACGATCGAGGAGAGGAAATGTCCTGCCAGATTCTACCTGTTGATTGGTACAGCTGGTGTTGCACTTGAATCCTCTGTTGCTTCCCCCAGATGTAATCCATTAGGAGCTCGTTGTAACCCCCTCCCCCTGCTTCTCCTCTCCCACCCATGGACAGCCGCATGTTGCCCTGCTCCACAGATCCGTCCAAGTGTCTCTCAGGACTGCCCAGGTGGATGTGCCTCAGCTTGCCATCAGTGAGGGTCTCAGAGCTTTTGTAAGGCCCTCCTTTGGCGGGCATCCCGTTCCTGGGGCCTGGGTCCTCGGGGAGACTGGAGCGGTCAAGCAAGGCCTCAGAACTGTTGCTCCGCCGGGCACGGGAGCTGTACGGGCAGCCTCTGCGCTCCGAGGAGGAGCCTTCCTGGGTTAAGGGCACCATATGAGGTACATCCAGGCTGCCAGACCACTGCTTTAGTGCAATCCCACCAGAGCCATCCGATCTGAAGGAGAGAAAGAGAGCAAGGAGCTTATTGTAATAGGTTAGTCCTAATGTAAACACAATATCTTTACATTTCATATTCCATTGATTGAATGTGTGATATCAAAGGGAGCATGATATAAGTATCTATGGCACTAAGCATCTGAATTCTCACAAAATAAATCATCTTGAGAGCTTTGATGATAAAATGTTGATGCAAATGTTGATGCAATGTTTACCATTGCTGGCATGTTCTGTAGTCTAATTACCTGCTGCACTCATCTGTTATTCTGTCAGCCTCTCTGTCATCATAGTGGGTGGGTAGCAGTGGATGTGCTGCATTAAGCAGAAGCACTGGACCAGAGGAGGAATATTACCTGACATGAACACTGATTGGGGCAGTCCGGGCGATGAGGGGGGTAGCAGGAACACTTCTGCCTTCAACATTAGATGTACTCCTTGGTAGAGAATGACTAGGGCTAGGAAAAACAACATGAGTTCATAGCTTTAGACACAAGAAGTAGGAGAGCGTTACACGTGTACACACACACACACACACACACACACACACACACAGACAATACCTGATGGAGCTGGTCACAGAGTTACGGCGCGTCCTCATTTCATAGTATATCTCCACTGGGGACAGTTTCCTACAGACCTGGTGGTCTGGGCTGCCCAGGGACAGACGGGGCTGGGACATGGAGCGGTGGTCTGCTGCCACACTGGGAGAGGACTCCTCTAAGGGAGGGAGAAGATGAGGTTTGGTCAACTTGAGTCACCCTAACTCACAATCGACACGCAAATACAGTAAACAGAACATTCTCTGTCATGAACATAATCAGACAGCAGCCGTCTAATTCTGAATTTAAGGAAGACAAATGTAAGTCTTCGCTCTTCTCATTTTTACGATAGGTACTGAAATGTGATCTGTCATCTAGTAACTGATTATAAACTGAGTATGCACAGTACCAATCATCCAATCTCTCTTTTTATGTAGCCTCACCGAATAACGCAATGAAAACAAACTCTGTCTAGACGTTTGGATAATATTTTGCAAGACTTCAGTGTTTGGGTGAAACAGACAAAGCTAACTGCTCAATGATTTTTACCCACTAGCATTAACAGATTTGGTTGTTATGATTGTTTTTGCAGCTCTGGCTAGCTCACCGTTGTCATGGGATGTTGAATCTGACATGGAGCTAGTGCTCTCTGACATCACCGTGTCCTCTGCAAGAAAAACAAACACTACCTCTTTGTATCACATGGAGTAGAGACCAAATACACACACTGTACCATCACATCATTGGAGGGGACAGGAGAGGAAACTGGCTCATATCAAAGTGAACTTCTGTGAGGTTAACCTTTCACTGCAGTGAGCTAAATCAGGGCCACACAGAGAGTTTCTTGGTAGTCTTAAACAAATACACCTGACACACATGGTTATAGGCTTTAAAACAAGAAGACACCTGTACCATGTCGGATATAGAGTTGAAATGTATTACATTTTGAGTTTGCATCCCAATATTACACTTTATATACATCACAGAAGATTGAAATATAACAAAGAATTGACATAGAATCACTGGATTTCCAGCAGTAAATTTGTATTTATTTGATTAATTATCAAATGATGAAAAATATTAATAACATTCCACCAATGAAGCCACTAGGTAATGTGACTGCAGGAAAGGGCTACCCAGTACCCAGTTGTTTGGCCTAGATAGATATCATGGAAACATTTATCAAGATATGTATGTATAGCTGTGAACACGTCTTTGAACTCTGCTGTACACAGCACTGCCTTACCTGTGTGGCATCCCCGGTGAACGGTCCTCCTGCTGTTGGGGACATTCCTGTCTGACTCTGAGTGCCTGTACAGGGCACCACTGAAGATTGTTTTCATCTGCCTTCGCTGACCTGTCTCATCCTGCACAAAGCAATAGCTTAGTCAGTGATGTGTTGATAACCAGTATTAACAGACATTCAGGACCTCTGTGACCAGTGTCACAGTATTTGAGAAAGTCCTCTGACCTCTCCCCTGGTGTTGTTATGTGGCAGGCCAGCCCTGCGCTGTACAACGGGAGCTCTCTCTCCTGTCTCCAGGGGGAAAACATGTGGGACCTTCCCGGTCAGCTCCTGCAGACAAAATACATGCCACAGAATTAGCCTAGTTAGATTAAAAAGTGAACACTGTTTTCATACAGCCAATGCCAAGTCAAATGTCATACTGTCTGTTATATAATATAGTTATATAATTGAGCAATAGAAACAAATGTAATAAACACTGATACATATCCTGTTAGTCTCCAGTCTTTGTATCTTAAAATAGTTGATTGTTGCGCTTGAATACATGTGCTAGAACTAATGTCATAATAGTCCAATGAAGATTAAACTGTTGTTCAAGAATAGTATCATTTGAATGGTGGTACATCTGACCACCAAATCAAAAGTACTGTATATAGAGAGTATATAGAGAGCGTTTCCCATGCATTAATAATCTTATTCTAGAGAGAAGCTGAGACACATCTGTGTTCAATTTCAAACCAAAAGGAGGGGGATGTGTGAAACAGCTGTGAGTGAAAAGCTGGAGCTGCTGCCTGGTATGTCTGGCTCTGCCTCTGGAGAAAATCAGGCTAACATTGATACGCTGTCGCTACATATTCTTGACTCATGCAGCTCTGGAAGGGGAAAGCTTTAAACTTCGCTATGGAACAAAAGTTGCCAAATGTTGTTCTTTCATCTGCAGCCAAACTCAGTGAGCCTGATTTACAATTTCAGGTGGTTGAGGTTTACAGGGGTTTAGAGCTGCTCCGTACTGAGTCAGATACAGAAAACAAACCCAAAGTTGGTTTATGCTTTTCAATAATCTGATAAAGCACACGTCTCTATATCATGGCTTGGGTGAATGGAGCCATTCCCTCTAACCTGACCTGAGACCTACAATGGTTAACAGGTAGGAAAGAGGAACTGACCTGAGACCTACAATGGTTAAAAGGTAGGAAAGAGGAACTGACCTGAGACCTACAATGGTTAAAAGGTAGGAAAGAGGAACTGACCTGAGACCTACAATGGTTAAAAGGTAGGAAAGAGGAACTGACCTGAGACCTACAATGGTTAAAAGGTAGGAAAGAGGAACTGACCTGAGACCTACAATGGTTAACAGGTAGGAAAGAGGAACTGACCTGAGACCTACAATGGTTAAAAGGTAGGAAAGAGGAACTGACCTGAGACCTACAATGGTTAAAAGGTAGGAAAGAGGAACTGACCTGAGACCTACAATGGTTAAAAGGTAGGAAAGAGGAACTGACCTGAGACCTACAATGGTTAAAAGGTAGGAAAGAGGAACTGACCGCCTCCAGCAGACACACTTGTCTCAGCTCTCCCACTCGGCTGCTGAGGAGGTCCTCCAGGAGTTGCTTTCTCTCCTGCAGTGCGGAGATGCGTTCAGCTTGCAGCTTGCTATCCTGATCTGCACACCAACACACACATCAACACATGCAGCTGAGACAACAACCATTTATACAATTACTTTGTTGCAACAATGGTGTTATTAGGTAATTACAGTATTACTGAGCACTTAAAATATTGTGTAATTGCATCAGATTATCAATTAAGATCTGGGGGCAGATGTGTTAGAAAAGATACTAGAACGAGGAGCAGAAGCAGGGCGATAGTTCCACCCCCCTGTCTCTGCAAGTTCCAGGCAAGTCTATGGGCCAAATGTCCCCTCCCCGAAAGATGTGAACACCTGCGAAATTGGGATTTGTCTGAAGGATCAGTGACGGAAAAATCTGTGCACCGGAACAAAGTTAGTTGTTAGTCGTTACATCCCACAGGCTGTTGACAGATGCTACGATACCATCTTATGTTACATGCGTCTGTCCACAAGAAATTAGTAAGTAACCCCAAATCTCTCTGTGGAGGTGTAAAACTCACCTGGAGCCCCCACACTCATGGATGTGATGAGGCGCCCTTTGACCTCCATGTGGTCTGATTTGTGAGGTCGTGCTTCTCAAACCTCAGCCAATCAAAACCTCACCTGTTGAGAGAGAGCACTGTGATTACCTAATAGAAATGGAACAAATAATGTGGGCCTAGAACACAGGTTGGTTTAAATACATTCATCTTACCTAGCAACTTCAAGCATGTGTTCTTCAGTAGTTTGGTTAGCCATCTATTTTTGTTAAACCAGTAAGAATGTGTCTTCCACTAGTCAAAAACAATAAAGTGATCCCAGCCACCGCCAGTGGGGGGAGCCTCTGTGACTCTTTTCAGGTGTCTAATGCAAATCCTGTAACAGAGAGGCAGAGTTTCAATTTTTGGTAATGTGACTAAAAACGAATAGGCCTACAGTTAATATAGAATAAGAACCGTGTGTGTTGTTTCAATGATAGACTATCAGGCCTAGCCTGTCTATGTCCATCGTATGTGCATTATATAAAATGTATGCTTGGTGGCATAGGATGGCTTCATGTTAACAGGATAATTCAAAAGTGTGCTTAATAGTGATTCAAAAATTAAATAACATAAGTATTTAACATGATAGTGTAGACTGTGCCAACATAATAAATAATATTAAAGCAATTGTACGAGGGCTTGGCCTGCCTGCCTGCATCTCTTAGCTCTGACAATCATGTCTTCGAAGAGGAGTGAGAGTGAAACAGAATTAATAACGTATGGAGAAGAACAGATGGAGAGAAACCTAAACTGTGTTTCATGTCTCAATTTCCAAAGGTAACCAACACAAAATAAAATAATGTACCAAAAGTAACAGCAATAACTTTTCACTGAAAGTAAGACACAATCTGCTCTGTTTATGCCCAGTTGCACACATTCAGTGAAGACAACTTACACCAGCATTCCCCAAGTGAGGATGGCTTTCACTTCAGCAGTAATAAATTCATTAACTAAATTCATTAACTTTTTTGAGGAAAAGATCATGATCATTAGAAAGCAAATTACGGACTCCTCTTTAAATCTGCATATTCCTCCAAAGCTCAGTTGTCCTGAGTCTGCACAACTCTGCCAGGACCTAGGATCAAGTAAGACACTCAAGTGTTTTAGTACTATATCTCTTGACACAATGATGAAAATAATCATGGCCTCTAAACCTTCAAGCTGCATACTGGACCCTATTCCAACTAAACTACTGAAAGAGCTGCTTCCTGTGCTTGGCCCTCCTACGTCTCTCTATCCACCGAATGTGTACCAAACTCACAAAAAAGTGGCAGTAATAAAGCCTCTCTTGAAAAAGCCAAACCTTGACCCTGGTTTATATCTTATCTGTCAGAACGATATCAGTTTGTCTCTGTGAAAGGTTTGTTCTCTGACAAATCAAATGTAAATTTCGGTGTTCCTCAAGGTTCTGTTTTAGGACCACTATTGTTTTCAGTATATATTTTACCTCTTGGGGATGTCATTAGAAAACATAATGTTAACTTACACTGCTATGCGGATGACACACAGCTGTACATTTGAAACATGGTGAAGCCCCAAAATTGCCCTCGCTAGAAGCCTGTGTTTCAGACATAAGGAAGTGGATGGCTGCAAACGTTCTACTTTTAAACTGAGACAAAACAGAGAGGCTTGTTTTAGGTCCCAAGAAACAAAGAGATCTTCTGTTGAATCTGACAATTAATCTTGATGGTTGTACAGTCGTCTCAAATAAAAAAACTGTGAAGGACCTCTGCGTTACTCTGGACCCTAATCTCTCTTTTGATGAACATATCAAGACTGTTTCAAGGACAGCTTTTTTCCATCTACGTAACATTGCAAAAATCAGAGACTTTCTGTCCAAAAATGATGCAGAAAAATTAATCCATGCTTTTGTTAGGTTAGACTATAGCAATGTTTTACTTTCCGGCTACCCGGATAAAGAACTAAATAAACTTCAGTTAGTGCTAAATACGGCTGCTAGAATCCTGACTAGATCCAAACAATTTTATCATATTACTCCCGTGCTAGCCTCCCTACAATGGCTTCCTGTTAAGGCAAGGGCTGATTTCAAGGATTTACTGCTAACCTACAAAGCATTACATGGGCTTGCTCCTACCTATCTTTCTGATTTGGTCCTGCCATACATACCTACACGTACGCTACGGTCACAAGACACAGGCCTCCTAATTGTCCCTAGAATTTCTAAGCAAACAGCTGGAGGCAGGGCTTTCTCCTATAGAGCTCAATTTTTATGGAATGGTCTGCCTACCCATGTGAGAGATGCAGACTTGGTCTCCACCTTTAAGTCTTTGCTGAAGACTCATCTCTTCAGTGGGTCATATGATTGAGTGTAGTCTGGCCCAGGAGTGTGAAAGTGAATGGAAAGGCTCTGGAGCAACGAACCACCCTTGCTGTTTCTGCCTGGCCGGTTCCCCTCTCTCCACTGGGATTCTCTGCCTCTAACCCCATTACAGGGGCTGAGTCACTGGCTTACTGGTGCTCTTTCATGCCGTCCCTAGGAGGGGTGCATCACTTGAGTGGGTTGAGTCACTGACGTGATCTTCCTGTCCCCCCCCTTGGGTTGTGCCGTGGCGGAGATCTTTGTGGGCTATACTCTGCCTCATCTCAGGATGGTAAGTTGGTGGTTGAAGATATCCCTATAGTGGTGTGGGGGCTGTGCTTGGCAAAGTGGGTGAGGTTATATCCTTCCTGTTTGGCCCTGTCCGGGGGTATCATCGGATGGGGCCACAGTGTCTCCTGACCCCTCCTGTCTCAGCCTCCAGTATTTATGCTGCAGTAGTTTGTGTCGGGGGGCTAGGGTCAGTTTGTTATATCTGGAGTACTTCTCCCGTCTTATCCAGTGTCCTGTGTGAATTTAAGTATGCACTCTCTAATTCTCTCTTTCTTTCTTACTCTCGGAGGAACTGAGCCCTAGGACCATGCCTCAGGACTACCTGGCATGATGACTCCTTGCTGTCCCCAGTCCACCTGGCTGTGCTGCTGCTCCAGTTTCAACTGTTCTGCCTGCGGCTATGGAACCCTGACCTGTTCACCGGACGTGCTACCTGTCCCAGACCTGCTGTTTTCAACTCTCTAGAGACAGCAGGAGCGGTAGAGATACTCTTAATGATCGGCTATGAAAAGCCAACTGACATTTACTCCTGAGGTGCTGACTTGCTGCACACCTCGACAACTACTGTAATTATTATTATTTGACCATGCTGGTCATTTAAGAACATTTGAACATCTTGGCCATGTTCTGTTATAATCTCCACACGGCACAGCCAGAAGAGGACTGGCCACCCCTCATAGCCTGGTTCTTCGCTAGGTTTCTTCCTAGGTCTTTGCCTTTCTAGGGAGTTTTTCCAAGCCACCATGCTTCTACGCCTGCATTGCTTGCTGTTTGGGGTTTTAGGCTGGGTTTCTGTACAGCACTTTGAGATATCAGCTGATGTAAGAAGGGCTATATAAATACATTTGATTTGATACCCAACAGTTTATTTCAAGTGACAGCATTCTCCACACGTTCTCTAAAACAGTGGCTCCCAAACTTGTTTGTTGTGAGCTTAACCTTCAGGATTTTCTTGTGACTCACCTAATAAACCAAAAAGTATAGTCAGAAACACAGGAACACATCCCACAAGTGGGTCCTGATTCATCATTTTGGAAACATTGCTTCAAGATATTTAGCTGACATCTCAACATAACCTTTAAAGGCAGTCTAGCACCTATTTCTCAATGCCAGAAACACATATAATAGTAACTTAGAGCACCCCAATAAAACGTTCTCAAATGATAAACTCTTAAATGAATTGTTAGAATATTGTAATGTTGTTCCAGAAGGTGGGTTGAGGTTTTCTCTAAATCAAACTTCAGAAACAATCCCACAACGCTCTGCAGTCAGCGTCACTCGGTGAATGAAAAACTTCTAAAAAGTGGGATAAATGTGTATGTTAGGTGGGGAATTGGGCGTCTACTCGTCAATATGCGGGCACATTTCATCCTAGTACTTCCATGGCAATCAACAATGGATGGAGGGCTTCAGCAAAAATGCGCTTCTCAAAGTGGATGCTGCACCTACCATTAATGTTGCTTCTTAAGCATCTCAGACAGCTAGCAACAACAGCAGAGACCGCAAGTATGATCACTGGCATGGAAGTGAACCGGGTAATTGAAAGAGCAAGCTAGCTGTAGGCTGTAGAGCTACCGCATTTAGCTGACGTCTTTTATCGAAATAACACTGATAAAACTACGCACATGTAAACACATCTATCATCTAACTGCTGATGCTGTCCTAGATAGGCTTGTACTATGGGAAATAATAGTTTTCAAGGTCTTTTGGGGGGCTGTTGCGGTAATTTGTCACTGTGGCTATAGTGGAGTTTTCTATACGGCCTGCTGAGTGCGGGCTAAACTGAAATGCTATGCTTTGGCCATGGCTCGGACCGCGGATTGGGTGTCACTTCAGATAAACCCCGGAGCCATGTTTTCTTTGGAGGGGTGGACTTTGGTCCATGGGAAAGTTTATTTTTGGATCTTACGATCAATGTAGTCACAGTTGTTTCTTGTTGAAGAGGCAGCAGATAACTTTAGCTTGCTATCCTCTTACTCCATTTCTGGATGACTTTTTGCCTAGATTTTGTTTGTGTACTACCATATGTCGGTAACATAGCGAAGTTTACCACTGGTATGGGCCAGTAAATATCCTAAACCTAGCCAGTTTAACAGTGATAGCTGCAAGATAAATCCTTGGATAGAGGGAGGAGAGAATTCACTTTCTGTTTCATCTGCAGCTGGCATTCTGGTGTTCACTCAAATCTGTTTTTACACTTAATTATTGAAATTATATTTTTATTATATAAAGATTGTAATTGTATCAATATGTTGTGAATATTGTTGAAAATCCTCAGAGCCATTTTACATACAAAAAATGAAGTTCCACTTGCTGCGCCCCAGTTTACAGGCAACATGTTCCTCCACCGTTTGAGAAATTACAATCTTGAGTTCTGGGTTTTCCGGCAGTCTACATGGTTTTTATATGTGGGGAGCATAAATTGTACAATTTGTAAACTAACAAATAATTTTCAAGTTAGAACCCATGTATACTGAACAAAATTTAAACGCAACATGTAGATCCCAGATCACAAAAACTCACAAAGAGCTAAATTCTCTCATTCTGTCCACAAATTTGGTTTACATCCCAGTTAGTGAGCATTTCTTCCTTGCCAAGATAATCCATCCACCTGACAAGTGTGGCATTTCAAGAAGTTTAATAAAAAGCATGATCATTACACAGGTGCACCTTGTGCTGGGGTTAATAATTCTGTATACATCTGGCTCTTCTTTGGACACTGTTAACAAACCTCCAGATGAGCTTCAATGCCATACAACACTCCTTCCGTGGCCTCCAACTGCTCTTAAATGCAAGTAAAACTAAATGCATGCTCTTCAACCGATCGCTGCCGGCACCTGCCCGTCCATCTAGCATCACTACTCTGGACGGTTCTGACTTAGAATATGTGGACAACTACAAATACCTAGGTGTCTGGTTAGACTGTAAACTCTCCTTCCAGACTCACATTAAGCATCTCCAGTCCAAAATTAAATCTATCTAGAATCAGCTTCCTATTTCGAAACAAAGCATCCTTCACTCATGCTGCCAAACATACCCTTGTAAAACTGACTATCCTGCCGATCCTTGACTTGGGCGATGTAATTTACAAAATAGCCTCCAACACTCTACTCAGCAAATTGGATGTAGTCTATAACAGTGCCATTCGTTTTGTCACCAAAGCCCCATATACTACCCATCACTGAGACCTGTATGCTCTCGTTGGCTGGCCCTTGCTTCATATTCGGCGTCAAACCCACTGGCTCCAGGTCATCTATAATTCTTTGCTAGGTAAAGCTCATTCCGTCTTATCTCAGCTCACTAGTCACCATAGCAGCACCCACCCGTAGCAAGCTCTCCAGCAGGTATATTTCACTGGTCATCCCCAAAGCCAACTCCTACTTTGGCCGCCTTTCCTTCCAGTTCGCTGTTGCCAATGACTGCAACGAATTGCAAAAATCACTGAAGCTGGAGACTTATATCTCCCTCACTTACTTTAAGCTTCAGCTGTCAGAGCAACTTACCGATCATTGCACCTGTACATAGCCCATCTGTAAATAGCCCACCCAACTACCTCATTGCCATATTGTTATTTATTTTTTGCTCCTTTGCACCCCAGTATCTCTACTTGCACATTCATCTTCTGCACATCTACCACTCCAGTGTTTATTGTAAAATTGAAATTATTTTGCCACTTTTCCTATTTATTGCCGTACCTCCCTAATCTTACTACATTTGCACACACTGTATATAGACTTTTCTATTGTGTTATTGACTGTACGTTTGTTTATCCCATGTGTAACTCTGTGTTGTTTGTGTCACACTGCTTTGCTTTATCTTGGCCAGGTCGCAGTTGTAAACGATAATTTTTTCACAACCAGCCTACCTGGTTAAAGGTGAAATAAAAAAGAAAATGCCACTCTAAAATGTGAAATTTTGACACACAACACAATGCCACAGATGTCTCAAGTTGAGGGAGCATGCAATTGGCATGTTGACTGCAGGAATGTCCACTAGAGCTGTTGCCATAAAATTTAATGTTCATTTTCTACCATAATCTGCTTCCAACACAGTTTTAGAGAATTTGTCAGTACGTCCAACCGGCCTCACAACCGCAGACCACGCCAGCCCAAGACCTCCACATCCGGCTTCTTCCCCTGCGGGATTATCTGAGACCAGCCACACGGACAGCTGATGAAACTGAGGAGTATTTCTGTCTGTAAAAAAGCCCTTTTGTGTGGAAAAACTGGCTCCCAAGTGGGCGGGCCTATACCTTCCCAAGCCCACCCATGGCTGTGCCCCTGCCCAATCATGTGAAATCCATAGATTTGGGTCTAATGCATTTATTTCAATTGATTGATTTCCTTGTATGAACTGTAACTGTAATAAATGTTGCATTTATATTTTTGTTCTGTATATGAGTGGAGACCATCCTCCTCAGTGAAAAATAAAAATAGTAAAACATTAAAGGTATCCTTTTTAGATAACTCTACTAAATATATTCATGTCACCAAATAATTGATTAAAACACACTGTTTTGTAATGAAGATCTACAGTAGCCTCAGCCGCACTCTGTAGGGTAGCACCACGTTGTAGCCAGAGGACAGCTAGTTTCCTTCCTCCTCTGGGTACATTGACTTCAATACAATACAGAGGAGACTCATGGTTCTCACCCCTTCCATAGACTTACACAGTAATTATGACAACTTCCAGAGGACATCCTCCAACCTATCAGAACTCTTGCAGAATGAATTGACATGTTGTCCACCTAATCAAAGGATTAGGTAACTAATCTAGTACTGAAAGCATAAGATACAGCTAGCTAGCACTGTAGTGCATAAAATGTGAGTAATTGACTCAAAGAGAGAGAGACAGTTGAAAAGTTTTAAACAAATTAAGGAGAAGCAAAAGAGAGAGAGCTAGCTATATTTCATAGTATGTATCTTTTTGAAACTTTCACTTACTTAGCTAGCTAGTTTAGCCTACACAAATACCTGGCTCAAACAGAGATGGGTGACATGTTAGTTAGCTGGCTATGGCTATCCAACACTGGAACTCTTCCAAGTCAAGGTAAGCTTTTGGTTTTATTAATTTATTGCCACTGGGGCCTGCCGGTGTAACTGCTTAACTGCTTGCTGCTGACTGTACACAGTACTTCATGATTGTATTGGGTTTAGTAAGGCGTTAGTTCTAGTAGCTAAGTTGACTATGACGTGACAACGATGTAGGCTGTGTAGCAGTTAGTGGCCATGATATGAAGGTTTGGCTTGGAAAAGTTGTTTCACCAGGTCACAGACAGCTGATGTGTTGGGCACTGAAGTCCACAAGCGAAGGGAAAAGGTGAGAGGAGGATAGCGAGTAAATCGATGCGAGAAGGAATGATATACAGTGGGGCAAAAAAGTATTTAGTCAGCCACCAATTGTGCAAGTTCAGCCACTTAAAAAGATGAGGCCTGTAATTTTAATCATAGGTACACTTCAACTATGACAGACAAAATGAGAAAAAAAATCCAGAAAATCACATTGTAGGATTTGTAATGAATTTATTTGCAAATTATGGTGGAAAATAAGTATTTGGTCGATAACAAAAGTGACTGGCCTAGCCAGTCTCCAGATCTCAACCCCATAGAAAATCTATGGAGGGAGTTGAAAGTCCGTGTTGCCCAGCAACAGCCCCAAAACATCACTGCTCTAGAGGAGATCTGCATGGAGGAATGGGCCAAAATACCAGCAACAGTGTGTGAAAACCTTGTGAAGACTTACAGAAAATGTTTGACCTCTGTCATTGCCAACAAAGTGTATATAACAAAGTATTGAGATAAACTTTTGTTATTGACCAAATACTTATTTTCCACCATAATTTGCAAATAAATTCATTACAAATCCTACAATGGGATTTTCTGGATTTTTTTTCTCATTTTGTCTGTCATAGTTGAAGTGTACCTATGATTAAAATTACAGGCCTCTCATCTTTTTAAGTGGGAGAACTTGCACAATTAGTGGCTGACTAAATACTTTTTGCCCCACTGTATATTAATTCATATACAGCACCAAGTAAATAAACATCAGATAAGGTCCATTATCTACTGCCTGGACTTTAAAGCCTGCCAGCAATGGCCAAAGCAGGAGGTTACTCATCTCAGTCTAAAGAAGTCAGGGGTAGCCTATCATTTTTCTTTATGGTATTATTCAGAATTCCATGCAAGCTTGTTCCAAATCAGGCCTTATTCCCTTATGCTGCATAGAGAACAAACAATAGTTATTCTCTTCAGTGCCAGAGCATCTCTCACTCCAGAATCTTAATCATAAAGAACAGGCAGCTCCTTCCAGTCTACTAAATAACCAAATCCGTCTTTCCTAAGCAAAACACCATCAACAACACAGAATGCCTCAAGAGCTAAGAGTAAGGTTGAAACATTTTTAAGATGTGTACAGAGAACGGCACCATATTATCATCGTAAAAAAACAAACATGTATCTACCACCTCAGTCATACCATATGCGAGATTCATGCTTCAAATACCTCACACATTTAACATGGAGTCCAGTCCTGGAGTTGAGACGGTCCAATTTGTGCGTACTACTGTGAAATTCCCCTTGTGTGATAGACACCGTTTCTTAAACGGAAGCAAACGGATTCAGTTGTTTGTCTTAAACAAACAACTGACTCGGTAATGATTCACTGTCCATCGACACTGATAGTCTGACCCAACCTATCGCATGAATCCACTCCAGTCCTAGTCAATCGATTATTCTTCATTTAACTTAATGTGCACTGAAGAGGACATCATGTTATTGACCAGAGGGAGGTGGTGTACCAAACTTCGACCAAAATTATTAATAAATGTGCCATTCAACAGTCTAAAAACATGTAGGGAAAGGGGTAAGACTGAGAGATTGATAGGAAAAATGGCGAGACAGACAGGAACAGTTGGGTGTCCACTTGGACGGAAGTGTGGTGAGATGATGCCTGGAGCCATAAGGCCGGCACGTCATCTAGGAAGGTTTTCTTCCACACAAACCAAGTAATACACACAGCACAGAAGGGCAGTGTGAGCAGCTAGATCTCTACTTTCCACAATCAGTTTAGAAAGTTCATAAATAATGAAGGTACGTTCATAAATAATGAAGGGAAACATGGCATGAGAGGGATGAGGAGCGGGGGAGCTGGTAAAATACAACAGGACTCCTATCTTACTGTTCTGGATTTACAGCCTTTTGAACCTAGAACCAAATAAAGCACACCTGAAAGGACTGCTGATCCCATGGTGTGAGTCAGAGGTAACTACCGTACTGGCACATCTGGAGGGCAGATGTGTTCAGAGACACAGGTACAATAACTCAGCACTAATCTCACATTCCTGAGTGAATCCTACGGGAAAGAAAGAAGGTTTAGAGGAAAATCACCAGTCAGACCAAATGAGGTAAGAGACAGTGAGATGAGTGGGATGATCAGAGAAACAAGACGGAGTGACTATTGACAGTATAAGAACGAGATGGACACTTGGGAGACCCAGCCAGAATATGCTAGGAGTGAGACGATGGTTATCGTGATACAGATGAGCTGTGGAGAGAAACACGCTGATTAAAACATGAGCTTTGAGCGCAGGCAGGCAGCCCGTGTGCAGCTCGCATCACACGCATGCAAAATGCAAATCAGCCAGGAGTTTAATATTCAAGTCCAGGGGGGCCACATAGTCAATGCTGCAGGGCAGGCCTCTCTTTCTCTTCTACTATGTCCACACATCTTTACAAGCTTAGCCTATTATATGATAATATTCACAGGCCGTATAGCCCCACCACTGCAGGGCAGGCAAAAATCCATCACAGCTCAGTAAACAATGCGTCATTCCAGCCCATTTAAAGATACTGAAATGGTTTTCTTCTGTAGCACAGATAGTCCAAATACGTATTAATTTGCATATTTTTGTACATACTACTTTGAATACTGTGATGTAGGCTACTATATCTTTGCCAAATGGAAATTGTTTCTTATTTATAGGTACCCAATGCTTTGATACCATTATGATGTTGATGCTACTAGCAGAGACTCAAAGAAGAGCAGCTGAAATGTGTCCTCGGCTCCAGTGCAGATAGACCCTCGGTGATGCTACAGTGACACACTCAATCCTGGTGGTGGCTACAACCATTGTTTACACAGCTGCTGCCTGTTCCTGTCATTATTTGTCAAATGACACAAACTCACCTCAACAGATATACTATAAATATATATACTCAGCATCAGAATTTAATAATAACTAACCAATATTATTTTTTTAAAGGACAGGCATTCTTTAAAAAATTTTTTAGAAGAGATCTCTCTCATAAGTAAGCATTACTGTATCAAACAGATGTATTGAATTTACCTGCTCTCTTCTGTAGCTCTGGCACATTTTCTCTATGTTCATTTGTGTAACTTTCCTGACTTGACTTCAGATAATAGTATAGTTAGTATGCAGTATTCCTGGAGGACAGTTATGGAGACGAAACCTTTAGCATAAGACAGGGGGTGGGGGATAGAAAGTTAACAATATAACAGAGGAAATATCCACACCTGGGAAGGAACTTCAGTTGAAAATGCAGAGTTTGAAATGCATATCTTACCATATGCATTTTGGCCGAAAATATGTTTTCCGTTTAGTTCATTTTATTGTCATTTTCATTTGCGTACCCCTCTAAAGGTCCCTGACTCCTGTTGCTTTTGCAAGAGATACACTACATGACCAAAAGTATGTGGACGCCTGCTTGTCGAACATCTCATTCCAAAATCATGGGCATTAATTTGGAGTTGGTACCCCCTTTACTGCCACAACAGCCTACACTCTTCTGGGAAGGCTTTCCACTAGATGTTGGAACATTGCTGCGGGGACTTGCTTCCAATCAGCCACGGGCATTAGTGAGGTCGGGCACTGATGTTTGGAGTTTAGGCCTGGCTTGCAGTCAGTGTTCCAATTCATCCCAAAGGTGTTCGATAGGGTTGAAGTCAGGCCTCTGTGCAGGCCAGTTCTTCCACACCGATCTCAACAAACCATTTCTGTATTGACTTTGCTTTATGCAAGAGGGCATTGGCATGCTGAAACAGGTAGGGGCCTTCCCGAAACTGTTGCCACAAAGTTGGGAGCACAGAATTGTCTAGAAAGTCACTGTATGCTGTAGCGTTAAGATTTCCCTTCACTGGAACTAAGGGGCCTAGCCCAAACCATGAATAACAGCCCCGGGACATTATTCCTCCACCGCCAAACTTTAGAGTTTAGAGAACTCTACCTGCATTGGGGCAGGTAGAGTTTTCCTGGCATCTGCCAAACCCAGATTCGTATTTCGGATTGCCAGATGTTGAAGCATCCCTCCAGAGAACGCGTTTCCACTGCTCCAGAGTCCAATGGTGGCAAGCTTTACACCATTCCAGCCGACGCTTGGTATTGCGCATGGTGATCTTAGGCTTGTGTGCGGCTGCTTGGCCATGGAAACCCATTTCATGACTCTCCTGACGAACAGTTATTGTGCTAACATTGCTTCCGGAGGCAGTTTGGAACTCAGGAGTGAGTGTTGCAACTGAGGACAGACAATTTTTATACGCTATGTGCTTCAGCACTCGCCAGTCCCATTCTGTGAGCTTGTGTGGCCAACCACTTCGCATCTGAGCCATTGTTGCTCCTAGACATTTCCACTTCACAATAACAGCACTTACAGTTGACCGGGGCAGCTCTAGCAGGGCAGACATTTGTTGGAAAGATGGAATCCTATGAAGGTGCCACGTTGAAAGTCACTGAGATCTTCAGTAAGGCCATTCTAATGACAATGTTTGTTTATTTAAGGAGATTGCATGGCTGTGTGCTACATTGGTGCACTAAAACTCGTAATGTTTTAAGTAAACTCTTCGAAAAAAGGTTTCCAAAGGGGTTCTTCGACTGTCCCCATGGCATAGGATAATCCTTTTGGTTCCAGGTAGAACCATTTTTGGTTCCAGGTAGAACCCTTTTAGGTTCTAGATGGCACTTTTTTTTAAGAGTGTGCAGTCGTGGTCAAAAGTTTTGAGAATGACATGAATATTAATTTTCACAAAGTCTGCTGCCTCAGTTTGTATGATGGAAATTTGCATATACTCCAGAATGTTATGAAGAGTGATCAGATGAATTGCAATTAATTGCAAAGTCCCTATTTGCCATGCAAATTAACTGAAACCCCAAAAAACATTTCCACTGCATTTCAGCCATGCCACAAACGGACCAGCTGACATCATGTCAGTGATTCTCTTGTTAACACAGGTGTGAGTGTTGACGAGGACAAGGCTGGAGATCACTCTGTCATGCTGATTGAGTTTGAATAACAGACTGGAGGCTTAAAAGGAGGGTGGTGCTTGGAATCATTGTTCTTCCTCTGTCAACCATGGTTACCTGCAAGGAAACAAGTGCCATCATCATTGCTTTGCACAAAAAGGGCTTCACAGACAAGGATATTGCTGCCAGTAAGATTGCACCTAAATCAACCATTTATCAGATCATCAAGAACTTCAAGGAGAGCGGTTCAATTGTTGTGAAGATGGCTTCAGGGTGCCTAAGAAAGTCCAGCAAGCACCAGCAAGCACCATTTGCTAAAGTTGATTCAGCTGTGGGATCGGGGCACCACCATTACAGAGCTTGCTCAGGAATGGCAGCAGGCAGGTGTGAGTGCATCTGCACGCACAGTGAGGCGAAGACTTTTGGAGGATGGCCTGGTGTCAAGAAGGGTATCAGAGAAGCCACTTCTCTCCAGGAAAAACATCAGGGACAGACTGATATTCTGCAAAAGGTACAGGGATTGGACTGATGAGGACTGGGGTAACGTCATTTTCTCTGATGAATCCCCTTTCCGATTGTTTGGGGCATCCGGAAAAAAAGCTTGTCCGGAGAAGACAAGGTGAGCGCTACCATCAGTCCTGTGTCATGCCAACAGTAAAGCATCCTGAGACCATTCATGTGTGGGGTTGCTTGTCAGCCAAGGGAGTGGGCTCACTCATAATTTTGCCTAAGAACACAGCCATGAATAAAGAATGGTACCAACACATCCTCCGAGAGCAACTTCTCCCAACTCTCCAGGTACAGTTTGTTGGCAAACAATGCCATTACAAAAAGTCATTACAAAATTGACAGACAAACAACATGAAAAACTACAAGTAATCTAGTAAAAACCACCGAATTCACAAGAGTATAACCAAATCAAAAACAGCAAATTAAAAACATTGACGGGTCAGTGAATCAGTCTCAAGATCATTCATCAGTGATTTAAAAATACCAATCGGGACAAGTTCTTCCAGCTTAAAAGTATTTTGTAAGGCAATAATTATGCCATCAGTCAGGATGTGTCCCAGAAGTTAATTGACAGTATGCCAGGGCGGATTGCAGAGGTCTTGAAAAAGAAGGGTCAACACTGCAAATATTGGGCTTCAAGGAAAGCAGTTCAATTGGGCGGCAGCGTAGCCTAGTGGTTAGAGCGTTGGACTAGCAATTGGAAGGTTGCAAGTTCAAACCCCCGAGCTGACAAGGTACAAATCTGTCGTTCTGCCCCTGAACAGGCAGTTAACCCACTGTTCCCAGGCCGTCATTGAAAATAAGAATGTGTTCTTAACTGACTTGCCTGGTTAAATAAATTAAAAATTGACTCCTTGCATCAACTTCATGTAATTTCAATAAAAGCCTTTGAAACTTATGACATGCTTGTAATTATACTTCAGCATTCCATAGTAACATCTGACAAGAATACCTAAAGACACTGAAGCAGCAGACTTTGTGGAAATTAATATTTGTGTCATTCTCAAAACTTTTGGCCACGACTGTAGGCAGGAGGGAAGCCATTTCGTTGGTGGGTGAGTGAGACTTCGATTTAAAAAAAGATATTGTAAATACAGTCTTCAGGATTTATTACAGTCATTCTGTCTCTCATTCAACAAGCTGCACCTGAACAGTCAGCCACCAGCTGGACCCTGTGGAGAGATTATGGAGGGTCGGGTGACCTTCCAATATGATATCGTCTCACTCTCTGTGCCTCCCTGAACTACTGATTATAACATGCTTATCAGCAAGACCCAGAGCAGCTTAGCACATGGTGGCCAATCCTATGGCTAGCGCAGTATTCCCATTTTGAAATCCTACTCCCTCCCCTCTGCCCTTGATGGCTCGCTACCCTACGCAGATCTGAAACAACAGTATAGGTGAAATCTGGTGAGTCCTCCTACTACTAGATTGCTGGTAGGTTCAAGGTAGAACAGAATGTAATAAAAAAATGGAATGTGGCCCTATGTCAATAGAGATTATTACTATACTGTTTTCCCACATGAAGGGATCTCTGTATCTATTCCAAATCCTTGCAGTGAAAATGTTTTGTCCTAATCCCCAAGCCCTTTATACTGGTTCAAATCCTCGCTGTTAGATGACACAGAGTCTCATTGACACATCACAATGTGTACGATACAAGGTAACACTTTCGGCACTTTCACCTATCCAGCTGAGTCTGGGTCAGTGTGTGGGTGGGACCCAAAAATGTTATAGTGTAGGCTACTTTAGACAGAGTGTACAAAACATTAAGGACACCTGCTCTTTCCATGACATAGACTGACCAGTTGAATCCAGGTGAAAGCTATGATCCTTTTTTGATGTCACTTGTTAAATCCACTTCAATCAGTGTAGATAAAAGGGAGGAGACAGGTTAAAATAAGGATTGTTAAGCCTTTAGACTATTGAGACATGGATTGTGTACTGTGCCCTCTGAAAGAATAAAAACATGCACTCAGCCATCTACACACAATACCCCATAATGACAAATGCTCTGGATTGACGTGTACAACAGCGTGTTCAGGTTGCCGCCAATATCCAGCAGCTTCGCACAGCCATTGAAGAGTGTGAAAACATTTCACAGAACACAATCAGCATCCTGATCAACTCTATGCAAAGGAGATGTGTCAGGCTGCATGGCTAAAATGGTGGTCATGATCTATGGCCCTTTTTCTTTAAGGTACAGTGCATTCAGAAAGTATTCGGACTCCTAGACCTTTCCACATTGTTACATTACAGCCTTATTCTAAACTGGATTAAATAAATGTTTCCTCAATCCACACACACACACTAGCCCATCATGACAAAGTGCAAACATGTTTAGAAATGTTTGCACATTTATAATAAATAAAACTGAAATACCTTATTTACGTAAGTATTCAGACCCTTTGCTATGAGACTCAAAATTGAGCTCAGGTGCACCCTGTTTCCATTGATCATTCTTGTGATGTTTCTACAACTTGATTGGAGTCCACCTGGGGTAAATTCAATTGATTGGACATGATTTGGAAAGGCACACACCTGTCTATACAAGGTTCCACAGTGCATTTCAGAGCAAAAACAAGCCATCAGGTGAAAGGAATTATAAGTAGAGCTCCGAGACAGGATTGTGTCAAGACACATATCAGGGGGAGGGGTACCAATAAATATCTCCAGCATTGATGGTCATCAAGAACACAGTGGCCTCCATCATTCTCAAATGGAAGAAGTTTGAAACCACCAAGACTCTTCCCACAGCTGGCCGCACGGCCAAACTGAGCAATCGGGGGAGAAGGGTCTTGGTCAGGGAGGTGACAAAGAACCCGATGGTCACTTTGACAGAGCTCTAGAGTTCCTCTGTGGAGATGGAAGAACCTTCAAGAAGGACAACCATCTCTGCAGCACTCCACTAATCAGGTCTTTATGGTAGAGTGGCCAGACAGAAGCCAATCCTCAGTAAAAGGCACATAACAGCCCGCTTGGTGTTTGCCAAAAGGCACCTATAGACTCTCAGACCATGAGAAAAAAGATTCTTTGGTCTGATGAAACTAAGATTGAACTCTAGACAGAATGCCAAGCGTCACGTCTGGAGGTGAACTGGCACCACCCCTACAGTGTAGCATGATGGTAGCAGCATCATGCTGTGAGGATTTTTTTCAGCGGCAGGGACTGGGAGACGAGTCAGGTTTGAGAGAAAGATGAACGGAGCAAAGTACAGAGCGCTCAGGACCTCAGACTGGACAACAACCCTAAGCACACAGCCAAGACAACGCAGAGGATTGGCTTCGGGACAAGTCTCTGAATATCCTTGAGTGGCCCAGCCAGAACCCAGACTTGAACCCAATCGACCAACTCTGGAGAGGCCTGAAAATAACTGTGCAGCAACGCTCCCCATCCAACCTGACCGAGCTTGAGAGGATCTGCAGAGAAGAATGGGAGAAACTCCCCAAATACAGGTGTGCAAAGCTTGTAGCGTCATACCCAAGAAGACTTGATGCTGCAATCGCTGCAAAGTAAAGAGTAAAGGGTCTAAATACTTAAGTAAATGTGACATTTTATACATTAGCAACCATTTCTAAAATTTTAGAATAAGGCTATAACTATCAAAATGTGGAAAAAGTCAAAGGGTCTGAATACTTTCCGAAGGCACTATGCGTGCCATTCGGAGGGTGAATGGGCAAGACAAACGATTTCAGTGCCTTTGAACGGGGTATGGTAGTAGGTGCCAGGTGCACCAGTTTGTGTCAAGAACTGCAATGCTTCTAGGTTTTTCACGCTCAACAGTTTCCCGTTTGTATCAAAAATGGTCCACCACCCAAAGGACATCCAGGCAACTTGACATAACTGTGGGAAGCATTGGAGTCAACATTGGCCAGCATCCCTGTGAAACGCTTTCAACACCTTGTAGAGTCCACACCCTGAAGAATTGAGGCTGTTCTGAGGGCAAAAGTGGTGCACCGATATAACATTGTTTGGCCGATACCGATATCCGATATTTTCCTTGGCAAAAATAAATAAATACTGATACTTAAAAATGTTGCGGCCTTTTAAGGATTCTAGTACAGTTAAATAGTTAACACACACACACACACACACGGACGCAGTGGTCGAAGGCACTGCATCTCAGTGCAAGACGCGTCACTACAGTCCCTGTATCATATCCGGCCCGTGATTGGGAGTCCCATATTGCAGCGCACAATTGGCCCAGCATCGCCCGGGGTAGGCCGTCATTGTAAATAAGAATTTGTTCTTAACTGACTTGCCTCGTTAAATAAAGGTTACACACACACCATACTGACCAAAACGTAATTTTGTTGGCATTTACGTATTTCCCCATTGCCAGTAAAACTTAATCGAAATCTATTTCTCTCACTTACTTGCTGTTCATTTGTTCAGTCGTTTCATTCTCAACCAGGATTTCATCATACATGGCAAGCAGTGAAGTTTCATATCTGTCTGTCCGTGGCCTCTCTTCCTCGGTGCGCACTGTCACTGTGTCCGTTTCCATCTCGTCCAGCTGTGTCTGTAACATTTCACGTAAACCCTGTTTCTTGTCCCCATCGAAGCAGCGGTCCTTGTACATAGCATCGAGCATGGTGGCAACACAGTGAAGAGAGAATGCCACCGAATCGCTTGTTCACAGCCTGTCGCCAGTTTTGTTGAGCAGGTGTTTCAAATGCCATGACAGAGGGTATCATGTCTGCTGCAGGCGCCATTGATGAGCTTATTTCTAGAGTCAGTTGTTCGAATGGAGCTAGCTAGTGTGTTCATGATTCCAAGTTTCAAACATGTTCTCAAATGCATTGAAATGGCAGCAGCGGTATGACAACCAGCACATTCATGAGCATGAATTACGACTTTCCTCAGTACGAAATCCTCGATGACCCATTGTGCTGTCAGACTCAGCATGCTCATGGGGCTGATATCGCTGGTCCAAATGTCAATCATGAAGCTAATAGCAGTGACGCTATTACTGTGTAACTCCGATAGGGCAACACCTGACAAATAGCGCACTTGGTAACTTAGTGTCTGCCGGTGCTCGACCATTCGGCGAGCCAACATCACCCACAACAGAGAACGGTTGATTGTCAAGGGCAATGAATTCCATTATCTTGGCGTTAATGGATTTTGCCTTTTGAGTTGTCTCGCTGAAATGTTCTTACTCAGTCAAATGACTGCTCAACTTGTTGACTGCTCGATCCACACAGCAGACATTGTTGGCTATGTTCGGAATGCGGTGTGGTGTCATTACGTTATGTACCTACGTTATATAGGTATGCATGTCAGCTTTGACATCGGTTTTGCACATCGCCATTAAACTAGATATCGGGCCGATGTCGATGTTGGCATTTTAAGCTAATATCGCCCAACTCCGATATCTTCACCAATATATTGTGCATCCCTATTAGGAAGGTGTCCTTCGTGTTTTGTACACTCAGTGTATATCTGGTAGCTGATAACTACATTCATGGAACATCAAGCCAGCTTCTCAAATCCTGTCAGTCCGTTCCAGTTCAACATCCAATAAATGGCATGGACATGGTGTCTCCTTGGCGCAACAGCCAATTATAATGTTTGTGTTCACCTGAGTCTGAAAACTGTACACAAGGTCAGAGCATGCTTTATAGAAAAGTAGAATAGTAATTATAATTGATATACTTGATTTATATGAAACAATGACATGATGAGGGGAAGAAGGCCAAACCAGCCTGCAGCTCTAGTTAACTTTGGCTATAAGAAAACAGTGTGCGCAAACGATACTCCTAGACAAGCCTTCAAAAAGGTTTACTGTCTGCCGCCCACTGATTTCCAGACCATTCTTTAACTTCATGGATGTACTGTGACCATCCTCTAATGGCCGTGCTCAATGAACTCAAAGAGCATGTGAAAAGGATCACTTCTAAAGTGATCAGTGCCAAGCATCACTGCATTTGCAACAGTATAGAAAATCCTTTTCTGAGAACACTGCAGTGTTTCCCAGACAGACCAAAGCAGCAGCAGCAGTGAATTACCCCGAGGCGCTGTCCGGGTGAACAGATTTGGACAAGTACCTCAGATCCTGGCAACTCTGGATATCCTTGTTCATGAATGTTTCTATAATAGTGTTAATATCAGTGCCGGTCAATGAGTGTGGGAACATGCACAACCTACAGAACTCGTCTCTAACAACTCCACTGTTAAAGCTGAAATGATAAATATAAGTAACATAATATAACCATCTTAAAGGTTGAGAAAATATCAAAAATATGTATCCTAAATATATATAACATAATTAACCATCTTAAAGGTTGAGAAAATAAAGAAATATTTAATTATGTTGGATAGTCAGACAATAACAGGGACAGATTACATGAAAATTGCTTTTGAGAACAACAAGTAAAGGCTCTAGGTAGTAACTGTATAAACTATTGATGGGCCCAGTGTATGTATGTATGTATGTATGTATGTATGTATGTATGTATGTATGTATGTATGTATGTATGTATGTATGTATGTATGTATGTATGTATGTATGTATGTATGTTCCATATCATCATCATATGCAGCAACAGCTCGAGGACATTAAAGCCCCCCCATCATACATGTGCCTCAGTAAATCCTACAAACATAGAGTTTTGTAGTATTCAAAATAAAATCTTGATATCTTTTTGAAATTTAGTATGTGTCCAACATGATATGGGAATTCATCAATGTGTCATGATGAAATGTCAAAATGTACGGTACAACCAGAAGAAATCACAACCAAAAATAGGCAGATGTTTTGGTTTTTCATGTGACAGGAACACAGTGGAAAGGCTACACAAATATTACAGTAGCAGTAGTGAGGTTGTTGAATAGAAGATATATAATTATACAAATTATATTTAAAAAAGAGCATGCCACCTCCCCATTCAATTAAGATCATCTTAATAGGCTAAAGAGCAGGAGCCTACCCTACATCTGCATAGATGCTGCAGATGGACACATTAGACTGGTACAGCCTAATCAAAAACAGCTGTGGGTTGATGAAGGCATCTCATATTGCATTTCTTAATTGCATTGCGTCAGGAAAGACTTTGAATGCACATTTTTGTTGTAAAGTAATTCTACAAAATGATATTGCATTAGGTTTTACTTGCCTGAAAGGGAACCCCGTGATGACGAAGATTTGAATCTCAAATGAATTAAGACCTGCCATGAACTCGTGGCTTGAGTATATTATTGGCTATAGGCTAATATTTTCCATGATGTACACTTGCCTATACTGTTACAACGAAGAGGACACATTAGAGCCTATAGAATCCACATCACTGGGATTATGACCAGTGTGTGCGCAGGTCTCCATGGTGCTGTTCAATGTGGTAATACCACGGGAGACGGCCCGATCAAAGCGCTCGAGGTTATGTTCTTTGACTAAAATGTTAGTGTAGCAATCAATGAACCATTCGCTACAATTTCACGATATTCTTCTTCTGCTTATCCAATGTGGCTCCTATTCCAATTGAAATGCATCAGCTGCCCCTTTCTCGCGCGTCTAAAACCCCCCATTCTCCCTTGCGTCGACGCCTTCCGCATCTCAAACGTGAAATCTGTCTTCACGGAAAAGGTTGTCCTACCTACTGCAACGGAAAATATATAGAACGTTTTGAATAACATGTTTCCTATCACACAGACCTATTAGTATAATTTCACTATCAGTCATGTTTAAATACCTGCGTTTTGCCTACATTTCCAATCCGTGGCGCGCTCCGTGTCGTCCTACATTATAGCCTATACTGTTTGCTAAATTCACAAACCATGGTCACCACACCTTGTATGTAAATTAGTAGCGTGCTCAATCCTTGATAAAGAAGCAAATAGGCTTGGAGCTGGAATAGCAAGTTTTTATTTTCATACGGCCCTTCACTGCCTCCTGTTGTAGCCTAACTGACATTTTACAATGAATCCTATCCTGATAAAAAAATAAAAAATGTATTTGCCCTAAATACTATATAAATTCGTATAATGAATCACAGCCACAAAACTAAATGGCCAAAATACTTATATTTTCATCATAAACCACCACTTTTATTTTTTTAATTGGCTTTATTATATCACCAGAATTTCCCACTTTACAGATGCAGATTTCTCCACGATACCAACAGTTACAAAGAAACCATATGGAATAACTGAAGTAGAAAACAAAAACAAACACAAAAAAAACACTGACCAGCCCCATAGGTATCTAATTCACATGCTTCAAACAAGGGGCAATAAGAGGGATTTTTTTCAATCATGATAGAATCATTTCGGGATTAATTATTATTATTATTTTTTTAAATACAAATATTTCTTATATAAAATAACTGTACAGAAAACGAAATAGTGCTTAAATTTTAGCACATCTGTATTTTTCAGATGTATATCTGAAGAGTACATCTTCAACAGAGAGAGACCTGACTGTAGTTATGTAGCAACATTTCCATGAGCACTGTCAAAGATACAGCATAACATGCTTAATTCAAATCAAGCAAGCCATTTGGTTGTGGTTCTCTTCAGATGATAATTGACAGTGGCAATAGGAAGATAATGCTTGAGAATTATCACACTGTCTGTCACCCTCTAGAAGAGGTTCTGGAAGCCCTTCTCTCAAAAACATTGTGTTAAATGATTGACAATGTGATAATCACATCACAGGAGGTTGGTGGTACCTTAATTGGAGGATGGGCTTGTGCTAATGGCTGGAGAGGATTCAGGGAAACGGTACCAAATACAGGTTTTTGATGCCATTCCATTTGCTCCATTCCGGCCATTATTATGCACCGTCCTCCCCTCTGCAGCCTCCTGTGAATCTCATCCATGTAGGTCTTCATTTAGGGCATTGGTTTCACATATTGATTTGCAAATCAATGATCTAATCAAACAATACTCATGTGCTAATGGTCAATAACTTGTTTGAAGGTTTCTTACTTTCCCAAGATAATCAGTGGTTTATCTACATGAGGAAATGTGGACACACCGACCTTCCACCTCGATCACTAAACAGAAGAAAAATAAACAGGACACATGGCTCACATTGGATGTCAGAGAGCAGCTGAAAGCTATATCTGTATTTTGTACTAGTTCTCCAATCAACCTGAACACCTATTGGAAAAAAGCAGGCTTTAAACCCTCATGATTTGTACATTTTTTTGTAAGACAGACTAACAAAATGGGCTATAAAAACACTTTCCTCAATTTCTTAAATATAATTGCAAAGTCTAGTGGTATAAGTGTAAAATACAACAGTCCTGGTTGTCCATTGCCAGCAGACTTGAAATGTTCTTTAAGGGCAGAGCTGTGATACTCTGTACTGTAACACTGCTAAGTGCTGGTGACTTAACCCTGCAGCACCAAATGTTTTTAAGGCCAGGCACCACAGGATGAAATGACATCACAGCATCTACCTATCAATTTTTAGATTTGTTGGTATTTTGGTCCATTAAATTAGTATTTTCAAAAAGTAAACAAAAATGACAATCTTGATAGTGCATATTTTCATTAGTTTATCATACTACAGTCATCAAAATGTCATTAATTTTAACCACTTTAAAATGGACAAACATCCATAATTTCAAAGCCCACTACAATGGATTACACAATTTATAAGCCCATTTCATAGAAAATGTAAAAAACTGAACTATATGTAGTAACTTACTTTGAAGAGATGGTGATTGGGTCTAAATAGGTGTTTGTTAGTCTAAATTCAGTGTACTTGTCTAACTGCCAATTCCGAAAAGTCAAGACTCTTCCCACACGCCAACTAATTCCCCCCAGCTTCAGAAGCAAATAGTGAACCTTGGATATACTCATACTTGCCCAAATATTCTAAATATGTTTGTTTTTTAATGTGCCAAAATGCATTTTACTTTCATGTCTTAAGTATTTTACAGATTAAAAATATTTTTAAAGTATTTGTCCACAATGCACTTAGTAAGTCCGGTCCTGGAGTGTCTTAACAATATGAAACCAAAAATATTTAGGCTGACTTAATCCAGTGTCCAGACTTTTTTGGTGTGTGGGATATGCAAATATTTAATTGAGATGTCACCTAGTTTGTATATTTCAATTTTTTTTAAATCTGAAATTGTAATACCAAAAAATATTATTTGTGTCTACATTCAACTGTAGAAAGTTGATTGTGATATGATTAAGGTGGGGAATCCCTATTACAGTGTGGTGGCTGGCCTAAATAGCTGCAGGATAAGGCCTTACACCTCACACAGTGCTCGGTTTCTTTAAGTACCAGAAAGTCACAGGTTGATGCCCGCTCAATGATAATTGGAGCCTGGCTGAATGGCTGTTCCTTGGTCGGGACCCCCTGGCACACGTTGTACTTCTCCAGATCCAGGAGCAGGTTTGCCACCTGGGGCACAGATGTCAAGCAGGATGGGTGAGCTTCATACAGCGGGTGGGTGAGGAGCAGCGGCTGGCCCTGTACACAGATCTGATAGTAGAAGCTCGGGTCAATCTGCACGGTTGTGTCCACCATGTGGGAGAGCTTAGAGCACTGCAGTAGCTGTAGTGTCGGGCCCTCCACCATTATGGCAAACCAGAGTGTGGGGAGTGCAGAGCTGTGAATGGACTTCAGTAGCTTTAACAGCTCATGTTCTTGGTCGATCCCACTTGTTCCTGCACTGTCAGCAAGACTGAAGATCTGAGTGATCTACACAGAACATAATAGGGGTAACAAAATACAGTTGGAATCAATTCCGAGTCAATTACAGATTTACTTTCACATGCATCTCCTATAGAATATTTTAAAATCCAAGCAATCCAATGTAAACCCTAACTTCCTGTAGTTTGAAATTGAAAGGTAATTATTGGCCTTAAATATCAGTTACAATGTTGTAAAGTGTACTTATGCACCAAAGCAGGAAGTGGTCACTTACCATAGGTGTGACCTCCTCCACTTCTGGCTCCACAGACGGCGTTTCTACATCCATGTCCACACTTGGCCTTCCTCCATTCATTCCACTCTGTCTGTCCGGAGCTGCTGAGGATGTATTCTCAACTGGGGGTCCAACATATTTCACTGCGGGGTCTGCCGGTTTGAACAGTGTGCAATACTGGGCAATAAGAAAGAAATACACCATTACACCATACTCCAGTCTAAATATTAAAAAAGTGAACACTGAAGAGCACACGAGTCATGGGATTTTATTATACTGTAAAACATTACATGCTTAAGAGAATTTTAATAAGGTAGAGAAGGGTGACTCACTGCTGGAGAACTTATAAGGTTGAGGATATCTGGGACATGCTCCAGAAGTGAATTATTTTTGACAATTTCCACAGTCTCTTTGTGAGCCTGTAAAATATGAAACATCTGTTGAAAATATTGTGCATTTGAAAGATAAGAGAATTTTTAACCAATATAAAATGCCAAAAGGCAAATGCCACAAAAGTAAACCTAAACAGAAGCTTAAAAGGGAAAAACCATCATGATGTGGCCAGTGACACTTCTAGCTCTTGAAAACCTGACTGCTGACATGCAAAACATTTTTTGGGATTAGCAGTGGACTAATGAAAAAAGAAGAAGAAAAGACCAAGAGATAGGTTTGAGTTGATGTTCTCTTTAAGTTTGAATCCAAATTGATTCCAACCTGGACTGTCGGTATGTGGTTTCTGAAATTCTCATCCTGGCGTTTGCTGGGAAGCATAGGGCGCCAATGTGCCTACAACAATAACAGACAATTAATGCACATATCAGTATTTGCATGGAATCCTGTAGTCAAGACAATGTGACGTTAAAGATAGGACAACAATAAACATTGCCTTTCCCTATTGTGCCATCTCCACATAGCAGTACTCACTGTTTCCATGTAGCGATAATCCTCTTCTTGCTGCAGTGGCTCGTTGTCATCATCAGTGAACTCCATGTCCACTTGCAGATGTGGTGTTTTTCTTTTCTTTGAGGTTGTCTTGCGACTGTATGTAAAGTGAGGCCTAGGCCTGCCAAGCTGCACCCACCCCTCTTGGGACCCAAAATCAGTCTGGCCCAACTGAAAGGGCAACAAGTGTCTCTGTCAAACACATACATACACATAAGAGCACCATTGAAAGCGTTGTTAGGAGTCCATTCATGGCATAACAATGAGTACGGCCATTGCTTAATTCCAAACAAGGACCAATTCAAACGGTACTTTCAAAAAATATTGTCACCCTCAAAATGCTCATACAACTGACAATTATTTCAACATAGGTGAGTAATCAACCCTTACCATGGCCTGTCTCTGGCACTGCCGTAGACGACACTTCTGTCTCTTCTTATTGCTGCCTCCAAACTTGGGTTTGTCTATGCAGAAATCACAAGTGCCACAGTCTGTCCTACTATTACAGGCTTCACACTTCCCACAGGAGCGCCGCTTACGTTTCCTCACCCAAGCCTGAAAGTCAGAATTAGAATTAAAATGTTTTAAAAAATACATATCATTATTTGTACTACTATCGTTTAAATGTAAAACATTTAAATTAAAAATCCAACAAGTACATGTCAGTGTCTAGATATTCAGTGGAACGATATAAGGTAGCTTGTTGGCCCAAACTGTGACCAAATTCAGATGGAGACCTCACTAGGAAGAGCAGGGTTTTAATGTGGGAGAGGTTGTAATTGGCCAGCAGAGGGCACTCCTCGATAGAAGTGGTGTAAGATATCTTGAAGCAGAGCTCACCTCATAGTCAGCATCATCACCATCAAACTCTTCATCGTCATCTTCTATATCGACATTCACAGAGAAGTCCTCAGGGTCACTGTATTGAGAAGTGGAGTTCTGTGGGAATAATGAGATTTATCTATTCTGCCCTTTCCTCTTTATTCAATACCAAATCTAATTTTATTTGTCACATGTGCCAAATACAACAGGTGTAGACCTTACTGTGAAATGCTTATATACAAGCCCTTAACCAACAATGCAGTTAAAGAAATAGAGTTAGTAAATATTTTCTTAAATAAAATAAAAAATAAAACAAAAAGTAAAAATAACGAGGCTATATACAGGGGGTGTCAGTACAGAGTCAATGTGCGGGGGTACAGGTTAGTAGAGTTAATTTGACTATGTAGGTAGGGTTAAAGTGACAATGCATAGATAATAAACAGCGAGTAGCAGCAGAGTAAAAACAAAAGGGTAGCTGTGCCACTAGAGATTCTGGGTGCGAGTCCAGGCTCTGTCACAGCCGGCAGCGAACGGGAAACCCATGGGGGGGCTCACAATTGACCGAGCGTCGTCCGGGTTAGGGGAGGGTTTGGCCTGGCAGGTATGTTCTTGTCCCATTGTGCACTAGCGACCCCTGTGGCGTGCTGGGCGCAGTGCATGCTGACATGGTCACCAGGTGTACAGTGTTTCCTCCAACACATTGGTGCGGCTGGCCTCCGGGTTAAGTGGGTATTGTGTCAAGAAGCAGTGCGTCTTGGTTGGGTTGTGTATCGGAAGATGCACAGCTCTCAACGTTTGTCACTCCCAAGTCTGTATGGAAGTTGCAGCGACAAGACAAGACTAACTTCCAACTGGATACCACAAAATTGAGGGAGAGGTTGTTGTCACATTGAGGGAGAGGTTGTTGTCCTGGCACCACACCGGCCAGGTCTCTGACTTCCTCCCTATTGGCTCTCTCATCGTTGTCGGTGATCGGGCCTACCACTGTTGTGTCAGCAAACTTAATGATGGTATTGGAGTTGTGCTTGGCCACGCAGACATGGGTGAACAGGGAGTACAGGAGGGGACTAAGCACGCACCCATGAGGGGCCTCAATGTTGAGGATCAGTGTGGCAGATGTGTTGTTGCCTACCCTTACCACCGAGGGGCAGCCCGTCAGGAAGTACAGAATCCAGTTGCAGAGGGAGGTGGTTAGTCCGAGGGTCATTAGCTTCGTCATGCGCTTTGTGGGCACTATGGTGTTGAAT
Organism: Oncorhynchus masou masou; assembly: GCF_036934945.1. Taxonomy (NCBI): domain Eukaryota; kingdom Metazoa; phylum Chordata; class Actinopteri; order Salmoniformes; family Salmonidae; genus Oncorhynchus; species Oncorhynchus masou. Next base: position 46,222,399 of record NC_088217.1, on the reverse strand, counting down.
GCTGAGCTGTAGTCAATAAACAGCATTCTCACTTAGGGGTTCCTTTTGTCCAGGTGGGAGAGGGCAGTGTGGAGTGCAATTGAGATTGCAAATCTGTTGGGGCAGTATGCGAATTGAAGTGGGTCTAGTGTTTCCGGGATGATGGTGTTGATGTGAGCCATGACCAGCCTTTTAATGCACTTCATGGCTACCAACGTGAGTGCTACGGGGCAGCAGTCATTTAGGCAGGTTACCTTCGCTCCCTTGGGAACCAACCGGGACTATGGTGGTCTGCTTGAAACATGTAGGTATTACAGACTCGGTCAGGGAGAGGTTGAAAGTGTCAGTGAAGACACTTGGCAGGGGGTCCCGCGCATGCTCCGAGTTCACATCCTGGTAATCTGTCTGGCCCCGCGGCCTTGTGAATGTTGACCTGTTTAAAGGTCTTGCTCACATCGACTACGGAGAGCGTGATCACAGTCATCCGGAAGAGCTGGTTCTCTCATGCATGCTTCAGTCCTGCTTGTCTCGACGCAAGCACAGAAGGCATTTAGCTGGTCTGGTAGGCTTGTGTCACTGGGCAGCTCGCAGCTGGGTTTCCCTTTGTAGTCCGTAATAGTTTGCAAGCCCTGCCACATCCGACGAGCGTCAGAGCCGGTGTAGTAGAATTCAATCTTTGTCCTGTATTGAAGCTATGCCCGTTTGATGGTTTGTAAGGGCATAGCGGGATTTCTTATAAGCGTCTGGATTAGTGTCCCGCTCCTTGAAAGCAGCAGCTCTAGCCTTTAGCTCTGTAATCCATGGCTTCTGGTTGGGATATGTACGTACGGTCAACTGTGTGGACGACGCCGTCGATACACTTATTGATGAAGCCGCTGACTGCGGTGATATACTCCTCAATACCATTGAATGAATCCCGGAACATATCTGTGCTAGCAAAACAGTCCTGTAGCCTAGCATCCGAGTCATCTCACCACATCCGTATTGAAGCGAGACACTGGGACTTCCTGCTTTAGGTTTTGCTTGTAAGCAGGAATCAGGAGGATAGAATTATGGTCAGATTTGCCAAATGGAGGGCGAGGGAGAGCTTTGTATGCATCTCTGTGTGTGGAGTACAGGTGGTCTTGAGTTTCCCTCTGGTTGCACATGTAACATGCTGGTAGAAATGAGATAAAACGGATTTAAGTTTGCCTGCATTAAAGTCCCCGGCCACTAGGAATGCAGCATTTTCTTGTTTACTTATGGCCTGATGCATCTCGTTGAGTGCAGTAATAGTGCCAGCATCGGTTTGTGGTCGTAAATAGTCGGCTACAAATAATATAGATAAACTATATCTTGGTAGATAGTATGGTCTACAGCTTATCATGAAGTACTCTACTTCTGGCGAGTAATACCTCAAGACTTCCTGAATATTAAACATTGATCCGTGGTCGTCGTTCAGCCACAACTCGGTGAAACATAAGATATTACAATTAACTTCTTATGGCTGGGGTCATTATTGAGTAGCTTGAATGAATAAGGTGCCCAGAGTAAACTGCCTGCTACTCAGGCCCAGAAGCTAAAACATGCATATTATTAGTAGATTTGGATAGAAAATACTGAAGTTTCTAAAACTGTTTGAATTATGTCTGTGTATAATAGAACTCATATGGCAGGCAAAAACCTGAGAAAAAAATCCAACCAGGAAGTGGGAAATCTGAGGTATGTAAGTTTTCAAATCTGCCTATCCAATATACAGTGTCATATTGCACTTCCTGAGGCTTCTACTAGATGTCAACAGTCTTTAGAACCTTGTTTCAGGCTTCTACTGTGAAGGGGGAGAGAATAAGAGCTGTTTGACTAAGGGGTCTGGCAAAAGGCCATGAGCTCAGTCAGTAATTTTCTCTCCATTTCTGCTTTTTGTAACTCCTCCTCCTGTAACCCCTTTGGCTGGAAAAATGGCTGTGTTTTTCTGTGACTAGGCGCTGACCTAACAATCGCATGATATGCTTTCGTCGTAAAGCCTTTTTGAAATCGGACACTGTGGTGGGATTAACAACAAGTTTATCTTTAAAATGGTGTATAATACTTGTATGTTTGAGGAATTTTAATTATGAGATTTCTGTTGTTTGAATTTGGCTCCCTGCACTTCCACTGGCTATTGTCAAGTAGATCCTGTTTAACGGGATCTCAGCCATAAGAAGTTAATGTCCCGTTGGTAGGATAGTCTCGATCATAGATCATCCAGTGTACTTTACAATTATTGCACGTTTGCCAATAGAACGGATGGTAGTGGCGGTTTACCCACTCGCCGATGAATTCTAGCATGGCATCCCATCCTCGGCTCCCTGTATTTCCGTCTTTGCGCGAATGACGGGGATTTGGGCCTGGGCTCGTGGAAGCAGTATATCCTTTGCGTCGGACTCATTAAAGAAGCTCTTTTTGGTCATGAGACGGTAGCAGCAACATTATGTACAATATAAGTTACAAACAACACGAAAATTAATTAAATTACATTCATAGTTTCCTTTGCATATTAAATGTTTACTAAAATAAGGATTAGATGAGTATTATTAGAGAGGGCTGGGTATTGTTACCTGCAATTCTCTGCTGTCAATCTGCAAAACAAATGCTTTACATTCAGTTATGGGAGCTTTTCATGGAGAGGTGAAGAGAATATTCCAAATTCACTGCCAATGTTCATATGTGGACTTGTGGGACATACTGCTCTATATTGAATAAGCATAATAGATATGAATAGACAATAGCCTTCTGCAGTTGTCATATACTAAGATATCCTAGGTAATGGGGTTCTAGAAAATTACCTGAAAATTCGTCATGGGATAGGGATCCAACATTTGGGGACCATCGGGTTTATACTGAAATACACATACATAAACAATCAAAATAAATCACCACTTGGATTTCTTCAATCTCTGTCTGTTCTTTGGTCAGTCTGTACCTTGAGGATAGGACATTTGCATTTGCGTTTCCGACAGCGGACAAGTTTTCTGGTGTCAGGGTTCAGTGTTTTTTTGCAGTTGGCACAACTCCCACAATCTTCTGTGGTAAGGCAAGCCCTACAGTGACCACAAGGAATCCACTAAAACAGACAACAATAATTCTGGAGTTAGAGTATTCCTATCCATTTAGACCTATGTTGATAAATCCTTGTTTAACTACGTAAAACTGAAATAATTAAATAGCCAAAAATACAAAACGGGAAGTCAAGGAGCATGCACGCATGTTAAAAACAGAAATGGGAGTAGTAGACTCGTTAGTTGAGGAACACCTGTTTACCTTTCTGAATCTTTGATGAAGTTGAATCTTGGCTATAGTTGGATTGTTGGCTAAAAGCAAAGAGGGATACTGTTAAAATTAAACATATACTTCATAAAACAGTAAAAACAGGCACATTTACAATGCTTTTAAACTTTAAAATATGTAAATTCTGTTCCTCTTTAAAACAAATTTGTAAAATGTTTTTTCTTTAATTGACATACCCCTGCATATGGTGCAACAGGGACTCTTCATCTGCCTTTCATACTCTGAGCCTGTATATGAATTACCACAAATGGCACAGATGCTGAAATAAAGAGTATCGAAGCAAGTTACCTAAGGTACCAAGTGCATAATATCACAATCATCCTCAAGATATTAACATCAACCCCTTCAATCACTCCCATGTATTCTTTGCTTATTTTACATTTAAGAAAGCTGTATCTCAGGGGAAAACACTCAAGCAGACATGCAAAAAAAACATTTCCAATTCACACATGCGTATAATAGGGCAAATATAAGCAAATTAACAAATATGTACTGAACAAAAATATTAACGCAACATGCAACAATTTCAATGATTTTACTGAGATACAGTAAATCTGTCAATTTAAATAAATAAATTAGTTCCTAATCTATGGATTTCACATGACTGGGCAGGGGCGCAGCCATGGGTGGGCCACAGGGGCCATGGGGACAGCCAATCAGAATGATTTTCCCCAAAGGTGCGTTTTTTACACACAGAAACACTCCTCAGTTTCATCAGCTGACCGGGTGGCTGGTCTCAGACGATCCTGCAGGTGAAGAAACCAGATGTGGAGGTCCTGGGCTGGCATGGTTACATGTGGTCTGTGGTTTTGAGGCTAGTTGGACGTACTGCCAAATTCTCTAAAATGACATTGGAGGCGGCTTCAGGTAGAAAAATTAACATTCAATTCTCTCGCAACAGCTCTGGTGGACATTTCTGCAGTCCACATGCCAATTTCACACTACCTCAGAACTTGAGACATCTGTAGCATTGTATTGCGAGACAAAACTGCACATTTTAGAGTGGCCTTTCATTGTCCCTTGTACATTATGCTGTTTAATCAGCTTCTTGATATACAACACCTGTCAGGTGAATGGATTATCTTAGCCGAAGAAGAAATGCTCACTAACTGGGATATAAACAAATTTGTGCACAAACTTTGAAAGAAGCCTTTTGTGTTTATGGAAAAATGTCTGGTTTCAGCTCCTGAAACATGGGACCAACACATTACATGTTGCGTTTATATTTTTGTTCAGTGTATATATAGCCTAAACCATGATTATGTATGAGGAATTTGTAAACTTAAATTCTCAGAGATAAAATTATAGGATAACATAGAAGCATTTGACTCACCCAAAGAAGGGCTCTGAACCAGCCTTCCCATTGATGGAGACTGAAAGTGATGATGCAGGGCTCAAGGGCAGTTTAGTTGCATTTTGCTTCACATCTTCCACATCATGAGCGACAGAAGCTGAACTAATCTTTGCGAGAGGCGTGTTCGGTCTTGGGGGAGTGTTATGTTGGAGATCTTTGCTTGGCGTGCCCATAGAGCTGCGACTCAGAGGGGTCAGTCTGTGATGGGAGTCAGGACTGTCTGCCCGGTCCCCTCTGTCCTTCAAGCTGGACTCTGAGGAAAAGCCACAGTCCACTAAGGGAGGAGGATCCTTCTGTATGTTCTAACAGACCATGGGTTAGAATAGACAAGATGGTAGTTGTTAGAAAATACATTCAAATTAGTGAAGTGAAAGAAAAGGTATAATTTCAAGTAAATACTAGGAGCTTTTTATTTTATTATTACCGTCTTTCTCGCGCGCAAGGGCTTGGGTTGTCCAGCACCCCTGAACACCCCTGCTTTGTAATCAAACATTGTCATGTCCAGAGTATCTGCCAGGACTTTGGAAAGCTCAACCCTACTTCTCACACGCTCATTACTCGGACTTCAGGTTCACAGAGAAGGGAATAAAGATAGTGTGATCCATTAGTGGCATAAATTATTTATAAAAAGTTACCTTAAAGCATATAATACTGACAATGAAATTAATGCGCTGTGGGACTCAGTATTATTAAGAAATTGGTTTTACCGTGTTTTTATTTCAAACCAACGGCTTATTCAAACACGTACAGCAAGTGAGCTCTCGTAAATAACAATGAACCTCATGTCATGAGACAATACCAATGGTTAAAAATCTAGACTGGCCCATGGTCTAAAAATGAATAGAGTTTTGCCAGAATGTTTTTACCTCATGTAATAAACGTCACTCTGACCAACACTAGAACCTGAACGACGAACAACCGCTTTGCGCTTCCACCCCTTTCCAAGTGCCGGCCAGTCCTCCCAGCCCTCTTCAACTGTTACTCTTTTCTTCCGTCTATAAACAGAAAACCTGGCATAAAATAAAAACACATGTCAGCAAAGTATATCAGCTTAAGAGCATAAAACATAACAGCAGAGCATATCGACTGGCTATTCTGTATAGTTTGACTGTCTACATATTTGCTACAAAAAAGAACATTTGGGGCCCATTACAGCAGGTTGACGTTAATTGTGATAAATCTTGCCCTGGAGGCAGAACTGAGCGATTTCTGCTTGATAGGCCAGCTGCAAAGACAAAATTGTCTATATTACAAGAAATATCAAAACCTCCAGGACAAGATTCATGACAAAAAAAAAAACACTCAACTGCCCCAATTCACTGGCCCAGATAAATCCTTCTTTAAAAAAAGTTGGGTACTTTTATGTTGGGGAGTAAATTAGCCAACTTCTGTATTGATTTATGGGCCCTAGAAACCCTGACGTTTTAATAACATTGATACAACAGCAGCCAACGCTAGTCAAATCAAGTGTCACATCTCACTCAACATACAGGTTGTTGCTGTTGATTTTCTTCTCAAGGCCTGCCACGCTACCGCTCCTTTCGCTCCCTGCAACACTCTCCTCTTCGGCATCCCCTTTGCCATTCACGCGTCGCTCCCCCATCGCAAGGCCCAAGTTCCAACCCTGTGTGTCATCTTCATAATTGTCATCCTCCAGGGGCTCAAACCAGTCTACAGGTTGTTCCTCAGCAACTCCCCCTGGGATCTTCTCTGTCTGCCCATGGCCTGTCATCGCAGGAACAGAGGTGGCATGGTCCTGAATGTCAAGGCTGTCCGAGGGAGCCAGGGCCTCCAGTGGCGATAGGACCTGAGAGGTCCTCTCCAGCCCATTGTCCCCAAATTCAGTCCTCTCCTCCCTTTCTATAAGTAGATCATTTGTAGGTTTTAGTACCTCTCCATTTATCTCCATGTCTTCCTCCCCTGGCCCTCTCCCAGAACCTCGGTTATCCACCAGTCCTTCATTCATTTCTGTGGCTCTATACACTCATGAAGCCACAGGTCTAAATGTTCTCCAAAATGTTCTTGAACAATGACTTCCAAGGTTCACACATCCAAGACCTTGCATAACAATACAGAGGAGTGCTCACATCCAGTGGGGTCCTAGAGTAACTCAAGCATAAACTTTGCTTCTCTGTATATGTGCTTGCATCCCCGCAGGGCTTCCCAAAACCTTCAGTCTTCCCATTGATGTATAGGACCTGAAAAGATAAAGTTGAGAAATAACAGCATTGGCTTTACGCAGGCTGTAAGCAGAATTTCACATGGGTATACCCTGAATCAATGCATCCACATCATAACACCATCCCAATACAGTCAGCTGAGCTGTTCAAGAAGTTTCAGCCTAATCAAACCAGTCTGCTATTGCCAGAGACTGCGACTCATAATATATTACTAACTTGACAGTCAGCTGTCCGGTAGTTGAAAGTAGGTAAGTTTTGTTAACAATTACAAACATCATGTAGGTAAGTTTTGTTAACAATTACAAACATCACGTATATATGATGTCACGTATATATGAAAATAATATGTACTTAGTTGTATTAGTAGTTTTTATTAGTTGTATTGCTTTTAGTAGTTATACAACAACTTCATTTTGTTGTACATTTTTTAAATGTTATTATTATTATTTGACAGTATTTGCCATATTATTGTTTCTACTTTTATTTTTTTTACACTTGAAACGAGATGGAGCATCATTCAAACATTGCATCCTCCACAATGTCAAATATATTCAGACATGTCAATTCCTATCTACTGTAACGTTAGCTACAATAATCAAACCAACGTTAATCAATAACTCTTAACAATGTAACAGTTAGCTAATGCTCCTCTCCTCTATGTACTGATTATTTTAGTGACAGTGTTAACAGGTATTTGGTAAGAACGACATAAGTGGACATAGTAGCATCATACAGATAAGTTAGTTAACGTTAGCTAGCTAATACTACCATACTTCGTCGCCTTTTGATTGTTAACTAACGTTAGCTAGATAGCTAGCTTGTTAACATAGCAGCTAACGTTAACAAGCAAACGACAATTCACGACCACCATGGCAAAACAACGAAAGTAATTTCAAACACAATCACATATTGAAACCAAAACCGCGAAACAGCTACCGAGATACCACAGACAAATATATGAAACATATTAGGGCTAACGTTAGATAGATAACGTTACCTATTCATATAATCAGTGTAAGCGGAAGTATAGCTAGATCAGTTAGCCACATTAGCTAGCAAAAACGTCGTTGACTGTTTATTGGACAGAGCTAACGAGCACACACACCACTTACGAGGAGAAACATACATGTGAAAAATGGACGCAGCTCCAAAACAAAACAGCATAAATATTTTCAAATCAGCATCTAATATCGAAAACTTACCATCGACCGTTAAGAACCGGAAATTACATGCAACATAACAGGAAACACAAATTAAACGCAAACTTGGATACTTGGGTCGTCCCTTCCCTCTACCCCTTACTATTTCTACTGCTACGTTAGTTTACCCCAAATGTACGTTAACCTTAGACAGTGTATATTACATTGACAAGACATTCGCGTGACCGCTACAACAATGGAAATTCATGTCCTCAAAGATGGAAGGCAGGCGGGAGAAGGTGAAATCAGGTGGGACCATTCTAGCCAATAAGAGGGCAAATACTCGTGTGACCAACATGCCGTAGAGATAGATATGTTAATACAACATGTATTTATTTTATTAACACTTTAACTATTAACACTATATATAGACATAAGACATTTGAAATGTCTTTATTCTTTTGAAAATTGCGTGAGTTTAATATTTACTGCTCACTTTTTGATAATTTCACTTTTGTTGATCCATTTCACTTGTTTTGGCAATGTAAACATGTTTCCCATGCCAATAAATCCACGTGAATTGAATAAAGGACTCATCTTTGTATCTGTGACATTATAGCATCTTTTACAGAATGGGCAGTGCCAGAGACTATCTCCATTTTAAAGTAGTCAATTTTCTTCTCCATTAGCTGATTGCTTGAAAATCATAGGAATAGCCACTTAGTTGACTACTTTGAAATGGTGGAATCCCTCAATGGCAATTGTCCATGCAAAATCAAGTTATGCCCATGATAACTCAGTCCTCTGTCTCCATGACAACAGGCATAACTCCAAAATAAAGTATTTTTTTCAAAGTTGCCGAAATGCCACGTGCATCCACTCATAACAACCTAGCCATTACAAAACATCTATTCAATCAAATAAGCCTCACGTTAAAAAAAAATGTAATTCAATGTATTTTTGACCAAATTCGACACTCTGACCTCTATACAAAAATTCTTCACTTCGTGGACTTATTTTCGTTGCCAGATTTTGGGTGGAGTAAAACCTCTCGCTTCACTTAACCGAACTTCAGTGGGGTGACGTCAGAGTTCGGACGTCCCAATTATACCGTTTAGATGTATCCTTTCTCGCTCACGTGAAATGCCTGCTTTTAGTAGCAAGCGCGCGTCTCTTTTTTTGTTTGTATACCGGTGTTGTAAAGTATGACTGTATATTTTATATTTCTTAATAAAAAAAGTATCTAGCTAACGACTACTAAACTCACTTGTGGTGTGAATGTGGGGAATATTCCATCTCATGATAACTTAACAGTTGACTGTGGTATAGTGCAGCTAAAGGGGTTTGAAACCACTGGTGTACCTGTTTCTTAGTGGGTGCGATAACAGAATGACATAGCACATGGTGAGACAAACATCAAACAAACAAGGATACAAAGCAAAATACTCAACACAAATATAAATGCAACAGAAAATTATCAACTTCTTGTGTTGTACACATATTCTTTATTTTCTTGACTAGAGAGATACCAGCAGTGACAGTGCAGCAATAGTACTGGACACAAGGAAAAATATATTAATTTACCATTTAAATATTTCAGTTAATCAATTTCAGCACAAAAGTCATAAAATCCTTAATAAAAATAGCCGAAGTCTCTAACAAAAAGATGGAAAGGATTATATTCTAAAATATAATATAAATCTTACAAATGTACAAAAATGCCACTCAGAAATAACATGAAGATGCAGATGTGACTGTCTATCTGTCCTTGTTGCAACGGAGATCTGTTGTCAGTGGGTCATGCTGAATGGTTTGGTGCAGCATGAGAGCAAGTAGACCTGCCCTGTTGGTCATAGCAGTCCTCATGTTGCGCTCCTGCTCAAAGAGCTCATCTAGTTTGTACCACTGTTCACAAATACATTTTGGGAGAAAAGCAAGGTGTAATGATTAATATACTCAAATCATTTTTGAAAACTGTCTTTGAAATCAAATGTTTAAAATTCACTTTCACGATCCTATCAACTACTACTTATGAAGGTCAATTATGTTTGTTATAACCAGGGTCTTAGTCAATTCCAATTCAAGTTAGCTAGAAATCAAAAGATGAACTAGAATTCTGGGATCTTTCTGATTCGAATCTAAAGGAATTCTAATGGAATTGACCCCAACCTGGATGAAGTGGCCTAAAATAAGAGATTGATGTGGTGCATTCCACTACTAACCACTCGGACACGCTCCAGGTCCACCTCGGCTCTTCTGAGCTTCTCCCAGTTGTAGTGCTTATTACATTTGCGCTTAGAAACCCTGCAGTGCTCTCCCGTCACCTCAAACACATTACGGACCAGAGGACAGCCGCACACCTCATCCCCTGGGACCTACCCACAAAACATGAGAAGGGCAAGAGAAGCCAAGGTACAAATCATGAGGCAAACAGCAGGACAATTAGTGTGCTTTATGACAAAGTTCTTTGGATTTGACTTGCCAATCATCACCGACCTTTGGGTCCCTGGAATGCTCTGGGCACAAGACCTGAAGCCTCTTGCAGTAGGTCTTGCTCTGGGGATTGTACACATCACAGAACAGTCTTGTTGCTCTGAGAAAACAAAAAGCACATAGAATACCTTGGTGAAACAAAGTCCACTTCAAGCAATCCCATTCAAAGTGCTTGACTCTCTTACCCTTCGATCTTAGTTGGGTACATGGAACCAAAAGAAGTCTGGCTCTCATACTGTCAACGCAAAAAGAGAGCGAAATACAGAATGTTATCACTTTATACAGTAAAGAGTACACATTTCCTTGGTCCTTTTGGTAGGAGTGCATATTTGAAACTTATATATTCGTATTGTTAGTACTCTATAATAAGTGTTCATTCTGTACGCTTCATCTTCTCCCCATATAGGATGTTGCAGCAACTGCAAGTAAACACTCATCAGGCAAGTGCACTGCAGTCTGGATGTATACCACAAACTGTCAGAACCAAGATCAGAGAAACTAAACAGGAAGTCTCTGTCTGAAGCCTGTCGCATGTTTCCCAGTCAAAAACGTTAGCGCATATATTATGATGATCTACCGACTCACCTTAGCATAACATCTCTCCATGTGTCGCAATGCCACTTTTGGGTTGATAGGGTGACTGCAGGACACACAGAAAATCAGTAGATCGGTTTCTTCATTATCCCCTTCATTTGCCTGAAACAGGAACCAAAAGATTAACAAAAGAAAGATTTGAACCCAAACGGGAAAAACATCTCTAGTTGAGGAGCTTTGACCTCACTGGATAAATACTGCAGTGGGCAACAACAAAAGTTCTTATACTGAAGGGGCTCACCTCCTCATCCTGCTGGACCACCTGTTGCTTGGCCTTGGCAATGATGCCCTCCAGCTCGTGGAAGCGTTTCTCCATGTCGGTGAGGCGTATGCGGGCGTTCTGCTGATCCCTCCGGATCCGCTCCAGTTGCTTCTTGCCCTGCTCCTCAGCGACGCAGGGGCTCTGCTGCCACTGCTGGATACGCTGAGGGAGAATCTCAAAGATCCGGCTGCAGACAGAAATAGAAAGTATTTTACTGTTGACACATTTTCTTACTGTTGCATTGTGTCAGTGTTGTAATTTGTGTTCTTACTTGGCAGCCAGCTTTATGCCACATTCCTCTGAGCAGTATTTGGAGTTGGCGCGTGCTGCCTCAACACAGCTGGGCCCGAGGCACTGCCGCTGCCCTCCTCCATCTCTGGCATCGCCCTTATTGTTGTGCCGAAGTTTGTCCTTGTGCTTCTGCTTCTGTTTGTGCCGCCGTGACTCTTTCTGATGTAAATTCACAAAAACAAATCCCATTGTACACATATTATATTGTCATGTAAAATCATTCCACTTCTATGTATTTTGTCACAACAGTAATATTCCCACGATGCAATAAAAAACAAAAGCTGAAATATTCAAATATTTGGTAGATGTGGACGGCAACTGAATGGATACAAGTAACAATAATCTTTGTGTGTTTGCTAGATCTAAAAATAAAATTAGCTTACTTTCTTGTCAAATTTATTTTCGCGTCTCTTCACATGCTTGACCTTAACAGCTTTCTTTCGCAGGACAGGGCTGAAGGGAGGGCCGTCCTCCTCATTACTGAGCCATGGCTGGGTTAAAAAAAAAACGATAGATGAACCCACATTCAAAATACTTGAAAGTGCTGCCCAAGCTAAAGATGATCTGTGTGTATTTTGAATGCATTTCAATTTGTTGTTGTTGTTAGATAAATGAGAAACTAGGCTGAAAATTCTATTGTAATACCATGTTTTCGTCGTATCCTGCCGCCTTGTACTTTTCGTAGAGTTCTGCCTCACTATCGTAGTCATCTGAATATCGTCTTCGCCGGTGGTAGGAATTATCCCTCCTTTCACGCAAATTAAACTCTTCATCCTTCACACGCAACATTTTCTGCAGAGAATTTAGAGACATTATGTCACATAGTTTGCAAGACTACAACTGTTTTTGACCAGTTGAAAATAAGTTAGGAGGAAAAATAAGATTGATGGCATAGTCTCATCATTAGGAAACTGACCCTGGCCCGGACATCACACTGCCTAAATCGACACTTCTGTCTTATTTTGTTGGGACCACCAAATTTCTTCATATCCTTGCAGAAGTCGCACGTGGCACAGTCCTCAGTCCTCAAGCAGGGCTCGCACTGCCCACACATACGAGCGGAGCGCTTAACCTGAGAAACACAAAAGAGACAAAGATACAGTGCCTTCAGAAAATATTCACACCCCTTGACTTTTTCCACATTTTGTTGTGTTAGAAGGAATTTAAAAATGATTAAGATTTGTGTCACTGGCATACACATAATACCCCATAATGTCAAAGTGGAATTATGTTTTTCTAAATTTTAACAAAAATTATGAAAAGCTGAAATGTCTTGAGTCAATAAGTATTCAATCCCTTTGTTAAGGCAAGCCTAAATAAGTTCAGGAATGAATATTTGCTTAAAAAGTCACAGAAGTTGCATGGACTCACACTGTGTGCAATAATAGTGTTCAACAATAATAGTGTAATCCCTTTGAGCATGATAAAGTTATTCACTAAACTTTGGAGGGTGTATCAATACACCCAGTCGCAAACAAAGATGCAGGCATCCTTCCTAACTTTGTTGCCGGAGAGGAAGGAAACTGCTCCAAGATTTCACCATGAGGCCAATGGTGACTTTAAAACAGTTAGAGTTTAATGGCTGTGATAGGAGAAACCTGAGGATGGATCAACAACATTGTAGTTACTCCACAATACTAACCTAAATGACAGAGTGAAAAGGAAGCCTATACAGAATAAAAAATATTACAAAACATGCATCCTGTTTGCAACAAGGATCTAAAGTAATATTGCAAAAAACATGGCAAAGCTTTTTGTCCTGAATACAAAGTGTTATGTTTGGGGCAAATCCAATCCAATATATTACTGAGAACCTCTCTCCATATTTTGAAGAAGAGTGGTGTCTGCATCATGTTATGGGTAAACTTGTTATCATTATGGACTGGGGAGTTTTTCAGGATAAAAAATAAATGGAATGGAGCTAAGCACAATCAAAATCCTAGAGGAAAACCTGGTTGTCTGCTTTCTACCAGACACTAGGAGAGGAATTCACCTTTCAGCAGGACAATTACCCCAAACACAACACCAAATCTACACTGGAGTTGCTTACAAAGAAGACAGTGAATGTTCCTGAGTAGCTGAGTTACAGTTACAGACTTAAATCTACTTGAAAATCTATGGCAAGACCTGAAAATGTTGGTCTAGCAATGATCAACAACCAACTTGACAGAGCGGGAACATTTTTTTAAATTAATAATGGGAAAATGTTGCACAATCCAGCTGTGGGAAGCTATTAGACTTACCCAAAAAGATCAAATGAGTGTGAAAACTGTATTTAATTTTCAATAAATGTGCTCAAATGTCTAAAAACATGTTTTCACTTTGTCATTATGGGATATTGTGTGTAGATGGGTGAGAGAAACATTTTATTTGATCCATTTTGAATTCGGACTGTAACACAACAAAATGTGGAATAAGTCAAGGGGTATGAATACTTTCTGAAAGCACTGTATGTTTGTCAACAGAGTAGCTCCAAAGATACATTGAAAGAAAGTGGGGAAATAACGTTTAGATATAAAATAACTAACATTTGATCCACAGCGCTTTTCAGATTTATAATCTGGAGTGCTGTTCTGTCTTTCAAAATTTCTCTCTGACTCTCTCTGGCTCTCTGCCTCCTTTTCACGGCTCTTCTTTGGACGGTATTTTATCTCCAATGATGAGTTGTCGTCTAATCAAAAGCAACAGACATTGTGTAAGGTTAGAAAGCACATGTGAGTACCTAATGTGAATGACAGTGAATGGTAAACCATTAAAACCTCACCTTGGCATCGCAGGCAGTACCACTGCCTGATAGCTTTGGCCATCTTCTCTGTGAGATTGATGCAGTTACCATGAAACCACTCATTGCAATTGTCACAACCACTACAAGGAAAACAGATGTGAGCCCTATGAAACCAAGGTTAATGTTTCAAAGTCATTTCATGTTTACTTGTATGATAATCTGAATAAACTCACATCATGAAGCAATTGATGTCTGGTTTTCGACAAATACAGTACACAGGTGGCTTCTCCCCCTCCATAGTGCTCACAAGCCCTGGTGCAGGCTCGAAGTCTGACACTTCACTGTCCTGGAAGAGATAAACATCAGAAGATCATAATCATCTTGCCAATCAGATCAAACCTCATAGCTAAACTAACCCATTCATGTAATATTTAAACCTCTTACATAAGGATCGGACCGCTTTTTTCAATTTTCGCCTAAAATGACATACCCAAATCTAACTGCCTGTAGCTCAGGTCCTGAAGCAAGGATATGCATATTCTTGAAACCATTTGAAAGGAAATACTTAGAAATGTGTGGAAATGTGAAATTAATGTAGGAGCATAAAACACATTAGACCTGGAAAAAGATAATACAAAGAAAAGCATGCATTTTGTTCTCGTTGTGGTTCCATCATCTTTGAAATGCAAGAGAAAAGGTCCAAATGTAATATTCCAGTTTAGGTGCAATTTAGATTTTGTCCACTAGATGGCAGCAGTGTGGGTGCAGTTTCAGACTGAATCAATGAACCATTGCATTTCTGTTCAAAATGTTGTATCAAGACTGCCCAAATGTGCCTAATTGGTTAATGAATACACTTTCAAGTTCATAACTGTGCACTCTCTTCAAACAATAGCATGGTATTCTTTCACGGTAATAGCTACTGTATATTGGACAGTGCAGTTAGATTAACAATAATTTAAGCTTTCTGCCCATATCAGATATGTTTATATCCTCTGAAATTGTCTTGTTACTTACAACCTCGTGGTAATCACATTAGCTTACGTTAGCTCAACCGTCCCGTGGGGGGGGGTCCTGTTTTAATCCTACACTGTTCATTTAATTTCAGTTTGCGAGAAAACAAGCACTGAATAGTGTAGGGCAGGGGTGTCAAACTCAATCAATGTGAGCCCTTGTGTCTGTGGGTGTTTGCTTTTTCCTTTCAATTAAGACCTAGACAACTAGGTGTGGGGAGTTCTTTACTAATTAGTGACCTTAATTGATCAATCAAGTACAAGGGAGGAGTGAAAACTCGCAGACACTCGGCCCTCTATGGAATAAGTTTGACACGTGGTGTAGGGAACCATTGTACCATCTAAATCGCTGTGAAATATATAACAAATAAAAAAAATGTACAGCTGTTTGAAGCTGATGGACCAAGGCTAAAAAGTTACTGTAGATTTTGGACCACCAGCTTCAAACAGCGGTTTTGGTCCACCAGCAAAAGATACACTTACAGTAAGCAGTTTAGGAAAGTTGCACCCGGCTGTATTTTGAGAAACACTGTAAATGGGGAATGGAATAGTCCAATGGTAATGCGAGCGCAAGGTGAGAGGATGCGTTTTAGCCCGAGGCAGTGTGTGAAACAGCTGGGTGCAACTTTGCTAAACTGAGCACAAAAAGTGTATATTTTGTACTTGAAAGACGATTTCTCGTTTTTCCAAAAGGTTAACAAAACC
Source organism: Oncorhynchus masou masou (assembly GCF_036934945.1). Taxonomy (NCBI): domain Eukaryota; kingdom Metazoa; phylum Chordata; class Actinopteri; order Salmoniformes; family Salmonidae; genus Oncorhynchus; species Oncorhynchus masou. The sequence continues at coordinate 46,206,358 of NC_088217.1, read as the reverse complement.
GTATCGCAAGTGAGGTGTATGTGTTTAGACAGAGCGTTGGGATTAAATAGTACGTCCGAATTGTGGTTCACATGGAGCCAGCTGTGGTCAGTACTATCAGCTGAGAACCCAGCTGGGTAAACCCCCTTGAGTACGAGAACTATAGCTAAACTAGCTTGTTCTGGAGGTCGACCCGATGGGCTTTTGAAAGCATTGTACATTTATTTTCCACCAACCTTTTACTTGCCGAAACATATTTAATTCTCGATTTGGAAGGCACGGGTGTCTTATAGACGTCTGTTTCCAGTTGCAGGTGGAACTCTAATAAACAGAGTTCCCTCATTTTAGCTGCTGGATATTTTGCAAACAACCCAAACAAAGATTTACACACATGCGAGAAGCCATTTCTCAGTCAATACAAAAAGTGGATAAAATATTTTTCTGAATTGTTTTATGGGGTAACCCCTGAAACTGGAAACAGACATTTTAAGACACCAGTGCCTTCCAAATCGAGAATGAAGTATAATCAACTAAAGGTTGGATGAAAATAAATGTCCCTTGCTTTCAACGGACCACAGGATCGACGTCCTGAGTACAAGCTTTCTGCCCCAGTATCTGTGCGATGAGAATGACGTATTTCCAGGACACTGAACAACTATATTAATTTACTCCCGTTACGGCTGGTATTTACTTCCAAAAAAGGTCAAAATAATAATTCACAGGCATCCCCACCCCGCCCAAAAAATGCTTCGGCACCTCCAATGTATTGAGCTGTTGTAGTAGACTTCTGAACCTGTGCGTGGCAGTAATTGGTGATTTATATTGAAGGTGTCAAATAGGCATTTTTTTCAGTTGCTTGAACATAGGGCTGTGACAGTAATTGAATAACCGTGTAACTGAAGGTTATGGATGAAGACGGTCATGAAAATAAAATAACCGTCAAACCATTTAAATAGGCCTACATTAAATGTTACGATATATATATTTGTATTAACTTTATTTTCATGTAGACAAACTTGACCTAATAGCTGGAATGTCTACTAATTATAAGCAAACAAATACAACTAACCTGTCTGTTAAACTTTCTACATCTCCTCCTCTTACCAACTTTCCTTTGATGCGAGAGCAGCTATATCACTAGATGCAGAGCGCTATAGGCTATGGCAACTTCAGTAAAAAAAAATTGTGTGGACTCTTTGATACAATGCACGTTTTCATTGCTTGATATAATATATATATACACACTAAAAAGGGTTGTATGTGTCTTGGCTATTCATTAATTATTCAACAGCAGTCAAAAAGGTTGTTCTGGCTCTGAGGCCTAAAATGTGCTAATGTTTTGTCAAATGGACAATTCGCGAATCCTCTCTAACCTGGCATGTTATAATTTGATACAGATTTTTTTCTTAATTTAGACTAATCAACGTTGATCAGGCCCGGTCCTGGCCGATTTGCTGCCCTAGCCGAGGCTAAAAAAATGGCCACCCTCCTATCCCAGCAAAGAAGAATAGTAACCTAGGCTATTCAGTGTGAAATCAAATTGTATTTGTCACATGAATCGAACACAACAGGTGTAGACCTTAACGTGAACTGCTTACTTACAAGCCCTTCACCAATAATGCAGAATTTGTAAAGAATATTTCTTTTTAAGTAAGAAAATAATTGCAAAAAAAACAACCTAAAGCTGTATACAGCTACAGTGCCTTGCGAAAGTATTCGGCCCCCTTGAAATTTGCGACCTTTTGCCACATTTCAGGCTTCAAACATAAAGATATAAAACTGTATTTTTTGGTGAAGAATCAACAACAAGTGGGACAAAATCATGAAGTGGAACAACATTTATTGGATATTTCAAACTTTTTTAACAAATCAAAAACTGAATAATTGGGCGTGCAAAATTATTCAGCCCCCTTAAGTTAATACTTTGCAGCGCCACCTTTTGCTGCGATTACAGCTGTAAGTCGCTTGGGGCATGTCTATCAGTTTTGCACATCGAGAGACTGAAATTTTTTCCCATTCCTCCTTGCAAAACAGCTCGAGCTCAGTGAGGTTGGATGAAGAGCATTTGTGAACAGCAGTTTTCAGTTCTTTCCACAGATTCTCGATTGGATTCAGGTCTGGACTTTGACTTGGCCATTCTAACACCTGGATATGTTTATTTTTGAACCATTCCATTGTAGATTTTTCTTTATGTTTTGGATCATTGTCTTGTTGGAAGACAAATCTCCGTCCCAGTCTCAGGTCTTTTGCAGACTCCATCAGGTTTTCTTCCAGAATGGTCCTGTATTTGGCTCCATCCATCTTCCCATCAATTTTAACCATCTTCCCTGTCCCTGCTGAAGAAAAGCATGCCCAAACCATGATGCTGCCACCACCATGTTTGACAGTGGGGATGGTGTGCTCATTGTGATGAGCTGTGTTGCTTTTACGCCAAACATAACGTTTTGCATTGTTGCCAAAAAGTTCAACTTTGGTTTCATCTGACCAGAGCACCTTCTTCCACATGTTTGGTGTGTCTCCCAGGTGGCTTGTGGCAAACATTAAACAACACTTTTTATGGGCATCTTTAAGAAATGGCTTTCTTCTTGCCACTCTTCCATAAAGGCCAGATTTGTGCAATATACGACTGATTGTTGTCCTATGGACAGTCTCCCACCTCAGCTGTAGATCTCTGCAGTTCATCCAGAGTGATCATGGGCCTCTTGGCTGCATCTCTGATCAGTCTTCTCCTTGTATGAGCTGAAAGTTTAGAGGGACGGCCAGGTCTTGGTAGATTTTCAGTGGTCTGATACTCCTTCCATTTCAATATGATCACTTGCACAGTGCTCCTTGGGATGTTTAAAGCTTGGGAAATCTTTTTGTATCCAAATCCGGCTTTAAACTTCTTCACAACAGTATCTCGGACCTGCCTGGTGTGTTCCTTGTTCTTCATGATGCTCTCTGCGCTTTTAACGGACCTCTGAGACTATCACAGTGCAGGTGCATTTATATGGAGACTTGATTACACACAGGTGGATTGTATTTATCATCATTAGTCATTTAGGTCAACATTGGATCATTCAGAGATCCTCACTGAACTTCTGGAGAGAGTTTGCTGCACTGAAAGTAAAGGGGCTGAATAATGATTTGTTAAAAAAGTTTGAAATATCCAATAAATGTCGTTCCACTTCATGATTGTGTCCCCACTTGTTGTTGATTCTTCGCAAAAAAATAGTTTTACATCTTTATGTTTGAAGCCTGAAATGTGGCAAAAGGTCGCAAAGTTCAAGGGGGCCGAATACTTTCGCAAGGCACTGTATATACGGTACCGAGTCAATGTACGGGGCTACAGGTTAGACAAGGTAATATATACAGTGCCAGTCAAAAGTTTGGACACATCTACTCAGGGCTTTTCTTTATTTTTTTACTATTTTCTACATTGTAGAATAATAGTGAAGACAAACTATTAAATAACACATGGAATCATGTAGTAACGAAAAAAAAGTGTTGAACAAATCAAAATATATTTCAGATTCAACAAAGTAGCCACCCTTTGCCTTGACAGCTTTGCACACGCTGGTCATTCTCTCAACCAGCTTCACCTGGCATGCTTTTCCAACAGTCTTGAAGGAGTTCCCACATATGCTGAGCACTTATTGGCTGCTTTTCCTTCACTCTCAATTGGGTTGAGGTTGGGTGATTGTGGAGGCTAGGTCATCTGATGCAGCACTCCATCACTGCCCTTATTGGTCAAATAGCTCTTACACAGTCTGGACGTGTGTTGGGTCATTGTCCTGTTGAAAAACAAATGATAGTGCCACTAAGAGCAAACCAGAGGGGATGGCGTATCGCTGCAGAATGCTATGGTAGCCATGCTGGTTAAGTCTGCCTTGAATTCTAAATAAATCACAGACAGTGTCACCAGCAAAATCACCCCCGCCACAATCAAACCTCCTCCTCCATGCTTCACGGTGGGAACCACACATGCGGAGATCATCCGTTCACCTACTCTGTGTCTCACAAAGACACTGCGGTTGGAACCATGAACCTCCAATTTGGACTCATCAGACCAAAGGACAGAATTCCACCGGTCTAATGTCCATTGCTCATGTTTCTTGCCCCAAGCAAGTCTACACTTCTTAAATGGTGCCCTTTAATAGTAGTTTCTTTTCAGCAATTCGACCACAAAGGCCTGATTCACGCAGTCTCCTCTGAACAGTTGATGTTGAGATGCGTCTCTGTGAAACATTTGGGCTGCAATCTGAGGTGCAGTTATTCTGGGTCTTCCTTTCCTGTGACGGTTCTCATGAGCCAGTTTCATCATAGCACTTGATGGTTTTTGCGACTGCACTCGAAGAAACTTAAAAAAGTTTGTGAAATTTCACTCGTTTGCATGCTTTTCTGGTGATATACAGTGACTTCGAAAAGTATTCAGACCCCTTGACTTTCTCTACATTTTTGTTACATTACAGCCTTATTCTAAAATTGCTGAAATAGTTTTTCCCTCATCATTCTATACACAATACTGTTAATTTATAATAAAATAAAAAACTGATATCACATTTACAGAAGTATTCAGACCCTTTACTCAGCAAGTACATTGTTGAAGAACCTTTGGCAGCGACGACAGCCTCAAGTCTACTTGGGTATGATGCTACAAGCTTGGCACACCTGTATTTGGAGAGTTTCTCCCCTTCTTCTCTGCAGATCCTCTCAAGATCGGGCAGGTTGGATGGAGAGCGTTGCTGCACAGCTATTTTCAGGTTTCTCCAGAGATATTATTGGGTTCAAGTCCGGGCTCTAGCTGGGCCACTCAAGGACATTCAGAGACTTTTCCTGAAGCCACTTGTGCGTTGTCTTGGTTGTGTGCTTAGGGTCATAGTCCTGCTGAAAGGTGAACCTTTGCCCCCAGTCTGAGGTCCTGAGCGCTTTGGAGCAGGTTTTAAATCAATGATTTCTGTACTTTGCTCTGTTCATCTTTGCCTCAAGCCTGACTAGTCTCCCAGTCCCTGCTGCTGAAAAACATCCCCACAGCATGATGCTGCCACCACCACCATGCTTCACCATAGGGATGGTGCCAGGTCTCTTCCAGACGTGACACTTGGCATTCAGGCCAATCTTGTTTCTCATGGTCTGAGTCTTTAGGTGCCTTTGGGCAAACTCCAAACAGGCTGTCATGTGCCTTTTACTGAGGAGTGGCTTCCGTCTGGCCACTACCATAAAGGCCTGATTGGTGGACTGCTGCAGAGAATGTTGTGCTTCTGCAAGGTTCTTCCATCTCCACAGAGGAACTCTAGAGCTCGGTCAAACTTATTACATTTAAGAATAATGGTGGTCACTGTGTTCTTGGGGACCTTCAATGCTGCAGAAATGTTTTGGTACCCTTACCCAGACACAATCCTGTCTCTGAGCTCTACGGACAATTCCTTCGACGTCATGGCTTGGTTTTCGCTGTGACATGCACTGTCAAATGTTTTACCTTTTTATAGACAGTTGTGTGCTTTTCCAAATCATGTCCAATCAATTACATTTACCACAGGTGGACTCCAATCAAATTGTAGAAAACTCTAAGAATATAAATGGAAACAGGTTGCACCTGACCTCAATTTCAAGTCTCATAGCAAAGGGTCGGACTACTTACGTAAAATATAAACGCAACATGCAACAATTTCAAAGATTTTACTGAGTTAGTTCACATAAGGAAATCAGTAAATTGAAATACATTCATTAGGCCCCAATCTATGCATTTCACATGACTTGGATTACAGATGGCTTTTTTTTAAAGGGCGTGGATCATAAAAATCAGTCAGTATCTGGTGTGACCATCATTTGTCTCATGCGACGCAACATCTCCTTCACATAGAGTTAATCCAGCTGTTGATTGTGGCCTGTGGAATGTTGTCCCACTCCTAATGCCTGTGCTAAGTGGAATACGCTGTCATACATGTTGATCCAGAGCATTCCAAACATGCTCAATGGGTGACATGTCTGGTAAGTATGCAGGCCATGGAAGAACTGGGACATTTTCAGCTTCCAGGAAGTGTGTACAGATCCTTGCGACATGGAGCCGTGCATTTTCATGCTGGAACAGGAGGTGATGCTGGCAGATTAATGGTACGACAATGAGCCTGAGGGTCTTATCACGGTATCTTTGTGCATTCAAAATACCATCAATAAAATGCAATTGTGTTTGTTGTCCGTACCTTATACCTGCCCATACCATAACCCCACCACCACAATGGGGTACTTTTACTGAGTTCAAACGTTGACATAAGAAAACAGCAAGCCCACACGACACCATACACGTGGTCTGCGGTTGTGAAGCTGGTTGGACGTACTGACAAATTCTCTAAAACAACGTTTGACGCAGATTATGGTAGAGCAATAGCCTAGTGGTTAGAGCGTTGGACTAGTAACCGGAAGGTTGCAAGTTCAAATCCCTGAGCTGACAAGGTACAAATCTGTCGTTCTGCCCCTGAACAGGCAGTTAACCCACTGTTCCGAGGCCGTCATTGTAAATATGACTTTGTTCTTAACTGACTTGCGTAGTAAAATAAAGGTAAAATAAAAAATAAAATGTTCTGGCAACAGCTCTGGTGGACATTCCTGCAGTCAGCATGCCAATTGCATGATTCCCCAAAAGTTGTGGCATTGTGTTGTTTGAAAAAACTGCACATTTTAGAGTAGCCTTTTATTGTGCCCAGCACAAGGTGCACCAGTGTAATGATCATGTTGTTTGCAGCTTCTTGATATGCCACATCTGTCAGGTGGATGGATTATCTTGGCAAATGAGAAACTCTCACTAAGAGCTCTGTAAACAAATTTCAGCACAAAATTTGAGAGAAGTAAGCTTTTTGTGAGTATGGAACATTTCTGGGATCTTTTATTTCAGCTCATGAAAAATGGGACCAACACTTTACATGTTGCATTTATATTTTTGTTCAGTATGTGTGTAAAGATGTGTGTTGAGTGTCATTTAAAATATTGCATGATGAAGATGGAGGGGTGTGTGGCAAAGATATGGTGTGTCTCTCCAGAATGCATGCATATGTAGGAAAGTGACATTTGTCAATATCTGTCTTAAAATCCCCACATACACCACTAATAAATTGAGCTTCTCAGTCATTTTCTCTTCACCTCACACAAGTAAATAGTCTTTTTTAACATCCATTGAGAATGATAGTTCCTCAGTATTTGAAAAATCTTTCCAACACTGCCGGCCTCGATAAATCAAACAAGCCTCGGTGTGAAAGAGAAAAATATCATGATCTGACGATCCCACATATCCAGTGGCTGTCCCGAGCTCACTGGCACATCAAACTCTGAGGACCCTGAATAGGCTAGTTAATACAATGTTGCAATTTAGCTAGCAACAGGCCCAACTCAGTGATAATTTGATATGTTGCACTTCACTAGCAATAGCCTAAATCAAGACAGATTGAAAGAGAGGCAGACAGGCGTAGTAGAGAGATTAATGTAATTGAAGGAACACGAATTTTCACCAGGATATTTTCTACTGTTTTTTATTTTGTCGACTTTAGGTCCATGTATTTCAATTAGTTGATGACGCAGCCTACTGCTGCATTGGCCATAGGCTATCTCTGAGTTCCTTACTCTCATTTCTTTAACATCTAATTGATCACAGTGAATACCAACTTTTAGTACAGATACTGGGGCAAAGTTTTCAGCCATTAAATTCACCCACATTTGGCTCCATGTACACTACAATTACGACACTAGGTTTTGACTTATTTTTAATTGGTCCGTGGGCCATTTGCCCGTCCCTGGGACCGGATTAGACCAAGCATCTGGGCTCTTAACAAAACATCCCGGGTCAGAATATACTATCGTTGGGTTGGGCAAAGCTATCCATCTATCTATCTATACCGCTGGAGTTTCGGTCTGATCGGCTAATCATAATTTTTTTAACAACTACCCTGATGGCAAACACAAAATAAACATTTTAAATTGTGTCATATCTACTATTTTACTTACACTCTACATCGGGTCGTACCGGTCTGCGCAATGAGACATTTGTTTACAAACGAATTCCACCTCGTTCCAGATGGCAAATTCGCTAGTGATATGGCTCTTGATAATACCACAGACGAAAAAGGAAGCGAGACAACCCACTCACTGTTTTTTTCTGGTTCATTATTGCATAGGTGCCTATGGGAGACACACCCAGTTAAGTAGACCGGAACTTACCTTTTTTTCAATGGTAAACGGCCAGGGTGAACTATATTCATTTATCCACCATCTTTGCTTAATACCCAAAATTACTGGCAAGCTAACTACCTACTTTAGCCAGGGACTAGCACGAATCTACCTCAATGCTAGGCAACTAACCGTGAAATTCACATAAAATAAAACGCCTCTCTTTATTAATTTAGTTAACCAACATTACCATTTGTGATGTCTTTGCAATCCTCGATCAAATTTCAACGATAGTAAACAACTGCTCCGGGTCAAAATCTGGTTCGACGACGCCGGAAATCATCGGCTGAACTCGGATGGATTCGGTATATAGCTGGCCAACCATTGGTTGGGTCTTCTTCTTCTATGATGTCATTGCGGTGGCGGTCCGCAAACAAACGTTGAATGTGCATGCCCCCGCCTACTGTGCTGGAGTGTGCGATCAATCATGGCTTGCCTAATTCTGTACTACTAAGAAAATAAAATGTAAAAACCAGATAAATCCCTACTAATTTATACCCCCCCCCAAACAAAAAACTCCCAAGCCCCCAACCATTGGACTTGATATTATGCTGAAACAATCCCCCCTAAGGATTATTCAGCATGTCAACAACCATTTCGGCAGTAGCATCTGTTACCCTGAATAACTATTTTGCCTTATCCACAATAACCTTCCATTTCTGCTCTCCACGACTTGAGGCATGTTGATGAAATTAAATGAAAGCTATGAAGTTAACTTTATTTCACTATCAAAGTGTCCTTTGACACAGCACATTCATGAGCACAAGATTTCTGAACAAGTCTCGAAACCATGCCAGGACCAGCAGAAGCACCAGCTACCACATTAAGCCCACTGTGTGTAAATGAGGCCCTGTGGTCTCAAACACCATCACCACTCTGGCACATTATTACTCTTGCTTCCTACCTTGGTCCTCTTTATGCTTTCTTTACTTGACACTCCACTGCTTTCTGTATCATGATCTCTTTTCTTCATACGTCTTTCCACTACCGGCAGTTCCGTTCCTCAACCCTCATCCTCCCACTCCATACCAGCAGAACTGACACCCATATTGTTCACAATCCAGCACAGCTCTTTGTTCTCCAACCTTTTCTCCATTTCCTTCTCCATTTCCTACATTTCGTCCACACTACTCGCCTCCATTTTCAACCAACTTTAGCAAACCAACAATCACGCTTCCTTTTTTCCTGCAGCCATGAGTTGGTTCTTCTTCTTCTTTGAGGTCTATTGGCAGACTACAAACGATACGGTCTATTGCCGGCACCTACTGTATGGTGTGGTAAACTATAGAAAACAATTATTTGGGGGAGGGGGGGGGGGGGAGACATCATGCAAAATAGAAAAATAGACACATTTAAAAAAATCATCCCTCTCCTTCAGTAACAGTCCAACTCTAATCACATCCCAACAGGCTCAGGGACCTGTGAGAGTGGAACATTATTCAACAGGATTCCTTGCAAGGCCTCAGTTGTAAAACATTTAGTCCTAAAAAACATTCAGCTGATACCAATGTTCTCTGATTTCTTCTCTATTTACGCTGATCATTTTATGACCATTGCAATAAATGACACAAAGCCCACCTTTTTAACGTGGATTATATTAGCATCCCTCAGATGCCTAGAAACATTCACTGGTGCAGGCTCTACTACCATTGCATCCTCAACATTTCTCACTCCTTCAACTCTTTTCTTTGCTTCCAGATAGGAGACTCGCTGGCCAGCCCTTACTCTTGTGACATCTTTCTACTTCAGCCTAACAGGGCAATCAGGAAATTCGGGTGCATGTTCGTCACCACAATTGCAACATACAGTATAACCTCCGCTGGCACTCAATACTCTTCCCGTATGCATGCACTTGCCACATTACCAAATCTTTTGCACTTATGACACTGAAAGGGTTTATGCACAAAAGCTCTTAAAAAGCCACTGAACACACCGACTAGCACATGTGCTTTTCTGTTGCTCATCAGAAAAATGCAATTTCAGTCTCGGATGTGTCTTTCCTGACCGATTCTGCATTTGGTTAATGATGTTTGTTTCGCATGAGACACTAGATGCAGAAGCCTATTTCCCTTCTTTAAAATCCCTTGAATTAATCTAAGGTAACTCAAGAAATCTGTAATTAATGAAGTTTTTGCCAAGAATGTTTTAGTTGCACAATGTTGCATCTAATTAAGGTGTTTGGTGCAGTATTTCTCAAGTTAAAAAAAATGCAATGTGTTGTCTTAAGTAAACAAAGTCAGAGCTTCTGGGCAGGTCTGTCTCACTATCTATGCATAGAGAGCAATCAGCGCAGCTGTTCACCTCATGTTGGTGGTCAAATGGACATCGTCAAGTCAAAACCAAACCTTCATTTACCCGTTGTGACACACGGATGTTCCAAACGTCGTTTTCAACGATACTGACTTTATAAGAAAATACGTTGTAATAAATTTTGACACTAGAATAACTGTTTCTGACTTATATTGATGCCACATTGTCACGCTCGCTATCCTCAAACTCACTGTCATAAATCGACCAAGGCGCAGCGTGTATGTAGTTCCACATCTTTTAATGAAAGTGAAACAACCAAAAAACAAACAGGTAAACAGCAAAGAGCGTGACACACACACACACACACACACACACACACACACACACACACACACACACACACACACACCGTTTTCAAAGGGATTCATTGCTTTTTAAAGGCAGTCACTCTTTAAGGGTATCTCATAACCCCTATTTTTAAATGAGATGGGAGACTCTTCATCAAAGAACAAAAGTATGGATGAAGTGAATTTATTCAGTCCATCCACCATATGGGTCAAATGACGGGTCACCTACTTCCTCATGTATTTAATCTGCATGCATTTCATGCGCTAACCCCCTTGACAGGCACACTGCTCCCAGATAACACTTGTCTAGAACCCTCACTCCGACTAAAAACACATCTAGACTAGGCTTGGATTTCCTCATTTCCAGCGCAACTTTACTTCTCTTGTTTACTTTCTTTTTTGCCACTGTAGCCCACCCATTCTCATTCTTTGTAAGAATCTCCAACCGACATGCAGTCAGTTTCAAACAGAACACCTGTGCAGTCAAGTCAATCTCCTACGGTGATTCATCAAGGTGTCACTTAATCAGGTGCATTCAAATGTAAAACATTTTACCTTGTTTGGCTGGGTAACATTCAAGATAGCAGCATTACACCCCATATATTGTTTCTGAATCCAGTATCTAGAAATATTAGTCTCTAATCCCACTTTATGTTATTTCATCTCATCAGTCACTTCTCTCTCTCGCACACACACACACACACACACACACACACACACACACACACACACACACACACACACACACACACACACACACACACACACACACACACACACACACACACACACACACCAGGGAGAGAAGCATGGGAGGGAGGGGAGCGGTAGTCCTCCGTGTTGTTTAGGTTGTTAGTACAGTAGGCTGTATCCACTTTCAACTACAATGCCAGAGAGCTTCTATCCATGCCAAGGCTTCTAATGTAGGTACATTTCGTTATTGCAGAATATGTAATTACAGTGGTTGCATTGCAAAGTTTTTATTAATCTATTAGTAAAATTCTTGCCGTGTGTGATACTGCTGTCCCGTACAAAAAAAAAATTCTCAATCTATTTAGAAATAGATTCACAATAAGTAAAATATATTTGCTATGCATTTGATAATACCAATATGCTTTTTAATATTTCATTTAGTGTACTTTAGGATTATGTCTTTAAAAAGATGAAAATAGAATTGCTTCTGAATGTGATGTGGATTCTACTCTATCGTTCACTGTGGTCAAAGCAAATTCATTTTGCTTTGACTACAATGAATACATGTTTTTTAAATTGTATTATTTATCAATGGCATGCACAGATTAAGTTTGCTGGTTGATCGGGGCCATATATGGGGCCTGGTGGTCAAGACTCATACCTCAAAAGAGACTCTTGGCCAGGGAAGGGGGTTGTGCTGATGTGACGGTCAATTCTTACACTTACAGAACTCTCAAACCCTTGCTGATTACTAGCAAAGGCAAATTGTGTGCTCTTATACTTTCATTAGGATGTCAGCATTTCCTCATCCTGGCCAGTATCCAGAAGTCTTTTTCAAAATGTAGATTAATAATATATTAACTATGCTATTTGTTGCATATCTGTGCATTTCCACCAGGTCCTGATTGTAAATTAAAGTACCTGAAACTGCTGTCTCCAACCAATTTAGTGAATACCTGAAATATCCTTTGTCTCTTTCATGCCTTTTAGATCTCAAATTGATTGATCTGCTTTAGAGACAGCAAATGTTTCATGACTGATGCCATGGATGGGAACCTTGAGTCTGGAGATGTGAATAAAAAGAGATCAGAGTTGTGCTATGTAATAGACGACCTAAGTGCACAACATGCTCCTAATGGATTGGACCATACAGGTACTTCATGTGCTTCATGTGTACAGATTGCTAGCCTTTCATTGTGAATGTTCAGTATTTCTGGGTGTATTGTAATTTCATAGCTATGTGTTATGTTTTTTTCCCCTCACCCAGGAAACAAATATTGCATGTTGAATGTGATCATTTCTTCCCAATCGAAGAATCTTTGACTTTGTCAGACCAGGTGCACAATGACAGTCAACTATCTTTGACTGAAGTATCTGCCAATGAGAGCTCCTACCTGCTACCTATTTATTCTGTATTACCAACAAAAAGATTAGGTATCACTTTGAATGAAGATTGAAACAATCTGTACATTGCATTAGCTGAAAACGTAACAGACCACCACTAATGTCTTGATCTCATTTTATATCAGGTCTGTCACATTCGGAAACTCCTATTGGTGAGAATTCTGAATTTCATCACCAGAACATCCATATAACCTTACCAACAGACGACATGAGTGACGCACAACAATGGTCGGTGGCAAAATACCAACCACAGCTTACTTCCCCACAGTTGACCCCCACAAAGCATTGCCCACCATGCCAAATGAGACAGCCATCCACTTCAATCAGCAAGAGCAGCCACAAAACTTCTGCTGCACAGATCCACCAAGTGGAAGGAGATGGTGAGAGCCTATGCTGAATGTGATGCAATTAATTGCTTATAGATTTAGATAGTATAAATGTAGTTTTTTATTTATAGTGTTGTACTTTCCAAATGCCTCTGCCCTTCCAATCCATGTTTCCCTGCTTCCTGTCTTATCACACCTTTAGGCCTGTGTGCCTCCATCCTCTTGGCATGTCTGTTCTGCCAGCCTTGGGACTGTTTACTGGCCACGGGGAAAGGATGCCATGTCTGTGCCTCGTCCCTGTGCTCTTCCCTATGCTCCACAGTGTGCTGCTGTGAGCCTGATTCCCTGGAGCCTCTGTTGGACACGCCCCATCACTGTGGCTGCGGTGGGTGTCTGGATGCCCACTGTTGCCTGTGTGGAGGTCCAGGATTTGAGTGCTGTGTCTGTGCTACATGCATACATGCCACAGAGTGTCTGGATCTAGGCATGGAGATCTCACAAATGCTCTTCCACTAACCAGATCAGTGTCAAACGAATGTGAACACTGTGAAGAGTCGGATATTGTAGAGATTGCGTGGGTTAAACTCAAAGGACAATAATGAATCTGCTAAATCATCTAACAAATGTAGGTGTTGTACAGTGGAGGCTCACAATAATGTCCGGAACGGCGCTAATGGAATGGCATCAAACACCTGGAAACCATGTGTTTGATACCATTCCACTGATTTCGTTCCAATCTCCAATCATTGCCACTAGCCCATTCTCCCCAATTAAGTTGTCATCAACCTCCTGTGGTGTTGCATCTAGATCTTGGGTTAACTGACAACGTCTACTTGGTTCTTTGTATTTCTAAGTCTGCACTGGCAACCGGATTTTCTAACCAATGACTCAAGGTGACCCACAATGTAAAAGAGAGCTCACTGTAACCACATACTGACAACTCTGTGATCATTATATTGCTGTTTATAAGCTGTCTTGATATTGGCAGCAGAGAGAAAGGATAGGAAGTGAGAGTGACTATTGAGAGGGTAGCACTGCACTTTAAATTGATTGAGATTAGTGATGAACTAAATCATAAATCTGCTCATATACAAATGTACATTTAATTCAGAGCAAAGTGTCCCTAAGTGGTGAGTGAGGCGGGGGTGGGGTGGGGTAAATTATCTGGAATTCTTAACTGCAAGGAAGGCATCAGCATTTAGAAAGACAACTGAGAATGAAAAGTTAACAACAGCATGGTAATATTATTATGGACAATAAAGAGTTTGAATTCTACAAATGTAATATATTGGTAGTATAGGGCACATTTTCAGTATGGCTTGATATTCAGAAGTTTCTTAGCTACACTGTATACATTTATAGAAAATTAGTGTTGATATTCTTAGTATTCAAGACAAAATATTAATAATGGAATTAAATTGATTAAAATGAACCCACTTACACAGAAACTGTATCTCTAGACAATTGCACTCATGTATTGAATATCTGTATTTTTGGAGATTGCACTAAGTATACTCTCCCTCTTGACACAATAACTTTCTGACACTTCAGCAATTTAATTACAGTAGTTTGGGAAAATAAAGCTGTAAACCTCCTTGCTCTCATGCAATCTGTGAAAATTCTGTATAATTTCCTGCAAGGTTAAGGGGACCCACAACACTACTATATTGAATACATTCCAAATCCATGTGCCAGTTGATGCCTAAGTATGTACTGATACGTGTGTATGTTCGTGACTGGTAGACGCTCCTGGTGTGAATGTGGTGTAGGGGAATGACGGTGAAAACCCTTAAGTTCAAACTTTAGAGGGAGGAAACTACGTAGCTTCAGCGGGAGCCAAGGACCATAATTGAAACTCCCATCTGATTCTGGTTCATTTGACTGCGCAGTAGGACCTTGTTCAAAAGCTCAGAAACAATACCTCATACAACCATTATGGGTGGTAACTGTAACACGTTACACTAAACCACAGCTAAAGCCCGTTAAAGGTGATAGACTGTAACAAGGCTCAAGATAGAGGGCTGCATCCACAACAGAGATCATTGCAGTGCGGTCAGCATATTTCATGCTGCTGTTGGGATGTCCAGCAGATTATTTAGAAACGGCTTTGTATGCATTAGCCTACCAATTGTATTAAGAACACATCTTTGTAACATTATTCACTCTCTCAGAATTTGCTGCTTCAAGTGAAGTAGCCTACCTCTCCTAGTTGGGCATGCAAGATCAAATGTGCCTAGTACACTGAGTGTACAAACCATTAAGAACACCTGCACTTTCATTGACATATACTGACCAGGTGAAAGTCATGATCCCTTATTGATGTCACTTGTTAAATCCACTTTAATCAGTGTAGATGAAGGTGAGGAGACAGGTTTGAGAAGGATTTTTAAGCCTTGAGAAATGGATTGTGTATGTGTGCCATTCAGAGGGTGAATGGCCAAGACAAAATATTTAAGTGCCTTTGAACGGGGTATGGTACTAGGTGCCAGGCACACTGGTTTGTGTCAAGAACTGCAACGCTGCTGGGTTTTTCACACTCAACAGTTTCCTGTGTGTATTAAGAATAGTCCTCCATCCAAAGGGCATCCAGCCAACTTGATAAAACATTGGGAGTCAACATGGGCCAACATCCCTATGGAAAGCTTGACACCTTGTAGAGTCCATGCCCGCAACAAACTTAGGCTGTTCTGAGGGCAAAAATGATATTGATCACCCATATTTGTCTCCATCTGGAAATTGTCCCACTCCTAAAAAGGTTGTCTATCAAACATGGCTCAAGAGAAAATGAAAATGCAAGTCTCTCCAACTCAGCTCTCTTTAAACTACATCTAGCTTATTTGTCGATATAGCCCAGTACTGATAGCCTAATATAATGGGCCACATGAGAATGTCTGGTAATTTAACCTACACTGAGTGTACAAAACATTAGGAAACCCAGCTCTTTCCACAACATAGACCAGGGGTATTCAACTCTTACCCGAAGAGGTCTAGAGCCTGCTGGTTTTCTGTTCTACCTGATAATTCATTGCACCCACCTGATGTGCCTGATTAGAGGGGAACAATGAAAACAAGCAGTGGAACAGGCTTCGAGGTCCAGAGTGGCGTTTGAGGGACATAGACTGACCAGGTGAATCCAGGTGAAAGCTATATTCCCTTATTGATGTCACTTGTTAAATCCACTTCAATCGGTGTAGATCATGTGTCAATCTCATTCCAGATGGCTGAGCGTCTGCAGGTTATCGCTCCACCCTTGTTCTTGATTAACGAATTAAGGTCGTGAATTTGTAAGGAACTCCCCTCACCTGGTTGTCTGGGTCTTAATTGAAAGAAAAAAACAAAAACCCGCAGACACTAGGTCCTCTATGGAATGAGTTTGACACCACTGCAAGCCAACCCGTCATTCAGGGTAGGTAGGCCAGCGGAAAATACTGAGTGTAGGGCTTGGTAATGTTCTCTAGTTGGGCCGTGACTCAGTGTTCGGTCAGTCATGGAGACACTACATCGCCACAAAATCTAGGTCAAGTATTCAAGCCCCTTGGGTGCTGCCATAGAGTTACATTAGAAGTGCCCATCCAAGAAGGCTCAAGGTCTTTGGCCACAGATAAAATGACGTCGCATGACGTTATATCTACTGTAGCTTTGATTGGACTGATCATGTCAACATCATACTTTCAAAATCTTAGCTATCAAGCAGTCATCGTCATGAACCACGTCGAGTCCCATAGGATTTCACACAATTGGCCTAGCGTCATCCGGGTTAGGGGAGGGTTTGATCGGTGGTGCTTTGCTTGGCTCATCACGCTCTCGCGACTCCTTGTGGCGGGCTGGGTGACTGCGGGCTTACCCCGGTTGCCAGTTGTGAGTTTCCTCCGACACATTGGTACGGCAGGCTTCCGGATTAAGCTGGCGGGTGTTAAGGAGCGCGTTTAGGCGGGTCATGTTTCGGAGGATGCATGACTCCACCTTCACCTCCCCCGAGCCAGTTGGGGAGTTGCAGCGATGAGACAAGATTTCTTTTAAATGGGGAGAAAAAGGGGGTATATTTTTCCCTTCAAAATAAACAAAAAAGAATGCCAGAGGTGTTGTATGAAAAGCTGCTGGTGTAGGCGGGAGCTGGATGAATAAATCAGTCGCATGCAGACATCGAGCTCAAGTTTCAATGCCGATTATTTAATGTTCTTTAATGTTTCTTTTTACCTAATGAAACCAATAGCGGGTGGTAATTGTAACAAAAGCTCTTCAGGTTTAAGAGATGACATGTTACCCCAGGAAACCCTGGCCAAATTAGGAGAGGATGTCAAGTCAGTATTATTCTTTGTTTGCCATTATAGTTAAGATCAAATGATGGTTATTGGCGAGAGTGGAGATGGGCTCTATCCGAGGGATCAGGACAGGGGAGCTTTGAGGTCATCAGACACTTCCCTGAAGTATGTGTGGTGCCTCCACTCATCTCATTCCGGTCTCTCGGTGGACCCACTCTCCCCAAATAGAGCCCCACTTGCCACTATACTTTAATTCACAAGGTATTACAAACTGACCACTGTATTTAAGTGGCAGACTTTCTTCAATGTATTTACAATTACATAAACCACAGATTCTTGGTACATTAGAGGAGGAGTAGGATCTTTAAAGTCCTAAAAAGGCATAGCCCATCAAATAACTCTTTTTTTGTGTGTTCTCTGTTAAATGTTTACTCAGCCTACATGTTCACATGTTTATATATGTAATGTATGCAATATTTATTCATACTCTGTCTCTTCCATATCCATGTGATGTCCACCGCCCTCATGTGACGTCTGCTAAAATGTTTTATCTGGTCCTACCATAACAGACAGAACAGTAAATGCTAACTTTGATTCTATTCTATACAAGTCAATAAAATCCACCTTATTATATGGAATGTGCACAGGCTTCATGATGGCAAAAAAAGCATGGTTCTTTAACATTTAAAGAGATTGTCAGCAGATGTGGTTTTCCTGCAAGAGCTACAAATGTATGTCTCTATGTCTACAAATGTAGACATAGAGAACAGAGAATTGCTGACCTCTGACATCATTTGGGATGTTTTTAAGGCGTACATTAGAGGAATGGATATATAATACTCAGCTAAAGTTAAATCTGAGTTTAACATGAAAAATAAATCACTATCTTGGAAAAAGCCCATCAAAATCTTTACAGGGTAAAGATGATAATACAATTTCTAAACTTAGGCAGGAATATGGCCTTTTACTTTTGAAGAGAGCCAACAACTACAGGTTAAACTCAAATAAAGCATACTATTTAATGGCAAATAAACCTTGCAAATCCTTTCGCAGTCCTCACAAAACGAATACACACCAAACCAGTTATAATTCTAAAAGATAAGGATACAAATGCTTTACTTAGAAATAGCAAGGCAAATAATAAAAATGTAAAATATTCTATGAAAATCTATATAAACCAGAATTGGACTGATCTTACAGCCTTCTTCGACTCAATAACCCTGAAGCAGATAAAAATCTTAATCACTAAACACGGAAATCACGCAAAAATAAATATTAGACACTGTTAAAACAATTGTGTGGAGAAAAGCATCATGGATGGTCAGCTTTCCCATAGAATTTTATTTAATATTCTGTATCTTGTCACGTTCTGACCTTTATTTCCTTTGTTTTGTCATTATTTAGTATGGTCAGGGCGTGAGTTGGGGTGGGCAGTCTATGTTTGTTTTTCTATGATTTGGGTATTTCTATGTTTGGCCTGATATGGTTCTCAATCAGAGGCAGGTGTTAGTCATTGTCTCTGATTGGGAACCATATTTAGATAGCCTGTTTTGTGTTGGGTTTTGTGGGTGATTGTTCCTGTCTCTGTGTTTGCGTCAGATAGGGCTGTTTAGGTTTTTGCACGTTTATTGGTTTTGTTAGTCTATTCATGTATAGATTGTTCTTTATTAAAGAACCATGAATAGAAACCATGCAGCATTTTGGTCCGCCTCTCCTTCAACTCAAGAGAACCGTTACATATCTCCCCTATTTACTCAACTGACAACGCACATCACTCAATTCAGTGCTTCCAAGTCCCATGTATCTAACCGTTATTTCAGTTATATTAAAACCAGGAAAATCTGGAGAATTCCCTTGAAATTACAGACCCATACATTTAATAAATTGCAACAATAAAATAGTAACAAAACTCATAAGCAAAAGAATGGCAAAAGTCTTGATAGGACTTTTTTAAATTTCATTTTTACCCCCTTTTTTATCCCCAAATTCCTGAATACGACCTTATCTCATTGCTGCAAATTCTCCAGGCTCGGAAGAATCCTCTGAAATATGACCCACCAAACCGTGCTTCTTAACACCCGCTCACTTAACCCAGTCGCCAGCTGCACCACTGTGTCAGAGGAAACACCGTTCAACTGATGACTGAAGTCGACATGCAGACAACCGGCCCGCCACAAGGAGTCGCTAGAGCGCGATGAGCCAAGTAAAGGTCCCCCGGCAAACCCTTTCTTAACCTGGATGAAGCTGGACCAATTGTGTGCCTTTGCTATGGCCTTTTCTATTCAAAACTTTGGAAGCATTCAAGTTTCCCGCTGAAATAATACATTTCATAAAAATATTATATAAACATCCGAAAGGAAAAATATACACAAATAATATATTATTTGATTACATTGCTTCAGAAAGGGGCACAAGACGGGGATGTCCTCTCTCCCCTCTGCTGTTTGCACTGGCAATTGAACCTCTTGTAGAAAGAGTTAGACGGGACCCAAATGTAACGGGTATCAGTATTGATAAACATGTATACAAACAAAACTTATTTGCTGACGATCTCCTGACATACCTGACTAATATTGAAAACTCAATGCACCCCCTTGTTAAAAACATCAAGGAAAGGAAAGGGGTAAAAGGTTTCATTTCCTACATGTACTCTGGTCTACAAATCTGTTGGGGAATGATGAACCTCTGAAAGCTTGCATGAAGTGGCATGATGACCGTGGTCTCATTTTTGAGGATGAGAAATGGGGAAAGCTCTTTTTAGATGCTCAGCGTCTTTCATTTAACACAAGGCACAAGTTGATGCAATTCATAATTTTACATAGGGTCTACTTTATACCAGAGAGACTGTATAAGATCAATTCTAAATATTCAACATTTTTCCCAAGGTGTAAAACAGGAGTGGGCACATTTATGCATTTGTTTTTGTCCTGCCCTGAACTAAGCAGTTATTGGAAAGACATTCAGATCTTATCACAGGTCGCTAATATGACGGCACTACTAGATCCTTCCCTTATACTTCTTGGAGATGATTCTGTTCTACCAGTTAATACTTGAAGCAAAACCAGATTCATTAAATTGGCAGTCATTGCAGCCAATAAATGCACAGCTATTATATGGAAGAGGGACACTCCGCCAAGCAAGCAGATGCGGCTAAAAGAACTATCTTCCTATATTCCATATGAAAAAATAACATACCATTTACGTAAAAAACCCTTTGAATTTACTGATGTCTGGGGGGACTTTCAGGAGTTTCTAGAGAAGTCACCTTAGCTGCCTCGTTACTAATTTCTTCATGAATATATTATTATTATTTGTTTTTGTGTTGAATCATTTATTTTCAAGCATGGAATGTGAAGGTCATTTTGTTTCTTTTTCTGTTGATAATAAGTGAAGCTAATACCGGTAGAGGGGAGGTAGTGGGGTGTTCATGTGTTGGGGAGGGAAGGGTTTTGCACGATGTGCCACCATGTAGCATGGTGTTTTGTGTAGGTGGAAGGAATAACGGGGCTGTCACACCCTGACCATAGTTTACTTTGTATGTTTCTATGTTTTGGTTGGTCAGGGTGTGATCTGAGTGGGCATTCTATGTTGGATGTCTTGTTTGTCTATTTCTATGTCTGGCCTGATATGGTTCTCAATCAGAGGCAGGTGTTAGTCATTGTCTCTGATTGGGAACCATATTTAGGTAGCCTGGGTTTCACTGTGTGTTTGTGGGTGATTGGTCCTGTCTCTGTGTTTGTTGTCACCAGATAAGCTGTATAGGTTTTCACGGTCCGGTTTTTGTATTGTTAGTTATTTCATGTCTAGTTAATTTCATTAAAGAACATGAATAACCACCACGCTGCATTTTGGTCCGCTTCTCCTTCGACAGACGAGAACCGTTACAGGGGCATTATCTGTGTCATATTTTGATCATTGTTATATTGTTAAAAAATATATATATATAAAAAATGCTAATAAATTTATCGTACAAAAATGTTTTTAATCAAAATACTGAAATACTTGCAATAAGAAATGTAATAACTCATGATCGACATCAATCCTTTAAGTAGACCACAACAAATATTAAATACTTAGAATGCTTGATAAGTGACAACAAATATATAAAGAACTTTATCCCGTTACTCAACAACATGAAAACAGATCTAACTAAATGGAACAATCTCCCCATAAATCGTTCAGGTAAATCTTGTGTATATTTTGAACCTCTTTAGAATGGCGTGGCTCCAAAATGTTTATATTTATTTTCAGTAATACCAATTAATTAACCCACCGAAGACATGTTTTAAAAAATTATACTCTGACATAAGACTACTATAACTCCATATGGGAAAATAAAACTCAAAGAACAAATAGGAACGTTCATGTTCTTAAACATGGTACATGTTCTTAAATCTGAGGGTGGTTTTAACCTTCCAGATATGGAATGCTATCAACTTGCCAACCAAGGCTTTTACTAGCGACATATTGTTAAATGCACTAAAGAGGAACGATGGGTACATAATGGAGAGACACAAGGTCATCCTTAGAATCTTTCACATGTCGGTTTTCAAAGGATGAAGCTAAGAACATTAACAACTTCTCAATTAAGAACCATAACATCATGTAAGAAAATGTAATGGATTCAACAAGAACCAATATCACTCCCTAAAACACACCTATATGGAACAATTCTTGGATAGCATTTCAGAATTCATTGATCAATTGGCCCACATGGAAAACTGAAAAAATAGAAACCTTAAAGTTGAAATAGGATATACAGTTGAAGTCGGAAGTTTACATACACCTTAGCCAAATACATTTACACTCAGAATTTCACAATTCCAGAAATTAAATCCAAAGAAAAATTCTCTGTCATAGGTCACCACTTCATTTTAAGAATGTGAAATGTCAGAATAATAGTAGAGAGTGATTTATTTCAGCTTTTATTTCTTTCACCACATTCACAGTGGGTCAAAAGTTTACATTCACTCAATTAGTAGCATTGCCTTTAAATTGATTAACTTGGGTCAAACGTTTCGGGTAGCCTTCCACAAGCTTCCCACAATAAGTTGGGTGAATTTTGGCCCATTCCTCCTGACAGAGCTGGTATAACTGAGTCAGGTTTGTAGGCCTCCTTGCTCGCACACGCTTTTTCAGTTCTGACCACAAATGATCTATGGGATTGAGGTCAGGGCTTTGTGATGGCCACTCCAATACCTTGACTTTGTTGTCCTTAAGCCATTTTGCCACAACTTTGGAAGTATTCTTGGGGTCATTGTCCATTTGGATTACCCATTTGCGACCAAGCTTTAATACCCACATAATTTTCCTCCCTCATGATGCCATCTATTTTGTGAAGTGCATCACAGTCCCTCCTGCAGCAAAGCACCCCCACAACATGATGCTGCCACCCCCGTGCTTCACGGTTGGGATGGTGTTCTTCGGCTTGCAAGCATCCCCCTTTTTCCTCCTAACATAAAGATGGTCATTATGGCCTAACAGTTCTATTTTTGTTTCATCAGACCAGAGGACATTTCTCCAAAAAGTACGATCTTTGTCCTCATGTGCAGTTGCAAAACATAGTCTGGCTTTTTTATGGCGGTTCTGGAGCAGTGGCTTCTTCCTTGCTGAGCGGCCTTTCAGGTTATGTTGATATAGGACTCGTTTTACTGTGTATATAGATACTTTTGTACCGGTTTCCTTTCCCCATGATGTTAAGCAAAGAGGCACTGACTTTGATTAGCCTATCAGAAGCTTCTAAAGCCATGACATCATTTTCTGGAATTTTCCAAGCTGTTTAAAGGCACAGTCAACTTAGTATATGTAAACGTCTGACCCACTGGGAATGTGATACAGTGAATTATAAGTGAAATAATCGGTCTGTAAACAACTGTTGGAAAATTTACTTGTGTCATGCACAAAGTAGATGTCCTAACCAACATGCCAAAACTATAGTTTGTTAACATGAAATTTGTGGAGTGGTTGAAAAACAAGTTTAATGACTCCAACTTAAGTGTATGTAAACTTCCGACTTCAACTGTACAATCATTTCCATGATAGAATTTAAAAGACATTTTGGACTGATCAATGTAGACATTTTCAAATATATTGTCCTTGTGATGTACTTGTCTGTTAATGTTATGCATTACCTCATGTTTCATACCCAAGATGGCGTAGCAGTGCAGACGTGTTTTGTTCGTCCTCTAGTGTACTTTTGTATTTTTTCAATTTTTTTGTATATATTTCAATTTTATTTTCAATCTCTTCTTCATTTTAGTTCATTTATACCTTCCGGTAACCTGCCTCACCCAATGTGATACGGAACCGCTATTATTTGTCCGTTTTAGACCTTATAGCAAGAACCACAGCCATCAGAAGCTAACCAGCTAATTTAGCTACAAGCTATTTAGTCATTGTTAGCCACTGCTAGCGGCCTCTACCTTCACAGATACCAGCCCTTTTTTCTTTTTTTTGCATGGATAATACTCGCCAGCCTACCAGTAACGGACTGTCTCTCCACTACAACGCCGGATTCCTGCCGTGATCCCTGGACCATTCTCCTGATCTTCACAGCTAGCTAGCACCCACCAAGTTACCCAGTACGGAAGCGATCCCTGAGGCCCACCTCCCGGCCTACTCAGTTGTTCACCCGGACTCCACCCAAACACGGCTAGAACACACTACTCCATCGGATCTTTGCCGTAAGCTCTGGACCTTGGCACTGGATCACCACTGCTACCAAGTGGCTATAGTGGCTAATGCCTCTGCCCCGAGGCACATCTCCCGGATAGAAAACTAAATTACTACAACTACAATACCTCTTTCGCCACCTGGCTTGGATTCTTAGTCGACACGGCGCCCCGCTGCACCACCACGACAGGTCTGCCGACGAATACTCCATTCGCTGTGCCTTCAACAGGCCACCGTCGGAGCAGACGCTTCTACTAGCCCCGTGCTACTAACTTTAAATGCCGCGTCGCTCACGTGCTAGTGTAGTAACTACTACTCTGCGGTTACCCTGTTCCTTCTATTGCTGCCCCCCTGGACCCTATGATCACGTGGCTACATAGCTGATGCCCACTGGACTGTCCATTAATCACGGTACTCCATTCTGTTTATATATTTATTTATTCATTTTTTTTGTTTATCTGCCGGCCTCAGCCGTGAACTCAGGCTCTGTGTGTAGTTAACCGACCCTCTGCCCATTCATCACCATTTTACCTGTTGTTGTTTTAGGTGATTAACTGTTGTTGTTGTCTTAGCCAGCTCTCCAAATCAACACGTGATTACTTTATGCCTTGCTGTATGTCAATATGCCTTGTATACTGTTGTTTAGGATAGTTATCAATGTTTTAGTTGACAATGGAGCCCCTAGTTCTGCTCATTATACCTCTGATACCTCCTTTGTCCCAACTCCCAAACATGCGGTGACCTCACCCATTATAACCAGCTTATCCAGAGATACAACCTCTCTTATCATCACTCAGTGTCAGGACTTACCCCCGCTGTACCCTCACCCCACCATACCCGTCTGCACATTATGCCCTGAATTTATTCTACCACGCCCAGAAATCTTCTCCTTTTATTCTTTGTCCCCAACGCTCTAGGCGACCAGTTTTCATAGCCTTTAGCCGTACCCTCATCCTACTCCTCCTCTGTTCCTCGGGTGATGTGGAGGTAAACCCAGGCCCGCGTGTCCCCAGACACCCTCATTTGTTGACTTCTGTGATCAAAAAAACATTGGTTTCATGCATGTCAACATCAGAAGCCTCCTCCCTAAGCTTGTTTTACTCACTGCTTTAGCACACTCCGCCAACACTGATGTCCTTGCCGTGTCTGAATCCTGGCTTAGGTAGGCTACCAACAATTCTGAGATTTCCATACCCAGCTACAACATTTTCTGTCAAGATAGAACTGCCAAAGGGGGAGGAGTTGCAATCTACTGCAGAGAGAGCCTGCAAAGTTCTGTCATACTTTCCAGGTCTATACCCAAACAGTTTGAACTTCTAAATTAACCTCTCCAGAAATAGGTCTCTCACTGTTGCCGTCTGCTATCGACCCCCCTCCGCTCCCAGATGTGCCCTGGACACCATTTGTGAATTGATCCCCATCTAGCTTCAGAGTTCGTTCTATTAGGTGACCTAAACCTTGATATGCTTAACACCCCGTCAGTCCTACAATCTAACCTAGATGCCCTCAATCTCACACAAATCATCAAGGAACCCATCCGGTACAACCCTAAATCCGGAAACATGGGCACCCTCATAGACATTATCCTGACCAACTTGCCCTCCAAATACATCTCCGCTGTTTTCAATCAGGATCTCAGCGATCACTGCCTCATTGCCTATATCCGCTATGGGTCCGCAGTCAAACGACCACCCCTCATCACTGTCAAATTCTCCCTAAAACACGTCTGCAAGCAGGCCTTTCTAATCGACCTGGCCCGGGTATCCTGGAAGGATATTGACCTCATCCCGTCAGTCGAGGATTCCTGGTCATTCTTTAAAAGTAATTTCCTCACCATCTTAGATAAGAATGCCCCGTTCAAAAAATTTAAAACTAAGAACAGATATAGCCCTTGTTTCACTCCAGACCTGATTGCCCTTGACCAGCACAAAAACATCCTGTAGCGGACTGCCATAGCATTGAATAGTCCCCACGATATGCAACTGTTCAGGGAAGTCAGGAACCAATACACACAGTCAGTCATAAAAGCAAAGGCTAGCTTTTTCAAGCAGAAATTCACATCCTGCAGCTCTAACTCCAAAAGGTTTTGGGACACTGTAAAGTCCATGGAGAACAAGAGCACCTCCTCCCAGCTGCCCACTGCTCTGAGGCTAGGTAACACTGATAAAACCATGATAATCGAACATTTCAATAAGCATTTCTCCAAGGCTGGCCATGCCTTCCTCCTGGCTACTCCAACCCTGGCCAACACCCCCCCCCATGCCGCAGCTACTCGCCCAAGCCTCCCCAGCTTCTCCTTCACCCATATCCAGACAGCAGATGTTCTGAAAGAGCTGCAAAACCGCAGCCATTGACAGCAACCCCTATTACCAGCCTGTTCAACCTGTCTTTCGTATCGTCCGAAATCCCTAATGTTTGGAAAGCTGCCGCGGTCATCCCCCTCTTCAAGGGGGGTGACACCCTAGACCCAAACTGTTACAGACCTATATGCATCCTGCCCTACCTATCTAAAGTCTTCGAAAGCCAAGTTAATAAACAAATCACTGACCATTTCGAATCCCACCGTACCTTCTCCGCTGTGCAATCCGGCTTCCGAGCCGGTCACGGCTCAAGGTACTAAACGATATCATAACCGCCATCGATAAGACAGTACTGTGCAGCCATCATCATCGACCTGGCCAAGGCACCGTATCATTGTTTTCTTATTGGCAGACTCAATAGCCTTGTTTTTTTCTGACGACTGCCTCGCCTGGTTCACCAACTACTTTGCAGACAGAGTTCAGTGTGTCAAATCAGAGGGCATGTTGTCCGGACCTCTGGCAGTCTCTATGGGGGTACCACAGGGTTCAATTCTTGGGCAGGATCTTTTCTCTGTATATATCAATGATGTCGCTCTTGCTGCGGGCGATTCCCTGATCCACCTCTACGCAGATGACACCATTCTGTATACTTCTGGCCCTTCCTTGGACACAGTGTTAACTAACCTCCAAACAAGATTCAATGCCATACAACACTCCTTCCGTGGCCTCCAATTGCTCTTAAACGCTAGTAAAACCAAATGCATGCTTTTCAACCGTTCGCTGCCCGCACCCGCCCGCCCGACTAGCATCACCACCCTGGACGGTTCCGACCTAGAATATGTGGGCAACTATAAATACCTAGGTGTCTGGCTAGACTGTCAACTCTTCTTCCAGACTCATATTAAACATCTCCAATCCAAAATCAAATTTAGAATCGGCTTTCTATTTCGCAACAAAGTCTCCTTCACTCACGCCGCCAAACTTACCCTAGTAAAACTGACTATCCTACCGATCCTCGACGATGTCATCTACAAAATAGCTTCCATCACTCTACTCAGCAAACTGGATGCAGTCTATCACAGTGCCATCTGTTTTGTTACCAAATCACCTTATACCACCCACCACTGCGACCTGTATGCTCTAGTCAGCTGGCCCTTGCTACATATTCATCGCCAGACCCACTGGCTCCAGGTCATCTATAAGTCCATGCTAGGTAAAGCTCTGCCTTATCTCGGTTCACTGGTCACAACACCCACCCGTGGCACACGTTCCAGCAGGTATATTTCACTGATCATCCCCAAAGCTAACACATAATTTGGCCGCCTTTCCTTCCAGTTCTCTGCTGCCAGTGACTGGAACGACTTTTATTTCCCTCACCAACTTTAAACATCAGCTATCTGAGCAGCTAACCGATCACTGCAGCTGTACAAAGTCCATCTGTAAATAGCCCATCCAACCTACCTAACTCATCCCCATACTGTTTTTATTTTATTTACTTTTCTGCTCTTTTGCACACCAGTATCTCTACTTTCACATCATAATCTGCTCATTTATCACTCCAGTGTTAATCTGTGAAATTGTAATTATTCGCTCCTATGGCCTATTTATTGCCTACCTCCTCATGCCTTTTGCACACACGGTATATAGACTTTCTTTTCTCTACTGTGTCATTGACTTGTGTTATTGGCTTGTTCATTGTTTACTCCATGTGTAACTCTGTGTTGTTGTCTGTGTCACACTGCTTTGCTTTATCTTGGCCAGGTCGCAGTTGCAAATGAGAACTTGTTCTCAGTTAGCCTACCTGGTTAAATAAAGGTGAAATAAAATAAAATGTTTTGTGTTGACCCCAGGAAGAGTAGCTGCTGCTTTAGCAATAGCTAATGGGGATCCTAATAAAATATCAAAAACCAATCTGAGAAAGCAGTGGGTATACAAGGAAAGGGTGTTTGGAACAATTTAGCCCAACCATTGAGACACATTGCACTCTGAAAACCCTTTACTTTGTCCATTGTGAAATATCATGATCAACAAGACAAAGCATGGAATTGAAATTTGAAGGTTTTCTAAATTTTTATTTTGGTTAAAATAAAACATACCAGAAAACAGTAAAGAGTGAAAGATTGCTTAATATTGCTGAGTATAGAAAAAGCAAGTAATTCAATACACTTTCAAATATAATTCAAAGTGTCCAACAATATATTCCCTTTAAAGCTGTTAAAGGTTTCTGTTCCAGTAAACACAGAACCATAAGTGAAAATCAGAACAGCAATATATATTTTTCGAAATGATTCAAAAGAGGATCTCATATCAAACCACGGCCGCAGTTCAAGTAACACTAAACTGCATTTTTTTTTTTAAACATTCAGATAATCAGACATTTTGCATTGTTTTTTGAGTTCACGTGTCAAACATTTCTCTTTTTATGTTTTTTTAAATAAAAGCCTGTTTGGAGAGTAGACTCTGCATCCATCTTCCTTGACATGGAGGAAAGGCACAAATGTTTCAACAGCATCTGGGAAGCATCAATTGACAATACATAGAAAAACAGAGTTCCAGACATGTAAACAGACCCCTAACATATACTGCTAATGAACGTACTTTTATTTGAAAAGCTTGTCAATACAAATGAAAGAAAGACTGAGGGCCAGAGGAGTAATACACACTAACCATGCACGGATTTCAGTCTCTTGGAAAAACATGTGGAATGTTACACATTTTCAGATAAGATGGCTCAGAAAAAGGTAACTGTATGTCTAGAGCTAGAAGTCAAGTCTATGTGACAAGGCCTTGGAAAATCGCTATAGAAATCTTAGTCAACATTTTTTTTTGTTTTACCTTTATTTAACTAGGCAAGTCAGTTAAGAACAAATTCTTATTTTCAATGACGGCCTAGGAACAGTGGGTTAACTGCCTGTTCAGGGGCAGAACGACAGATTTGTACCTTGTCAGCTCGGGATTTTAACTTGCAACCTTCCGGTTACTAGTCCAACGCTCTAACCACTAGGCTACCCTGCCGCCCCATAATATCATAATATAATCATATTAGTATTATCATCACAAATTACCATATGATCATCTAAGAAATATACTGCATAGCTCAGTACGTTTCTGCAACACACACAGCACGCAGTGTTTCAGAGATTAGTGCCAAACATTAAAGCTATACTTCCATTGACTATAAAAAATATATATATAATGCACCCGTATAAAGACTTAAATCTATGATCATTCTGTGAAAGGTGGCCTGCGTTGTCTGACTAGCTGCAGCAGCTTTTGCTTTTCTTGTATATTTATTTTGTTCATTGTAAGTTCAGTTACATACCAGCTGTATAGCCATTCAACAGACAAAAGCTTTTAAAAAATGCATAGACAACAGGAAAAGGTGCAACAAACATGTTTTGACAGTTCACAAATATTTTAGAAATGTAAGATACAGTAAATATATATTTTTGGTTTTTAGAGGTTATCAAATCATTTTTTTACATCACAAACTATGTGCCTTATATATTTAATAAAATATCCCTTTGGTACATATTTGTTAGACAAACATGAGATCTGTAAAATGCATTCACTTGTGTACTTTAAGCTATTTTCAACTCCGTTAAAAAAATACCTAAATTTAATAAAGCACCTGTTATGTAGTTCATGCCAATTTCACAAAATAGTCAAGAACCTTCCCACAAAAGTTAAAGTGCACAAAGTATATACTCTACAATGAAGCAATAATATACTGTACTTAACTAAACCACCACTCTATTTCCTCTTTAATGTCTGTGCAGGGAAATCTTGGTTGAGTTGAGGCTTGCAAGAAAAGTAAAAAAAAAAATCAAAATGTCCATATCCTAATTGTACTATGTTCCATTTGAAAATTATTGCATTTATCATTGATGGTGTGCTGAAAAAAAAAGGGGGGGGGGTTCTAAATTCAGGGACCAATATTAACTTGGTAAGGGAGGAAAGGATAGCCATTTACTTTGGACTAATGCATGATTCAGATCAAACTAATTTTTTGTGAAACTGTTGGCTGTTTGTTTTAAAGCAGAGTCCAGTGCCATATGCAGTGTTCTAGCTCTTATTTTCCAGTGCTCCTCCTCCTTTCCCCAACCCTCTCATTACCCAACTCCCTGGTCTCGCTCTACCAGTTTGACCCCAGTATGTCCCTGCTACAAGTCCTCCTCCATACTGAAGCTGCTCCCACGACTGCTGGTCTTTGAGGCACCTGGTGACACAAAAAACAGTGGGTCCACCCTCTCTGGGGACAGTGTGTACCCCTCGTCCATGATGATGTCCCCCAGCCCCACGTCTAGGTACAGCCCAGCATTGGAGGGGTCATCCAGCTCGGTGAAGCTTACACTGCCCAGGTCCAGGGGGCTGCTTATGGTCACAACCACAGGGGAGTCAGAGGAAGGTGGGGAGGAGGTAAGGACAGGCTGTGCCATGGCTGCTGCCCCCAGGCTGAGAAAGGTTTGGGAGCAGGCCTCTCCAGCGCTGGGCCCCAGTTTATGGTCTCCCTGCAGAAGGTGCTGCTGCTGAAGGAGGGAGGGGTCTGAACTCAGGCCATGGGACATCGGACTGGAGAGGCCATGGAGCTGAGCCTGCATCTCCAACTCCTTCACATAAGAACAAAAAATAATAGTCTCTCAATATATTGTATGATAACATTTCTAGATTTATTTCTCCTTATATTCATGATAACTATAGTAACTTCAGAAAGTATTCACACCCCTTTTGACTTTTTCCATATTTTGTTGTTACAAAGTTGGATTTAATTCAATTATTTTGCCAACGATCTACAAAATACTCTGTCAAAGTGGAAGAAACATTTTTACATGTGTAAAAATAAAAATATTAAAAATAAAATATATAAACGCAGTGACCAGTTTATTAGGTACACCCATCTAGTACCAAGTTGGACCCTTTGCCTCCAGAACTGCCTGAATTCTTCAGGGCATGACATTCAATCGTTGCTCAATTGGTATCAAGGGACCTGAAGTGTGCCAGAAAAACATTCCCCACACCAGTACACCACCACCACAAGCCTGTCCAGTTGACCCCAGGCAGGATGGGTCCATGGACTCATACTGTTGAGGTCAAATCCTGACTATCAGCATGACGCAACAGGATTAGGATTCTAGGATTTTGCCTGTGCTTAGCTTTATTCCATTTCTTCTTATTCTAACAAACTTCCTTGCCGATGACAAGCATACCCATAACACGATGCTGCCACCACCATGCTTGAAAATATGAAGAGTGGTTCTACATGATTTATTGTGTTGGATTTGCCCCAAACAGAATGCTTTATATTCAGGACATAAAGTTAATTTATTTTAGAGCCTTATTGCAAACAGGATGCTTGTTTTGGAATATTTTTATTCTGTACATTTTATTCTTTTTTTCACTCTGTCAATTAGGTTAGTATTGTGGAGTAACAATGTTGTTGATCCATCCTCAGTTCTATCACAGCCATTAAACTCTGTAATGGTTTTAAAGTCACCATTGGCTTCATGGTGAAACTCCTGAGCGATTTCCTCCCTCTCCAGCAACTGAGTTAGGAAGGACATCTGTATCTTTGTAGTGACTGTGTGTAGTGATACACCATCCAAAGTGTAATTAATAACTTCACCATGCTAAAAGGGATAATCAATGTCTGCTTTTTTATTTTTACCCATCCACCAATAGGTGCCCTTCTTGAGGCATTGAAAAACCTCCCTGATCTTTGTGTTCGAAATACATTGCTCGACTGAGGGACCTTACAGATAATTGTATGTGTGGGGTACAGAGATGAGGTAGTCATTCAGAAATCATGTCAAACACTATTATTGCATAGAGTGAGTCCATGCAACTTATTATGTGACTTGTTTAGCAAATTTGTTGCCATAACACAGGGGTTGAATAATTATTGACTCAAGACATTTCAGCTTTTCATTTTTAATTAATTAGTTAATTTTGAAAAACATAATTCCACTTTGACATTATGGGGTATTGTGTGTAGGCCAGTGACAAAAAAATCTAAATGTAATCCATTTTAAATTCAGGCTGTAACAACAAAATGTGGAAAAAGTCAAGAGGTGTGAATACTTTCTGAAGGCACTGTATGTCCAATAACTGACCTGGATGCGTAGCATCAAGCTGTGGTTAGCATGTTCCAGCTTCTTCTGACGCATCTCTACCTCCTTGGCTCTCTGCTGCTCCTTCTGCAGCTTCCTGATGTAGTCCACCGAGGCCTTCAGAATGGTGCCCTTATTCCAGCGCATCTCCCTACAGCCATGAGAAAAAGAGAGAAGGTTGTTAGAGAGGAATATCAAATCTGATACAAATTGAATATTGCTTTTCAGCGGCCTCCCGGATGGCACAGTGGTCTAAGGCACTGCATCGCAGTGCTAGCTGTGCCACCAGAGACTCTGGGTTCGAGCCCAGGCTCTGTCGCCGCGGGCCGCAACTGGGAGGTCCATGGGGCGATGCACAATTGGCCCAGCATTGTCCGGGTTAGGGAGGGTTTGGCTGGCAGGGATATCCTTGTCTCATCGCGCACTAGCGACTCCTGTGGCAGACCGGGCGCAGTGCACGCTGACCAGGTCGCCAGGTGTACAGTGTTTCCTCCGACACATTGGTGCGGCTGGCTTCCGGGTTGGATATGCATTGCATCAATAATAATAATATTGCATCAATAATAATAATAATAATATTTTAATATTGCTTTTCATTCCCAAAATGTAAAATCTGATTGAGATTTATGTGTCAATACCACCACTGATCAAGTCATCCAAAGTAAATGTCCTGAATAAGAGAACAATAACGACAAACTCACGGGTCACTTGACTTGGGTATTATGGCCCCAAGCTCCGTTATGCGGTCATTGATGTTAAACCTCCGCCTCCTCTCAACTGTCAAGAGAAACAATGGGGAAAAAGATTAAGAAATGAAACTCACTGCCACTCCCAAGAGGAACAAGAGCTGTCTAGCATCAGAGGGTAAAGAACAATACAGAAGTGAGTAAAAATAAAAAAGGTATGACTCACTGAGGTTATGGTTGTCCTTCTTCTGTCTCTCTTTCACCAGCGCTTTGGTATCTGCATATTGAACATAACATATACTTTAGAGGTGCTGCTGTGCAATCTAAAAATCCATTCTAACAATTTACAATTTAACAAAATGTAAAGTTACATAGGACATAACATAAGAAGTTTATAATCCCCCCAAAAAACATTCTTATCTCCAGAGCTATATAAAATATGGAGGAACTGGACAGTGAGGATCATGGACCTAGTACAGGGAAAGGAACAAGGCCATACCAGAGTATTCCCTTTTAATATTGGTCAGATCCGCAGGGCAGGAGTTGCTGACAGTGAGGGTAGGTGCTGCCATTCCAGGACTATGGTATACATCCAGGAGGTTCCCAGGGAGCTGTAAGAGGCAAGGGAAACCACTGCATTAACATCAAAGCAAACAAAGTTTAACACTGACAACCTGGACAAGCTTCCAGGAGAAACTAATGAAACATAAAAATTCAACTCAAAATATTTTCTATTGTCATACGTTTTCTTGTTCTACATGTATCAGAATACTAATTTAACTGTCATAACTTTCAAAACAGGCTGTGTCATAGCCGTCGGTGATCAGGCCCACCACCAGTGTCGTCTGCAAACTTTATGATGGTGTTGGAGTCGTGCGTGGCCACGAGCAGGCTCCGAGACTGCTGAACAGCTAACTCTAGTGGTCTCCCTACAGAGACCTGCATATTAGAAACTATTTGCACTGACTACCCACAAGCACACACTCAATGCTACCGTTCTATTGTTACATTTTAGACAATTAGCAGATGCTCTTAACCATAATTGCTCCTGTAAGTGCCTTGCTCAAGGGCACAGACAGATTTTTCCCTTAGTTGGCTTGGAAATCCAAACCAGCGACCTTTCGGTCACTGGGCCAACACTCTTAACCGCTAGGCTACCTATATACTATTTATTCCACTGTGTGATCCAAGTCACTACCCACTTTATATTTGTAAATGCAGTGTAATACAGTCCATTATTACTATGCATACTATATCTCTTATTACTTGTCATTTTTGACTTGACCCTTTGTTATTATTGTTATTGACTAATGTACAGCCATGTTGAGGAAGTTAGCACATTAGCATTTCACTGCACATTTTATACCTGCTGTAAAACTGTGCATGTGACAAATACAATTTGATAATGGGAATCCAACATCCTATATTTCCAATAACTCAAATTTGTATATCTATCCTGGTAGAAGTAGAACATTTTTAAGATAAGCTACATTGTAGTACTGTATTATATTTGACCTTCAATGATTGTACATAAGGATACTAAATTACCATACGACAGGTTGGCTGGTTTATATGGAATATAATTTCAAGCAAGTCATCACAATTTATTATAAGCCTAATACCTTGTTGAACCTTCAATTATGGAAAAGTTATCCAAAAGCATTAATGCATTTGAAACTAATCTGACGTGTGTTGCGGTAGGCTATAAATCCTTATAAATGTGAGAAATATTACTAAATGTCTATTTCCCCCCCCCTTTTTTTCCCCCCACCTAAAATGACATAGCCAAATCTAACTGCCTGTCGCGCTGGCCATGAAGCAAGGATATGCATATTCTAGGTACCATTTGAAAGGAAACACTTTGAAGTTTGTGGAAATGTGAAAGGAATGTAGGAGAATATACACATTAGATCTGGTAAAAGATAATACAAAGAAAAAAAATTGTACCATCATCTTGAAATGCAAGAGAATGTATTATTCCAGCACAGGTGCTATTTGGATTTTGGCCACTAGATGGCAGCAGTGCATGTGCAAACTATTAGACTGATCCAAGGAACCATTGCATTTCTCTTTAAAATGTTGTATCAAGACTGCCCAAATGTGCCTAATTTGTTTATTAATAACTTTTCATGTTCAAAACAGTGCACTCTCCTAAAACAATAGCATTGTATTATTTCACTGTAATAGCTACTGTAAATTGCACAGTGCTGTTAGATTAACAAGAAGTTAAGCTTTCTGCCAATATCAGATATGTCTATGTCCTGGGAAATGTTCTTGTTACTTACAACCTCGTGCTAATTGCTTTAGCCTACATTAGCTCAACCGTTCTACAAGAGACCCACCAATCCTGAAGAAGTTTTAACAAGGCCACTCTGCCATGTGCTGCCAAACAACCCGATTGATTTACCTCAATGTTCTTTCTTTTCATGCTCCTGAGGCAAAACCCAAATCCCAATTTTCTGATGCGGGAAGTAATCTCTTCAATCTCTTTCCATCTAACAACTCAACTGTTAAAAACATATTTTGAGCACCCTCTGAATTGTTCACCATTCTAACTTCACATACTGCCATGCATGATTTGTCCCCCTCTCCCGTTTCCCCTGGTTGCTACCCCACCCAGACAACACTGGCCTGACGAGTCTTAGTTAAGTGCCAGAAGAGTATGTTTACTCCTACCGCACCACTGAATTCCAGTTTGAGAAATTCAACCAAGACAAAATAGATATGGCAAGATAATTCCAAAAATGATAGGCTAGTTGTTAATTGAATTTCACTGCATAATTGTCACTAATTTGACAGATCCACACATTTGTCCATACTTGTGTTTTCAGATTAGCCCAATTGCAATTGACAAATACACATTTCCACATACTGTATTAGGCAGCTGTAGACCCAAGTCAATTAACGTCATGAAGTCATCATTGAAACTTGATTCAAGGCTGATGATGTCGTCAATTACGCCATCTATCTGGAAAGACACACAGACATAATAGAACAGCTAATAAAATATATATTTTTTAATGTGGAAAGTTAAAGGACAGCTTGAATTGAACTGTATTACATTACTTACTTGAAATGTGTAAATATATATTTTTACACAGTGGGGCAAAAAAGTATTTAGTCAGCCACCAATTGTGCAAGTTCTCCCACTTAAAAGGATGAGAGAGGCCTGTAATTTTCACCATAGGTACACTTCAACTATGACAGACAAAATGAAAAAAAAAAATCCAGAAAACCACATTGTAGGATTTTTAATGAATTTATTTGCAAATTATGGTGGAAAAAAAGTATTTGGTCAATAACAAAAGTTTATCTCAATACTTTGTTATATACCCTTTGGCAATGACAGAGGTCAAACGTTTTCTGTAAGTCTTCACAAGGTTTTCACACACTGTTGCTGGTATTTTGGCCCATTCCTCCATGCAGATCTCCTCTAGAGCAGTGATGTTTTGGGGCTGTTGCTGGGCAACACGGACTTTCAACTCCTTCCAAAGATTTTCTATGGGGTTGAGATCTGGAGACTGGCTAGGCCACTCCAGGACCTTGAAATGCTTCTTACGAAGCCACTCCTTTGTTACCCGGGCGGTGTGTTTGGGATCATTGTCATGCTCAAAGACCCAGCCGCGTTTCATCTTCAATGCCCTTGCTGATGGAAGGAGGTTTTCACTCAAAATCTCACGATACATGGCCCCATTCATTCTTTCCTTTACACGGATCAGTTGTCCTGGTCCCTTTGCAGAAAAACAGCCCCAAAGCATGATGTTTCCACCCCCATGCTTCACAGTAGGTATGGTGTTCTTTGGATGCAACTCAGCATTCTTTGTCCTCCAAACACGACGAGTAAAATTTTTTACCAAAAAGTTATATTTTGGTTTCATCTGACCATATGACATTCTCCCAATCTTCTTCTGGATCATCCAAATGCTCTATAGCAAACTTCAGACAGGCCTGGACACGTCTGGCACTGCAGGATTTGAGACCCTGGCGTTGTGTTACTGATGGTAGGCTTTGTTACTTTGGTCCCAGCTCTCTGTAGGTCATTCACTAGGTCCCCCCATGTGGTTCTGGGATTTTTGCTCACCGTTCTTGTGATCATTTTGACCCCACGGGGTGAGAATCTTGCGTGGAGCCCCAGATCGAGGGAGATTATCAGTGGTCTTGTATGTCTTCCATTTCCTAATAATTGCTCCCACAGTTGATTTCTTCAAACCAAGCTGCTTACCTATTGCAGATTCAGTCTTTCCAGCCGGGTGCAGGTCTACAATTTGGTTTCTGGTTTCCTTTGACAGCTCTTTGGTCTTGGCCATAGTGGAGTTTGGAGTGTGACTGTTTGAGATTGTGGACAGGTGTCTTTTATACTGATAACAAGTTCAATCAGGTGCCATTAATACAGGTAACGAGTGGAGGACAGAGGAGCCTCTTAAAGAAGGTCTGTGAGAGCCAGAAATCTTGCTTGTTTGTAGGTGACCAAATACTTATTTTCCAGCATAATTTGCAAATAAATTCATAAAAAATCCTACAATGTGATTTTCTGGATTTCTTTTTCTCATTTTGTCTGTCATAGTTGAAGTGTACCTATGGTGAAAATTACAGGCCTCTCTCATCCTTTTAAGTGGGAGAACTTGCACAATTGGTGGCTGACTAAATACTTTTTTGCCCCATTGTATATATATATATATATGGAAGGTACAATGACACAAAGTAAGTAATTATCTTGCCCTAATGAAGAATGATTTCAAAAGAAAAGGCATGTGTCTAAAGAGAGATGCAGATATCATTAAGCTGCCAGTGTAGTATTTAACATCAGACTGTGCAACTAAGCCAACAATGGCAACATGACAAGAGGCATTACAGAACAAACAAAAAAGTAATTACGTGATCAGTAGGTTAGGCCTTCAACCCAAACTTTCATTGAAAATATGTCTGAGACAATGAGAAGCCGTTCAATTGTGAGTTTATCCATGGACTTCCCATAGCTTTATTCCACTTAGACTAAACAAAATGTTTATAAATTGTGGGAGTTCAGATTTGTAACTAATTTGATGCCTGCCGCAAAAGGCAGTAGGTCCATACAAACAGTAGCATGATACCATCCCACTTAAGACATCAAGCCAATGTGAGTGGTGTATTGCAGTGTAATGCAGTCTTCAGTCATACCACATACCTCCTCTTTCTTGGATCCCAGATTGAGTAAAGCCATTGGGCTGTTTGGAGCACTGAGGGCTGTGGGAGTCATCTCAGGGGCAGAGCTAGACAGTGGCAAGGGAGATACACCTAGGATTTGTGGTGCCACCTTATTGCCGAGGGTGGTGGAGAGATACTCCTTCACCTGCTGCCTCTGAGACTGCTGGATGTGATACTTGGTGGGGTTCTCCAGATGGCTCTGCACCTAACACATTTAAAAAACATGTCAGTCAAACAGCCAACTAAGAAGGCAACTTGTAACATGCAAATTTAATATGGAGGTTATAAGCTACCATTTCATGATGTGGCATGCCATGCAAGTGTAGTTCCCTGGAGAGAAGCCATTAGAAGTGGAGTCTCACCTTCAACACCTCCACGGGCACCTGTGCGGGTTGAGGGCGAGCAGCCATTGGGGGCAGAGTGACATAGATGGCAGGGGTGGAGTCAGTTGCCCTGAGCTGAGCCACAGAGTCCTGCTGCTGGGCCTCCCGTCTCTCTTGTTCCTGGGCTTGTTCCCGCATCAGCTGCTGCCGAAGCAGCACACGCGACGACATAACTCAGTTGGGTTGTACGCCTCCATTCAAACAGGAGAGGGAAGAGAGGGGTAAGAATATATACATGTACAATATGCTCTGGCTTTTATATGTATTGGCTGTATAGGCCTCCCTCATCCTCAGATAGCAAGCTCTGGAAGTCAGACTACTGAACAAGATTATATTTCCAACACCCAGATGAACCAGCAGAATAAATTGAAATGGGATTTTGTTCAACATTCTCACTTGCTGGGCTCCTTTCATTTATCCTGCTTTGTGGTATAACTACCCCTCTGTGTAGGTAATGCAGTCATTGGTGCAGGGTCTCATATGGTTAGTTTGCTTACTCTCGTTTTTTAATTTATTTTTTTTAATTTTACCTTTATTTAACCAGGCAAGTCAGTTAAGAACACATTCTTATTTTCAATGACGGCCTGGGAACAGTGGGTTAACTGCCTGTTCAGGGGCAGAACAACAGATTTGTACCTTGTCAGCTCGGGGGTTTGAACTCGCAACCTTCCGGTTACTAGTCCAA
This sequence comes from Oncorhynchus masou masou, assembly GCF_036934945.1. Taxonomy (NCBI): domain Eukaryota; kingdom Metazoa; phylum Chordata; class Actinopteri; order Salmoniformes; family Salmonidae; genus Oncorhynchus; species Oncorhynchus masou. The sequence goes on along the minus strand of NC_088217.1, from coordinate 46,166,884 downwards.
CGCTCTAACCACTAGGCTACCCTTCCTGACCAATGACTTAACCTATGGGCCTTACTTCCATCAACCCCTTTTGGCTGCAGATACATGTCCTCAGAGCTATGGTATTCAAACTTGTTCAGTGGGGACCCCACTTTTTTCCAGTCAGAGTTTCTGGGGACAGCATTTTTTCCACCCCAAATCTAATGACACATCAACAAATAACCTTCAACATTACATGTTCATCAAAGAAAACAATACATACATTTACTCAATAACATTTTCTTTTTCAAATTATCTTTCTCAAAAACGTTTGTATATTGTCCCATTAAATAATCTGTACTCTTAATTTTGTTACAAAATATATATATATATATTACATCCCCTCTGTGAAGTTCCCAGCGACCACGACTTTGAATACCACTGCCCCAGAAGCAAAAGGTCAAAACAGCCATGCCAATAACTTAAAAAGTATGGATATACTGACAAGATACACGTCTCTCCGCTCTAACAACGGGAGACGTTGTCCACACAGCTGCGCGGTGGGCTGTCTAGTTCCCGCATATCCTTTCTTAAAATTGGTGGATACATCTCATTGTAATACTTTAAATATATATATATTCGACGAGGGTTGTTGGCGTCAACCGCCTGTATTCAAGGCTGAGAGAAGACACCATGCTACTATCCTCATGATGTCAATATGCCTCGCCATCTGCGAAAAACGTTTTTTCCTCAAAGTTGCTTATAACAGCACACTCGTAACAACTTAAACATTAAAAAACTTTTATTCGATCAAATAAACCTCACGTAGCAAATAAGCCATTTATTTTTTGTTGACCAAATTCGACACTCATTGACCTCCATACAAAAACAACTTCCTTGGTTGGCGACAGGAGGGAGACCGATTTTCCGACGAGTTGGGCCTCTCGCTTCCCCTCTGCTGTTTACCAACATGTTGAGTCCAGTTCAAGAATTTAACGATCTGTATTGGAAAGCTCTTGCATTGACTGAATTTAAATGGAATTCACCCTAACTGTTAATCAGATTAACGCCTGTACATTTCAGTTTGCTTACTCCTTTTCTATTAAAGGCAGTGGATAGCTAGACCATAACGACGTTGGCTGGCTAGCTAGCTAAAGTTACACAATAATGACGACTTATCTAAAGATGTGTGGACATATTAGCTAGTTAGCTAGCTGCTAACGTTACGGAGAAAACAGCTACGCTTCCAAAGTGTTGGACAACAAACAATACAAGTTGGTCAGTGTGGCCACTATAATACAACTGTGTTACCACTTCAACACTTTTATAAACAAGACAAAAACATACCTTTACTTCAGTTCAAATAATTCAGAATGAGGCACCTGTGTGTGAGCAGCATTAGCCAACGTTAGCAGGGAGTTTTTTTGGAGGGGGGGCAGGAAGTTGTCAAACTTGACAATTAGTTTGTAAAAATAACAACTGGAGAATTCGTGTTCCCTATCATGTCTGCATTTAGCGTGGAATTCGAATTCTGTCGAGCGAGATACAGTATCTAACTAATGTGCCAATTGTGGAAAATGCCAGCAACGAATCGTGGTGGGGTGTCGCTTCAAAAACAATCGATTCCTTGCCCGTCTCTTCCCATTTCCCGGTGTCAAGCTTCAATCGACTCCTACGATTCAGTATTTTTGCAACGACTAAACTATTTTCCGTAATCTCCTTCGAAAACACAAACTCTCGCATCTTTCACAGCAAAGAAAGAGAGCTGGGAGGGGCACAGCCTGGGATGTCGGACACTAATAAAAATAGAATTGATCACATACACGTTATTGGCAGATGTTATTGCGGGTGTAGCGAAATGCTTATGCTTCTAGCTCCGACAATGCAGTAATATCTAACAAATTACACGACATATACCCAATACACACAAATGTAAGTGGGAATGAATTAAGACTATATACACATAAGGACAAGCGATATCAGAGCAGAACGGACTAAGATACCATAGAATAGTATAGAATACAGTATGTGCCTATGAGATATGTAAACGTTATTAAAGTGACTAGTGTTCCATTCCTTAAAGTGATCATTGATTCTTAGTCTATGACTATAGGCAGCAGCCTCTAATGTGCTAGTGATGGCTAGGCAGACAATCAGAACAATGCTGCTATATAGCAATGCTGCATTTAGCTATTTCTTGGCCTACGATATCTTGAGCAAGTTCACTAAAGTAAAGTAGGGGTTATCAATGAGTAGGCTGAGCTATTCGACACACAACACACCAAACACACACTGGCGTTTTTTATAGCGAAGAGAAAGAGGAGCAGGCGAGGGATCAGAACTGTGCGCATAGGCTATATCTTGGTAGTCTGGTAATCTAGCAATGCCTTGTAAATTCAACTAAAGTATAATAGGTTATCAATAAGTACGGTTAAGCTATTCTTCATTGTGCCAGTGAATTGAAGTTGAACATTGCCAAATGCATCAGTTTAATATAGTGTAGGATGCCACCCTTCCAACAAGTCAGTTCGTGAAATTTCTGCCCTGCTAGAACTGCTCCAGTCAACTGTAAGTGTTGTTATTGTGAAGTGGAAATGTCTAGGAGCAACAACAGCTCAGCCATGAAGCGGTAGGCCACACAATACATAATACCTGTTAGGAGCTTATTGAAATGGGTTTCCATGGCCGAGCAGCCGCAGAGAAGCCTAAGATCAACATGCGCAATGGCAACCATCGACTGGAGTGTGGACTCTACCTGCCCCAATGCATAGTACCAACTGAAAAGTTTGGTGGAGGAAGTGAATATTGGAACAATATTTCTAACATAATGTGGGATATGGTCAATGGGGAACTAAATAATAATGTAATAATATTGTAATATTGGTTTTCATATTGTGATGTCATTAAACACTGTATGGATGAAATACTGTAACTTGGAAAGTATTATCCCCTTTATCAAGTTTCCATCCAATACGTTCTGCATATGAAAAATTATGAAAGTATTTTTGTTAAGATCAGATGTGATTATAGGAGGTATAAGAGAAACTCTTTCATATAAAAACTGTAGCCACGGCCCGAGTGAGGTCGGAAAGCGTGTCAGGCGAACGGAGCCGTCTCCTTTGGCCAGATTGCATAAAAAGCCTTGATAACGAAAATAACATTACACCAGGAAATGAGGCATTAGCCCACATGTTTGAAATGGTTGAAACTTTGAACCTCAACGCAAGGTGAATAAATAAACTCACCTTCCTTTAGACCAGAGAGACGAAGAGCTTCAGCTCATGTCTATAGTGGTCTGAATTCTTAACCCTGATTAATCAACGAGGGAGAAAGGACAAACTCCCCTTTCAGACAATCACTGGTACAGCTGAATAGCTGTCCTGAGTCAAATATCTTGAACTCTTCAAACCATCCCATCCCATCCTACTATGAGTCTCAAATCAACCCACTGGAACCATCGGCACGGCTGGCTTATCTTCAAATAAGCAGCTTCAGAAGGGAATGGAAGAGTGAACTCTCTAGTTCTGTTTAGGACAAAGACACCCATACGTAAATACAGTTGAAGTCGGAAGTTTACATATACATTAGCCAAATACATTTAAACTTAGTTTTTCATTTAAATCTAGTAAAAATTCCTTGTCTTACGTCAGTTAGGATCACCACTTTATTTTAAGAATGTGAAATAGCAGAGATAATTATTTATTTCAGCTTTTATTTCTTTCATCACATTCGAAGTGGGTCAGAAGTTTACATACACTCAATTAGTACTTGGTAGCATTGCCTTTAAATTGATTAACTGGGTCAAACGTTTTGGGTAGCCTTCCACAAGCTTCCCACAATAAGTTGGGTGAATTTTGGCCCATTCCTCCTGTCCTGACAGAGCTGGTGTAACTGAGTCAGGCGTGTAGGCCTCCTTGCCTGCACATGCTTTTTCAGTTCTGCCCACACATTTTCTATAGGATTGAGGTCAGGACTTTGTGATGGCCACTCCAAAACCTTGACTTTGTTGTCCTTTTTGCCACAACTTTGGAACTATGCTTGGGGTCATTGTCCAAATTGAAGACCCATTTGCGACCAAGCTTTAACTTCCTGACTGATGTCTTGAAATGTTGCTTCAATATATCCACATAATTTTCCTGCCTCATAATGCCATCTATTTTGTGAAGTGCACCAGTCCCTCCTGCAGCAAAGCACCCCCACAACATGACGCTGCCACCCCTGTGCTTCACGGTTGGGATGGTGCTCTTCGGCTTGCAAGCATCCCCCTTTTTCTTCCAAACATAACAATGGTCATTATGACCTAACAGTTCTATTTTTGTTTCATCAGACCGGAGGACATTTCTCCAAAAAGTACCATCTTTGTCCCCATGAGCAGTTGCAAACCATAGTCTGGCTTTTTTATGGCGGTTTTGGAGTAGTGGCTTCTTCCTTGCTGAGCGGCCTTTCAGGTTATGTTGATATAGGACTCGTTTTACTGTGTATATAGATACTTTTGTACCTGTTTCCTCCAGCATCTTCACAAGGTCCTTTGCTGTTGTTCTTGGATTGATTTGCACTTTTCGGTCCCATGGTGTTCATACTTGCATACTATTGTTTGTACAGATGAATGTGGTACCTTCAGGCGTTTGGAAATTGCTCCCAAGGATGAATCAGACTTGTGGAGGTCTACAATTTTTTTTCTGAGGTCTTGGCTGATTTCATTTGATTTCCCCATGATGTTAAGCAAAGAGGCACTGACTTTGAAGGTAGACCTTGAAATACATCCACAGGCACACCTCAAATTGATTCAAATGATGTCAATTAGCCTATCAGAAGCTTCTAAAGCCATGACATAATGTTCTGGAGTTTTCAAGCTGTTTAAAGGTACAGTCGACTTAGTGTATGTAAATATCTGACCTACTGTAATTGTGATACAGTGAATTATAAGTGAAATAAGCTGCCTGTAAACAATTGTTGGAAAAATTACTTATGTCATGCACAAAGTAGATGTCCTAACTGACTTACCAAAACTATAGTTTCTTAATTAACATGAAATTAGTGGAGTGGTTGAAAAACTAGTCTTAATGACTCCAACCTAAGTGTATGTAAACTTCCGACTTCAACTGTACATTAATTTTTTCTTATTCCAAACGGGTGGCAGAATAGTTATAGAATGTGTCCCCTTTTCTCTGTCTCTCTTTTTTCCCCCTCTCAATCTCAGGGGAGCAAGACATACAGTATCTTGTCAGGAAAATTAGGGACCTTTATCTCATGTAAAGGGTGTATGTTTATTCTGTGTTATTATTTAGTTAGCTAGTAAATAAATAATTAAACCAATTGGTGTACTACTGAATCATGAGCAAGGCTTGGGTTTTTGCAGATTCAAGAAGGTTACGACTCGTCAGAATGATGATATGATAAGAGATAATGATTAATAAGATGACGGTTTATCGATTAAATAGATATATACACGTTATGGTGTTTAAATCGGGAGATGGTAACTCTAAACAACCTCTTCCTTGGTGCCCCAAATCCTAATGAGTACATTTTTACATGATTCATTTAAATCAGGTAACAATTAAACATAGTTAGTGGATTAAATAAATAGTCATCAGATTAATGAAAGTCACAACACTTGTTTCTCACAATAAACCTTTAATTTACCTGATCTGTGTAATCGGAATGACTTGATAAACTATTTACACCAGGGTATTCCATACATATCCTGGATATTTACCCTCATGTAGGTCTGCTCATTTGGAGTGAAAACCTTCAGGAGCATAACACTGTTCAGAAATAATAAATCTAAAGCCATTCCAAAAGTACAATAATGACATGGTAGACAATTTTTTTTGTCTAATATGTTTTCTCACACAAGTTCGTTTCCCAGAATCGTCCCTTATTTACGCTTGGTTGTTGGCCCCTTTGTTTCACCAACATTTGAGTCCTCTGTAGGTTCAGTACTAACCGCAGGCCACAAAGACTGACAACAATAGGGAAAGCTCTGGTCCTTCATAGCTCTATGGTTTGCTAACTGCATCCTGTGGCGACTCCTCGAAGCTGTGGTGGCACATCAAGCAGTCTTTTTATGTATTGGTAAACTGCTCACGCGCCAATATTTAACAGGTGTCAAGACTGGAATTGATTAGCTTGTTCTACTGTAATCATTGGGTGCACAAATTAATCACTCACATTGACATTTGTAAATAAATCAATGGAACTGGGACCACGATGACAAGACAAAATTTGGGCACTCTTCCTGATTTGGCATTGGAGAAATATAACATTAATGCATAGGCCTCTCTCTCTGTCCAGTCTTAGCCTGTAATTTCTGTAGTTATCCGAGTTCCACCTCTTTGACACAGGTTCCTTCCAAATCGAGAGTGAATTAAGTATCGCCAAGTAAAGGTTGGTCAAAAATATTAGGATCATATATTTCGTATGCACGACCTCAGACACACGCTTTAGATATGCCGGTGAGGTTCAAGTTCACATGGCTACTAATGTCATTTCTGACTTTGATATACCAACAAGTCTTTATCTGTACTCAAGTTTTGAAATGTAAAATGTTGACTGAATTGCACATCATGCTACCACTAGGGGATGTTGTGAAAATGGTATAACAATATCGACTGAACAGATATCATTATTATTATATATTTTTTAAACACTCTGTCTTAGATTACCTTTTATTTTTCATCCATCTGAAAATGCAAAGTTCATTGCTGTCGTCAGGCTGTCAGAGTTCGGTAGCAATTTTGTCTGAAAACAAATGGTGAGAAATGGGAAATTGGATAAACTCACAGATCAACCTATCAATTACAATACTGACGGTAGAATAACAAACAAAAAAACTAACTTCAAAGAAACAAAATAGGATTGTCATATGATCTACAAACCAAGAATTTACCCAACAAAATGCTAGAACATAAGACATACCAGCTCTTTTCTGCTGTTTTTTCCTTTTCTTCCCAGCAACCATGAGTGCTTGGCCCTGTTGAATTGTTTTATTTATTTTATTTAACCTTTATTCAACCATTAGGCTAGTTGAGAACAAGTTCTCATTTGTAACTGTGACCTGGCCAAGATAAAGCAAAGCAGTTCGACACATACAACAACACAGAGTTACACATGGAATAAACAAACATACAATCAATAATACAGTAGAAAAAAATCTATATACCGCATGTGCAAATGAGGTAGGATAAGAGAGGTAAGGCAAAATATAACATTCAAAATATCCTTTCAATCCACGGCCCTGGGGGCAGCAGCATCAGCTGAACCACCCGTCTTTGCCCTTTGCACTTTTATCTCCACAGTCATAGATTTGAACTTGTGTGACAGAAAAATAAACTAAGTATATTATATATTAAGATATATATTATATTAAGATTCAATTCATCAAAGGACTTTGAAGTGGGCCCCAGCCCAAGTCATAATACTACTGTAAAAATGAAGCAATATACATGATCATCTGGGTTGTGTTCAGTATAGGGTTGCCTGACAAAAAATAACTCCTGTTCAATCAATTGGTTGACATTTTAAATGTGTATTTACTGAACTTGTCTGATGCTTTAAGCACAGTTTGATTCAATAATTAAGACAAACAAATGACTAAAGGGAGTCTGACCAGCAATTGATTTTGACAGGTCATGCTCAGACTTTGAGCTGTGTAAAAAAAGAAGAAATGTAAAAAAATTACAGCGAGTGACTAACTAGCACCCGTTCTCGCTCACCTCCTTACTGCAGCAACCACCACAGAACATCAAATTGTTTTTCACGCAACATAAATTACAGCCATTTCTGACTCAAAGGTTCTGTTACCGAAATCCCTCCATATTCCCTCAACCCTTGCTCTCTTTACATGACACATGTACGCATCGCATATGCGTGACCAAAGACCTATTTGCACGGGACTAGTATTACTAGAGAACTTTGGGTACATAATTATTACTCCAGAATTCCCGTTATTCCAGAGGACAATTCGGATGGGATCAGCTTTCTCCAAACTGCCCCCTTATTTCTTAAATATATATATATATAAATTGACAGTTATGATAGAATCCTGGAGGTTTTTATTATAGTCTTGAAGATACAGTATTTCAACATGTACAGGTGATAACTCGAGCTTGGTTCCCAAGTTTCTAAACCATACCAAACCATCTTTGGTCTAGTGTCGCCATAATATTTGAATTGAGGAAGTGTGATCATAATCATTAGTGTATTTTAGTGATCTGCAGTGCGTCCTTAAATGCCCTCCAATCTTCAGATGATAAATATTTCACTTGAGACACGTTAAATCTATGGATGAGAAAGTAAATGTACAATTTCCATTATTTCAGTTGTATGTGGATTGCAATCTATTAACAGCAAGGATTGCATTAAATATGCTCAATATTTTTTACTGATGCATTTGGCAATATTCAATTCATATGCAGAAAACATATACACAAAAGCATTCACTTTAATAGAAGTTGGCTCCCCTGCCTGTTCGGGCGGTGCTCGGCGGTCGTCGTCACCGTCCTACTAGCCGCCACCGATCCCTTTTTCATTTGTCTGTTTGTTTTTTTCTTATTAGTTTCACATGTGTTTCTGTTGTTTGGTTTAATGAGCTTCCCTATATTTAGTAGGTAGACCCGCCCTTGTTTTGTGCGGGATTGTCTTTATGTTACATGTGTGCATTTTAGGTAGAGGTGGATTTATTTTCTGAACTTGACACCCTGTGTTTTTTTGGGTTGTCTGTTACGTTGTATGTCCGCGCCCTGTATTGTTGGGCTTATCATTTTGTGTGCCGTAGTAAAGAGCACCCTACCCCAGTGGAACTCTCTGCGTCTGATTCCTTCACCCACCTAGTCCCGCCTGACAGAATCCCGCACCAAACATATGGAATCAGCAGGAGCAGCCGCACCTCCTCTCCCATCAATGGAGGAAAGGGTCCTCCATCATACCAGTGTTCTCCACAGGATTGTCTCTGCAATGGATCAAATGATGTAGAGGATGGATCGATGGGAGAGGAGTGGCCTTCCCACCTCATCTCCAGCACCCCCTCCTCCAGCACCTCCTGTTCCTGCTGTCACGACTTCCGCCGAAGTTGGCTCCCCTGCCTGTTCGGGCGGTACTCGGCGGTCGTCGTCACCGTCCTACTCGCCATCACCGATCCCTTTTTCGTTTGTCTGTTTGTTTTGTCTTATTAGTTTCACCTGTGTTTCTGTTGTTTGGTTTTATGAGCTTCCCTATATTTAGTAGGTAGACCCGCCCTTGTTTTGTGCGGGATTGTCTTTATGTTACGTGTGTGCATTTTGGGTAGAGGTGGATTTATTTTCTGAACTTGGCACCCTGTGTTTTTTTGGGTTGTCACGTTGTATGTTCGCGCCCTGTATTGTTGGGCTTATCATTTTGTGTGCCTGTTACGGATACAGGTATCCTGTGTGTGTCTGTGTGTGTATGTATCCTGTGTTTGCTCTCCTTCTCCCCTCACAGGTGAAAATCATCACTCCCCAATCAGTCACCAATCATCAATCAGAAGACACCTCCTCCTGTTTTCCTACCCAATCACAGTTCCTTTCCCTTGGTTTAAAAACCCTGTCAGTTGTTTGCTCTTGAGCTCAATCTCTCTCTGTAAATGCCATGTTTGTAGGACTCTGTGATTTCACTCTCTCGTTGTGTATTAACCTCTCTTTTGTTTGAGCACCTCCATAGCACTTTGTCATCACCTGTGAGTATTGTTTTGGTTATGGTGTTTGTGTTTGATTGCTGGTGGGAAAAGTGGAAACCAAGACAAGTCGCCCATGGGCATACACTACCCGTAGGTAGACTTTGTTAAATACACTAGTAAGAACTGGGTGGACCACCCACTGTATTTTTGGTGAGTTAGTTAGCTGTTGTTAAAGTAGGCTAGTCTAGCTTAGGTTTTTTTTGAATACTTATTGTTTCTTTCCTTGGGTCCAGCTCAGCCCCTTTTCCTGCTCCCCCCCATTACCGTGTGTTTTCAAATAAACCTTGAGTTTGACGGTAGGCATCTGTCCGCGGTGGCGGCTCTGGCGCTGAATGTGGACCCCACTCCATAATTGTCTTAGTCCACCTCCTTAGCGTCCCTTGAGTGGCGACCCTCGCCGCTAACCTTGGCCTAGGAACCCTAACAACGGGCCCCACTGGACTGAGGGGCAGCTCGGGACTGAGGTAGCTCGGGACTGAGGGGAAGCTCGGGACTGAGAGGAAGCTCGGGACTGAGGGGAAGCTCAGGCAGGTTGATGAATCTAGCAGATCCTGGCTGGCTGGTGGTTCCGGCAGATCCTGGCTGACTGGCGGTTCCGGCAGATCCTGGCTGACTGGCGGTTCCGGCAGATCCTGGCTGATTGGCGGATCCTGGCTGAATGGCGGATCCTGGCTGAATGGCGGGTCCTGGCTTACTGGCAGTTCTGGCAGATCCTGGCTGACTGGCAGTTCTGGCAGATCCTGGCTGACTGGCGGATCCTGGCTGAATGGCGGGTCCTGGGTTACTGGCAGTTCTGGCAGATCCTGGCTGACTGGCAGTTCTGGCAGATCCTGGCTGAATGGCGGATCCTGGCTGACTGGCGGCACCTGGCTGACTGGCGGCACTGGCGGCTCCTGGCTGACTTGCGGCACTGGCGGCTCCTGGCTGACTGGCGGCGCTAGGCAGACTGGCGGCACTGGCGGCACTGGGCAGACTGGCGGCGCTGGGCAGACTGGCGGCACTGGCGGCGCTGGGCAGACTGGCAGCACTGGCGGCGCTGGGCAGACTGGCGGCACTGGCGGCGCTGGGCAGATGGGTAGCTCAGGCGGCGCTGGGCAGACGGGTAGCTCAGGCGGCGCTGGGCAGCCGGGTAGCTCAGGCGGCGCTGGAGAGGAAGGCTCAGGCGGCGCTGGAGAGGAAGGCTCTGGCAGTGCTGGACTGAGGAGCTCTGGCGCCTCTGGAATGAGGGGCTCTGGCACCTCTGGACTGAGGGGCTCTGGCACCTCTGGACTGAAGGGCGGGATCTCTGGCAGCGCCGGACAGGCGGGAGACTCCGGCTGCGCTGGAGAGGAGGAAGGCTCTGGCAGCGCTGGACAGAGAAGCTCTGGCGCCTCTGGACTGAGGGGCTCTGGCGCCTCTGGACTGAGGGGCTCTGGCGCCTCTGGACTGAGGGGTTCTGGCGCCTCTGGACTGAGGGGCGCTGGCTCCTCTGGACTGAGGGGCTTTGGCGCCTCTGGACTGAGGGGCGGAAACTCTGGTAGCGCCGGACAGGCGGGAGCACCTTTGTTGATGGGACGGAGTGACAGCCTGGTGCGGGGTGCCGGCACTCGTGGTACCGGGCTGGGGACACACACCTCAGGGCGAATACCTTGCATACTATGCCAAATCAACTGCTCTCACTCTTCACACTCCCCCAATTCTATTAACACCTCCTCGAGTGTCTCCTCATCTCCCATCCGTTCACTCTCCTCCATTCTGTCCAATAACTCCTCGACCCTCTCAGACTCAGCCCTCAGCTTCGCCGATAGCTCCGATAACATCCATGGCTCCTTACGGTAAACAGGGGGAGTTGGCTCAGGTCTGGCTCCTGAGTCTGCCACACTCTCCCTGTGCCTCCCCCCCAAGAATTTTTTTGGGGTGCCTCTCGGGCTTCCAGCCGCTCTGCCGTGCTAGCTCCTCATAATGCCGCCTCTCTGCTTTCGCTGCCTCCAGCTCGGCTTTGGGGCGGCAATATTCCCCTGGCTCTGCCCAGGGTCCTTTCCCGTCAAGGATCTCCTCCCAAGTCCATTTCTCCAAATAGTGCAGCCTCTCCCACTGCTGCTGCTGCTGCTGCTGCTGCCTCTGTTGCTTCTCCTGCTGCTGTCTTTGCTGCTGCTGCTGTTGCTCCTGCTGCACCTGGCGCTTCTCCTGCTGCTGCTGTTGCTACTGCCTCTGTTTACTACGCGCTTGGTCCTTGGTTGGTGGGTGATTCTGTAATGGTTTTCTTCTGGGGAAAGAGAGGCGGACCAAAATGCAGCGTGGTTAGTTTTGTGCATCTTTAATAAAGATGAAAGTACAACAATCTACAAAACAAGAAACATGAAAAAACCAAAACAGTCCTATCTGGTGCCACAAACACAAAGACAGGAACAATCACCCACAAAACCCAACACAAAACAGGCTACCTAAATATGGTTCCCAATCAGAGACAATGACTAACACCTGCCTCTGATTGAGAACCATATCAGGCCAAACATAGAAATAGACAAACCAGACACACAACATGGAATGCCCACCCAGCTCACGTCCTGACCAACACTAAAACAAGGAAAACACACACGAACGATGGTCAAAACGTGACAGCCGTAGTAAAGAGCACTTTACCCCAGTGGAACTCTCTGCATCTGATTCCTTCACCCACCTAGTCCCGCGTGACATTGACAGGCTACATGTCGGCCCTTCATATAGCTTACGTCCAGCGAATCACCTGTCAAACTCGTTCCCTCAAAACACAGGGATGTCGATTCACAGTATTACCAGAGGACGGGACTAAATGTGAGCTGGACGTAAGCTATATGAATGGCCGATGTGAGCTTTTGTGCTTGTGTGTACATAATTGCATTACATAATTGCATTACCCGACCTGAGTCGTAAAACTAATCCCATCTGAATAGGGTACAATAGGGCCTGACCTAAAGCATATCATAATTACATCAATAAATTAGTTATAGCCAACTCTAAACACTTAACAGCATATTAACAGCACGTAACACATATAGTGTCCAGGGCACCGCTGGGGGCTGAGGGGGGTCTATAACAAGCGGCAACGGTGAGAGACTTGTTTCTGGGAAGGTGGATTTTTAAAATTGTTTGGGCACCGACCTGGATAATATGAGAGAACTCTGCAGGATGTCTCTGCAGTAGATTGCAACTCTGCCCTCTTTGGCAGTTCTATCTTGTCGGAAAATGTTGTAGTTGGGGGTGGAAATTTCAGGGTTTTTGGTCACCTTCCTAAACCAGGATTCAGACACGGCTGGGACATCTGGGTTGGCGGAGTGTGCTGAAGCAGTGAATAAAACAAACTTAGGGAGGAGGCTTCTAATGTCAACATGCATGAAACTAAGGCTTTCACGGTTACAGAAGTCAACAAATGAGAGCGCCTGGGGAAGGGGAGTGGTGCTAGAGGCTGCAGGGCCTGGGCTAACTTCTACATCACTAGAGGAACAGAGGAGGAGTTAGATAATGGTACGGCTAAAGGCTAAAAGAACTGGCTGTCTAGTGCGTTCGGAACAGAGAGTAAAAGGAGCAGATTTCTGGGCGCGGAAGAATAGATTCAAGGCATAATGTACAGACAAGGGTATGGTAGGATGTGTTTCAGTATGATATGTTGAATAAAGGAATAAAGACGGACACCAATGTCAAGTTCAATAGCCTTGTTTGTGCATTGTACAAATCCCTACATATGGAGTCCGGGGAACAGTCCGGCTAGTCGATTACCTATCAACTAGACTCCGTAACATCATCCTTTTCAATAGAAAGTGCAAACATAAAGGCATAACATTAAGTTCTTAACAGTCAGGTCATAACAATAGAAAAAGCATGACATTTTCTTTTTACTTCAGTTGTCATCTTCCTTTTTAAATTTAATTTAATTATTTAAGAAAAATCATGTATTTTAATTAACCGAGGGCAAGTTAACAGTCTCTTGCTTACAGAGTAAGCCTGTCCGGTGGCTTGCACAGCCGACCAACCCGTGAGTAAGTATTGGCTCTGACAGGGGTAGGATTAGGGCCATGAGCTGGAGAGCTTGGTGGGGTAGAAGCCTCACCTTCAGTTGGCTCATGTCTCAATTCTGAGCCCCTTACCCTTAGGCCTGGACTGTGATCCAGCTCATCTAGGTGAGTGTATGGCGTGTTCTGGTTTGTCTGCTCTGCTATGCGCAGATCCACCCGATTGCGACGATAGAGGGAGCCACCAACATCCATCAGGTAAGAACGTGGTGCAACTCTCTGCAGGCATGTGCCCAGCCTCCAAAGTCCTGTGTGGTCTCCCGGCAGTGGTTTCATCCTTATCGTTTCACCCACCTCCAGCTCTGGTAGGTCTCGAGCAGTCCGGTCGTAGAAGCACTTATCGAGCTGCTTTCTGTGACGCAGTTTGTCCGTGACGCCAACCATGACGCAGGGCTCAAGTAACTTGTTAGCTCCGTGGATGGTAGTCTTCAGACGTCTGGACAGAAGTCGTTGTGCTGGGCTGCTGTCCATGTTTTCGGTGGGTGTGTTCCTCCACTGTAAGATCACTTTCCATGGGTCGTTGCTGTCGCACAAGGCCCTGCTTAACAGGTTTTTTGCAATCTTGACAGTTGATTCTGTCTTGCCATTTGCTTTTGGGTGTCTTGGAGAGGAGGTCACGTGGTCAAACTCCCATTCTGAGGCGAAACGCTTGAACTGTGCAGTCAATTGTGGGCCATTGTCCATGATTACCTTGTCAGGCTGACCTTGCCTTGCAAACTGTGCCTTGCAGCGCTTTATGACTGTCTCTGCAGACAAGTCAGGGAGCAGTTCCATTTCCCAAAAGTCAGAGTAGTGATCAACGATGAGAAGATAGTCCTTTTGTCTGTGGCTGAATAAGTCCATGCTGACGATTTGCCAGGCCCTTGTGGGAAGTTCGTTTGACATCATGGTTTCCTTTTGCTGTTCATCAGAGTACTCGTTGCATGTAGTACAGTTGCTGACAAAGTCTTTCATTTCTGCTTGCATGTTTGGCAAGTATAATGTTTCACGAGCCTGGAGGTAGCATGCGTCACCTCCAACGTGACTGGAGTGTATGCGGGTAAGATTCTCTGGACATAGTGATTTGGGAATAATGACCTTCTGACCTCTGAACAAGACGCCATTTTGCACGCTGATCTTAGGTACGGCCAACCTGTGAGAGCCATGGACTTCAGTGACTGTAGGTGTTCGTCCTTGTCAGTGTGTTGCCTGATCTGGGCTAGGTGGTGATCTGTGACGTTTAAGTAGTCTGCCTGATTGATCTGTTGAACATCTTGTTGTTCCTGCTGTAGCGAACAGATGGCCTGCCGCTGATAGACAGTGCCTCTGCCTGTACATTGTGTTGTTGCCCTGCTCAGTGTGTAGCTGATGTACATCTCTGGTCCTGGCTTGTAAATTACCTTCAGGCTGTAGTTTTGCAGAGTCAGGAGCATGCTTTGAAGCCTCTTGGGCACGTTGAGGAGAGGTTTACTGAATATGGCAATGAGTGGTTTGTGGTCAGTTTCAGCGGTGGCCAGCTCTCGCCCATATAAGTAGTGATGGAATCGACAATACTGAGGCACTCTTTCTCAATTTGTGCATAGTTTTGTTCGGTGGGGTGAGTGCTCTCGAGGCAAACGCAATGGGCTGGCCTTCCTGCATAAGGCAGCATCCAAGTCCCCTTTGGCTGGAGTCGCTCTGGATTGTGACAGGCTTCATGACGTCGTAGTAGCGCAACACTGGCATGGATGAAGCCAGAGATTTCATTTCCTGCATTACGGCCTCGTGCTTGGGTAGCCAGTGCCATGGTGTGTCTTTGTCCAGCAACCGGCACAGAGGCTCACAGACTGCTGATAGGTGTGGCATGAACTTTGCAAGATAGTTTGCAAAGCTGATAAGAAGCTGTACCCCCTTTGCATCAGACGGGTTTGGCATGTTGAGGATCGCTCTGACCTTGTCTGGGTCCGGCTTCAGGCCTTTCGTCTTTCACCTTGAACTGCAGCTTCTTCAGGCCAAGATGAAGCTTAACTGATCGGCAGCACTCCATCAGTGCCAGGAGCTTCACATTCATTTACATTTACATTTAAGTCATTTAGCAGACGCTCTTATCCAGAGCGACTTACAAATTGGTGAATTCACCTTCTGACATCCAGTGGAACAGCCACTTTACAATAGTGCATCTAAATCATTAAAGGGGGGGGGGGGGTGAGAAGGATTACTTTATCCTATCCTAGGTTCGCGTTTTGCTTCTTCGTCTGTGTCACCACTGCCTACGATCAGGACATCATCAGCGATGGGTTCAATGCCCTTGAGCCCAGTCAGTAACTTGTGCTGCTTGCGTTGGTATATCTCAGGCGCCACTGAGACACCAAACGGGAGCTTGAGCCAGCGTTTCCGACCCCAGGGGGTCCAGAACGTAGTCATGAAGCTGCTTTCTTCGTCCAGCTTGCATTGAAGGAATGCATCTCGGGCATCCACCAAGGTGAAAATCCTGGCCTTGGGAAGCTTATAGAGGACATTGTCTAGTGTCGGCATGATGTAGTGGGATTGTTTCAGTGCTTGGTTCAGATGCTTTGGGTCGATGCAGACCCTCAGCTTCTCTGTTTTTTTCACTATGACCATATTGCTGATCCAGTCAGTTGGTTCAGTCACAGATGTCATGTGGCCATCGGCCTCATACTTGTCCAGCTGGGCCTTCACAGCCACTTTCATTGCAATGGGCACATTGCGAGGAGCACACTGGACTGGAGTGATGCTCTCATCCACTTCAAAGTGTACCTCCCCAGGCACAGATTCAACGGGCATGTTGAATACATCATCATATCTGATGAGTAGTTGTTCTTTGGACAGGGGTCCATGCTGGAGATGATCCACAATGTGCAGGTCATTTGGTACAGTGAACTGCACCAGTCCCAGGCGTTCACATGTAAAGCCTGAGAGGAGAGGATGTTGACTGGTTTTCACAATCTCAAACTCCAGCTTGTGTTTGCGTCCCCAAATAACACATTCGGTCTCAAAGGTGCCTATAGAGCTCATTAGCTCTCCTGAGTACAGCTTTAGTCTAGTATCGCTGGGCAATAGATGTGTGTCAGGTGCCAGATTGATTTTGTCTTTGTAGCTCATTACATTGCATGTAGCACCGGAATGCAGTTGACATTGTTGTTGCTTGTTGTGTAATCGTAGTGTCACAAACCATTACTTCCCTCTTGAGTGTACAGCCCCAATGGATTCATGCATGTAAATGTCACTTTCACTGTTCAGCTCTGAACATTGAGTGACATCATCAACACAGCCCTCACTCACCCTTCTTGTGCTTTTGAGACACACTTTTGCAAAGTGATTATTAGTTCCACAAGATCTGCATGGTTTTCCGTAGGCAGGGCAGTGCTATTTGCCACGTGTGTGTGTATTCCCACAGTATTTACATGCTACGGGGCTCTGTGTGTTTACCGTTTGTGTTGAATTACTCTGCCTCGATTGGTTTTGTCTGTATGTCTGCCTAGCAACAGTGTGAACAGTATCAACGTTGGAGTGTGGGGTTTCGATTTCCATTGCTCTCATTCTCATGTCAGTGACTTCAGCAGTGCGGCACATTTCCATGGCAGTTACTAATGTTAAGCCTCTCTCTCTCTCAGTAGACGCCGGCGCGTATCCTCATTTGCAATTCCCAGTACTATTTTGTCACGAATCAATTCATCTTTCAATCCCCCGTATTCACAAGTGGCGGATTTCTCTCTCAAACGGGTTACAAAGTTGTGTACTGAATCACCCTCTTCCTGTTTGCAGCTTCCGAAAATGAACTGCTCGTTAATGAAGTTTCTGGCGGGTTTGAAGTAATTCTCCAATGTATCCAATATAGCCTTTGCATCACACTGTTGTCGTGCTGTGAGGGTGAGATTGTGCCGGTAGATATGCCTGCATTCCCTGCCCAGTTGCTGCTTGTACCTGGTTGGGTTTCTAATGTAGACCGGTCGCCAGCGCATAGTCCTCGAATTCATCCCTGAAGTTGTCCCAATTAATATTCCAGTCCCCTGTGAGAACCATGGGATTTGGTGGCGGAATGTTCGCTGCCATAGCGATGGAATAGGATATTTCTTTGCCTTCAGTCATCGAGGTAGGTAGTGATGCTAGCTAGCCAGCTAACAACGAGGTGATCAGTGTTGTGCGTAGGAAACGGCGTGTGTTCGCATATGGAACGTAACTGCGCCTATACTGTACTTAGCTACAAAAATAACAAATGTGTGTTTTCCAAGCCACTTCTGATACCATGTTTCAGTATGATATGTTGGATAAAGGAATAAAGACGGACACCAATGTCAAGTTAAATAGCCTTGTTTGTTCATTGTACAAATCCCTACATATGGAGTCCGGGGAACAGTCCGGCTAGTCGAATACATATCAACTATACTCCGTAACAGGATGTGAGTACAGTGGGGGTAAACCTAGGCATTGAGTGATGATGAGAAATGTTTTGTCTCTAGAGGCACTATTTAAGCCAGGTGAGTTCACCGCATGTGTGGGGGGTGGAACAAAAGGGATAGCTAAGGCATATTGAGCAGAGCTGGAGGCTCTACAGTGAAATAAGACAATAATAACTAACCAAAACAGCAATAGACAATGCATATTGACGTTAGGGAGAGGCATGTGTGATATATGAGTGATCATATGGTGCAGTGAGTAGCTAGGGAGCTGAAGACATGGCGATTCAGACAGCTAGCAGGCCGGGGCTAGCAGGCTAGAGGATGGGCCTCAGGGGGACGTCGCAACAGAAGAGCCTGTTGAAACCCCCTCGAACGGTTTCGTCGGCAGACCAGTCGTGATGGATAAGCAGGGCTCCGTATCAGCAGCAAAGGGTCCAGGCCAATTGGCAAAAGAGGTATTAAAGCCCAGGAATTGTCTGATGGATCTCTTCGGCTAGCCGGGAGATTAGCCTAGCCCCAGGCTAGCTCCAGGCGAACTGGTGCTTGCTTTGGGACAGAGACGTTAGCCATGAGTAGCCACTCGGATAGCAGCAAGCTAACTGCGATGATCCGGTGTAAAGGTTCAGAGCTTGAGGTAGGAATCCGGAGATGTGGTAGAGAAAAAGCAGTCCGATATGCTCTGCGTTGATATCGCGCTGTGCAGACTGGCAGGAATTGACCGTGCTGAGGCTGGCTGATGTCTGAGTTAACGGTGATGACCACTAGCAGTGGCTAACTGATTGCTAGCTAGTAGCTAGTTAGCCGGTAGGGATGTCCTTGTCTCATCGCGCACCAGCGACTCCTGTGGCGGGCCGGGCGCAGTGCACACTAACCAAGGTTGCCAGGTGCACGGTGTTTCCTCCGACACATTGGTGCAGCTGGCTTCCGGTTTGGATGCACGCTGTGTTAAGAAGCAGTGCGGCTTGGTTGGGTTGTGTATTGGAGGACGCATGACTTTCAACCTTCGTCTCTCCCGAGCCCGTACGGGAGTTGTAACGATGAGACAAGATAGTAGCTACTAAACAATTGGATACCACGAAATTGGGGAGAAAAAAGGGGTAAAAAATATATATATATATTTTTAAATCTTAAAAATATATACACGAAGAAAAACTATATATACCTGGGACAGGACAAGACAAAGACATCTGACTGCTACTTGTGTCCTCCATCTGAGTAGGGTTAATACTGTACTTTTTCATTACAGTCTTTATTTAATCATTGTAGCCGTTTGTAGAGCAGTGGCCCCGGTGCAGTCAACCATACAAAGAAAAGGACTATTAAAGGCCCAGTGCACTACTTTTGTGAAAAACATATATTTTATTTTTTATCCAGGGTTTTCAGGGGAGTGCCTCAACTCAGCCCCTCTACTTCCCGCGGCTATGGATGTGGGGACTGTAGATGGTCAAGGTCTTGCAGCTGTTGAGGAGAGTTAAGATGATCACTGCCTGGTAAACAGACCAGACCATTTTTTGTCAAAATCTTGAGGGCACACGTGTCCAAAAATGGAATGACTAATGACTTTTCAGATCAAGCATACTTGCATAAGGTGTGACTTAACCGGCCAGTACGGGTCACCTTTCCATCCACTTTAGTTTCTAAGATCAAGATTACGGCCACTTCAATTGGTATGACCAATCCAATGCCGCTGTATAATCCTTTACATTTACAGACTCCATACCAAGAGAGAGAGGGATAATTAAACATAAGAAGACTTTGAAATGGAATGTCTATCTACAAAGTGAGCGAACACATCGTCATCTGATGCTTTTTCAAATAAAATAAATGTACACAAGAAAGGCATTTGTGAAACATTTAGAAAAATGTGTGTTGTTAGAGCTTTGTAACATGAAATCGGTAAGAGATTTGAGAATCTTGTTAAGATTTACCTGTTTGTTCATGAAGACATATATAACTGGATTGTAGATGGTGGCGCACTTGGCAAAGTAGGCAGGCATTGCGGCAGCCAGAGGGTGGAAAGCATACCCAGGGTTAGCCGCAGCAAAGCAGGCAAAGCAGGTATAAGGTCCCCAGCATACACAGTAAGCTATAATCATGACAACCACCATCCTGGACACTTCCTTCTCAGCTTTCTGTGTTGACTCAGAGTCTTTCTGCTGTGCAGCAACCTGTGGTCATTCAGAAGGAATATCAAATGGTTAGATTTATCCCTCTGATATGCCTTTTCAAAAGGTACACTTGACCATTACTGTATTTACCAACATTGCTGCTTGCTACATTATAGTATATTTAAAATATCACTTACAGCACGGATGGCGAGCCAAACGAAGATGTAGCAGAAGATGATCACGAACAGGGGGAAGAAGCAGCATGTAATCATGAGAACAATCATGTAGGACTTGACTCCAGGATCCTCATTACCTACGAAGACATCAGGTCCACATGAAGTCTTCAGGCCATGAGGCCAGTACCTGGTGGAGGGAGAGAGAGATAGAGAATTGGTTAAATAATGACATGTTTTGAACTTGAATCGTCTGTGCAATAAGAAGAGAAATCCCCACCTGCTCCAGCCAAAGATGGGGGAGAACACCAGAAAGCAGCCCAGACCCAGGAGAAGATAATGCCTCCCATGGCCCATTTGTCATCAAACTTGACACTTCCAAAGGGCTTACACACCACCACCCATCTCTCCCAGGAGATGACAGCCAGAGACCATAGAGCAGCAATACCTGTATAAGATTTACATTTACATTATACAAAAGAGACATTCTGATTATTGTTATGGTGCTCTAGCAACTGCCAAATACTATTTCTCAACACTATGTAGAAATGTAGAATTTCCTTGTTAAATATTAGATCAAATTGTTGTCCATGTAAAACTGCATTTTACCACAAGTGGAGACAGTGAATCCCTCAAAGACACACATTGGGTGTCCCAGAATGAAGTAGCCAAAAACCTGGTTGATAACGCTGATGGTGCTAGCCAAAAGTGTCTCCCCAATGTCAGCAATAGCAAGGTTGACCAAGATCCAGTTGAGAGGGTGTTGGAGCTTCTTGAATTTTGCAGTGGCCACCAGTACCAGGCCATTGGTGAAGACTGAGAGGATGACCACTATGATCATCCAAAGTGTTGAAACATTGTACACCCATCTTGGAGCAATGTGATAGTTGGGGCCCTCAAAGGGATCTGAGAAAAAAAAATAGAAAATAATTTTGTCAGAAGAAGAAAATGACAGGTGCAATTGCCTGGTTAGATGAGCTACATGCTTTTAAATGATCAGTGAAGATGCAAAAGCAATGCCAATTACAACAATAATATTAATTCATTAACATTATGTATGAAGCACAAGTTCACTTATGCCATCCATGTTGTATATAACATCAATACATACAGGAAACAACCTCATGATTTAAATAAAATAAAATATATGATTTGGAAGTTGCAATAAAGGCAGAAGCAGTTGCTTGTTCTTTCCCACCTTTGGTGTTATTGCTATTGGTGTAGGTGAAGGACGATTCTCTTGTCTCTTCATTATGTCGCCTGGCTGCATAAGCTGCATTTCCCCAACCCTCTGCCAAGGAATCTGAAGAATATGCTAATCAAAAAGACAAAATATTATATCCCTTTCAGTCATTAAATTGTTCTAAAATTTTCACCTTGCCAGTTGTTTGTTGCCACAGTTGTGTTTTTGGCCTTAACTGTTGCCAGCTTTTTCTGTCTTCTGGTTTGCTTCTCTTGCTCTTCACCTGTTGTGGTGTTAGCAACCAACAAAATTGTGTACCCCAATCTGTGGGGTTTTATTACAGCTACGTCCTCATCGAGATTAAGATCTAAATCAGAAATGGTTTCACACACACACAAAGTTCAATTACTGTACGCTGACCCGGAAGAACTGAAGACCAAGGTTTGAATTTAAGGTTAATCCTTCTTGGATAAGAAGTGCTTTTGGTGTCGCGTTCCTCAGCATTCAGGCGAAATTGCTTATCCTTTTCATGTAAGAAAATAGTTGACTTTAACAATTATTCTTAGAGAAAATGTATTTTGACAATACAGTAATACAATTCCATGCTCAAGCTTTTCATGCTGTAAATACAAACCAATAATGAGGAAAGTGGATCACTTTGGGTCTTTAGGCTAATTGGAGAGATAATCTCTATCCTATCTGCTTTACAAGAGAGTTCATATGGGGTGTGTCATGTGAGTTTGGTCTTTAAACATTCATAACAGGTAGCAGTGAATAAACAGTTGAAAAACATAGAAAGTGAGACCAGAAGGTATTTTCATTTTGCTGCATGCATGACGTTTATTTTAAGCAGAAAAAAACCATTGTTAAATACATTTATACACAATTATCATGTATTATTTTTGTGTTTGTTTTTGCAAGAGGGCTACAAAATGTTTACCTCACAAGTTACTTTGAAAGTGAGAGGCTTTGAAACCATAAATTGTTCACATAGTTTTGAAATTATCAGATTTCCAATGGCAGTTTATTTCAGTTCTCCTTAGCAGTGATGCTGTCTAGTTTAGCCACTGAAGAGTGAAGGGAATGCCTTCCAAGATGGCAACTTTTTCTTTACCACTTGAAGAGACATTGATAGTAGTACTATATATACACACACATATTCCCATAATTTACCACAACAGTCAAAAAACTCCTAGGGTTGGTCCATATCAATTTAGGTTGTGTGGGTAAGGTTTTTTTACACACATTGTACATGAGTTAAAGCTTAATAATTTCCTAAAAAGTTGTGGGAAATTCTTTTAAGAAACACAAGAGGATGTACTGTACATTTGTTTCCAAGAGGTCGCCTGGGGTTTATGCAGGTGCCACAGAGGAAATCTTTGTTTTTATTGTAGACACTTCAGAGACATCTTCTGCCAAAGAGCTGCATGGTGCAAGTACGGAACTGGAGAGAGAGGAATAATTCAACATAAGACTTTGAAATTGAATGTCTATTTACAGAGTGAGCGAACACATTGTCATCTGATGCTTTTTAAAATAAAAGTACACAAGAAAGGCATTTGTGAAACATTTAGAAAAATGTGTACTGTTAGAGCTTTGTAACATGAAATCGGTAAGAAAAAAGACATATATACCTGGATTGTAGATGGTGGTGTGTTACGCATGCCTCTATGAAGAGGGAACGCAACACCCTGCTACAACTAAACTCTCCGTGAAGTGAAAAAGGTATGGACTGTGGGTGCAAGAAAGAATGACAACAGGCAGAATGTGGTACCGTTTACCAGGACTTTATTCCTTCACACAGGCTGGACGGAACCAAAGCAAAGAAAGTAAATCTTAAAGCCCCCCCTCTCCTATCTTACCTGCCTACCCACTACTTACCTAATTTAGCACCACCTGGTGCCCTAACCAAAATACAAGGGGTTGGTCCACCCAGGTCTTACCTAGTGTGCCTAGACAGCGAATGTGCTACGGGTATATGTATGCCCGCGGGCCTCTTGCCTAAGCACTCCCTAGGTGCCTTCCCCTTCCCCCCTGGGAACAAATGAAACAGAATATTAAACAAATTAACAAACTAAGAAACAAAGGACATCAAATAAGCTCTATCTGAGCAGCAAACTCACAAAACATACCAAATCTCCCCAGCAATGACCTCCCCAGCAATGACCTCCCCAGCAATGACCTCCCCAGCAATGACCTCCCCAGCAATGACCTCCCCAGCAATGACCTCCCCAGCAATGACCTCCCCAGCAATGACCTCCCCAGCAAAATCTCTGCAATGACCTCCCCAGCAAAATCTCTGCAATGACCTCCCCAGCAAAATCTCTCCCTCCTGAACAGAACACTGGCATTTATATAGCTTCAGAATGAATGGGTAATTGGAGACAGCTGCGTCTTGACGAGGGGGCGGGGTCAGCTCTCCAATTAGCCATGGAGTCGACCAATCAGCTGCTTGAGAGATTTCAGGAAGCCATTTCCTGAAATAAACACATGCAAATACACAAACTACAACACATAAACTGGGGAACGTAACATGGTGCTCTTGGCAAAGTAGGCAGGGATTGTGGCAGCCAGAGGGTGGAAAGCATACCCAGGGTTAGCCGCAGCAAAGCAGGTATAAGTTCCCCAGCATACACAGAAAGTGATAATCATGACAACAACCATCCTGGACACTTAATTTTTCATTTTCAGCCTTTCTGCTGTGCGGTAACCTGTGGCCATTCAGAAGGAATAGCAAATGGTTAGATTTATCCCTGTAATATACATTTCCAAAAGGTACACTTGACCATTACTGTATTCAACAACATGGTTGCTTGCTACGGCCAGGAGGAGGAAGCAGCATGTAATCATGAGAGTAATCATGTAGGACTTGTCTCCAGGCTGAGGCAATGACCACGAAGATCATTCAAAGTCTTGAAATATTATACAACAAAATGTATTGTGCGTACTGCCAGTGCCAGTTACAAATGGCAGGTCTGCTGTTTGTGAAATAACTTATACAAGACTACACTGCAACAAAAGACATTTAGCAACATCAATTTAGTTTAAAACCATTACCAGAGGTGTGGACTCAAGTCACATGACTTGGACTCGAGTCAGACTCGAGTCACAAATATGATGACTCGAAACTCGACTTTGACTTTAACGCCAATGACTCGTGACTTAACTTGGACTTGAGCCTTTTGACTCGAACTGACTTGATACCCTCCCCAAGGCCAAATATAAAAAATTATGCTATTCAAAAAAGTGTGCAGCGAAACAACTCTTCATTTAAGGGTTTACAGTTTGAATTGGGCAGCAGCCAATCAAATTGTGCCAGCTGAGAAAAAGTTGCGCGTGGCAGTGCAGAGGAACGTCGGCGGGTGAATTCAGATGGAGCCCTTGGAAAGATACCCAATATTATTATTTTCAGATATAAAGACTACAACTTGACTGCAAGACTGCAACTTGCAAAACATGCGTGAAGAAAATTAGACAGAGGCGCAACAACTTCCAACTTTGTTCGACATTTAAAGCTGCACAAAGAACGGTAAGTCGTGGCTAATATAGCAGACAGGGTCCTTCTCATGGCTACCCATGTATTTCCATGGAAATATAGAGTTTATTTGGAAAGTAATAAATATATATATATATATATTAAAAGCATTCATGATTTGCATAACTGTAATATACTAACTATTACTCTTGTTAAAAATATGAAATGGTATTACGTTTGGTGAAGAGCACTTTATGACTTGTTTAGGACTCGAAACTCAAAGTTTAGGACTTGAGACTTGACTTGAAACTTGTTGGTCTTGACTTGAGACTTGACTCGGGCTTGCTTGTCTTGACTTGGGACTTGAGTGCTAAGACTTGAG
The DNA here is from genome assembly GCF_036934945.1 of Oncorhynchus masou masou. Taxonomy (NCBI): domain Eukaryota; kingdom Metazoa; phylum Chordata; class Actinopteri; order Salmoniformes; family Salmonidae; genus Oncorhynchus; species Oncorhynchus masou. The sequence continues at coordinate 46,141,504 of NC_088217.1, read as the reverse complement.
ACTTGTAAACAATGACTTGGTCCCACCTCTGACCATTACCCTCTGTAATTCTACAATAACTACAATATTTTGGGGAATGCACAGAATTAGGCTCTTTCAATACTACCAAATGATATCAACCAAGGCACTAAACTGTACAAAATGTACTGTACCTTCGGTGTGACTGCTGTTAGTGTAGGCGGAGCCTGATTCTCTCATTGTATCATCGTTCCCCCTGGCAACAAACACTCCTCGCTCTGCCTTCCTGGACTGGTTAACAGGAGTTCCTGAAGTTGACTGCTGAAGTCCTATCCATTCTTCTCAACTACCCTAGGGCTTATATACCATCCTTTGGGTCTTTTGAAAGGATTATGGCATTGGAGGAATTAGGGCAGAGTTGGCACATGGGCCATGTAATAATTTGTGCAATGGCATAGACTTGATTGTCTTTTCTTAACATTTTCCACTTGCTATGTCAGTCACTAAATTAGCTCATGTCAGCAATTTTTTGTTGCTGATTGCTTGGTAAGCTAGTCTAGCCAGCTATCTAAATCTTGTCATTAGCAAATTACCAACCGGGCATGCAGGGCATGTGCTCAGGGGACCTGACCTCCAGGAGGCCCCCATTGATTTTGTTAGTCCCTCTCACATAGATATCACATGAACACAGTGGTCAACAGTCATTCAGAGTTGCTGGTGCAGAGCCCCACATTTTTAGCAAATGGGCTTGCATGTTTTGCATGTTATTTTGCCGTTAACACGTGTCACATATCAGTTTGTAAACAGGGGTAAAACAATATATATATCATTGAGTTAATAAAGCTGCATACAAACATGGTCTCTTTTTTGTTTTCTTGAGTAAGCGAACTCCAAAATGCAGGTGTTTCAGCCTAGCTCAGTGCTTTCTGTGGTGGTGGGGCAAGCCAGCAGAAAATATGAAGCATTGCGCTGTGATTGGCTCAGTGTTCTGTGATTCATGGGGACACTACGTCACCTCCAAGTCTAAGGGTAAAGCTTGAAAATTCAAGCCCCTTGGGTGCTGCCATAGATTTACATTAGAAGTGCCCATTCAAGAAGATTCAAGGTCATTGGCCACAGACAAAATGACATCAAATCATGTTATATCTACAGTAGCTTGGATTGGACTGATCATGTCAACATCATACTTTCAAAATCTTAGCTAGCAGTCATCATCATGAATCAAGTCGACAATCTACTGGCAAATCCTTTTAATCCTTATCATATGAAGAGAAATAATGAAGAGAAATTACAGATATCGGTGCTCATCGGCCATTGGACATAAACATTACACAACAAGTTTGAAATCGCAAATTCAACAATAAGTGGTTTGGAAGGAATCAGTGGCTAACTGCAAGTATTGCAAGTAATCATTAGCCTGCTATTCGCACAATAAGGTGAGTCCAAAAATGTCTTGTATTCTGCTGCATAAATTATGTAATATGCCAGGGGGATATGTATACTGTAGCTAAGAAAGTAATATTAAGTTTATGTTGTGTAGTAAGCTGTTAGTAGCCCATGTGCCTCACCCTAATAATTTGGTATATTTTCACCTCTTAATTTCCCCTACTGTTCTGACTTGGTGGTGCACATGTAGCCTATAACCTGTTTTTGAGAAATGTAATCATTGCATATTGTAAGAGCTCCCATTGTCTGCTTATATGCCCCCTTTATTTATCCTACAGTTCTGACTTGGTGTACAGGGAGAACACTGTAAGAACGGCTGTTCTGACGCTGTACATTTCAAAAGTGCTGAACAAATAGTTATATTGGCTACGTCGGTCCTAGCTCACTCATTAATGTCTTAATCTCAATTACGGATTGCCTCTTATTCGCTTGTCTTCCCCTTATGCCGTAGTTTGTACATCTCAATTGTCAGTAGAAACCACATTTGTTTCAGCAAGTCGGCCATATCACCTATGTTTTTATAAAAGGCTGTAAATGAGGCTGAATGAACTGTTTCGCTGCCAGACAAGGTTCCAGTGATAGCCATGTGTAGCTGTGGTAAGGTGTTGGGACTGCTGTTGGGACTCTCCTGTTGGGACAGCTTTATGTAGGCTCTAACAGTTTGTGGGCACCGTTTGTCACCGTTATAGAGCAATTCATTTATTGTTTATTGTTGTGTTGTATAGTGGCATTGCTGGCATGCATCACACCTTTTTTTTCAGCACCAAGACTTACATGCTAAAATCGCCACTGTATGAACATGGTACAAGCCATGGCAAAATGTCTAGAATGGCAGGAAATGTGCAAAGGACTGCAAAGGACTCCTGCCACCCGAACCATGGACTGTTCTCTCTTCTCCTGTCCGGCAGGCTCCGAAAGAGCTTATTTCCCCAGGCCATAAGACCATTGAATAGTATAAAACTGTTGAATAGCTAACTACCCATGTCCTCCCTCTGTCCCACAGACTATTGGCACGAACCCTATGCCCATCCTCAGGTCTCTACCACTCAACCACACACACCTACATTGACACTCTTTACATTCAATCATTTTCACACACTCACTACTGACACCTTACATATACACCAGTGGTGGACATTGCCGTTTATGATGAGGGAGGACAATTTCATTCTTCATGAGCATGGCCTTATTTCTATTACAGCATGTTGGATGACTGTCATTCATATTCCGTTCACCCAGTTCAATGTAACATCGATAGGTTTAGGATACTACATGATACTCAAATGTTCCCTATACCCATCATGGGGTTGCTACAACCTCGCCTATGAATGAAGTTCACAATGTAGGTGCAGACAGGTCGAGACAAAAATTTGAGATGACAGACAGTGACACATGGACAGACATTGACACATTCAATAACGCATTGTGCGCTCTTGTATGCATCTAGCTTATCTAGGGTGTAATAATTAGTCCAACAGTTGCAAACGAGAGTTTCCATTGGACAAATTCAGGTATTGTTATCCCCGTTTCGTTTAATTCCGTTTAAGAAGCAGTTTTCAAACAGAATCGGCGGAATGGAAACACTCATAATCACGCATAAACACAGTTCACTTTCATAGCAACCATGTTTTATTCCTTCCCGCCTCTATGCACTCTCCTCTCACCTTTTCCCTTTGTTTATGGACTTCAATGAACAACACATCAGCTGTATGTGACCAGGTGAAAAAAAACTTTCCAAGCCAAACCTTGTCATGACCACTACACACAGATTACATCGTTATCCCCATATTAGCTAAAGTAACGTCCTAGTCAACATAGCTAATACAACTAATGCGTTAGTAAACCCGCTATAATCTTGCAGTCACGTTACAGTGTATAGTCAGTAAGCAGTTACACTGGCGGGCCCCAGTGGCAATAAATTAATAAAACCAAAAGCTTACCTTGACTTGGAAGAGTTCCAGTGTTTTGTTGGATGGTCATAGCCAGCTAGCTAACATAGCATCCCTCTGTTTGAGCCGTGTGTTTAAGTAACTAGCCAGCTGCATTTCCTAGCTAAGAAAGTGAAACTGCAAGTGAAAAAAAGAAGACAAATTCTTTCTCTCTCTGTCTCTTACTCGGTTCTTCTTCATTTTTGAAGAAACAACTTTGTTGAAAACTGTTCAACTATTGTCTTTCTCTCTCTTTGAGTCAACTACATACCACATTTGATGCACTGCAGTGCTAGCTAGCTGTAGCTTATGCTTTCAGTACTAGATTAATTCTCTGATCGGGTTGACAACTTGTCAGTTCATGCTGCGAGAGCTCTGATAGGTTGAAGGACGTCCTCCGGAAGTTGTCATAATTACTGTGTAAGTCTATGGAAGTGGGTGAAAATCAAGAGCCTCCTAGGTTTTGTACTGAAGTCAATGTACCAAGAGGAGGACGGAAGCTAGCTATCCTCTGGCTACACCATGGTGCTACCCTACAGAGTGCTGTTGAGGCTACTGTAGAACTTCATTGCATTTTAATCCATTATTTGCTGATGTGAATATATAGAAAAAAAGTAGAACTTTTTCAATGTTTTATTATTTTTATTTTTATGAAATTCACTGAGGAGGATGATCCTCCTATTCCTCCTCTGAGGAGCCTCCATTGATATAAACTCACACTCACTCATTACCATGCACACGCCACATACCCTACTGCCAAAATAAATGTATTTATTATAATGATTAATATTACCATTCATTGCTACTATATTGTTTATTACAATTATTATTATCATTAGTATTTAACCTGCTACCAGACACATTTACCCCTGTTTACATGTACTGTTACCGCTGTTTACATGTACTTTTACCGCTGTTTACATGTACTTTCTCTCCAGTACCCCTGCACATTGCAATAACAGTGCTGGCACTGTACTGACCTGTACAAGACCTGCAAAACTGAAATATCACATTTACATAAGTATTCAGACCCTTTAAATTAGTACTTTGTTGAAGCACCTTTGGCAGCGATTACAGCCTTGAGTCTTCTTGGGTATGACGCTACAAGCTTGGCACACCTGTATTTGAAGAGTTTCTCCCATTCTACTTTGCAGATGCTCTCAAGCTCTGTCAGGTTGGACAGCTATTTTCAGGTCTCTCCAAGAGATATTCGATCGGGTTCAAGTCCGGGCTCTGGCTGGGCAACTAAAATACATTCAGAGACTTGTCCCGAAGCCACTCCTGCATCGTTTTGGCTGTGTGCTTAGGGTTGTTGTCCTGTTGGAAAGTGAACTTTGCCCCAGTCTGAGGTAATGAGCACTCTGGAGCAGGTTTTCATCAAGGATCTCTCTGTACTTTGCTCTGTCCATCTTTCCCTCCATCCTGACTAATCTCCCAGTCCCTGCCGCTGAAAAACATCCACACAGCATGATGCTGCCACCACCATGCTTCACAGTAGGGATGGTGCCAGGTTTCCTCCAGACGTGATTCTTGGTGATTCCAAACTTCTTCCATTTATGAATGACGAAGGTCACTGTGTTCTTGGGTTCTTCAATACTGCGGACATTTTTGGTACCCTTCCCCAGATCCGTGCCTCGACACAATCCTGTCTCGAAGCTCTACGGACAATTCCTTCAACCTCATGGCTTGGTTGTTGCTCTGACATGCACTGTCAACTGTGGGACCTTATATAGACAGTTGTGGTTACAGTCTGAACAAAAAATTGATTAAATTGAGTTTTTTTGCACCCATACACACACACAATACCCCATAATGACAAAATGGAAACATGTTTTTAGAAAGTTGTTCTAATTTAACGAAAATTTAATTCAAAAATATCTAATTTACATACACTACAGGTCAAAGGTTTTTGAACACTTACACATTCATGTGTTTTTCTTTATTTTTACTATTTTCTACATTTTATTTTATATTTGAGATTCTTCAAATAGCCACCCTTTGCCTTGATGACAGCTTTGCACACTTACACTTACACTTAAGTCATTTAGCAGACGCTCTTATCCAGAGCGACTTACAAATTGGTGAATTCACCTTCTGACATCCAGTGGAACAGCCACTTTACAATAGTGCATCTAAATCATTTAAGGGGGGGGTGAGAAGGATTACTTTATCCTATCCTAGGTATTCCTTGAAGAGGTGGGGTTTCAGGTGTCTCCGGAAGGTGGTGATTGACTCCGCTGTCCTGGCGTCGTGAGGGAGTTTGTTCCACCATTGGGGGGCCAGAGCAGCGAACAGTTTTGACTGGGCTGAGCGGTAACTGTACTTCCTCAGTGGTAGGGAGGCGAGCAGGCCAGAGGTGGATGAACGCAGTGCCCTTGTTTGGGTGTAGGGCCTGATCAGAGCCTGGAGGTACTGCGGTGCCGTTCCCCTCACACTCTTGGCATTCTCTCAAACAGCTTCACCTGGAGTGCTATTCCAACAGTCTTGAAGGAGTTCCCACATATGCTGAGCACTTAAGGGCTACTTTTCCTTCACTCTGCAGTCCGACTCATCCCAAACTATCTCAATTTGGTTGAGGTCGGGGGATTGTGGAGGCCAGGTCTGATGCACCACTCCATCACTCTCCTTCTTTGTCAAATAGACCTTACACAGCCTGGAGGTGTGTTGAGTCATTGTCCTGTTGAAAAACAAATGATACCATCCCATCTGGATTAGGCTTAGTGGGACTGTATCGCTGAAGAATGCTGTGGTAGCCATGCTGTTTAAGTTTGCCTTGAATTCTAAATACAGCACAGACAGTGTCACCAGTAAAGCACCCCAACACCATAACACCTCCTCCTCCATGCTTTACGGTGGGAAATACACATGCGGAGGTCATCCGTTCCCCCACTCACAAAGAAACGGCGGTAGGAATCAAAAATCTCCAATTTGGACTCCAGACCAAAGGACACATTTCCACCGGTCTCATGTCCATTGCTTGTGTTTCTTGGCCCAAGCAAGTCTCTTCTTATTGGTGTCCTTTAGTAGTGGTTTCTTTGCAGCAATTCGACAATGAAGGTCTGATTCACACATTCTCCTCTGAACAGTTGATGTTGAGATGCGTCTGTTACTTGAACTCTGAGAAGCATTTCTTTGGGCTGCAATTTCTGAGGCTATTAACTCTAATGAACGTATCTTCTACAGCAGAGGTAACTCTGGGTCTTTCATTCCTGTGGCGATCCTCATGAGAGCTCGTTTCATCATAGTGCTTGACGGTTTTTGCGACGGTACTTGAAGAAAATTTCAAAGTTCTTGACATTTTCCGCATTGACTGACCTCCATGTCTTAAAGTAATGATGGACTGTAATTTCTCTTTGCTTATTTCAGCTTTTCTTGCCATAATATGGACTTGGTCTTTTACCAAATAGGGCTATCTTCTGTATACCACCCCTATCTTGTCACAACACAACTGATTGGCTCAATGCATAAAGAAGGAAAGAAATATCACAAATGTACTTTTAAGAAGGCACACCTGTTAATTGAAATGCATTCCAGGTGACTACCACATGAAGCTGGTTGAGAGAATGCCAAGAGTGTGCAAAGCTGTCATCAAGTCAAAGGGTAGCTATTTGAAGAATCTGAAATATAAAATATATTTTGATTTGTTTAACACTTATTTGGTTACAACATGATTCCATTTGTGGTTATTCAATAGTTTTGATGTCATCACTGTTATTCTGCAATGTAGAAATAGTACAAATAAGAAAAACCCTTGAATGAGTAGGTGTTCTAAAACTTTTGACCGGTAGTTTAAGTATTGACACATCTGAGTCGATTACAGCTTTGACTCGTCTTGGGTATGTACAGTATGTCCAGTGGTGAAAATGTGATACTTAAAGTATTGATACCTTAACAGAAAGTTACTCAAGTAAAAGTTAAAGTCACCCAGTAAAATACAGTAGGGTACAGTCATAGGTACACTTCAACTATGACAGACAAAATGAGAAAAAAATCCAGAAAATCACATTGTAGGATTTTTTAATTAATTAATTTGCAAATTATGGTGGAAAATAAGTATTTGTTCACCTACAAACAAGCAAGATTTCTGGCTCTCACAGACCTGTAACTTCTTCTTTAAGAGGCTCCTCTGTCCTCCACTCGTTACCTGTATTAATGGCACCTGTTTGAACTTGTTATCGGTATAAAAGACACCTGTCCACAACCTCAAACAGTCACACTCCAAACTCAACTATGGCCAAGACCAAAGAGCTGTCAAAGGACACCAGAAACCAAATTGTAGACCTGCACCAGGCTGGGAAGACTGAATCTTCAATAGGTAAGCAGCTTGGTTTGAAGAAATCAACTGTGGGAGCAATTATTAGGAAATGGAAGACATACAAGACCACTGATAATCTTCCTCGATCTGGGGCTCCACACAAGATCTCACCCCGTGGGGTCAAAATGATCAATCAAGTGAATGACCTGCAGAGAGCTGGGACCAAAGTAACAAAGCCTACCATCAGTAACACACTACGCCGCCAGGGACTCAAATCCTGCAGTGCCAGACATGTCCCCCTGCTTAAGCCAGTACATGTCCAGGCCCGTCTTAAGTTTGCTAGAGAGCATTTGGATGATCCAGAAGAGGATTGGGACAATGTCATATGGTCAGATGAAACCAAAATATAACTTTTTGGTAAAAACTCAACTCGTCGTGTTTGGAGGACAAAGAATGCTGAGTTGCATCCAAAGAACACCATACCTACTGTGAAGCATGGGGGTGGAAACATCATGCTTTGGGGCTGTTTTTCTGCAAAGGGACCAGGACGACTGATCCGTGTAAAGGAAAGAATGAATGGGGCCATGTATCGTGAGATTTTGAGTGAAAACCTCCTTCCATCAGCAAGGGCATTGAAGATGAAACGTGGCTGGGTCTTTCAGCATGAAAATGATCCCAAACACACCGCCCGGGCAACGAATGAGTGGCTTCGTAAGAAGCATTTCAAGGTCCTGGAGTGGCCTAGCCATTCTCCAGATCTCAACCCCATAGAAGATCTTTGGAAGGAGTTGAAAGTCTGTGTTGCCCAGCAACAGCCCCAAAACATCATTGCTCTAGAGGAGATCTGCATGGAGGAATGGGCCAAAATACCAGCAACAGTGTGTGAAAACCTTGTGAAGACTTACAGAAAACGTTTGACCTCTGTCATTGCCAACAATGGGTATATAACCAAGTATTGTGATAAACTTTTGCTATTGACCAAATACTTATTTTCCACCATAATTTGTAAATAAATTAATTAAAAATCCTACAATGTGATTTTCTGGATTTTCTTTCTCATTTTGTCTGTCATAGTTGAAGTGTACCTATGATGAAAATTACAGGCCTCTCTCATCTTTTTAAGTGAGAGAACTTTCACAATTGGTGGCTGACTAAATACTTTTTTGCCCCACTGTACTACTGTAAGTATTTGGTTCTAAATATACTTAAGTTTTAACAATAAATGTAATTGCTGAAATACACTTAAGTATCAAAAGTGAAAGTATAAATCACTTCCAATTCCTTGTTAAGCAAAGCAGACCACACCATTTTATTATTTAAAAAATGTATTGCTAGCCCCGGGCACACTCCAACACTCAGAGTGAGTCCGCCAGATCAGAGGCAGTAGGGATGACCATGTGTTCTCTTGATGAGTATGTGAATTGAACCAATTTCCTGTCCTTCTAAGCATTCAAAATGTAACGAGTACTTTTGGGTGTCAGTGAAAAAGTAGTCAAAAATATGTATAGTTAAGTTCAGATGCCCCTCAAAAATGACTTAATACTTTAAAGTATTTTTACTTAAGTAGTTTACACTACTGAGTATGTCTGTATCAGCTTTGCACATCTGGATTTGGGCACGTTCTCCCATTTTTCTTCTGCAGATTTCTTCTGGGAAAACTAGATGGGGAGCAGCTGTGAACAGCAATATTCAAGTACTTCCACATATTTTCAATAGGATTCAATTAATGGCTTTGAATGGGCCACTCAAGTACTTTCGCATTCTTGTTATGAAGCCATTCCAGCGTTGCTTTGGCTGTATGTTTGGGGTTATTGTCCTGTTGGAACGGAAATCTTTACCTCGGTCTAAGGTCGTTTGCACCCTGAAACAGGTTCTCATCAAGGATTTGCCTATATTTGGCTCCATTCATTGTTCCCTCTCCCAGTCCCCCCCCCCTGAAAAAGCCAGGTGATGAGCTGTGCCTTTTCAAACTCCAGGCGTGTCGTTTGCCTTTTTCTCAGGAGTGGCTTCTGTCTGACCACTCTTACATAAAGCCCAGATTAGTGAAGTGCTGTAGAGACCATTGTCCTTCTGGCAGGTTCTCCCATCTCAGCCAAGGAACACTGTAGGTCTATTAGAGTGGTCCTTGGGTTCTTGGAAAAAAAATATTTATCCATTTTTAATTTAGGCTGTAACAACAAAATGTGAAAAAAGTCAAGAGGTATGAATACTTTCTGAAGGCACTGTATGTGGGTTAGACAGATGTAAGCATGGAGGGATTTGTCTACAGACTAAAGCAGCTTATTTGGACAAATGGGGTTCTGCAGGATTTAGCCTACCAATAAAAGTCTAATTAGTATTGACAGGAGTCCAGTCAGAAACGTCTTAATCTCTCCTGATTGATGATTAATTTTGTGGAGGCAGGGTTTATCCAAAACCCAGAATGAAGACAGATTTAGTCCCTGGTGGTAGAACATACGCATGGTTAAGGGTTTTGTTTAACTCCTGGTATCGTTTTCCGTTTACTTGAGTTGTTAAATGAGACGTTTAACTAACAGACTTCAGAAGACCTCCAAGAATGGGAGAGGATGGAAGCAGCAAACACGATGACACGCAAGAACAGTCTGTTAAAGTGTTACCTCCGTGTTTTCTTTTGTCCTACTTTCACTATTCTTAGCTGTTTGACTGTGTTACGATTGACAAATGCTCCTTTATCCTGTTACGCAATTATTATTATTATTTTTTTTTTTGGGGGCTATAGCACAACTAAACCATTAAATTGAAGGAACTTCTTGTAAAGCCTACCTGCCATCTCCTCATCGAGCTCCTCCATAAAATGCTGCATCGCTTCGAGGGTAAGTCTGGAATTCCGCTAGTTCTGAACTATTCATGATTGGTAAAAGTTCACTACTAGCAGAACTCGGATTTGCCCCCGACTTTCTTCAAGAAATTTGACCAGAGGCGAAAATAACGCTCTTGTGTAAATTGGGATTTTGGTATTGTCTTTGTTGTTTATGAAAGACTAATGTAGGTCTACAGGTATATATTGGGATGGAATGGACTTTTAATCATGTAAACGTGGTGTGATCTGAACATGGTTTGCAAATTGTATTTGTGTGGCCTTGTGTTCGTTTTACATCATTTCATGATTTCATTTCAATCACATTACTTCGTTATTTTTATTATAATAATAATAGTAACAATACTACCACATTATTTTTTAAATTATTATTATTAGCCTACTATTAGTGGTATTACTAATTTGTTAGTATTGTTTTATTTAGCATATTACTTTATTAATAATGTGTGACTACTTATTGATAATAATTGTGTTGTTGTTTTTGCTGTTTTTCTGGAAGAATTGTGTTGTTCTGGAAGAAATATCCTCCATTACAATCAATATTTTTCCAGGCTAAATTCTTTGACAGATTTTGCAGTAGCCTACAGTACATGGGGAAAACCAGGTAGGTTTTTTAAATGTTTTATTTCATCATAATATAATTTAAATATCCTTATTTATTAGCCAATTTTATCACAACAATGTATACCTTATAAAGGATCAATGATTCTATGTTTTAAATACTGTAGTCTTTGAGGGGGCACAACGTACTGAGGATGGCTGGGAGATGATCCGAAAGGGGGCTAGGCCCCCGACCATAAATTGAAGAATTTAGCGTTTTTGAAACACCTGAAAAAACGTTTTTCCTGCTATATGGGGCCATAATTATTATGATTAATTCTATGTAAAAAAAATGCATATTTTTCTGCTTATGTAAGCACATGTAAGCTGTCTGTATCCTCCTGACTGTTGGTTATTTTTTTTAAAGAAACTAAATATTCTTCGCTGCATCTCTGCTAAATTCTGGGTAAATGATTGAAAGGAATTTAAGCCTTGTTCAGTACATTTAGTTATTGCTTGCTTTTCTAAAGTCTACCAACTTTGCCAGCAGGAATGCCAGCTAAAAGAGATAGACAAAGCTAGTTACTAACTTGATTGATAGCCGGAAATGGCTTCTTCATAGCTAGTTATAAGGTTGGGAGATTGGGAACCTATCTGTGCTAGCTGAAGCCAAATTAATAAAATTCCTAGGTGGCTAGTAGCAATACAGAAAAACAAGAACTAGATATACATTATATGACCAAAAGTATGTGTACACCTGCACGTCGAACATCTCATTCCAAAATCATGGACATTGATATGGAGTTGGTCCCCCTTTGCTGCTATAACAGCCTCCACTCTTCAGGAAAGGCTTTCCACTAGATGTTGGAACATTGCTGCAGGGATTTGCTGTCATTCAGCCACAAGAGCATTAGTGAGGTCGGACACTGATGTTGGGTGATTAGGCCTGGCTCGCAGCCGGCGTTCCAATTCATCCCAAATGTGGTCAATGGAGTTGAGGTCAGAGCTCTGTGCAGGCCAGTCATGTTCTTCCACACCGATCCCAACAAACCATTTCTGTATGAACCTTGCTTTGTGCATCTGCCAAACCCAGATTCGTCTGAAAGACTGTCAGATAGTGAAGCATGATTCATCACTCCAGAGAATGCATTTCCACTGCTCCTGAATCCAATGGAGGCGAGCTATACACCACTCCAGCCGACACTTGGCATTGCGCATGGTGATCTTATGCGCTTGTTTGCGGCTGCTTGGCCATGGAAACCAATTTCATGAATCTCCCGACAAACAGTTATTGTGCTGACGTTGCTTCTAGAGGCAGTTTGGAACTTGGTAGTGACTGTTGCAACCAAGGACAGACGCGCTACGCACTTCCACACTTAGCGGTCCCGTTCTGTGAGCTTGTGTGGCTTACCACTTTGTGGCTGAGACATTTATATTGCTCCTAGACATTTCCACTTCAAAATAACAACATTTACATTTGACCGGGCCAGCTCTAGCAGGGTATTTGATGAACTGACTTGTTGGGACATGACACCATCACAGTGAAAGTCACTGAGCTCTACAGTGAGGCCATTTTACTGCCAATGTTTGTCTATGGAGACTGCGTGGCTGCGTGCTTTATTTTATTCACCGGTCTGCAATGGGGTGGTTGAAATAGCGGAATCCACTAATTTGAAGGGATGTCCACATGCTTTTGTATTTACACTGTACTTTTGTATATATACTGTATTTTTTAAACAGGATAAATCTGAGGGGGCACGCGTCTGTACGCACCTGTGGCTGCATAGTTGAATTAAGGATAGAGCTGTTACGCACTAATTAAGTAATTAAGGACTAAGTGTAATTACGGTGCAGACTTTGCCAATAGCTTATTACTGTAAAGGAGGCATGACGATAATGCTTTAACCTGTTAAGCCTTTTGATTTCAATACTTATTGAAGTAAATCGCTTTTCTTTCAGAAGGTGGGAACAAACGCATTTTAATGAAGGAAAAACATTACCACAATGACCTCAGGCTGTCTTTTTTTTAAGATTAAGCGATTAAGATCACTATATTCGTCAGTTGTACACTGAAGGTCCAACCAAAATGTTACTTTCACTTCATCCTAAACGCTCCGAAAGACACACATGCAGGTCGGAGAGGTTGGAGCAGTGGGCTGCCACACTGCATGCATGTGGAGCAGTTGTTGTGAGGGGTTTAGTGCCTTGCTCAATGGCTCAAGGGTATGAGAAAGCGAGGAGACATATGAGAGGGGTCAGAGTGGGAGAGTTTCCAAGTTATCTGATGTCACCTAAACTATATAATTACCACTACTCCCCCTATCATTAGCTGGTTGAATGAACTCTGTAAAAATGAATACCCTTCCGAAATTCTCCTACTTTTTTTCAAAATTCCTCCTTACCTTGATTTAATGGTGAGGAGGCGGGGGAGGGGGGAAATATGAATACTTTCTTCATAAAACACCATTTTTCACCACCATACTACGGTGGCTACTGCTACTTCCTAACATTGCGTACAGTGTTCAACCAAGGGTAAACAACAGATTGCTGCAATATGATTGGCTGAAGTACAGTTGAAGTCGGAAGTTTACATACAGTTAGTTTTTTTTTTTTAGGTTGGTCAGTCACAGTCATTTTTCAACCACTCCACAAATTTCTTGTTAACAAACTATAGTTTTGGCAAGTCAGTTAGGACATCTTCTTGGTGCATGACACAAGTAATTTTTCCAACAATTGTTTACAAACATATTATTTCACTGTATCACAATTCCAGTGTGTAAGAAGCTTACATAAACTACGTTGACTGTGCCTTTAAACAGCTTGGAAAATTCCAGAAAAGTATGTCATGGCTTTAGAAGCTTCTAATAGGCTAATTGACATCATTTGAGTCAATTGGAGGTGTACCTGTGGATGTATTTCAAGGCCAATCTTCAAACTCATTGCCTCTTTGCCTGACATCATGGGAAAATCAAGAGAAATTAGACTTCAATATAAATTGTAGACCTCCACAAGTCTGGTTCATTCTTGGGAGCAATTTCCAAATGCCTGAAGACGGCTCCACAGTACTGTCTTTTATCGATGGTGGTTATAATATCATTTAGGACATTGAACATAGCTGAGGGGCAACCATGACCAGCTCGTAAACCAGATTGCATAGTGGAGAAGGTACAGTGGGATTCGAAATGGTCGGTGATCTGTTTGTTAACTTGGCTTTCAAAGATTTTAGAAAGGCAGGGCAGGATGAATATAGGTCTATAACAGTTTAGGTCGAGAGTGTCTCCACCTTTGAAGAGGGGGATGACTGCGGCAGCTTTCCAATCTTTTGGGATCTCAGACAATACAAAATAGGTTGAACAGGCTAGTAATAGGGGTTGCAACAATTTTGGTGGATAATTTTAGAAAGAGAGGGTCCAGATTGTCTAACCCAGCTGATTTGTAGCGATCCAGATTTTGCAGCTCTTTCAGAGCATTAGCTGTCTGGATTTGGTTGAAGGAGAAGTGAGGGGGGCTTGGGCAAGTTGCTGCAGGGGGTGCAGAGCTGTTGGCCGGGATAGAGGTAGCCAGGTGGAAAGCTTGGCCAGCCGTAGAAAAATGCTTATTGAAATTCTCGATTAACGTAGATTTATCGGTGGTGATAGTGTTTCCTAGCCTCAGTGAAGTGGGCAGCTGGGAGGAGGTGCTCTTATTCTCCGTGGACTTTACAGTGTCCCAAAACTTTTTGGGATTAGTGCTACAGGATGCAAATTTCTGTTTGATAAAGCTAGCCTTTGCTTTCCTAACTGACTGTGTAATGTATATTGGTTCCTGACTTCCCTGAAAAGTCACATATCGTGGGGGCTATTCGATGCTAATGCAGAACGCCACAGGATGATTTTGTGCTGGTCAAAGGCAGTCAAGTCTGAGGTGAACCAAGGGCTATATCTGTTCTTAATTCTACATTTTTTGAATGGGGCATGCTTATTTTAGATGGTGTGGAAAGCACTTTTAAAGAGCAACCAGGCATCCTCTACTGATGGGATGAGGTCAATATCCTTCCAGGATACCCAGGTCGATTAGAAAGGCCTGCTCGCTCTAGTGTTTTAGGGAGGGTTTGATAGTGATGAGGGGTGGTCGTTTGTCCATGGACTGCTTAAGCATGCAGGCAATGAGGCAGTGATCGCTGAGTTCCTGGTTGAAGACAGCAGAGGTGTATTTAGAGGGCAAGTTGGTCAGGATGATATCTAAGAGGGTGCCCATGGTCACAGATTTAGAGTTGTACTTGGTAGGTTCCTTGATTAATATCAAATCAAATTTTATTTGTCACATACACATGGTTCGCAGATGTTAATGCGAGTGTTGCGAAATGCTTGTGCTTCTAGTTCCGACAATGCAGTAATAACCAACGAGTAATCTAACCTGACAGTTCCACAACTACTACCTTATACACACAAGTGTAAAGGCATAAAGAATATGTACATAAAGATATATGAATGAGTGATGGTACAGAACGGCATAGGCAAGATGCAGTAGATGGTATCGAGTACAGCATATACATATGAGATGAGTTATGTAGGGTATGTAACCTTAAAGGTCCATAGTTTAAAGTGGCTAGAGATACATGTATTACATAAAGATGGTGAGATGCAGTAGATGATATAGAGTACAGTATATACATATACATATGAGATGAGTAATGTAGGGTATGTAAACATATTAAGTGCCATTGTTTAAAGTGGCTAGTGATACATTTTTTTCATTCATTTCCATCATTAAAGTGGCTGGGGTTGAGTCAGTATGTTGGCAGCAGCCACTCAATGTTAGTGGTGGCTGCTTAACAGTCTGATGGCCTTGAGATAGAAGCTGTTTTTCAGTCTCTCGGTCCCTGCTTTGATGCACCTGTACTGACCTCGCCTTCTGGGTGATAGCGGGGTGAACAGGCAGTGGCTCGGGTGGTTGTTGTCCTTGATGATCTTTATGGCCTTCCTATGACATCTGGTGGTGTAGGTGTCCTGGAGGGCAGGTAGTATTCCTCCGGTGATGCATTGTGCAGACCTCACTACCCTCTGGAGAGCCTTGCTGTTGTGGGTGGAGCAGTTGCCGTACCAGGCGCTGATACAGCCCGACAGGATGCTCTCGATTGTGCATCTGTAGAAGTTTGTGAGTGCTTTTGGTGACAAGCCCAATTTCTTCAGCCTGCTGAGGTTGAAGAGGCGCTGCTGCGCCTTCTTCACGATGCTGTCTGTGTGGGTAGACCAATTCAGTTTGTCTGTGATGGGTACGCAGAGGAACTTAAAACTTACTACCCTCTCCACTACTGTCCCTGTCGATGTGGATAGGGGAGTGCTCCCTTTGCTGTTTCCTGAAGTCCACAATCATCTCCTTTATTTTGTGGACATTGAGTGTGAGGTTATTTTCCTGACACCACACTCCGAGGGCCCTCACCTCCTCCCTGTAGGCCGTCTCGTTGTTGTTGGTAATCAAGCCTACCACTGTAGTGTCGTCCGCAAGCTTGATGATTGAGTTGGAGGTGTGCATGACCACGCAGTCGTGGGTGAACAGGGAGTACAGGAGAGGGCTCAGAACGCACCCTTGTGGGGCCCCAGTGTTGAGGATCAGCGGGGTGGAGATGTTGTTACCTACCCTCACAACCTGGGGGCGGCCCGTCAGGAAGTCCAGTACCCAGTTGCACAGGGCGGGGTCGAGACCCAGGGTATCAAGCTTGATAACGAGTTTGGAGGGTACTATGGTGTTAAATGCTGAGCTGTAGTTGATAAACAGCATTCTCACATAGGTATTCCTCTTGTCCAGATGGGTTAGGGCAGTGTGGTTGCGATTGCGTCGTCTGTGGACCTATTGGGGCGGTAAGCAAATTGGAGTGGGTCTAGGGTGTCAGGTAGGGTGGAGGTGATATGGTCCTTGACTAGTCTCTCAAAGCACTTCATGATGACGGAAGTGAGTGCTACGGGCGCTAGATTTTTGGTTCCAACCGCTGTCTTTGTCAAACAAAATCAAAATCAAATAAAATGTTATTGGTCACACACATATTTAGCAGATGTTATTGCGGGTGAAGCGAAATGCTTGTGCTCCTAGCAGTGCAGTAATATCTAACAATTCACACAAAGTGTTAAAGAATGGAGTTAAGAAATATATAAATATTACGACAAGCACTGTCGGAGTGGCATTGACTAAAATACAGTAGAATAGAATACAGTATATACATATGAAATTAGTAAAGCAGTATGTAAGCATTATTAAAGTGACTAGTGTGCCATTATTAAAGTGACCAGTGATTCCATGTCTATGTATATAGGTTAGCAGCCTTGAGTAACCGGGTGGTAGCCGGCTAGTGATGACTTTTTAACAGTCTGATGGCCTTGAGATAGAAGCTGTTTTTCAGTCTCTCTGTCCCAGCTTGAAGCACCTGTACTGACCTCGCCTTCTGGATGGTAGTGGGGTGAATCCGGCCGTGGCTCGGGTGGTTGACATCCTGGATGATCTATTTGGCTTTCCTGTGACATCAGATGCTGAAGGTGTCTTGGAGGGAAGGCAGTGTGCCCCCAGTGATGCGTTTGGCAGACTGCACCACCCTCTGGAGAGCCCTGCGGTTGTGGGCAATGCAGTTGCCGTACCAGGCAGTGATACAACCCGACAGGATGCTCTCAATTGTGCATCTGTAGAAGTTTGTGAGGGTCTTAGAGGAAATTCTTCATCCTCGTTTTGAGGACTAGCGAAATGGAAGTGTTGTTTCCTTCCTTCACCACCTGGGGGCGGCCTGTCAGGAAGTTCAGGACTCAGATGCACAGGGCGGGGTTCAGACCCAGGATGATGAGCTTGGAAGGTACCATAGTGTTGAAGGCTGAACTGCAGTCAATGAACAGTATTCTTACATAGGTATTCCTCTTGTCCAGATGGGACAGGGCAGTGTGATGGCAAATGCATCGTCTGTGGATCTATTGGGGCGGTAATGCAAATTTAAGTGGGTCTAGTGTGTCAGTTAAGGTAGAAGTGATATGATCCTTAACTAGCCTCTCAAAGCACTTTATGATGACAGAAGTGAGTGCTACGCGGCGATAGTCATTTAGTTCAGTTATCTTTGTTTTCTTGGGTACGGGAGCAATGGTGGACATCTTGAAGCAAGTAGGGACAGCAGACTTGGATAGGGAGAGATTGAATATGTCCGTAAACACTCCAACCAGCTGGTCTGCGCATACTCTGAGGACGCAGTTAGGGATGCCGTCTAGGCCGGCAGCCTTGCGAGGGTTAACACGTTTAAATGTCTTACCTCGCGTTGGCCACAGATAACGAGAGCCCACAGTCCTTGGGAGTGGGCTGCGTCGGTAGCACTGTGTTATCTTCAAAGCTGGCAAAGAAGGTATTAACTGGTCAAGGGAGCAAGACGTCGATGTCTGCGACATGGCTGGTTTTCCCTTCGTAATCCGGGATTGTCTGTAGATCCTGCTACACACGTCTCGTGTCGGAGCTGTTGAATTGCAGCTCCACTTTGTTTCTGTACTGGCGTTTTGCCTGTTTGATTGACTTCCGGAGGGAATGACTACCGTTTGTATTCAACCATATTCCCATTCACCTTGTCATGATTAAATGCGATGGTTTGTGCTTTCAGTTTTGCGCAAATGCTGCCACCTATCCACGGTTTCTGATTAGGGTAGGTTTTAATAGTCACAGTGGGAACAACATCCGCCATACACTTGTTGATGAACTCAGTCACAGTGTCAGTGTATACGTTGATGTTATTCTCAGAGGCTACCCGGAACATATCCCAGTCCGCGTGATCAAAACAATCTTGAAGCATGGATTCTGATTAGTCCTGGATTGGGTAGGTTACTTTCTAAATGTAATCGGTTACTAGTTACCTGTCCAATTGTAATCAATAACGTAACTTTTGGATTACCCAAACTCAGTAAAGTAATCGGATTACATTCAGTCAAAAGTTTGGACACACCTACTCATTCCAGGATTTTTCTTTATTTGTACTATTTTCTACATTGTAGAATAATAGTGAAGGCATCAAAAGTATGAATTAACAAACATGGAATCACATGGAATGTAGTAACCAAAAAAAAGTGTTAAACAAATCAAAATATATATTAAATTGGAGATTCTTCAAAGTAGCCACCCTTTGATGACAGCTTTGCATTCTCTCAACCAGATTCATGAGACAGTCACCTGGAATGCATTTCAATTAACAGGTGTGCCTTCTTAAAAGTACATTTGTGGAATTTCTTTCCTTCTTTATGTGTTTGAGCCAATCAGTTGTGTTGTGACAAGGTAGGGCTGGTATACAGAAGATGGTATTTCACTAAATAGAGCTAAGTCCATATTATGGCAAGAACAGCCTAAATAAGCAAATATAAACGACAGTCCAGTATTACTTTAAGACACGAAGGTCAGTGAGTCTGGAAAATGCCAAGAACTTTGAAAGTGTCTTCAAGTGCAGTTGCAAAAACCATCAAGCACTATGATGAAACTGGCTCTCATGAGGATCTCCACAGGAAAAGACCGACCCAGAGTTACCTCCGCTGCAGAGGATAAGTTCATTAGAGTTAACTGCATTTCAGATTGCAGCCAAATAAATGCTTCACACAGTTCAAGTAACAGACACAGCTCAACATCAACTGTTCAGAGGAGTCTGCATGAATCAGGCCTTCATGGTCAAATTGCTGCAAGGAAACCACTACTAAAGGGACACCAATAATAAGAAGAGACTTGCTTTGGCCAAGAAACACGAGCAATGGATATTAGACAAGTGGAAAGCAGTCCTTCGGTCTTATGAGTCTGAACTTTCGATTTTTTTGGTTCGAACCACCGAATCTTTGTGAGACGCAAAGTAGGTGAACGGATTATCTCTGCATGTGTGGTTCCCACCATGAAGCATGGAGGAGGAGGTGTGATGGTGTGGTGGTGCTTTGCTGGTGACAATGATTTATTTAGAATTCAAGTCAAACTTAACCAGCATGACAACCACAGCATTCTGCAGCGATACACCATCCGATCAGGTTTGCACTTAGTGGGACTCTCATTTGTTTTTCAACAGGACAATGACCCAACACACCTCCAGGCTGTGTAAGGGCTATTTGACCAAGTAGGAGAGTGATGGAGTGCAGCATCAGATGACTTGGCCTCCATAATCACCTGACCTCAATCCAATTGAGATGGTTTGGGATAAGTTGGACAGCAGAGTGAAGGAAAAGCAGCAAACAAGTGCTCAGCATATGTGTTAACTCCTTCAAGACTGTTGGACAAGCAATCCAGGTGAAGCGGGTTGGGGTTGAGAGAATGCCAAGAGTGTGTAAAGCTCTCATCAAGGCAAAGGGTGGCTACTTTGAAGAATTTCAAATATATTTTGATTTGTTTGACACTTTTTTGGTTACTACATGATTACATGTTGTTTTGATGTCAACACTATTATTCTACAATGTAGAAAAAGTGTAAAAAAAAGAAAGAAAAACCCTTGAATGAGTTGGTGTCGACTTCTGACTGGTACTGTACTTTCAGATATGTATCATATATGTAGTCATTACCTGATCATGTATGGATCCGTATTTCTCCCAAAAGTCATAATAAAAAAAAAAAATTCTTACATGATATATAATATACATCTTCATATGTCTGATTAAAAATGGACTAAAGCTGACTCATGATCAATGTCCAGCGCCCAAATTAAATTTACCTGTTCAGGTGCCAAAAATAATTGTGTTTCTTCACATGAAGGTGACATAGCTGAGCATACATTTGCACAATATTCAGTCGTAGACTACAAGGCACAGAAAAGCTAACATTGTCATTTTTAATCCAAAGCACATCTCTGCCATTTTTTTAAATGCAGCACAGCAAAGCCAAAGCTGCAATCACAACATGTTTTCTGTAAAGACGCAAATATAGGCCAATCTTTGCTAAAAATGTATTTTATTTAACAGAAAATACAAGTTGCACACAGTTGTTATGGGTGCAGATTGGGTCGTCAATGGCAGTCCCTCATAGTCCAGACCCAAGGTGCTGGTAGTGTTGGTCTGTGATCCACTCCAAACTGTTAATGCATAAATCAAAATTGTGTCAAATGGCAAGAAAATGTCATTTCACATAACCATACCGAAAAGGTAGCTACTCTACCTGTTTCATTCATGATGAGAAAACGAACTGAAACAAGCTAGCTAGCTAACCAAGTTGCCAGTTAGCAAACTAGCTTATTTTAACCAGTAATACAAAATACACTAAAACATTTAAAAAATGTTAGCTGTCACCTAGAGGATTAATAGGGGGTAAAATAAAAAAACATACTTGAAGGGAAGTAAATGTTATTTGTTATCTGGATAATCTCCTGAAGTCTCACCACAGTTTATTACCACTTAGCTGACAGTTCCAGACCCCCCCAGATACGGGAAAACCTGGAGGGGCTCTCGCTGTCTTATTTCATACCCACAGAGTTATAGCTGGGTCAGATCAAACATAGGATCCTTAACCTCTTTGTTTTTGTTAGGCACACATACATTCCTTCTTCCACAATGGTTATGATTTCCAATTTGCCCTTGTCCATGCTACATAACCTCTTTCTTATGAACTAACATTATTAACCAGATATAGTAAAACAGGGTAGAGTTTAATTAGTTATAGTTATAGTTAAATGTATACGTTGTTTAGTCATTATTCATAAAATTCATAACAGTTAGCTAGCTAGGCTACGAGTTAGCTTTTACTCCCCTATCAAGCCTAGCTAGCTAGCCCTACTGATTGCTGGCCAAATTAGCTAACGTTCTTGATTCTAGTTACTAAGATAAATAAAACATCTAAAATTATCTACTCTAACTTATTTGAAGTATTTTCTGAACAGCTTCTCACTTCTTTGTTTCTTCAGTTGTCAAGTCGACCACATACCGCTTACAAACTCATAAGTCAATAGCCGGCAATACCATGAATGATATCCGGAGGAATTTCATATTTGACAAATTATTGCTTTAAACTCAGAAATACATCAGAAATCATCTTTATTTTCAGCATATCAAGATCCGGATATGGACCTCAGCCAAGAGAAGCATATCTGGAATCAATATACTTTGTTATCAAGGAATATGTATGCATACAGTCAGTATTTGCTAACATGAAGAGAGAAAATAGGATATCACATACACTACATGACCAAAAGCATGCTCGTCAAACATTTCATTTCAAATTAATGGGCATTAATATGGAGATGGGTCCCCCTTTTGCTGCTGGAAATACCTCCACTCTTCTGGGAAGGCTTTCCACTTGATGTTGGAAAATTGCGTCGGGGACATGCTTCCATTCAGCCACAAGGGCATTAATGAGGTCGGGGACTTATGTTGGGAGATTAGGCCTGGCTTGTAATAGGCATTCCAATTCATCCCAATGGGGTTGAGGTTAGGGCTCTGTGCAGGCCAGTCAAGTTCTTATAAACCGATCTCGATAAAACATTTCTGTATGACCTTGCTTTGTGCACTGGGGCATTGTCAAGCTGAAACAGGAAAGGGCCTTGCCCAAACTGTTGCCACAACGTTTGAAGCACGGAATCATCTAGAATGTCATGGTATGCTGTAACATTAGGAATTCCCTTCACTGGAACTAAGGGGCCTAGCCAAACCCATGAAAAACAATCCCAGAGCATTGTTCCAAAGTTTACAGTTAGCACTATGCATTGGGGCAGGTAGCGTTCTCCTGGCATTAGTCAAACCCAGATGTCTGTCGGACTACCAGATGGTGAAGTGTGATTCATCACTCCAGAGAACGCGTTTCCAGTGCTCCAGTGTCCAATGGCAACGAGCTTTACACCACTCCAGCCGACGCTGGGCATGGTGATCTTAGGCTTGTGTGTGGCTGCTCGGCCATGGAAACTCACTTCATGAAGCTACTGACAAACAATTATTGTGCTGACTTTGCTTCCAAAAGCCGTTTGGAACTCGGTAGTGAGTGTTGCAACCAAGGACAGATGATTTTTATGCTCTATGTGCTTCTCCACTCGCCGATCCCATTCTGTGAGGTTGTGTGGCCTAACACTTTGCGGCTGAACCGTTGATGTTCCTAGATGTTTCCAAATCACAATAACAGCACTTACAGTTGACGGGGGAAAGCTATAGCAGGGCAGAGATTTGACGAACTGAATTGTTGGAAAGGTGGCATCCTATGACCGTGTCACGTTGAAAGTCACAGCTCTTCAGTGAGGCCATTCTACTGCCAATGTTTGTCTATGGAGATTGCATGTCTGTGTGCTAAATTCTATACACCTGTCAGCAACGGGTGTGGCTGCAATAGCAGAACACACCCATTTGTCAGGATATGATATAAATCCACAAAACATTAATTGGAAATGGTCTGTAATTCTCTAGAATATCAAAAACATGCCATGTGAAGATATCTCCTGATATGGACCCTTTTCGCCTAGTGCCTCATTGATTGAGACAGTAGTTGCAGTCAGTAGTTGTGCAGTTATGGTCAGTAGTTGTAGGCAGTATAGGGTGACCAGACGTCCCCGTTTTCCAGGGACAGTCCCCGTTTTTTGGTGGCCTGTCCCCGGCTGGAGCTGTCCCTGGAAATGTCCCGTTTTCATTTCAGAAATCTGGTCACCTTCAGTCAGTAGTTTTGTGGTTGTGGTCTGTAGTTGTGTGGTCAGTAGTAGCCAGTAGTTGTGTGGTCAATAGTTGTGTGATTGTGGTCAGTAGTAGCCAGTAGTTGTGTGGTTGGGGTGAGTTGTGGTCATTAGTGGTCAGTAGTTGTGGTCCATAGTGGTGTGGTTGCAGTCAGTAGTTGTGTGGTTGGGGTGAGTTGTGGTCATTAGTGGTCAGTAGTTGTGGTCCATAGTTGTGTGGTTGCAGTCAGTAGTTGTGTTTGGTAGTTGTGTGGTCGGCGTTATGCAGTGTAATGTTAGACAAATGCAAAAGTAGGGCAGTGCTGTTTTCCTTCATTCATTTTCTACATGCTGTGTCTGCTTGTTTAAGGTCCATCAAAAATTGCAGTCCGTGTTGAAATCGGAGAAAACAAATGATGGTTCTGAGAATGAGTATCCATAGCAACGGACATGAGAGCTGTTAGCTGACGTTAATTAACTAGTTACTTTCCATCACTCAACTCCGATAAGCAGCTTTTATTTTTTATTGGTAAAAGCGAATTTTGTTCCAATTTTTTTATTTAAACAGCAGAGAAGTGGACAAAGATTTCATATACTCTATGTTTTAGTCTAACTTGTTGGGGGAGTGGTCAAACGGCAGTTGTTTCTAAGAGTTCACAGAAAATGTTATTGATGCGGTTACTAAAACAGCTGTAACTTTGATCTATAAGAGATATTTTTGTTTAGACGACAGATTTGAATAGCAGATAAGTAGACAAATATGTCATGGCCAATAACTTGTCTAACTTGTTGGGAAAGTGGTCAAAATGTCAGCGGTTTATAAAAGAAGTTAGAGGAAATGGCTGACTCGGTTAGCTAAACAGCTGTATCGTTTGATCAGTATAAGATATTTTTGTTCCGAGTTCAGATTTGATAAGCAGAAAAAGATTTCATACGCTCTAACTTTTTGTCTCAGTTGTTGGCAAAGTGGTCAACGTAACTGATATGTTTCAAAAGTTGTGTGGTTGCCTTTACAGTAAATGGAAGTGATAATGTCACACTTGGGAGATTTAGAACGTTGGAAAGTCCTATGAAAGTGAAGATGGACAAAAAGGACCAAGTTGTATACCAGCAACTCAATCCATTCCCGTAAACACAATGTCAAGTTTGAGTGGCTTTTTTTGGTTTACACGGTGTAAGAGGAATTAGGTGCTAAAGCAAAACTAGAAGAAAAATAATAAGTAGTATGTCAAATATTTAAAGTGGGGACTTTTGCTTCGCAAGCACCATTAATAAATTGCATGAATTACTGCACAATGCGATCAGTTAACAGTTCTAAACATGTATTTTTATTCTATGCGCTGTCCGGAGCCGCTGAGCTGGAGGAACGAGGTATTAATCCTGCTGTAGGATTCATTGCAGCCAGTATGTCAAACGAACTACTAAAATGAACGAGTCACTCTGAAAAATGAATCATGACTCTCAAGTCAGTAAAAATAGTCTTTCAAAAAGAATGAATCGTTCTCAAACTGCACATCACTACTCTGAACCACAAAAAAAAGTATTTTACTTGATTCAAGATAGTGTAGTTAGACAAAGCAAGGAACGTACATTTCTAAATGGGATGTCGTTTTTGAGGGGGATTTGCTGCTGTTGTTGGTAAGTAATGCATCTTGCTAGCTTCTAAAACAACTTACTCAACCTTTAATTTCTCCTTTTACTGAACGTGCTTCTGCAGGCACTTCCACAATCTCATTAGTAATTAACACAGGTGCGTCACCGTAATTAAAGGTCTAATTCTGGACAGAATTCTTGCAAATGACGTGGAAAGGCTTAATTTGTGCTAATTACATGATACATTGATTTGATTAAAGTTAGCAACACTTGGTTTACTGACCTCTTGAGAAGGTACATTTATCCTTTAAATGTCAAGGGCAAAAATAGAATAACATGATATAAAAATGCTTATTTAGATTTTTTTAAATGTACAGAATTAAGATGCAATGGCATCTCAGAAAAATATATAGTGTATATGTAGTGAGCTCATGTCAAATTAAGAAAGTATTGATTGTAGGCAACCAAAGCCTATCAAAGTTCGAATAAAAAAGATTCCAAAGCATCTGTGGAAAGAATTAACAATCATTTTTGGCAGAGAAACAATGCGCATTTCACTTTTTAAATTATAATAACTAAAAGGCATGTCTGAAACTGAAGCCATGGGCAAGATGTTTAATCAAACTATGTCACGTTGACTTTTATTAGTATACCATACTTTTAATTATGTTAATCGGATAATTTGTTAATTAATTTATTACCCTCCCCCGCGCATCACACAGCTCTCTCTTACACACAGCTTACACATGTTCAAAGACACACACTTATTTATTTACCTGTGAAGTTCTTGAACAACCATGAGATCATAAATGTTTTAATAACTGTTAGTTGCATGTGTATATCAATCAATCACATTTATTTATAAAGCCCTTTTCACATCAGCAGATGTCACTAAGTGCTATACAGAAACCCAGACTAAAACCCCAAACAGCAAGCATTGCATATGTAGGAGCACGGTGGCTAGGAAAAACTCCATAGAAAGGAAGGAACCTAGGAAGAGAGGAACCAGGCTCTGATGGGTGGTCAGTCCTCTTCTGGCTGCGCAGAGTGGAGATAAGAGTACATGGCCATTTAAGGCCAGATTCTTCTTCAAGATGTTCATAGATGACCAGCAGGATCAAATAATAATCACAGTGGTTGAAGAAGGTGCAACAGGTACCTTAGGAGTAAATGTCAGTTGCCTTTTTGTAGCCGAGCATTGAGGTCCAGAAAGCAGGTGCGGTCTAGAGAGAGTCGAAAACAGTAGGTCCGGGACAATGTTGCGTGCCCGGTGTACAGGTCAGGGTTCCCTAGACCAGGCAGAACAGTTGAAACTGGAGCAGCAGCACAACCAGGTGGACTGGGGACAGCCAGGAGTCATCAGGCCAAGTTGTCCTGAAGCTTGATTCTAGGGCTCAGGTCCTCAGGCTAATAGAGAAAGAGAAATGTTGTTTAACACCTAACCTTTTTTGTGCGTCTACTTCACAGATATCATCTAATAGACCTAAATAATAAAGGTTTGCTGCATTAAAGTCCAAACGGCATATAGTGACATTATGTGGGGAAGAAAAGATGTAAGTAGACCTACAGTTGTGGCCAAAAGTTGAGAATGACAGAAATATTAATTTTCACAAAGTCTGCTGCCTCAGTTTGTATGATGGCAATTTGCATATACTCCAGAATGTTATGAAGAGTGATCAGATGAATTGCAAAGTCCCTCTTTGCCATGCAAATGACTGAATCCCCCAAAAACATTTCCACTGTATTTCAGCCCTGCCACAAAAGGACCAGCTGACATTGTGTCAGTGATTCTCTCATTAACACAGGTGTGAGTGTTGACGAGGATAAGGCTGGAGATCCCTCTGTCATGCTGATTGAGTTCGAATAACAGACTGGAAGCTTCAAAAGGAGGGTGGTGCTTGGAATCATTCCTCTGTCAATCATCTTCCTCTGTCAACCATGGTTACCTGCAAGGAAACACGTGCAGTCATCGTTGCTTTGCACAAAAAGGGCTTCACAGGCAAGGATATTGCTGCCAGTAAGATTGCACCTAAAGCAACCTTTTATCGGATCATCGAGAACTTCAAGGAGAGCGGTTCAATTGTTGTGAAGGCGGCTTCAGGGAGCCCAAGAAAGTCCGGCAAGCGCCAGGACCATCTCCTAAAGTTGATTCAGCTGCAGGATCGTGGCACCACCAGTACAGAGCTTGCTCAGGAATGGCAGCAGGCAGGTATGAGTGCATCTGCACGCACAGTGAGGTGAAGAATTTTGGAGGATGGCCTGGTGTCAAGAAGGGCAGCAAAGAAGCCACTTCTCTCCAGGAAAAACATCAGGGACAGACCGATATTCTGCAAAAGGTACAGGGATTGGACTGCTGAGGACTGTGGTAAAGTAATTTTCCTCTGATGAATCCCTTTTCCGATTGTTTGGGGCATCCGGGAAAAAAGCTTGTCCGGGGAAGACAAGGTGAGCGCTACCATCAGTCCTGTGTCATGCCAACAGTAAAGCATCCTGAGACAATTCATGCGTTGGGTTGCTTCTCAGCCAAGGGAGTGGGCTCACTCACACTTCTGCCTAAGAACACAGCCATGAATAAAGAATGGTACCAACATATCCTCTGAAAGAAACTTCTCCCAACCATCCAGGAACAGTTTGGTGATGAACAATGCTTTTTTCAGCATGATGGAGCACCTTGCCATGAGGCAAAAGTGATAACTAAGTGGCCCGGGGAACAAAACATCAATATTTTGGGTCCATAGCCAGGAAACTCCCCAGATCTTAATCCCACTGAGAACTTGTTGTCAATCCTCAAGAGGAGGGTGGACAAACAAAAACCCATAAATTCTGACATGCTCCAAGCATTGACTATGCAAGAATGGGCTGCCATCAGTCAGGATGTGGCCCAGAAGTTAATTGACAGCATGCCAGGGCGGATTGCAGTGGTCTTGAAAAAGAAGGGTCAACACTGCAAATATTGACTCTTTGCATGAACTTCATGTAATTGTAAAAAAGAAGCCTTTGACACCTATGAAATGCTTGTAATTATACTTCAGTATTCCATAGTAACATCTGACAAATATCTAAAAGACACTGAAGCAGCAAACTCTGAAAAGTAATATTGGTGTCATTCTCAAAACTTTTGGCCACGACTGTACAGTCTTTACCCGCTGTTCCTGACAAACTATCAGCTATCAATGCTAAGCTACTCCAGTCGAACTGATCTTCAGTCACTAAATCCACTGTGATCCCAAACCTGTCAATGCATAACACAAGTCCTCCAATTTAAAACATCTATTCTAAAGCTAAGACTACCCTCCATTACTGAAAAACATGCTGACATGTTCCAAGTCAGAATCGTTTTTGTTCAGATGCCGGTCACAAAATGTTATGTCATCATGACATGTTGGACATATTTAAAAAGCAACTGGTATCAGACAGGTTTACTTATTTTTTTCTTGAGATTAGAAGTCATGTTTTAGTCAATTTTTGATGCAAAGTAATTTGACCTTTTCCATTACTCTTGTGCCATGCATGCACTCTTTAAAAATACCATGCATATACTACAAGCAATATACAAAAATGCACATAAGTGCAAATGTATATTGCAAATGGATGTTGTTTCACATCTTAGATTATATGATAGATGAAAGGACAAATTTAGGCTAATAGAAAAACAATCAGATAAGTCAAATAAGAAAAAAGTGTAATGGGTATATCCATTTGAATTCAATCTCTTTTACATATTTGCCCAGTGTAGGTGCTCTGAAAGGGAATTTTTGGACCAATTTTTTATTTTTTGTCCTCATATTCGCATATGTTGTATGTTATACCCTATTTTACATAATCTGAGGTTTTTGTGTTGTGCTCACCATCAGTTGAGACACAACATGCTCTTGAATAGAGGGTGGGGTCAACTTTCAAATGGTAGCACAAATATGGTTTGAGGTCCACACGTCAGAGAATGGGACTGTTGTTTTAAATTATACTGTCAATCCTCTATAGAAATCTATTGAAATCGTAGAAATAACGATAATAGAATAGACACGCCCAATTAGGTTGACATCCGATGGTGGGTGGACCGGAGGCCATCTTTGTGGTAGTAATTAGAAGATACAATTTAAATTCAATTTACATTTCAATGGTGTACCAGCTAAATTGCAGTGGTCTGAAGGGATATGTCAATTCTAAGAATTCTATTTATATGATTGAAATAACACCCATACTGTATTCAAGAGCATATTGTCTCTCAACTGATGGCAGGCACAACACAAAAACCTCAGATGTAAAGTAGGGTCTAAAACATATGCAAATATTTAAAACATGAGTGTACATGTATTTAGATAATTGAAAAAAAAGTCTTCATTTTTATAAAACTACATTGAACAAAAATGTAAAAGCAGCATGTAATGTGTTAGTCCCATGTTTCATGAGCTGAAATAAGAAGCTGATTAAACAGCATGATCCTTACATAGGTGCACCTTGTGCTGGGGACAATAGGCCACTTTAAAATGTGCAGTTGTCACAACACAATGCCACAGATGTCTCATGTTGAGGGAGCGCACAATTGGCATGCTGACTGCAGGAATTTCCATTTAGCGCTGTTGACAGATCATTTTATGTTAATTTCTCTACCATAAACTGAGGCATTTGGTAGTGCAACCAACAGGCCTCACAACCGCAGACCACGAGGGGGGAGTGGCCTGCACCCCTGCCCAGTCATGTGAAATCCATACATTAGGGCCTAATTTATTAATTTAAATGGACTGGTTTCCTTATATGAACTGTAACTATAAAATCTTTGAAATTGTTGCATTTCATATTTTTGTTCAGTATATATTTTTAAAGAAATTATAAAATAGTTTGAAAGCTTTTAAATAATATCAAACTCAACCGTTTATCTTTTCCAGTGATGAAGACAGATGTCTCATGGGGCATGCACAACAGGTCAAATTTGAGCACCTTTATCTCCTGAATGTTTTGGCATTCAGGTCCAAAATAACTTTCTGACCCATTCTTCCACGAGCAAACATATATGGAAAGGTTTGTTTAATTCAAAAGGGATGTTGTCAAAAAAATTACTGAATTTAAATGGGTTTACCCTAATCATATATCCTGAGACAAAGAGGACCAGGTCAGATGAGGACTTTAAACACTGAGGTGAGAACAGAGGAATCAAATGCAGAGAAAGGAGGAGTATCTGCTTGCTATAAAGAAAGTGAGTGGGTTGGTTGGCTGGCAGAAATGTTGCTCTGTAACCCTCTCCGTTCCTTCAGCTACATTATGTGAATTAACTTAACAGGAGAAAACAAATCCCTGTTCTAACTACCTGTACATTTCCCATAAGGAACTGGACAGGCAATGTGAAGAGGTAGGCTCATTTGGTCTTCCCTCAAATTGCAATTTAAGTAAAGCATGCTGGATGCCTAACAAGGATTTGTTTTCACATTTAATGTAGATGAAGGCACGAAGAGGATTAAATAAAGAACTCTCAGTAAGCACCTGAGACATTTTGCTGTGTCAGACTACCCCCTGCCAACCTTTTGCAAGCACAAGAGAAAATGCAGTTCTGTTCCATTGAGGAAAGCGCCCGCATCTGGCAGATGGTCAGAATATAAGCCTATGCCCCACCATAAACCAAAAGAGCAACAGTGAAAATAGTAGCAAAATGTCTCAGGTATAAATGCCTACTAAGTGCTTTTTTTCTCCTGTCCGTTCCTTCATCTACATTTATGAAATGTGAAATTAAATCCCTGTTAGACATCCAGCATGCTGTACTTTTCCCATTGAAATTCAATTTCAATTCAATAATTGAAAAGTAATTAATTTTAAATTCTTGAGATTGAATTTCAATTCACTTTAATTTACCCTACATTAATTTACCCTAATTTACCCTACATAAAAGGTATGCTGTTCATAGCTTACCTACACCTGAATAGCCTACTGACAGAATAACCTAAAATAGTCCTACCCCTTAGCCTGGCTCTTTGAATGTAGACAGGTCTATGTTCCACAGCATTTTTGTTGGAATTATGTTTTACTGTAAGAAAATAAACATATCAAAAACAACAGAAATGCTTATCCTTTGCAATAATCCATTAAAGGACATGAACAGTCAATCATGCTTTTCATTAAATTGGGTGATATTTGATGGAAACCAGATCAAAGAAATTCTCTGGAGATGATTTTACTGCAACACTGCATCCAAGTTGCTACATTTGCTGTCAGTCAAGGCAAGCTCATCAATTTAAGCTCCCTGCCCACTGTCTGTTTTTTGTATAGTATTTTACCCCCGTTTCCTACCCAATTTCATGATTGCGATCTTGTCTCATTGCTGCAACTCCCCAACAGGCTTGGGAGAGGCGAAAGTTGAGTCATGTGTCCTCTGAAACATGACCCATCAAACCATGCTTCTTAACACCTGCTCCCTTAACCCGGGAAGCCAGCTGCACCAATGTGCTGGAGGAAACACCATTCAACTGACAACCGAGGCAGCCTGCAGGCACCCAGCCCGCCACAAGGAGATGCTCGAGCGCGATGAGCCAAGTAAATCCCCCGGCCAAACCCTCCCCTAACCCGGACGACACTGGACCAATTGTGCGCCGCCCTATGGAACTCCCAATCGGTAATAACACAGCCTGGGATTGACGCCACGACACTGCGATGCAGTACCTTAAACCGCTGCGCCACTCGGGAGGCCTCAGCCTGTTTCAAACGTCCTGGTAGTTAGCAATGAGAGAAAAAATACTTATCAAAATGAATGTTAAGCACCTTTAAGCCATTTGAAGCTAAAGAGTCATGTCCATTGGCCAGTCTTGTTCTTTGGGTCTGGAATTTTCCCATGCAGGATATGCCCCTCATATGTTACTTTGCATACAGACAAGAAGTGTGAATTGCCTTTTTACAATATTAAAGTGAATGTCTTCATATGGCTTACTGCGGACCTGTGGGGCAGGCTATTTGCCTTGTTGATGCCTTCGTGCATACATTCAATGCGACATTCAGATACGCCCAAATTCGGTACGGCACTGTCGCTTTATTGAAAGTGGGGGCGTGGCAATTAGCAGTGGGTGTTGAATGGGACTGTGAAGTCCCCCAAAACAAAATGTTCATAATTCCAGTTTATTATGTGCTTTGCTATTTACGTTATTTAGATAACATAAATAGCACAACTCTCTTATATGCTTAATCGTGTATTAAACTGAAATATGTGTGCATCGCCATCTTTATTAAGGGACAATGTTGCCCGTGCAAGTATGATAACTTCCAACGAACTAAATTAAATATTGGATGTCCAAATATAAATGCCCATTTCAAAGATATTACACTGAATTGTGTAGGTTGTTTTGAAGTCAAAACGCACGTTTATCTAAGTCCAATGTGCATTAATTGATAGCGGTTCTATACCAGTCGCCATGTTTGTTTTGGGTGACGCCAAATGCTGTTTTCCTCCCCTTTTGGTTGTCAAGAAGATGGCAGCTTCCAGGCAGGCATGAGAGGGAATACTTCTTAACAAATCGAATGAATTTGGGCTAGTGATTCATGAGTAGACACCCAAATCGTCTTATTGGAAATAGTACACCGAAATAAGTAAGTAATATGTCTTATGGATGTCAGATTTTGTAAATATAGGTGTTTTGTTGTGGCGAACTGTACGGCCATTTTTCTTGAGGGAGCTTAAAAGTAGGCCGATTTTCGAAAAGATGGCTGATTCCAGAGACGGCATGATAAATAACAACACTTTATTTGAAATGTTACATATTGAATTACATTTCACTGGCTATATAATGCATTTATATTTTATCTAACTATTGTATGTAATTGGTAAAGGACGCTGTGCTAATAAGCTTGCCATGCTAACCTTGTGAGTTTGCTGGCTACGATAGTCTATTAGCCATAACTCTGTAGTGCATGCGCGGGTTTCTAATTGATGTGTTGTGAAAGTTTCAGATTTCACGTGGTATTGTGCATCTGAGAAATTACATTCGATTCCACTTGAAAGATGTATGCAATTGTAATGCAAAGCAGAGGTGGCGATAGATTGAATGAATGTGACAAATATGGCGACTCCCAGAGAAGCGTGAAAATCGCAATCCACAAACGGGTCTAATTGCAAATGCTTTTCGTGTATTATTAGTGGTACACTTGATCCACATATTTAGTAATATGACTGTAGTGGGATATGGCTAGTACACCTGCTTGTTGAAGCAGTAGGTTAACGCTTAATTTAACACACGTATGTCTTTCATTTGTCTTCTCTTCCGCCATTTTTCAGACTGGCGGAGGTTTGTTTGGTTGTTATACAAGATGGCGGCTCCCATAGTGGCACTTTAGGGTCGCTTCAAAGCTTTAACTGCAAGGTCCAAACGTATTAAAAAAAATCTAAGGACGCGTAATATAACTTGTATGCTTTGAGTTGTGATGTCGAATACATTTTATCTTTAGAGTGAGTAGCTATTAGGTGTATCATAATTCATTATTATAATTGCCGGCTTTTTGCGAAACGTCAGGAAAATGGCGACTTCCCTGGAGTTTACAATTACAATATTATTTTTTTCAAATGCACGCTATCAATGCATCGGGTTTGGGCCCAACATTCGATTGCACCTGCAGTTTTCACTCTGCACAATTTGTTATAGTTTTATCCTCACTTCGCAAGTACAAATAGACTTGATCAGAACTTGTCATCAATCTTGTTTTGGAGTTCTCGTTTTTTTGTTTAAACAACCCTTTTTTCCCTGAAGAGGACATGACTGGTTCAGCTCTACAGCCACGATGGAAGCGGGTACTGGGATGGTCTGGCCCTGTCCCTCGGCCCAGACATGGTCACAGAGCCGTTGCTATAAAGGAATTGATGGTTGTTTTTGGAGGAGGAAATGAAGGAATTGTGGATGAGTTGCATGTCTACAACACAGGTAAGATAACTTCACCATGCAGCCGAATCTGCATATTGCTAACTCTCCATACACTAATCCATACACTAATTTATTTGATATTAGAAATTACTGTAGGAGATGCGTCATTCTACGTTAACTTTTTTCTTCTTCTAATCCGATGGCCCCTCTATATGTTGCATTCGCCCGCTGTTGTCAGCAGCCTGCTTTGTGTAGTGTGCTGGAGATCAGATTTCGAGATGTAGTCTGACATTACCTGACAAACTGTCGCCGCCTAGTGGCAAAGAACGGAAAGCGCACAAATGAAAATGGCGCGCTAAAATAAAATGGACGACAGGAGCACTGTTTTGAACACTCAATTATTGGATGCATTCAATTTCTGTTCACTTTATTGTACTGATATTGTCCCGAGTTACAAATGTAGTCCTTTCAACATTTTGTTCCAAAGAAACACTTATGTAGTCAACATGCACAGTTATAAGTCTTAAATTATTATTATATGTTACGTTTTTGAGAGCGCAATGACGTTACACAGTTGAAATTTCAGTTGACGTTTTTAAACTTTGGGTTATGCAGATAAAAGTACAATGCATAGAACATACACTTCTCATGTGACACTTTCAAACAAGATGCATGCTACATTTGTCAGAGATGCTTGGAACATGCTTGATTAAATATTTACTCAAAAGAGCATTTGCTTCACATCATAGGCCTACCCAGCACTTGACCACCCAACAATGTCTATCTGTCTATACACAGACTAACCTCTATTTATTTAATCTAGCAACAAACCAATGGTTTATCCCTGCGGTTCGTGGTGATATTCCCCCTGGATGTGCTGCATATGGTTTTGTTTGTGATGGCACCCGGCTTCTGGTGTTTGGTGGAATGGTGGAATATGGAAAATACAGCAATGATCTCTATGAGCTACAGGTAATGGAATGCTTACACCACATTCTTGCTATAACATTGGTAGAGCTAAAGCCAGGGGTAAATGGCTGTCTTTAAGTACTTATAAATAGATTATGATTAATGGATTACAGCATGCTATCATCTTTTGCATATGCTTTTTTTTGTTCAGGCCAGCAGATGGGAATGGAAAAAGTTGAAAGCTAAGACTCCCAAAAATGGCCCACCCCCTGTCCTCGACTTGGCCACAGTTTCTCGCTGGTGGGTAACAAGTGCTACTTGTTTGGAGGACTGGCTAATGACAGCGAGGACCCCAAAAACAACATCCCCAGGTACGGATGCCTTAAGAAGGAGATGTGAAATGTGACCAGTGGGGTAATGGGATAAATGATTATGTGGAATGGAAGCAAACAGAGATTTTGTCGTAAGCAATTTGAAATACTTTCTGACTGAAATCTCTATTTTGTAACTAGATACCTGAATGATCTGTACACCCTGGAGCTTCGTGCTGGCTCCAGTGTTGTGGGCTGGGATATACCAATTACTTATGGTGTTTTGCCACCTCCTCGCGAGAGCCACACTGCCGTAGTGTACACAGAAAAGGACAGCAAGAAATCTCGCCTGATCATCTATGGAGGGATGAGTGGCTGTCGTCTAGGAGATCTATGGACACTTGACATCGGTAGGCTCCTGAGTTAACAGTATTACCATATTATTGTATATAATCACTTTTTGTCTCTTATTCGCATAAATCAGTCTAGTCGGTGTATTATCTAAATTATCCTGCTCTGTCTGCAGACACCCTGACCTGGACTAAGCCTTCAGTGAATGGCACAGCACCTCTGCCCAGGAGTCTTCACTCTGCCACCACCATCACAAACAAGTGAGATCTCTCTGAAATTATAAAAATGATATTATGATCATTTAGATCTCTTTATATCTCAATTGGTTAAATCTCTCGGCAGTAGCCTATTTTTGATGACTGCTTGATTCTCATCTCTTTGTCTACCTCATTGTAGGATGTTTGTGTTTGGGGGGTGGGTTCCCCTGGTTATGGATGATGTGAAGGTGGCCACACATGAGAAGGAATGGAAGTGCACAAACACACTGGCCTGCCTAAATCTTGGTTCGTCTCTCCGTTTTCAGTTATTGGTGCTACTACTGCATTAAACCTTACACACTGATTGTTTCTCTAGATTTGATTTGTGTATTATGAATTGATCGACTCCAACAAACTCAGTCTGAGTGAACATTCATTGGTAAATGGCAGTGTCACCTGGTGGTCAAGTTTTATATTACTGTCAAAAAATCAAATGCAAACCTCATGTTTCTTTTTACCACAGACTCCATGGCCTGGGAATCAGTGGTGATGGATACTCTGGAGGACAATATCCCAAGGGCCCGGGCAGGACATTGCTCTGTGGCCATCAACTCTAGGTTGTATGTCTGGAGTGGCCGTGACGGTTACCGTAAAGCATGGAACAACCAAGTCTGCTGTAAAGACCTCTGGTACCTTGAAACAGGTGAGTCAACTCCTATTTTCTCATTTACTCTGGTAAAGCAAGCCCACAGTATTTGCTCAACTGTGCTCTTGGTGAGGCTTTCTCTGCTTCTGTTGATATGTGACCATTTTATGTTTTGGTTACAGAGAGGCCACACGCTCCCTCGAGAGTGCAGCTAGTCCGTGCCAACACCAACTCCCTGGAGGTAAGCTGGGGCGCTGTGTCCACTGCAGACACCTATCTGCTGCAGCTACAAAAGTACGACATTCCTGCTGCCACTGCTGTGACCTCGCCGGCCCTCAATGCCGCCACCTCTCTGCAAGGGAACTTGCCTAAGGGCCCAGCCACAGCTGCTCCCTCTGCTCAGAACCTACCACACACAGGTATCACTATTGTGCCCCAGGCTTCTTCCCCTACAATCCTTCCCAACATTCCCAGAAGCCCGCTGGCTGCCTCCACAGCTCATGGGCCAGGTAAAACCATGGATGTCCTACTTGTTAAGTGGAGGTTGTTTGTACCATTTTATGGACTATTGTCACAGTTTTCGTTGTTCATCTTTACAGCCCATTGTATTTTGATAACCGTATACCAAATGGTATGTAAAAAGCAGACCTCGAAGGCTCTATACACTGAGCAGGTTTTCTGTTGTTTTGACAGCTATCTTGAAGGTTGCAGCGCCTCCGTCTGGCACGGGTACCTCCCTTGTCACTGTGCGACCCAACCAGGCTGGGAAATCCCCTGTCACTGTGACATCACTTCTTCCAGGAGTTCGCATGGTTGTTCCTGCCCAGACCGCCCAAGGAACAGTATGGACAATTGTGAAATGGTTTTGTTATTCAAGGATAAAAAGTTGTCTCGAGAGTAATGCCAAGAGTATTGTCTCACTCGGGACTGTTTGTTTTTCTTTTAGCCAGTCGGCAGCAGCCCTCAGATGAGTGGCATGGCAGCTTTGGCTGCAGCTGCAGCAGCCACACAGAAGATCCCACCCTCTTCAAGCACTGTACTCAACATTCCAGCAGGTGCCACCCTTGTCAAAACCATGGCTGGCTCCACCACAGTCAAAATGGCATCTCCTCTCATGGTAAGACCCTCTCATGGTAAGACTCATCTAATATCAGTCTGTTAAAAAAAATAATGAAACT
This sequence comes from Oncorhynchus masou masou, assembly GCF_036934945.1. NCBI lineage: Eukaryota > Metazoa > Chordata > Actinopteri > Salmoniformes > Salmonidae > Oncorhynchus > Oncorhynchus masou. The sequence goes on along the minus strand of NC_088217.1, from coordinate 46,103,948 downwards.
CAATGGCAGAATGTATGGGTTTGTCAGGTAGTCTCTGTCATGGCCCAGTTTAGAATTTACACCCGTAGTAACACAGTTTGTATTTTCTACTTCCAGGTTAGTAACCCAGCCACTCGCATGCTGAAGACAGCTGCAGCTCAGGTGGGCACAGCGACCGTATCGTCACCCAACTCGCCCAACAGACCTATCATCACTGTGCACAAGTCGGGCACGGTTACCGTAGCCCAGCAACACCAGGTGGTTACCACCATGGTGGGAGGAGTCACCAAGACCATCACCCTGGTCAAGAGCCCCCTCACAATGGGAGGCAGCGGCACTTTGGTGAGAGAACTAGACAGTCTTACAGGACACGGAGGGGAGGGAATACAGGCAGAAGGTTGTGAGAAATGTCTCTCCTTATACAAGATCTCGCTCCTTAAGAATTTGATATGCATGCTGTGAACTGAGAAATAGTTTCACACTTTGGCTAGTTTTTTGTTGTTGTCCCCCACCCGTATCAGATGAATCTTATATGGCCTAGGCATGAACCCGTGATAGAAGATGTGGCTGTGGAAACCTCCAAGATAAGGAACAGCTTGAGTTCATAGATCTGCACGACTGTCAGGGTCAGTTAGATTGGCTGTACTCACAGTTCAGCCGTACTCCGTTCAGTTGTCCACATGACACTGATCTCCTGGCGCCAAATACTGTGATGTTTTCTGGTGACTCATAAACTTGAGTCTCTCTCCTATGTCAGCAGATCTCCAACCTTGGCAAGATGATGTCTGTGGTACAAACCAAGCCAGTGCAGACATCGGCTGTTACAGGCCAGGCTTCCACTAACCCTCTCACACAGTTCATACAGGTCAGCTATCTGCATGAGAGCAGGAGGAGGTAGTAGCTAAAACTCCATGGGCAGGCTCAGCCTGCTTTCAGTTGATCATGTTCATAATCCACTTTGTCTCCCGTAGACCAAGGGTTCTCTCCCTGCCGGCACCATACTGAAGCTGGTGACCTCAGCGGACGGCAAGCCCACCACCATCATCACCACATCCCAGGCGGGAGGAACTGGGAACAAACCCACCATCCTGAACATCAGCGGCATGTCGCCCACCACAACCAAACAGGGTACCACCATCATCAAGACCATCCCTATGTCTGCTATTATGACCCAGCCTGGAGCCACAGGTCAGAACCCACTGGCTTCATGTTTCAGGGACAATTCAGCACAATACAAGAGGACCATATGCTGACAGTTTGTTTTGTTGCTAACAGTGACCAGCAGCACAGGGAAGACGCCCTATACCATCATCAGCACCAAGATGATGACCACTGGCACTCCAGGCAAAATCATCACTACCATGCCCAAGCTTGGCACTGCAACTGGCCAGCAAGCGCTGACACAGGTACCTCACAGAAATGATGACCCTTACAACCTCTTGTAGAATATGCATATATATGTTTATGCATAATATTTATAGGCTATGTGAAACAATTTGAGATGTTTCAGTTTTGACATTGATGCCTTTTTTAACTTTTAAATGTCACATGGCATTTTATATTTAGTTACATTTGATAAATATCATACGGCTAAGTACAGCAGTGTTTGGAGCAGTTGAAATGCATGCATACCTCGGGACTATATTTGAATCTTCTCTGATTAGTGCTACCAATAGCTGTATCAAATGTCTTGCCCCAGTGGAAGAGTGTAATAGTGCCCCCTAGCTTCTCAATTATTATTTTACCTCCCCCTTGGTTTTTATAGGTGGTTTTGAAGGGAGCCCCGGGCCAACCTGGCACCATTCTGCGCACTGTACCCATGGGTGGAGTCAGACTCGTCACCCCAGTCACGATGTCTTCTGTCAAGCCCAATATAACTACACTGGTCGTCAAGGGAACAACTGGTATGGATAACATTTTCATAATTACAAATAGGTGCTGTCTGTTCAATTCATAAGTATGCGGCTAAAAACAAAATCACGCATAGTTCCAGCTGTCTGCCCCTTGTTGAGTTAGTACTTTGTTCGTTCCCCTAGGTGTCACCACCCTGGGGACTGTCACAGGGACAGTCTCCTCCAGTCTGGCAGGGAGCATTGTAGCCAGTTCCAATGCCTCTCTGGCAACTCCAATCACCACCCTTGGCACCATCGCCACCCTGTCCAGCCAAGTTATCAACCCCACTGCCATCACTGTGTCAGCAGCCCAGACCAGTCTGACCACAGCTACTACCCTTTCCGCTTCCACCATGGTAAGCCGACTGTGCTATTCTTTAATACAGATATGTAGCTATAGCTCCAATTATGTCATTGGGACATGAAGTGTCATGCTGTACAATGTGGATAACTTTTTGATTGGGTTTTCTCCATCATAATCCATACCTGATGTGCTCTCATTGCAGTCAGCAAACCAGCCTACCCAGGTGACTCTCATCACCACCCCCAGCGGGGTTGAGGCCCAGCCAGTGCAGGACCTGCCTGTGTCCTTCCTGGCCTCCCCCACCTCTGAGCAGCCCTCTTCCACTGAGGTCGGGGATGTCCCTGGCACTGTCACCATGGTCTGCTCCAACCCCCCCTGTGAGACCCACGAAACAGGAACCACCAACACCACAACCACAGCCTCCTCCGATATAGGTGGGGTGCAGAGGGTCTGCTCCAACCCCCCCTGTGAGACCCACGAGACGGGCACCACCAACACCACAACGACCGCCTCCACCAACATGGGCGGGGCAATGAGGGTTTGTACAAGCCCTCCATCAGAGACCCACGAGATGGGCACCACTAACACCTCAACCATCACCCACTCCATCATGGGGTCTAACCAAATGGGCACTGTCCAGAGTAGCTCATCTTCTCACCCCCCCATCTCTGTCCTCTCCCCCTCAGACGACCACCTCTTCTTCCCCCGGAACCGCCACAGGCAACCAGGGACCAGAGAACCTGAGCACCGGCACCACATTCACCCCCACCACGGCATGCTCCAACATGGGCTCAGCCCAAACCGGAACTGTGCAGAGTTCCAAGCCAGCCGTGGGCTCTACGATGTGCTTAATCCCACCCTGCGAGACACATGAAACAGGCACAACCAACACTGCCACTCAGTCCTTGTCCAGCATGGGTAATGGGCAGACTGGCACTCTACAGAGGGTGTGCTCAAACCCACCCTGCGAGACTCACGAAACTGGGACCACCAGCACCCCGTCCCAGGCCAGCTCAAACATGGCCGGGAACCAGACAGGGACGGCGCAGAGGGTGTGTTCCAACCCCCCCTGTGAAACCCACGAGACTGGCACCACCAACACGGCAACTACTGCCACAGGTATACCTTTAGAATAGATACTGTTTTTTAAATGGTTTTATTTTAATGTTTAGGGCTATATTTAATGCCATGTGTTTCCTACAGCAGATGGAGCAGACAGTGCCACCAGCAGTACAGAGACTCCTTCCACCACTGCATCAGAAACAACCCCAGCCACCATCCAGAGCAGAGCCATCACTACTGTGACTCAGTCCACACCAGCCCCGGGGCCCTCAGTACCTGTAAAGAAACCCCTAACTGAACTGACAATGCTTTGACAGTCTATACTCTACTGATAGCATAACAATTGTGGAATTGCTGGTGTAAGAGTTTAGTTCAGAATTACTCACTGACATGGTTAGGCAAATTATCAGCAACTCATGCCCAAAATCAATAATGTATGGAAATAATTGATTCATCTTGTCCATTTTGAGAATTTGCACTCATTCATTTCTACCCTTTTTATCTCCAGTCCATTTTGTCGATCACTGAGGGTGCTGCTGGTTCCACAGAAGAGCCCATGCAGACAGACGCGGCCACGGAGGGGGGAGAGACAGCTATGGAGACTGGGCTGTCCCCAGAGCTGTCAGAGGGACAGATGGGGACAGGTCTGTCTGCAGAGGAGCTGGCTGTGACCGCAGCGGCGGAGGCAGCGGCGCAGGCTGCAGCCACAGAGGAGGCCCAGGCCCTGGCCATTCAGGCAGTCCTCCAGGCAGCACAGCAGGCAGTCATGAGTAAGTATGGCCCTCAGTTTGGCAGTGTATTACCAGGCAATTGTTGGTAGATGATAAATGGATTAATCTCAAAAGACTTTAAATGTGTGTGAAGACAACCGCTCCCCAACTGTAACAATCTCACAATCAAACTGCGTTCCCCTGCATGTATAGACGAGGGTGATTCTGGCTCGACCGGACAGCAGGCCATCACAATCCCCATCGTCCTGACCCAGCAGGAGTTGGCAGCCTTGGTCCAGCAGCAGCACCAGCTCCAGGAGGCTCAGGCTCAGGCCCAGGCCCAGCAGCAAGGAAATGCCCAGGCCCTACCCACTGAGGGCCTTGCCCCCGCAGACAGCCTCAACGACCCTGCGTCTGAGAGCAACGGACACCCCGAGATGGCTGCAGCTGTCTCCAGCGCTGTGGCATCACTGCTGCCGCGCACATCCACTGAGAGTGAGTATTTCTTTACATTCTCTTTTAGGAGTGTAATTCTTTGTTCTTACTAATAGTTTCTCTAGGTCTTAAATTGACTTCTCCCTATTGTCCCCTTGCAGCCCTGGCCCCCTCAAGCACATTTTCTGTTGCCAGTCCAGCCAAGCTGCAAGCTGCTGTAGCAGAGGTGGCCAATGGCATTGAGGGTGGGGTGAGTACCCATAATGTCCTGCTTGTATCCTGCCTGTGATCAGAATTTGAGAGGAATGTTGAATGGCACAACATGCTTTAACTCCCTTTTTATGTTGCGGAAATATACAGAAGCTAAACCCTCAACCAGCCCCTATCAAGACTCTTGTAAAAAAAGAGAACCAGTGGTTTGACGTTGGCATCGTCAAGGTGACAAACATGGTGGTTACGCACTTCTTCATCCCAGAGGACGATTCTCAAGTGGAGGTAAGCCTCAAACCTGGATTCATGCCTTTTATGGCTTTGAGATCAGAGTTAAGTGCAGCATTAACGATGTGTGTGTTGTAGGATGACTCGGGTGCCATCCCAGACTATAACCAGATGAAGAAAATGGAGCTGCAGCCTGGCACAGCCTACAAGTTCCGTGTCTCTTGTATCAACGCTTGTGGTCGTGGTTTCTTCTCAGAGATATCTGCTTTTAAACCTGTTTACCAGGCTTCCCTGGAGCACCTTGTGCCATCAAAATCAGCAAGGTAAAACTGCAAACTAGAAACGGAATACCCTTGACAAATAATCAGAGGTTGTAGTTTTTCTAGTCTTGATGGAATATGGATTGTTTTTTCTGCTGGCTTTGCGTTAAAACAACGGTTCCATCTTTCCCTCTCAGAGCCCAGATGGTGCCCACCTCACCTGGGAGCCTCCCTCTGTGACATCAGGGAAGATCATTGAGTACTCTGTGTACCTGGCCATCCAGAGCACCCAGACAGCTGAGCCCAAAGCCTCCACCCCAGCCCAGCTGGCCTTCATGCGAGTGTACTGTGGGCCCAACCCCTCCTGCTTGGTGCAGTCCTCCAGCCTCTCCAATGCCCACATAGACTACACCACCAAGCCTGCCATCATCTTCCGCATAGCTGCGCGCAACGAGAAGGGCTATGGCCCTGCCACACAAGTCCGATGGCTGCAAGGTGGGTAAACTTTCATTTAAATTCTGCTGTTCAGCAAAATGGAGCAGCGTCTCTATAATTATGGTTGTACTTGTTTTTAAGTGTGTAAGTACGGTTTCTCTTTAATGGATTTTCCCCTTTTTAGAGTCCAGCAAAGATGGAGCCTCGGCAAAACTTGCCCCAAAAAGACCCGTTTCCTCGCCTGATGCGTAAGTACCTGGTTCCATCTAATCTAGCCTACATTCCACACACATTATCATCACTAACTGGTTGTGGATTAATATTTTCCTCAACAATGGCAAATTATTTTCAATAAATGTTTTGCTTTCTGTCTGCCCCTGCAGTAAGGCTGCTTGTCAAAAAAAAGCAAGAACGGACCCGTGAGATTGCACAGATGACACCCCCTGCTGTTCTTTTTGACCAGGAAGACTGATCCCTCCATCCTCATCCTGACTTCACCCCATTCTCAAGTTAACCTACATCCAGCCAGCAACATAAACAAAATGGCAGCAGAAACCCTAGATGGAAGTCAATAAGAGATATGGTTCTGTAGGCAAGACCCTTTTTCTATTTGCCCCACTATTTGTAGAGCAACACAAATTTAAAAAAGCACATTATAGCTTTTACTTCATAACTTTTTAAAGTTTTTTTCTCTCTCTAGCTACTTTTATTATACATCTTTTTGGCTAATTTCAGTAGTTCAGCAATTGTAGATAAACATTTACAGCTTCACAAGCTGTGAGCCGGCCTGAGCTTAATGTTATTTTTTTGGTGTTCGGGGGGGGTGTAGTGAGACTACACGAGCTGAGGTACAGTTTGAGGATGTGCTGAACAAGAGGCAGTGGTGGTGTTAGTTTAGATGGGAGGAACAATCAAAATGGAAAAAACAAACAAAAGGGGTTATTTTTCCCTCAAGGAGAAATGTGCTTAATTTAAGAAACCAATCGATTCAGATATCATACTGGATTCCAGTCTCCTAGTAATCTCATCAGTGTGCTCTTCCCCTGAGATGAGAACTGAGGTCTGATGCTATGAAGAGGACAACGAATCGAATGACGAAGGGAAACATATGTAGTGAGACTGACTTTTCTAGGACTGAAACTTGCAGCATACACACACATCTTGCAAAAATCTTCCCCAGAAATTAGCAAGCACTGATGCAGAAGATATTTGTGTAGTTTATTTTTGTATTTTTTTAAGCTTTTCCTTGTCACTGCATTTTTAAAACGTCAACTACTTTTTTCTTTTTGTGTTTACTATTGTTCGTCCCCATCGTTTTCAAGTGTTGGTGGGAAGACGGGTGGCAGTGCTGAAGTAGCCACTATTTTTAAATCCTGGTTCGATCAGTTGTATGTTGTATCAGAGGGTATGAAAAATAAAGACTTTTGTATTTGTCCTGACTAGGTCCCCAGATGTAATAGGACTGAAGGGAATTTGAAACAGACCCAGGGAGAGGAGTGCTTTTAATTTGTTTACCACAACTTTCAATGCTTGTATCACTGTGTGTATGCCAAACATGGAAAATTAATGAAGAAAAATCTGATCAGTTCTCATACTCCTTCCCTCTTTCCCCGCCCATTTATTTTAGAACGGGTATCCTTAACTGGCGGCCCACGTTTAGCGCCCCCCAAAAGAGTGTATATTTTTTGTTGTAGGACATAATACTGTAAAAACATCAGGAAGTGATTTTTAATTTAGGAAATCTGTTTGGAAGTATTCCCATGCATAATAGAGATGTAGCAAGGTTTGAAATGATTGTTTTAGTCATATCTGGTTGGGCTTCTTTCGGTCAATTTGCATTCTACACATTTTTTTTGTAATTATATTCCGGCCTCGCGACAAAACACTCAAGAAAAAAATCAGCCTACGGCTTAATCGAGTTGGTGATCCTTGTGTTAGACAGAAATTATAGTGGTAGATTTTCTTTCCTTAAACTGTTAGGAACCACCAAATCCAATTTACATGTATTTTTTTAGGCTCTTATTTGAACAACTATTGAGGTGAGGTGTGCAAGTTAATTGTGAAAAGTATACCTTTAAATTGGGATGTTTTGGTGGGAAGGAAGAAGCATAGCCAGAGTTTGGACTCGCTTGTAAATTAGTTGTTCCAGAGCAAGAATAAAGTAACATCTTGACATTTTTATATAATTACCTTTACCAAAATGTTTTTACATGTTGGTCATCTCTCACTTGCCTTTTGTGTCTAGACTTGTAAAAGAAACTGTCTCCCTGATTCAATTGCATTTATTTAACATATTTGCAAGTCTGAAACACAGCAAGGTTCATTACCGAAACATTTGTCTTCAGGATAAATCACACCGAGTTTTATAAAGAGGGAAATCTTGGAGTGGACATGACTGTATTCAGTAGTTCGTGAAATAAAGAGTTTTCAGAATGGAAATGACCAGAGAACAAGTGAAGTCAGGGGAGAATGTGTTACCTCTTGAGATTGTAGTACTTGCTTCTTGGTTTAATTTCTTCTCTGGGCATCACCTTAGTCTCCAGATTATCCTGATTTATTTCTATAATGAAACCCCTGTTTCATATACATCCATGATTTTGTACGTGTCAGTGTCTGTTGAGCAAAGCTAGACATGCATGCAACCAGTGTATTTTAGTAGTAAAGCCTTAAGTTTGATCATAAACTGAAGGATCTAAAAAAAAAATTTTTTTTTTTTTTTTTTTTACATTTAATGAGTTTGTTCCCTTCATGTGGTATACAAATGTGTCCTTTTCTTCCACAGTACCTTTACCGGGTCACTATTTTTGCACAGTGCCGAGGTCTTTCAGAACTTTACCTCCCACAGTGGGGCAGGTGCTGGTCTTAGCACTGACACTTGTGAGTTTCTTCCAGCTGTTTGCAGGTTATCTGGAATTTTCTGATGTGTGTTTTTTGTACTGTAGGGAGTAATGTATCTTTTAACATCAAAATAAACATGTTAAACATCACATTATTTCCAGTCATTGTGGGATAGTTTGATACACTAGCACTATAATGCACAGTGATTCAAAGTTGGATAAAAAAAAATGTATGCCATAGTTTGGATAATAAACTACTGAATAAACACCAGTCTTAGTGGTTGCAGTCATCATCACTTTCACAACTGCAAGCCCCAAAGAGACCTAACGCTGACTCGCTCACCTGTTGTAAAGCTATCCTGGCTGCATTTGAAAAGGGCTTTGCCATATCAATGTCCCCCTTGGCTCTTCCCTCACAGTACTGTGCACCGACAGTTGAAGTCGGAAGTTTACATACACCTTAGCCAAATACATTTAAACTCAGTTTTTTACAATTCCTGACATTTAATCCAGGTAAAAATTCATTGTCCATTTGCGACCAAGCTTTAACTTCCTGACCGATATCTTCAGATGGTGCTTCAATATATCCACATAATTTTCCTCCTCATAATGCCATCTATTTTGTGAAGTGCACCAGTCCCTCGTGCAGCAAAGCACTCCCACAACATGATGCTGCCACCCCCGTGCTTCACAGTTGGGATGGTATTCTTTGGCTTGCAAGCCTCCCCCTTTTTACTCCAAACATTACGATGGTCTTTATGGCTATTATGGACATTTTTGTTTCATCAGACCAGAGGACATTTCTCCAAAAAGTACGATCTTATTCTCCATGTGCAGTTGCAAACTGTAGTCTGGCTTTTATACCTTTGTACCTGCTCCCTCCAGCATCTCCACAAGGTAATTTGCTGTTGTTCTGGGATTGATTTGTACTTTTCGCACCAAAAACGTTCAACTCTAGGAGAGAGAAGTTTGAAGGTAGGCCTTGAAATACATCCACAGGTACACCTCCAATTGACTCAAATGATGTCAATTAGCCTATCAGAAGCTTCTAAAGCCATGACATCATTTTCTGGAATTTTCTGAGTTGTTTAAAGGCACAGTCAACTTAGTGTATGTAAACATCTGACCCACTGCAATTGTGATACAGTGAATTATAAGTGAAATAATCTGTTTGTAAACAATTGTTGGAAAAATGTATTGTGTCATGCACAAAGTAGATGTCCTAACAGACTTGCAAAAACTATTTGTGGAGTGGTTGAAAAACGAGTTTTAATGACTCCAACATAAGTGTATGTAAACTTCCGACTTCAACTGTATCTCTTCACAGCACAGCTTGCTTCCGGCACATCTACAAGAAAGGAAAAGCCAATTGGCTAGCTTGTTCTGGACAGATAGCTCTTTTTAATGGTTACAGAGATCAGGCTGAGAATATTTCCACTAACAATGCAGTAGCTTCCTCTCATCTTCCTCCACCTCCACTATTGTGAAATAACTCAAGTAATATCTAGTGAAGTCAGACACGTTTCAGTGTCAACCTTCTTCAGTGTGTGTGTGTATAGTGAAGGCAAATATTTGGTAGGTTAGCCTTGGGTCAGGGCCTCCGCTACTATGAGACTGGAAACTCTCTACCCTGCAGCAGTGTCCCAGATCTGAATGAAGACTAATATGAGTCTTGTTATGAGCTGAGAAAAGACACTAGCAGCCACTATCAACAGCTGTTCAATTATTTAATGTGTTGGGACAGATTGGACATAATTAAGATAGTAAGTACCACAAACAAGTACTCACCTGCAGAATGACTGCACTTCCCTCAAGGCTCACTTCTTTGGTGAGAAAGTCAGTCCCAGTGGTTGCTAGGTACATGTTAGTGAAGCAATAATTTACATACTGTATCTGTTCATGAAGAAGGATTTCCCCACCCTGAGCACACACTGAGTTCCCCTTTCATCTCATTTTTGGACTGTGTCACACACAAAATTGTATGACAGTTCACTTTACAGAACAGTGATATGGATGCAATTATCATTGATGAATTACATTTGTGATATGAACGTTATTTGATACTGTGCTATCACAAACAATACCTTGTAGAATAACTATGAACTTTATAGTAATTTGACACCGTTTGTTTTTTTACAGTAGCATAATTTGACCCTATGTTGCGTCTCAGAAAAAAAGGAGGGGATTCCCAAAGAGAAAGTGATCTACCCTTTCCAAGCTCCTTTCCAGAGAAAAGTCGCATTAAGGGGCACATATGGCAACTATAAAAAATGACAAACCTACATTGGCCAGCATTGTCTAATATTATTTTTTGGACTCATGCAGAATTGCCGAGGTTTAGGTTTGCCCAATTCCGTAATGAGTTCAGACGTGTGGTAGCCGATCTTATCTGAAAACAGACTTGTCTGCGTGCATCTTTTCCCTGTCTTAATTTACCAGCTATGTTATGTCCCATCACTTTCTGTAAACATATTCAACAATGGCAACAACTTTGGTTAAAGGACTTAAGAAATCGAATATCTGAGGTAATTATAGATATATGTCAGACTTTATCTCACGTTTGTCTTTGTTTCTTATCAGAGGGCAACACGAAGTAAAAAACTATTTCTGGCAGTGCTGACAACCCCAATTCGAAACACAATTTTCCTCCTTTTTTGCCCACATTTATTCAGCTGGTTATTGACTTGAACAATTTGTACGGAAGTTTCTTTCAATGGACGTTACATTTTTGGAGATTTAAATCTTGCATTTAAATCCCATCCCAGTGCAGAAAGCTGCTAGAAAGAAGCCTGGCGCCTTGGCAAGTGCTTCAACGACGGCGCCAATTACATGAAAGTGAATGAAGCCAATTAACCATCGAGTGAAGACGACTTGAAATGAAAGACCCTCAGCCAATGAAACAGAGGGTGGTCCGTCATATGATGTTATATATGGGCCATGATTAATCAAGACGGTATATCATATCATATTATACACTCAAGATTTGATCTTACTTTGATAAATACATTCATCATGTGATATCATTATCACAATATCTGTAAAAAACAAAAACAAAGGGGGCTATCAGAGTATCAAATAGGAAAGATCTAATCTTTTCCAATAGGAAAGATCAAATTAGACAGTAAAGGTATGGTATGGTGTTTCAAGCACTTGCAACAGTAGAACAAATATTTGTTGTTCTGATTTTTATATTTAGAATAATAATGACAACTTGGAGAACTGCAACAACAAAAAAATCAAAGATGGCACTGAAACATTTTAATCACATATTTATGTAATTTTTTATATTGCAATAAAATATCTTAAAAACAAATCTCTGTGAATATGGCTGTTGCTAAGATGTGCCCTTCTCTTCCAGGGCCTGTGTAAGACGCATATCTTGTATTTATCAGATGAAGCGCTGACAATAGCCTTGCTTAGAGTTTTATACACACAAATATGTTGGGGTGTGTCAGGGTTTTCTGGCAGTTGGGGTGTGGTACCAGCCTATAATTTGTGATTGACCATTATTGAGTAAATATTTCATTAGTAATAATTTTAAATGATTTGTGTAATAATCCCAGTTTTTACTGTTATAACTGTGTAGATGCTCTAGACAATTTTTCTCTGATAGCACACACTTCATGAACACAGAGACACAGCATGCCTGAGAGTTAGCAAGAGAGAAGGGGGGGGGGGCACAGTAGTCCCGGGTGTATACCAGTGTCTGAGAATGGCTCAGCAGCCTCTGTGTGGTAAAGATAAGACTACTGCATACAAAGAAGACTGTTTCTTGGGAATTGGAGGTTTGACCTCAATGGCCACCCGCTGTGTCCCCTGCACCCCCCTGCACCCCCCAACCAATAACCAATTCTATTATGATAAAATTGCTTAACTGTATAATATAGGTTATACTTTTTCAGTTTCGTGTGTGTGTGTGTGTGTGTGTGTGTGTGTGTGTGTGTGTGTGTGTGTGTGTGTGTGTGTGTGTGTGTGTGTGTGTGTGTGTGTGTGTGTGTGTGTGTGTGTGTGTGTGTGTGTGTGTGTGTGTGTGTGTGTGTTTTTACGGCGCATGCCAGTGCAAAGACAGAGATGTATATTTGTGTGTGTAAATGTTTTTTTTCCATTTTGTTTCCCACTCATACACATGTGTATTATGAGTGGCATGGCTTTGCAGGGTGCCTTTATTCCTCCTGTGTTTACTGGGTGACAGTGTAATTCCTGGCCTCCCCCTTTCATCTTGATAACCTCTTATCAGAGACAAGCAGCTCGCTGACAGAGTGCCACCAGCCACATCCCTCGCCACCGCTCTCCACCACTCTCCTTTCCTCACACAAACCCAGCTGTCCACAGTCAGGACCACCTCATCCTCTCGCTCTCATCTTCAATGTTTCTCCCTTTCGTTGAGTGAGCCATGAGGCTGAAAATGATCTCTACGACTTTGGATTTTGTGCTTCATTCATCAATCAACACTGTATATTTCCTCAGTATTGTTTGAATTTGAATATTGTGTATTTGAATGCTCTCTTTCACCATTATAGGAACAGGGACTATACAGCAGTTGTTCAGGTAAAGTCTGTTCTTCTGCAAAAAAGACAGTTACAGGCAGTGAGCTACAGTAGGACGTGTTTCTTGTGCAATTAAAAGGTTCACTTCTCTCTAACTCTCTCCTAATTTCCCTGAAAACTGTAAATGAACAAAGGAGGAGGAAAGTGGAGGATGCTTTGACTACCAAATGACTGTGACAGAGTGAGGCCTGTCTGAAGCCTACCTGTGTCCAGACCATATCTCTCCATGATTGCAGCACCTCTCCCGATTTGCATTACTGTCCTCCACTCTAAGCTGTGCTGAACCACAGAGAAATGTATTCTTTGCATTTTTCATTTGCTTTGTTTAAATGCCCGCCTCTCCTTTTTCCATGTGTATCTGGTCTTATCTGCATTGTATGCATATCCATCAACAGACAAAAACAGTCCCTGCTGTAAGCTGGCTGCATGACTCAATAAATATTGTAATTCAGGAGAAAATACTGAGAAGAGATTCCAAAGTGCAAAAGTCTAATGGAGGCAGTGAAATGCTGACTTGGATATCTTACTAGTCTAAGATATTGGTCGAGATATAACTGAAACAAGTCACATTAATACACATGTCATTTTAATACCCGTCAACTCCCCTTTTTTTATACAACAGTTCCTTCACATAAATCGTATACAAATAATGTTAAAACGTTCCTGTTCACCATTCCTGTCAATAACACAGAGGTATATAATGATTATAATGAGTTTCTGGGTATATTTACTGACAATTTGTAGTTGTGACTGACTATTGTGAGTCTACCCAAGCAGACAAATTAGATGTCTCTTGGTATAGCAGGACCAGGAGGTGTGTCTTTCAAAAGAGTTCTTCCTAACCCCTCCCATCGCTCCCTTTCTAACGTTAACCTCAGTCATTTTTTCAAGGGGTACAAGACCTCGGTTATTCTTCTGGCGATTTGCCCACACAGACATAGATCCAGACACTGGAACCTCAGGGCGGTGTGTTCTCTCAATCTCTCACCTAGCTGGGTATCTTGTACTGCGGCCATCCTCTACTCACCTTTGACATCCACTCTTCACAACGACCTCAGGTAGGTGCAGCGTTTCTATCACATTACAGTGCCACTGTACACTCTTGGAAAAAAACGTTTCTAATAGGGTTCTTCGGCTGTCCCCATAGGAGAAACCTTTTTGATTCCATGTAGAACCCTTTTGCATTTTGGGTTCCATGTAGAACCACGTGTAGGAAGGGGTTATTCAAAGGGTTCTCCTCTGGGGACAGCCGTAGAACCCTTAAAGGTTCTAGATAGCACCTTTTTTTCTAATAGTGTTCACAATATCAGCCTGAATGATAGTGGAGGATCACAAGTGTAATGGTGTCTACCTGAAACCTGTGGAAGTTAGCCTTCTGTATTACTCCAGACCATTAGTTGTTTGATTGGCTGCAACCATATGTGAGATGGTAGTGGTGAGTGGCAATGACCTCTTTAGATAATTTTACATTTTGGTAACCACAACTGTAATCCTACAGTTACAGTCAATGAGTAGATGGTTGAATTATTTCTACACAGACTTATCAACATGTGTTGTGGAGAAATGGTGCATGGATGTTCATGGATGTGAATTTATCAAGCATTTTCATTTAATTAATTTACTTTAATTTACACACACACATTAACATTAGAAAAATGTTACGTTACAACTTTATTGTAACATCTAATTATTTTTGCCATAATGGCTGGTATACAACGAGAGTAAATTCCATTGCAAAATGACAGTGAAATGTCACTGTTTTCCTAACGTGGTTATTAAGGAAATAGTTTTGTTGTTGTTGTTGCAGTGATAGCATTGATTTATTCTGCACTGTTTGTTATTCAGAGAAGTTCCATGACAGTGGTTTTGTATGGTCTGCCGGGTGGTAGTCAGCAGTAATTGTGCGACAACACATTTCTATTAATCAGATGAGATTAGGGTTGGTGTTTCGTCGCATCACTGATGCTGGGTATATTTAGTATGACAATAATGTGCTCTATCTGATTTTCTCAGACTCTATCAGACCCTATCAGGCTCCTCTTTCCTCTTATCACAAGTTAATAAAGATATGGGTCAACATTGTCTCTACTACTGACAACTTGCATGGTGTGTTCCAGAGCAGACACTACTTCTGTTATTTCCATAGATGTATCATTTGTTTTGGTTAGAAGCACTCTCTGTTACATTATATAATCAATTAGCCACTACAGTGAATGTGATCACGAAGTCGTGGTAAAAAAAAGAAATAGATGGGCAAACAACTGTGATCGCCGGTCATGGGGAAAAAAGTAACGCTTCCAATACATTAAGTGTATTTTTCGGCAAAAAGTGTGGAAGCTGTAGGGGGGTAACTATGTTTATTTGCGTTTACCCTCCACTACACAATAAACTAATTTATACTAGGCTTATGCACTTTATGTTATGCTAAATTGTCACTGAAATACATCAAATTATCTAAATGCTGAACATCTAGATTATTGCCATCTAATGAACTGTTTTCAATTTCATTATTACATTTATATTTGCTTTCCTGAGAACTCACATTCTGTTTTGACATTTAACCTTTATTTAACTAGGCAAGTCATTTAAGAACAAATTATTATTTACAATGACGGCCTACAACGGCCAAACCCGGACGACGCTGGGCCAGTTGTGCGCCGCCCTATGGGACTCCCAGTCACGGCTGGTTGTGATACAGCCTGGATTCAAACAAGGTTGTCTGTAGTGATAACTCTAGCACAGAGATGCAGTGCCTTAGACTGCTGCCCCACTTGTGAGCCCTAAATAGGAATTCCTATAAAGGTCATTGGTTGTAAGCAAACGTTTGTTCACTGTTTGTAGTTACAGATAGGCCTATTTATTTTTAGGGTCTACTTTCAGCCACAGTCAAATGAGGATCCTTGAAAGGGAAGTTTGAAAACCTGCTGCTGTTGAGTCCCCTTCATGTCTTGAAGTTACATGTGTTTCTTTAAAATGGCAGCCTCACAAAAAACAGTATTTGTAAACACTTCACATCAGCCTACTGAGATGCTGGTACTGTCTGGTTGTTGCTATAGCTCCTAATCAGGTTCCAACTAGGAATAATTAGGTTTCTCCTAATCCTTTCTGTTGTTTCAGAGTTAGTGGTTATCTCTGTAAGAATGGAGGATTCCTCTGAACAGTCTCACTGGGTGTCTCCAGCTCTGCTCAGCTCTGATCCCCTGGCCAGCTTCTCCTCAGAGCCTGGCTTACTACCTCCAGGAGAGGAGGGAGAGCCCTTCTTCTCCAACCCTGAGACTGACTACACCAGCCTTCCCTCCTACTTCTCCAACCCCAGCCACAGCAGGGCTCCATCAGGCTACAGACAGAGCTCAGGTCAGAAGCGAGGAACATAACATAACTTTAAAACATTTATGTTGACCTTTCATAGTGTAAATTAATATTGCATTAAAAATAATGCAGTTTCTGTAATCAGGGACTCCCCTGACAACTGTGCCCCTCTACTGCTTCTCTCTCATACAGTTCGCCAGGTGTACTCCTCACCCTCTCTCCTTGGCAACCTTCAATGGCTGGATGGCCCTGGCAGCCACTCTCTGAGCTCTCCATACAACCCATCATCCTCTACCTGGACCAGCAACCCTTTCACTAAGACTCCTCTGCACCCATACACCCCAAACTCCCTTTATGCCTCCAGCGCCACGTCCTCGTTCACCTCCAGAGATGGGTACTCCTCTCCAGGTAGGGATGGCAAGGAGAGTCCCAGGCTTCAGGAGGCCCTGAAGGCCGAGCGCTTGAGTCCTTTGGGTGGAGGTGGTGGAACCAGTTTTCTGAATCTGACTTCTGCTGCTGGGAGTGTGTGCACACCATCTCCCCACGCCCATTCACACATGCTGGGCCCCTACAGCTCGTACATGACCTCTCCACAGGACTACACAATGGCAGGCCTTTACTCCTCCCCAGGAGCATGGATGAGCCCCTCCTCCTACTCCCCCAAACTACGTAATAAGATGAGGCTGTCTCCACCAGGTGAGCATCATGCATCATATCCATGCTATCCCACCTAAGTAAGTTTACTCTGTCCTCTGAACGTCCTGTGGGATTCCAGATAATTATTTGTGTGTCTGTGATTTGTGGCAGAGGCCAGAGAGTGTGTCAACTGTGGAGCCACTGCCACCCCTCTATGGCGTCGAGATGGAACAGGACACTACCTGTGTAACGCCTGTGGGCTTTACCATAAGATGAATGGCCAAAATCGTCCCCTGATCCGACCAAAGAAAAGACTGGTATGATATGACATAAGGACCGGATAAGATATGATAATAATCCGTTGTAAATTCTATGGTGTTGACATGCCAATCAATTGGTCGAAAAACACAATGAATCCAAATAAACATTGGAGCTCGTCTTTAATCTACAGAATTGACTTATCTTTCTCTCTCTCTGTTTCAGATTGTCAGCAAGCGGGCTGGGACTCAATGTGCCAACTGTCACACCAGCACCACCACGCTGTGGAGACGGAACGCCAGGGGTGAGCCTGTGTGCAACGCCTGTGGACTCTACTTCAAGCTGCACAACGTGAGTCAATGAACAAGATACATTGAATGTTCTCAATTAGCTAGAGAACTACTATTACTATTTGTAGCTAGCACTTCCTCAGTGATTGAAACGGCAAAACCCCACACAACCCCAAGCTACTGATTCGGAACCCAAGTGATTGAACATAAACTTGAACTTAAACCCTAAATTTTAACCTTAATCTACCTCCTGTAGTATAGTAGTATCAGGTAAATAATGGAGAAAGAGAATGTACTAATTTATGTATGTGAAATTAAGATACACTGCTCTTTTGACAGGTCAACAGACCCCTTACTATGAAGAAAGATGGTATCCAAACACGAAACCGTAAAGCGTCCAACAAGAACAAGAAGGGCAAGAAGAGCGCCATGTTGGAGCAGTACCCTGACCTTTCACAGGGTCTCCCCCTCGATGACCACGGAGGCCCCTACTCGCTGGGTCCAGGGTCACAGCTCTCCTACAGCCACACCCCTCACTTCCTCTCCCCACCCTCCGGCCTGCACCCGTCTGTCAGCCTGTCTTACACCCATCACCCAAACACTGGCATGGTGCCCACACTGGTGTGAAACAGACCTAGACACATTCAGACCCATAAAGGCAACATACAGCATATACAGTACAGACACAAACTCACCTACTGAGGAATAGCTTCTTTGTAGCAATGGATGCCTTGTACATAAATGCATTTAGACTTTTTTCCTTCCTATTTTATGTGTGAAGTTGATCTTGTCTTAACACTGGACATAATACTGCACATTTTTACAAGATCAAAAAATAAAAACTTTTATGGAAGGATTTGATTGTATTTTGTTAAAGGCATATTCTATTTTTATGAAAACTAAAACTTTAAAAGTAAAGTTTAAACTTCCCACTGTAATCATTGATACGGGTAACACTGGTATAAACTTGTAGCTAGCTGTATTTCGTAAATACGTACTGAATTGTGTGGACTAAAGTTGCCATATCCCTTTTCAAATGTTTATGATTTTAGTTGAAGGTGAAAGGGCATTAAAATGTGAATTTTTTGTATTTGCTACATTTCTATATTTGTAATTTCTTACAAGCTCCTCATAAACAATAAAACATGAATGGTAAAATTAAGAAAACTGTTTCTGATTATTTACTATACAAATTCCTGGGTTTGAGGCACACGTTTATCGTTTTCAACATGTAAATGGTATTTAAATTTTCTGCACTCTTTCAGGTGCTGTGGTGAGACACTATAGTGGCTTTGTACCTTCACTCACTGAGGTATAATGGTGTCTTTGTCCAGGCTCTGTTGGGGGTAGGGACTGACAGTGGAATTGCATTGGGAGCACCGGACATGCAAATCCTCAGTTTTCCATTAAGCAGCGGTAAAGTGACAAAACATTCAACTCAAGTGAGAAAGGTGTGCCAGGTTCTACATTTAGATTGATGTGGCATTACCTACCGTTAGGTCAACAAAAATTGACACACAAGCTGGCACACACACACACACACTCAACTAAAAATAACTATATGAAGAAGTGTAATATTCTATATTTCATGGAGTCGTGGCTGAACAAGGACATGGATAATATACATATCGCTGACTTTTCTATGCATTGTCAAGACTGGTCGGGCAGCCTCGGAAAGATGAAGGAGAGGGGTGTTTTTTGTTAAGAAAAGCTGGTGCGTAATCTCTAATGTTAAGGAAGTCTCGAGTGGATGCTAAGCTACAAGACTGTTTTGCTAGCACAGACTGGAATATGTTCCGGGATTCATCCTATAATATTGAGGAGTTTACCACATCAGTCACCGGCTTCGTTAATAAGCGCATCGACAACATCGTACGTACATATCCCACCCAGAAGCCATTACAGGCAACATCCGCACTGAGCTAACGGCTAGAGCTGCCGCTTTCATGCGATACACTAATCCAGAAACTTATAAGAAATCCTGCAACGACCTCCGACGAGCCATCAAACAGGCAAAGCATAAATACAGGACTAAGATCAAATCCTACTATGCCGGCTCTGATGCTCGTGGATGTGGCAGGGTTTGCAAACTATCTCGGATTACAAAGGGAAACCCAGCCGCGAAATGCCAACTGACGAGCTTAATGCCTTCTATGCTCGCTCTGAGGCAAGCAACACTGAACCATGCATGACAAAGCACCAGCTGTTCCAGACGACTTTGTGATCTCGCTCTCCATTGCCGATGTGAGTAAGACCTTTAACAGGTTAACATTCACAAATCCGCAGGGAGAGATTACCAGGACGTGTATTCAGAACATGCGCTGGTCTGCTTGAAACCTACATGTTTCAATCAGACCACCATAGTTCCTGTGCCCCAGAACGCCAAGGTAACCTGTCTAAATGACTATCGCCCCGTAGCACTCACATCTGTTGCCATGAAATGCGTTGAAAGGCTGATCATGGCTCACATCAACACCCTCATCCCAGGCACCCTGGACCCACCCCAGAATTTAGGGAGAGGGGATGTGTGGAGTGCAATCTTTATTGGTGGACAAGTGGAACACATCTGTGAGATGCTGTTCATCGACTACAGCTTAGCGTTCAACACTAAATTGCCCTCAAAGATCATCACTAATCTCAGGACCTTGGGACTGAACACCTCCCTTTGTAACTCGATACCGGACCCACTCACAGGCCGCCTCTAGGTTATGAGAGTAGGCAACAACACATCTGCCATGCTGACCCTCAACATGGGGGCCCCTCAGGGGTATGTGCTTAGTCCCCTACTGTTCTCCGTCTTCAACACCATCATTAATTTTTCTGATGACTTGACGGTGGTAGGCCTGATCATCGATGACGAAGAGACAGCCTATAGGGAGGTCAGTAACCTGACAATGTGGTACCAGGGGCTGTAGTGGAGCAGGTTGAGAGCTTCAAGTTCCTCAGTGTCCACATCACTAAGTAATTAACATGGTCCACAAACACCAACACAGTCGTGAAGAAGGCATACCAACGCCTCGTCCCCCACAGGAGGCTGGAAAGATTTGCCATGGGTCCTCAGATCCTCAAAAAGTTATACAGCTGCACCACTGAGAGCACCTTGACTGGCTGCATCACCACTTGATATGGCAACTGCTTGGCATTTGACTGCAAGACGCTACAGAGGGTAGTGCATAAGGCCAAGTACATCACTGGGGCCGAGCTCCCTGCCATCTAGGACATCTATACCAGGTGGTGTCATAGGAAGGCCTTAAAAATTGTTAACCACTCCAGCCACCCAAGTCATAGACTTGAAACTCTGCTACCGCACGGCAAGCCGTACCGGTGCACCAACATTGGAACCAACAGCACCCTGAAGAGCTTCTACCACCATGCCATGAGACTGCTAAATAGTTAACCAAATAGCTACCCGGACTATCTGCATTGACACTTTTTGCACTCTTTTGACTCATCACATAAGTTGCTGATACTGTTTATTATCTATCCTGTTGCCTAGTCATTTTACCCCTACCTATATGTACAGTGCATACAGACCCCTTGACTTTTTCCACTTTGTTATGTTTCAGTATCTTTAAAAAATGGGTTAAATTGCTTTTTCCCTCCCCATTCTACACACAACACCCCATAATGACAAAGCAAAAACAGGTTAAGAAATGTTTGCTAATTTATATATTTCAAAAAATATGATATTTCAGTTACATAACCCTTTACTCAGTATTTTGTTGAAGCACCTTTGGCAGAGAATATACAACCTGGAGTCTTCCTGGGTATGAAGCTACAAGCTTGGTACACCTGTATTTGGGGAGTTTCTCCCATTCTTCTCTGCAGATCCTCTCAAGCTCTGTCAGGTTGGATGGGGAGCGCCGCTGCACAGCTATTTTCTGGTCTCTCCAGAGATGTTCGATCAGCTTCAAGTCCAGGCTCTGGCTGGGCCACTCAAAGACATTCAGAGACTTGTCCCGATCCACTCCTGTGTTGTCTTGGCTGTGTGCTTAGGGTCGTTGTCCTGTTGGAAGGTGAACCTTCGCCCCAGCCTGAGGTGAACATTTCGCCCCAATCTGGAGTATGTTTTCATCAAGGATATCTCTGTACATTGCTCCCTTCATCTTTCCCTAGATCCTGATTAGTCTCCTAGTCCCTGCCGCTGAAAAACATCCCAAAGCATGATGCTGCCACCACCATGCTTCACCGTAGGGATGATGCCAGGTTTCCTCCAGACGTAACGCTAGGGCATTCAGGCCAAAGACTTCAATCTTGGTTTCATCAGACCAGAGAATCTTGTTTCTCACAATCAGAGTCTTTTAGGTGCCTTTTGGCAAACTCCAAGTAGGCTGTCGTGCCTTTTACTGAGGAGTGTCTTCCGCCTGGCCGATTGGTGGAGTGCTGGAGAGATGGTTCACCTTCTTGAAAGTTCTCCCATCTCCACAGAAGAATTCTGGAGCTCTGTCAAAGTGATCATTTGGGTTCTTGGTCACCTCCCTGACCAAGGCCATTCTCCCCCGATTGCTCAGTTTGGCTTGATTGGTGGAGTGCTGACCGGGCGGTCAGCTCTAGGAAGAGTCTTGGTGATTCCAAAGTTCTTCCATTTAAGAATGATGTACACTTCCTCAGATCTGTGCCTCGACACAATCCTGTCTCAGAGATCTTACGGAAAATTCCTTTGACCTCATGGCTTGGTTTTTGCTTTGATATGCACTGTCAACTGTGGGACCTTAAATAGACAGGTGTGTGCCTTTCCAAATCATGTTCAATCAATTGAAGTTACCACAGGGAGACTCCAATCAAGTTGTAGAAACATCTCAAGGATGATCAATGGAAACAGGATGCACCTGAGCTCAATTTTGAGTCTCATAGAATAGGGTCTGAATACTTGTGAAAATAAAGTATTTCTGTTTTTTATTTTTAAATACATTTTCAAAAAATTGAATGCAAAAAGGTAATGTATGAACAACAATCATAATGTGCTTTGTAATGAATCAGAGACAAATATGATATCAAAGTTTTATATACTGATGTAGCCAAAGGCAAAATCAATATCATGTGCTACTATCTAACTGTAAGTCGCACTGGACCTTTTTTTTGTAACATAGCTGAACTAGACTAAATTATACATATAGGTATTTACAAGTATAAACCAATATAATATAGAAGTTGTGACCTCAAAAGTGTATTTTTCAGTCCGCGGTGGGGAGTAGGGTTGGGGTTGCTCAGTACAGTGGCTGTCTGACTACTGATAACTTATCACTGAAGCCACACACTGTAAACCACCCACCTGCTGCCAAAAGCCAGTCATACACACTCCCCCCGCAGTTACTCACTCAGAGGCTCTGCAGAGCACACAGGTACTAAGCCCAACGCCCATGCATGAATGAATAGGCCTGATCGAACAATAAACAGACTAATCAATCTAAAGAGACCAATCAATTGAACAATAGTGATTACTACAGTAATAGTGATCCAATGCTAATATAAAGCTAATAAATGGTAGTATGATAACAGTCACTTTAAATCAAAAACTAAATCAAGCTATTCATGAGGCATGACCATAAAGAAGGCTACAGTTGTGAGCACCTCTCTGCATAGACGTTTTCTTACTTCGGTATTACTGTATATTTCTTGCACTTCAGACTGCGTCATGCTTTCAACTTACACAAGCTGTGGACACAAATCCACACAAACAGATTCAATGGACCAGATCTAGATGTAAACATTAATTTGCATAGTTGTGTCTTTATTCATGCCACATTCTGTTTCAGCCTTGTCAGCACACCATCCTGTTGCAAGAAGAACCAGTGAACATCTGGACATGCCACCTAGGCTCAAGCTTACATACACTTTCATTATGAGAAGGGGTCATAATCATCTTTAGCCTGCTTTTACATGTCCAAAAAAGAAAATTCATACAGTATGTCTTCCGGGACTCTCTGATGTCCAGGGCTCTCTGACCATAGTGTCAAGATCATGTATAGCAGCTTTGGGCTCAATTCAGAATTGAATTAAGAATGCCTCATAAATTCTAATTAAATGATAGAATTTGAATTGAAGTAGTCAACAGGATACAGAATTGCAATTTGAATTTCAATTAAAGGAAATATAATTGAATTCAGTGAAATTAAATTCAAATGCCTCTTCTAGGTGTAGTCTATACAAATATACTTATTGTACATAAAACATCAAGCATGTCGTTATATACAGCACCAGTCAAAAGTTTGGACTATTTAGTTCAGTTTTTTGCACCCCATCATTGTGAGGTATTGTTTGTTTTGCGACACACTTCTATTTGGAGCATTGGGTTTCCTGTAAGTTATCCTCCCGTGTATGATAGTTTTTGCGTGCCTCACTAACGATGCATATTGCCTGCCTGTACCTTAGCCTATCGGATTTCCTGTTATCAACCTATTGCCTGATCTCCCGGATGACATTACCTGCCTTTTCCCTGCCTATACTGTTGCCTTGTTGGACCCCCTGTGTATGACCTTCTGCCTGCCCTTGGACCCAGCTACCTGCCTCCTCCAGTGGTCCTTTACAACAAACACCTGCTGCGCCCTGCGCTTGAAACCAGCTTTCTGTCTCCCATCGTGTTCATTACATTGCCTTGATGACAGCTTTGCACACTCTTGGCATTCTCTCAACCAGCTTCATAAAGTAGTCACCTGGAATGCATTTCAATTAACAGGTGTGCCTTGAATTTCTTTCCTTCTTAATGTGTTTGAACCAATAAGCTGTGTTGTGACAAGGTAGGGGTGGTATACAGAAGATAGCCCTATTAGGTAAAATACCAAGTCCACATTATGGCAAGAACAGCTATTTTGAAGAATCTCAAATATAAAATATATTTTGATTTAACACTTTTTTTGGTTACTGATTCCATGTTATTTCATAGTTTTGATGTTTTCACTATTATTCCACAATGTAGAAAATAGTAAAAATAAAAACCCTTGATGAGTAGGCGTGTTCAAACTTTTGACTGGTACTGTATATGCATATAAAATTGTGTTGAAACAATTGATTTTCAGGACAAACTCTTAATGAATAATCAAGGAAATAAAAACCTGTATATGACTAATCTGAGTTATATTTCATTAATAACATTTTGTTCAATATGGGGAAATACTACATTTCCCAGAATGCATTAGTTTCACCCTCAGGTTGACCCCGAGGACTTAAACAATAAGCCAAACAAATGAAAGGGTTGGTGGAAATATAATGGTCCATTCTAAGCAACAAGGTTTAAATAGTATATCAACATTGTTTCCAGAGAAAAGTGATATATTATTTGGTTTATGGAAGTGTGACTTGTCAGATTCAATGAAACTCATGTGCTATGACTGAATTTCTTTGAACTTCACTGAATTAAATTATTCTTCCTGTTGCTAAAACTCAAATTGTACATCCTGTGGGGTATGACTAATTAAATTCAAATTTCAACTCATGAGTTGAATGGGAGTCCATTCCAAATTTCTGAATTGCGGCTAAGCCTGATGTATAGAGAATAGGCCTTTATTTCCCATACTGTATATTCCCTACACATATTCTCTATAATAATATAGTTTTGAAGACAAAACTCTGCTTCAGGCTTATTCCGCTCACAGTTTTGTGAGCTTTCAAAAGGAAGCCAGATGCAGAGGTAGGGAATATGACATGAGAATATGACGAGTAAGAGTTAGATTCTCTGAGAAGCTGGTGAGTTTCCATAATTTATTTCCTTAACTGGCTTTATCCGCTGGTGTGGCTAGCTATAGTTTGCGGAAAAGGCAACAAATGACAGGGAGAGATTAGCAACCACAGGCTGGGTCCAGCCTGCTCAATATAGTCCTTCCAGATCTGTCATGTCTATTCCATTCAGACTTTCAGCCTTCTTCTTTGAGAAGTCATCTCGTTGTGTGTTTTTAATATCGTAGGCGCCAAAAGAATAGATTCAGTAGTGTGTTATTATCTGGAAATACCTACAAGTTTATCAACCTATGTATGTGCTCTTGAAGTCAACTAAATTGTGTAGGATGAGAACAGGAAATATACATTATTTACAACTACATACTATAGATTCAAGTATGAAATTCAAAGGGATGTGCAAAGGTAGCAGGACTAGGATTCCAAGCCAAGTTGGATGTTTCACTGCCATCAGTGTTGTAAGCCATTTCCAAACTCTACTAGCAAAGAGCTTCGAGAGACAATGTGACATTAGCAGTATTTTTAGAGATACACTCTTCAGATCAACACTCTGTGAAACAGGACAAGGTATTCCTGATATGTTGCAGAGTTGAGGCTGAAAAATAGTCACTCCAGAAACTGTATTTGTTGAGCACATGCACCCCCTAATGGCATATGAGAATACAGCGTGGCCAATCTGAATGTATCACTTACTCTGTGTTCTTACTCTCTGTGTTGTACTATTATCAGTGAATCACATAAAACAAAAACACTTAAAACATGAATATGTTTTATTATTTAGTGCATGCCTGAAACTTCAGCACAGCAAGGAAGGAACGGAACACTTAAAGAAAATGTCAAATGAAAACAGGTTTGGTTTAACTTCTTGGAGCACACTAAATAAAAACAATATTTTAGAATCTTCAATGTTATGTCAAGTGTCATTTTGGAAAGAATGTATGCAGTTGGTCCTAGGGTATACAGGGTAACACACAAACCTAAAAACACAAAAACAATCTATCACACAAGCTGTATTTTTCCCATTCACTCTTAGCTTATCAGGTCCATTTAAAGCATCTCTAGTCTTGAACGCAACACCCTTTACCAACGTAAAGAAAATAAAATAAAACCAACAATATGAAAAATATCATAAAATGTTATTATATGTATCACTTTTAAAATGTAAAAAGAAGGGCGCAGGAGAGGAGACGTGAGTAGTAAAACAGCTCACCAAGCTACATATTGATTGCCCAAAAACAGCAATATCCAGGGCTACTAATCAGGTTTCTGTCAGTGCACAAGCAGACTGGGCTTATGTAAACAAACTATTCAGTTCTATTTTCATTGATTTTGCGTTTATATGTGCTGGGGGTAAAGTAGATGTCGCTCCTATTCCACCACTCACTGGCATTTCTTCATGATGAGAGTGCCGACCAGTACTCCTGAAAGCAGCATCACCCCAACTAGCAGCCATTTTTTTAAGCTCTCCTGGGACCGTCGGACGTCTGCAGCTGCATCTCTGCCGAAGATCTCCGCAAAACGGTCCTTTCAGGGAACAGAGAGAGGAAGATAAATACAGTTAACTATGTGTTACTCATCAGTGTACCCCAATACCCCTCTGTAGCTTCTCCTTTTAGGGTAGTCGATCATGGTATCCTCAATTTCACAGAGAGTGGGTGCAGCAAACGAGGCACACACACACCATAGTGTTGACAATGAGAATGTATTACAAAATTCCATAACAAGGATATAGAATGTGTGGGTGTATAATATCAGCTCAAACCTACCCATCCTCCTTGGCTCTGGATCCAGGGCTGAATATGGTTGTCCAGGTAGGTGGCCATCCAGTCTGCGATGCGCGTCACCAGGTGGCTCATATCCTTCTCAACACACTCAACGCACAGGGCCCCGCCAAAAGCAAACAGGCCCACCACGCGACCCCAGTTGACCCCGTCCCTGAACACTTCGTCCATCACACTCTCAAAGCTGTGGTAGGCTGTGGCAGGGGTGATGTGGAGCTGGGAGCAGAGGTCACTGAAGGCGCGGGTGTAACGCAGCTCAAACTCATCCACTGAGTCCCGTAGTGCTGCTTTCACCGCCTCAATTCCCCCTTGTGCAGAGGAAGGCATACCCAAATTGCTTCTGCCATTCCTGTTATTCCCCAAAGACCCATTTGCAATGGCTTCATCCCCCTCAGTCCGTCCACTTGCACCCTCCAGCACCAACTGACAACATGGATAATTTCTCTGGGACAGTTTATAGCTTATAAAAAACACCACCAGTTCCCTGTTACTGTAAGACATATTTTCCACCTTCTATGCACCCTCTTTATCCATTGACTCTACACTATTTGGAATCGCAGGGCTCTCCTGCCATACCTAACACTGTAACTGGGATGTCTGGAATGAAGGCTTGCGCTCTGGCAGTTTCCTCTGGGCTGCAACAAGTAATCACACCCTGGAAGAAGAAAAAAACCACACACAAATTCTCAGATGCAGAACACATGAAAACACTGTGGATTCCATTGGTCATTGTCATTAAGAATGAAACTCTCTGCCCCAGCAGCATCACAATCACCTAGAAATAATGTAAATCAATGTTATGATCTACTAGTCCTTACATAAACCAATATAGAAAGTCTTGCTAAATCCAGGTCTGTTGGGTAAGGTAGAAAAAACAACATGCATCTCCAAATAAGCTGCTGACACATATGAAACTAATTACTCAATTAATACCATTGATGTCACGTAGCAAGCTAGCTGTTTTTGTTAACTAAATGCAGTGGAGGCTCCTTACATGAAGAAGGCGAGGACCAGCCTCATCAGTGTTAAAAAAATTTAAAAATCTAAATTTTTTGATAAAACTACACTAAATATATTTACATGTCACCAAATAATTGAATAAAACACTGTTTTGCAATGAAGGACTACAATAGCCTGAAAAGCATTCTGTAGGGTAGCACCACAATGTACACAGAGGGCAGCTAGTTTCCATCATCCTCTGGCTACACTGACTTCAATACAAACCCCAGGAGGCTCATGGTTCTCACCCCCTTCCATAGACGTACACAGTAATTATGAGACCTTCCGGAGGATGTCCTCCAACCTATCAGAGCTCTTGCAGCATGACCTGACATGTTCCAACCAATCAAAGAATAAGATAATTAATCTAATACTGAAAGCATAAGCTACAGCTAGCTAGCATTGCAGTGCATGAAATGTTGTGAGAAAAACAATAGTTTAAAAGTGAACTAATTCATTTCTTCCCAACTGAATGAGAAGCAAGAGAGAGAGGGAGCTATACATTTTGTTGTATTTTTTTCACTTTCACTTACTTAGCTAGCAAATGCAGCTAGTAAGCATCCCTCTGTTTGGGTAGTCTAAACTATGTTAGCTCGCTGTGTCTATCCAACACTGGAACTCTTCTAAGTCAAGGTAAACGTTTGGTTTTGTTTATTTATTGCTACCGGGGCCCACTGGTGTAACTGCTAGCTAAACTGCTTCCTGACTGTACACTCACTGTACTGCATGATTGTAGCGGGTTTACTAACAAGTTAGTTCCATTAGCTATGTTGACTATGACATTGGCTAATATGGTGACAACAATGTAGGCTGTGTGTAGCGGTTAGCAGTTATGATATGAAGGCTTGGCTTGGAAAAGTATTTTCACCTGGTCACAGGCAGCTGATTGTGCACTGAAGTCCACACATGAAGAGAAAATGTGAGAGGAGGATGTGGCTGCTTTTAAAGTGAACTGTGTTTGGTCAGAGGTGTATTAATTTAGCCGAATCTGTTGAAAAATGTTTCTTAAACGGAACAAAACGGGAATAAACATCACTGCATTTGTCAAATATAAACTCTCGATTGCAACTGGACTAATGATTACACCTTAGATCAGCCTGATGCGGGCACGTGTGCAAGACCGTATTGAACGTGTCACTGTCACCTTGATTACTCACATTTCTCTCAACCTACGTTGTAAACTTTCATTCATAGGCTAGGTTGTAGCAACCTCATGATGGGTATATGGAAAATTCGAGTATCATGTAGTAGCCGGAACCTATCGATGTTACATTGAGCAGGGTGAATGGAATACGAATGGAAGTCGTCCAATATGCTGTAATAGTAATAAGGCCATACTCATTTTAAAACGGCACTGACCGCAACAGATCTAAAGCGTTTAATTTCCACCAAACAATACGCTTTCTTCGCTAGATAAAATGAAACGGTTAATATAGCTATTGTTTACATTATGGCACGTTTGACAAGTTGCATAACCTAGCTACTAGTAACAAATTATCAAATTGTGTTTGCTTTCCTGCTGCGCAATAGCCATATAAATGGATTTCACAGCTCAAAAACAAACGTATTGAGATCAAGTTAATATCACCTGGAGTAAAAGTGACAACCAAGCAATAATTTCTCAATACGGTATGCATAAAATAAGTGAATATATGTAGCTAAGTTATACGTATAAATTAGCATCGTTGCTAGCAAGCTAGAAATGACAGCTTCATATATTGCTTAGCTACACACTGTACAAGCTTCCGATCTCCATAGTAATATTTTATAACCCAATCATTAAAAATACCATGGTCTGTCATACTTACAATTGCAACTAAGACTGAAGCACCTTTCAAGGGAGAGGTATCGATTTTTTCAAAGGTGGATTCGTTTTTGTGCATAAAGGCATATAGAATATCGACATATTTGCAGCAGCGAAAAGGCCATTAATGCACGTTGGCCATTGGCCAGTTCTCTCAAGTAGATCGGATGTTCCGCCTTTTCACAAAATTAACAACCAATCAGACGAGGCACAGCGGAAGTTGAGACCTGTGTTCAAAATGACACAGTGCAGATATTCTGTGTTCTGATATTTATATCAATGTAAAAAAAAATATATATTTATATCAATGTATTCCCTCAGATTCTGTACAAATATTTATCTTTATAAATCATTTACTTACCCTTTCATTGAGGGTATATTACTCCAAACATTTAATGAAAATGTAACAAACATTTTTACTTTAATAAATGAATTGTGCAATGGAATATATTTGCATAACAGAAGGGCACAATGACATGATACTAGTGTTGGTCAAATGAGAAGGTTAATTGCAAACAGCTTTATTAAACAAAAGTGAACATAGGCATACATATTACCCTGCTATCTCTAAAATGTAAATGACAATAATACATCATATGGGTGGACAACCCATATGCCTATATGAAGAGTGAACGTTTTTTTTATTACACTTAAGACTGTGACATTAGTCTGAATGTATGCATAATCTAATGTAGGCCTACTAAATATGTACAATGTTACAGCCAATATTAGTTACAGACGCCATACATTTTATTTTGCACCATTGTTTAGCTCACTTCAGCAAACGTTTATCTGGAGCCAGAAGTTAAGTTTGTTTCTATACTTGTGTAGTTCCTAATTCATAAGTCATTGTTCTTTACTTAAACTGCACATCCCACTGACTTTATGAAGTCTTCATTTGTCCTGTCAGTCTCTCATACTTTCCTATAACTGAATAATTGTAGTGTGCAATGATTACCTGCACCAAACCCCCGTTATACTTTGTGTACTGCAGGTCTTTTAGACTTCTCATTTTGATGTCTCATGTTATCAAACCAAGGCACCTTCTCTCTTGAAGGCCCATCAATGCTTGGAGTTCTCTCTTCTGGCAGGTTTGATTTCTCTTAAGATGTGACATCCACAGATTTGTGTGTGTCAACTTCCCCATTCTTAACAGAACAGTCCTCTTGTTCTGACTCACTATCAGACGAGTCAATTGATATGGGTTCTGTCACTTCTGTGTAAGTACTTAGCTTGAGGGTACAGTTAATTGTCTCGCATCGTTTGCTTTGGTCTGTGTTAAGTGTCGGCCTAGACTTAAAGGCTTTCTCCACTGAGGTGACAGGGAGCTTGGTTTTCTCCTCAAAGTCCATGTCATGCTTCAGTCCCTTGAGTGCCTGCATGTCAAAGCCAAGTAGCACTTTCAATTTCCTGGTCTCACAGTCCCTCTCACATGACCTCCTTCGGTGAGCGAAGTGACTGGCAATGTCAGACTTCCAGAGCCACAGGCTTGCAGACAGCTTCTCTTCTTCCTGTGAGGTTAGATAGGGACGACGATTGAAATAGGCTGAGAGGAAGGCTTTTCGTGCCTCATAGGTCTTGTGCTCATAGCTTCTGGGGTCCAACACTAGATCCACAGCCTCCCCTGGCTTGTCCATTGGGTAATATCCAACATCATTGTTAATCTTCATCCTCTTGGAGTCAGACATGGTTTGGGTGGGTAGCTGACGCTTTAAGAACCCTGCACCAGAAGAGTTGAGTGTTAAGGCAGACTTTGGTCCCGGACCCTTCTGGGCCCTGCCCACAGCTCGGCACTGCACAAGATGCAGAGTGATCGTGGAGGCCACCATGTTGCTGGTGTAGACACCCAAACAGTGGATGCACTTGTACGTCAACTTCTTCTCCACAGGGTGCATCGTCTGAAGCACTTGGTGTCGTTCCCTCAGATGCTGTGCCAATGCATCAGAGATGGGACCCTTGAGGATGGTGAAACACAGTGGGCATAGGGTCTTGCCAACCTCATTGCTGCCTAATACAGTGGCTTGACTTCTGGCAAGCATGTCATTCTTTTTTTCTGGCATCTTTGAAGGCAGACTCTTCACTGGAGCAAGGAAGCTGTTTTGAGCATGGGAAGCCATAGACTGCTCCTGGGCAGCTACAGGTTCCTTCATGTTATAGGTTATAACAATAAGCTGTATGATCTTGTTCTTAGCCTGCCCAATTGTGAGGTCAAAGGTTAGCGGGGAGGCAGCTGGAGGACCAACAAAGTCATCTGGGTGAGCCTGACCCACATGATCCAGCATTTTCTCCACATTATTGAAGCTGGCATGACACTGTGGGCAGGTGAGCCCATGGATCAGCATGTGGTTAAGCAACGTGTCACTTGGCAGATAACGGTTGCAAAGCAAACACTTACTGGTGAAGTTGTGGATCTTCATGATGAACTTTGCAATTGCCCATACCTTCTTAGCCTTGTGTGCCTTCTCAAAATGAGCACTGTACAGGTTTTCAGGGAAGAGCTCATTGCAGACCGTGCATATCTTCCATTTCTGTGTTTGGGATGTAAGACTAGCGTTAGCACCAGAAACCTGCTTTCCTGAGGGTGACGTTAAGTTATTGGATAAGGAGGCTCTGCCTTCTCCCAACCCACTATGGCCAGGAATGGTCAAACGCTGGCCAGCAATAGAGGACTGACTGGTCATATTCTTCAGTCCAGAAGGCCCCTGCTTTTGATGGGCCCCCACCATATGGCTAACCTGTTCAGACGTCAGAGTACGACCCCCAGTCACCACAGAACCCTTCTGGGTCATACCATAGCTTTGGGGTCTAGACACCACAACATTAGCATGTCCAATCATGGTTGTCACCTGAGAGCCAATGCGCTCATGATATTCAATGACATGCTGCACTAACGCCTCATAGCTACGGGTGGAGAACTGACAACGCTTACAGAGGATGTTGTTACCATTGACAGCATTGGCTCCATTTTTGACTGATGTTTCTGAGACCATGGCAACATAGGGTGAGACCACATGCTGGAAGTGCTCCCTGTAGATGTGCCTTCGCACAACATTGTACAGAGGGTCCCGGTAGGTACACTTCTTGCAATAGTACATTGCCCTCTCCACCTTGTTATTTGCGCCCATAGCAGCCCCCTGGTAGGCACCCAGACCCTGACGCACCGCACTGGATATGTGGAAGACCTTGACATGAGTTTCCATAGTCTTCTTGCTCGCAGTGAAAGTGCAGTAAGGGCAGTTCAGCAGGATGCGGCTCTCAAAGTTGTTCCTGTGGACATTTCGAAAGTGGTTCTTGTAGCCTGAGTAGTACTTGGAAGAGAAATGGCACTCTGTGCAGCAGAAAGGCTTTGACCGGTACTCCTGTAAGACACAAATACCCAGGAGAGTTTAAGAATGGGACACTGCACCAAAAAAATGGTAAATTGTTTTGTTAATGATTGCTCCTTCATCCAAAACTAGTTTGATTTATGATTGTGACAAACAAAGAAGCACTATAATCATTACAAGCCCCAAAATAAGTGGTAATTGAATAACCAATCTTTTAAATTGACTAGTGCGAGTGATTTACCTGTGTTTTGGAGAATGACGGATCCCATGAACAAAGTTCCAGGCAGACAGTATTCTTCACATAGTTCTCATCTGGGCAAAATTCTTTGAGGTCCTATGTGAGAGGGAAGAGCAATTTGATCAGAAATCACAAAACTGTATGCTGGATCATGTCAAATTGGAATACATGCCTATTCATTTCTACCACCACAATGGTTGAGAGCACAAGTGACTACAAAATTATAAATGAAACACACAGAAGTCACAGACACACTTCAACCAAAACCTTAGTGATAGGTAAAATCTATGAAAAATAAACATTTAAGCTCACCTCTGCTTGCTCCTTGCAGTACTCCAGTCCAATGTCACTAAGTGCCTTCTTCACCTGTTTCCTTGCTCTTCGTATGCTAGTGAGGTTGTTCACAGGGAGTTGATACATCTTTCCTGTCTGCAAGAAGAATAAATCAGGGAGAATTCTATTAGTACTCATGTCAAACCTATATGGCCTACATCGTTACAGTTGATGGTTAGCTAGCTAGTGAATTTTAGCTATATTCGCATAGACATGACATCAGTCAAAACAAGACATGGTATCAAGAATAAGATAAAAATAGCTGAAATGAGCTACCTACGATTCCCTGCATAGCAGCTTCTTGTCATTGTTGCTAGCAATCTGGCCACCCAGAATCACAACACACAGACTTTTGCCACATTGAATTGCGCGCATCGTTTGTGACGTTGTCAGCTAACCAATCTATAACAATTTTCTTACATTAATTTATGAATATGATTTTGTTGTTGTTGATTCGGCACATTTTCCTATAAATTGTCGAACATAATAGACTCCAGTCTACAGGCATATCAAAGTTGCAGAGTGGGATCTCAGCTAGTTAAAAATTATAACATGGCACACATAGTAGGCAATGCAAGTTTTAGATTGGTTAGTCTAGCGAGTTATCTATACTAGTAGTATTAATGGGCAAACCAACCAGGCCCTTACAGCACAGCACGTGCCCATGGGCTCTGACCTCCAGGGGGAACCCATTGATTTTGATAGTCACTCTCAGATATCATTAACATAGCATAAGTCATGGCAAAATGTGAAGTCCCGTTAACACTTGACTTGTGAGGGGGGGGTCGTAGAGCAAAAAGTAACACCATTGTGATTGTCAGAGTCTCCCCTTTCCATAGAGTGGTCAAAAAAAATGTATAGGCCAAACCGTTCATACGCTACAGACA
The DNA here is from genome assembly GCF_036934945.1 of Oncorhynchus masou masou. NCBI lineage: Eukaryota > Metazoa > Chordata > Actinopteri > Salmoniformes > Salmonidae > Oncorhynchus > Oncorhynchus masou. The sequence continues at coordinate 46,069,517 of NC_088217.1, read as the reverse complement.
TTTTTGTGAGAAGAAGCTTGGCTACCTTCGACCGCAGATGTGGAAAACAGACATAGGCGGATGCGGCGGACTGAGACACAGGCCACTCAAAAAACTGATCTCTCGAACTTAAACTGACTGATTTTGATGGGGATATTTAATCATTTACTTAAACTAGCACGGAACCCAAACAGGTTGTGCGCGTGCGCCATCATGCATGAATGTATTTTGTCCACCAACACCAAACGCGATCACAACACGCAGGTTCAAATATCAAACAAACTCTGAACCAATTACATTAATTTGGGCACAGGTCGAAAAGCATTAAACATTTATGGCAATTTAGCTAGCTCGCACTTGTTAGCTAATTTGTCCTATTTAGCTAGCTTTCTGTGGCTAGCTAATTTGTCCTGGGATATAAACATTGAGTTGTTATTTTACCTGAAATGCACAAGGTCCTCTACTCCGACAATTAATCCACACACAAAACGGTCAACCGGATGAAATAATTGAATAATATAGATTTCTAAATGTATTTTGCAACGCTCGCGGTGTAGTCAGCTTGTTAAGGATTAAAACTGCAGAAAGGTCTCTCCGCCCCATAACAAAATTAGTAGAATTGCTTGAAATGTGTTATAAAATGTACAAATTATCCACCCCATGGAAAAATGTGTGATATTGCAGGAAATTAACGTTAAAATGTACATTTCTGTCTACACTGTCAAGAGGGGGCCACTTTTTTAAATTTATTTAAAGGGCCCACTTAGGGCACCCAAAAAGCTAGAGCCGGCCCTGCTTACAGATTAAACATTATGAAGTTTTTAAAGCCTCTTTGATGTAAGGTCCCCTTTTCAGCCTGTGAAATCTGAAACCACTTGAAGCTGGGGTGTCCCTCCTAACATTTAATTTTCTTTTCAACTCCTGGCTGAATCCTACATCACCAACAAAGCATATACCTGCAATCCTTACATCGTAGCGCAGCAAGAGAGTGTGGTTTTATCGTGGTAGCACATTCAGAAATCAAATTATAGCCATTACTCTAAAATAATTCATACACGTTAAACAAAAAAACACTGTCAAAGACAGAAAAGATTAATATGAGATGAAAGTCGAGTTCCGGAAGACAAGCTAAAGCTCTTTGAATCGTTCACAGCTATCGGGGGTATACATTTTGATTAAGAGACATTTATAAAATATGCACATTTTGTTTATGCATTATTTAGAAAGTATACAAGTCATTTCAAGCCTTATTCATACAGTTTTGTTGAATAGGAATTAAATATCATATTTTCATCATATTTGTACTGGGTACTTGAGCTTCTGTCCTCAAAGGTGACTACACCTCAGCAATGTATAACTATTTTTTATCAGAAAGGTGAGATTTTAACCTTTGAGTATGCAGCATTACTAGTTATTGTTTATGGCCCTCTCATGATAAATAATTACTTTTGAGGATATTGTAGAGGACATTTCGATTACATTTAGTTACCTTTAACTGGTTTAAAGGAGCCCTGGGTAAGGCCAAAATGTAATAAACATACCAACTAATTATCTCGCAATTAAGCTTTTAGATTCCATGTCAAATATATGTCTATGGATTACATTTCATGGACATCCTCAAAAATATTTTTTATGCCCATGTTTCGTATAAAATCACTGATGCCTTAGCTATGAAGTTAGTTATGATTATTTGCAGTTGAAAATCATAGCTAAATCACAAGAAAGCCGCATGGATGGCACAGAAGTGATGGGACTTCAGTTCTGGCACAACATTATTTATTTTCAACATATATTTTGGCCTAGCTAACTAGGTTGTGATGTCGTGACTACAGCAAGCTAAACGTGGTAATAATGGTAGCGTTCAGTCAAAGATTTTGAGACGACTATCTAGCTAACGTTAAATTAGCTAGCTAACTTGGCTTAGTTGTGCCTGCAAGTTAGGCTTTTGAACTTATGGTACTTAAACTAGCTATATTGTTAACAGTAAAGCTAGCGACTATTTCCAAATGTCAGTGCACTGAAAAGCCTGGGTAGTATATAGCTAACGTTAGCTATTGTTACCGTGAAAACGCATCATTTTTAGCAAGCATAGAAGCCAGCTAACGTTAGATCTCTGGTGTTGGTAAGCTTGCTAACCACGATGGTTATTTAGAAAACGTTGTTAAACACAATACATGACTGTAAACTGAAGTAGAAAATACACATCATGGATGCTAGTTACTATTTAACTTACTTGCTAGCTGACGTCTGGGGTTAAGCTTAGTAGAAAGCGAGCTGGCTAGCATGCAGTAGTTAGCCAACGTCCAGCCGATCAGTTAGCTAGCGTAGCCATGCATGTTTGTCAGCTAGCTAATGTTAGCTAGCTAATTATAAATCACATTTTGGGTCTTTCCTCCAACCAATCTTACCTGGGATGTCTCCGAACCCGACCACAAAACAACTGGGAGCCCAAATGCTAGTTTACAAGTAACGTTAGCTCGCTAGCTGGCCAACGATTGAATCCAACTCAATGATGCAGTTGTTGTTCGTCCTCGCCAAGCCGGTGTTGCTGCTTAGCTAGCTAGCCGAATCTCTGTGCCATCTGCAATATGTTAGATTACTTTCTAACAGGCAAAATATTTGTGATACACGCTAGTGCGTATTAGATAAAATACATTGGACTGTTACAATAGACTCTGATAATCATCAATAAATCCTTCCCTCCTGAATGTTCCCAACTAACCCCAACCAAATCAACAATACAATCCAAAATGGCGAGGAGAAAAAGACGGAAGTGAATGTTTGGGGATGAGAAGTTTTTAATTTACGATTTTTTTTTAACATACGTGCTTTCTTTAGCACTGAGTATGTAATTGTTTCAAAGGTCACAACAATGATCCTTACGTGTATAATTAAGGAAAGTTTCATTGGAAGTATGTTTTACTTGAACTGGACCCACCCACATAATCCAGGATATGTGGGCCCATGGAATACTACTGCCTTTTTGATATATACTGAACAAAAATATAAACTCAACATGCAACAATTTCAAAGATTTTACAGAGTTACAGTTCATATAAGGAAAACAGTCAATTGAAATAAATCCATTAGGCTCCAATCTAAGGATTTCACATGACTGGGAATACAGATATGCATCTGTTGGTCACAGATGTATATAAAAAAAAGTAGGGGCGACACGTGGATCAGAAAACCAGTCAGTATCTGGTGTGACCACCATGCAGAGCGACACATCTCCTCTGAGTTGATCAGGCTCTTGATTGTGACCTGTGGAATGTTGTCCCACTCCTCGTCAATGGCTGTGCAAAGTTGCTGGATATTGTTGTGAACTGGAACACGCTGTCATACACGTTGATCCAGAGCATCCACATCAAATCAAAATCTATTGGTCACATACACATGGTTAGCAGATGTTAATGCGAGTGTAGCGCAATGCTTGTGCTTCTAGTTCCGACAGTGCAGTAATATCTAAAAAGTAATCTTACAATTCCCCAACAACTACCTAATACACACAAATCTAAAGAGGTGAATGAGAATATAAATATAAATATATGGATGAGCGATGGCCACACTGTCCTTGATTATCTTTTTGGCCTTCCTGTGACATCTGGTGTTGTAGGTGTCATGGAGGGCAGGTAGTTTGCCACCGGTGATATGTTGTGCAGACCGCACCACCCTCTGGAGAGCCTTGCAGTTGAGGGCGGTGCAGTTGCCGTACCAGGCAGTGATACAGCCCGACAGGATGCTCTCGATTGTGCATCTGTAAAAGTTTGTCAGGGTTTTGGGTGACAAGCCACATTTCTTCAGCCTCCTGAGGGTAAAGAGGCAATGTTGCACCTTCTTCACCACACTGTCTGGGTGGGTGGACCATTTCAATTTGTCCGTGATATGAACGCCGAAGAACTTAAAACTTTGCACCTTCTCCACTGCTGTCCCTTCGATATAAATAGGGGGGTGCTCCCTCTGCTGTTTCCTTTGTTTTGTTGATGTTGATTGAGAGGTTGTTTTCCTGACACCACACTCCGAGTGCCCTCACCTCCTCCCTGTAGGCTGTCTTGTCATTGTTAGTAATCAAGCCCACTACTGTTGTGTCATCTGCAAACTTGATGATTGAGTTGGAGGCGTGCATGGCCACGCAGTCGTGGGTGAACAGGGACTACATTAGGGGGCTGAGAACACACCCTTGTGGGGTCATAGTGTTGAGGGTCATCAAAGTGGAGATGTTGTTTCCTACCTTCACCACCTGGGGTCGGCCCGTTAGAAACTACAGGACCCAATTGCACAGGGCGAGGTCGAGACCCAGGACCAGCCTGATGATGAGCTTGGAGGGTACTATGGTGTTGAATGCTGAGCTGTAGTCAATGAACAGCATTCTTACATAGGTATTCCTCTTGTCCAGATGGGATAGGGCAGTGTGCAGTTTGCTGGCGATTGCATCATCTATTGACCTGTTGGGGGCGGTATGCAAACTGAAGTGGGTCTAGGGTGACCGGTAAGGTGAAGGTGATATGATCCTAGACTTGTCTCTCAAAGCACTTCATGATGACAGAAGTGAGTGCTACGGGGCGGTAGTCATTTAGTTCTGTTATCTTTGCCTTCTTGGGTACAGGAACAATGGTGGCCATCTTGACGCATGTGGGGACAGCAGACTGGGATAGGGAGCAATTGAATATGTCCATAAATACACCTGCCAGCTAACATCCCAAACAGGTCTGGCCATGGAAGAACCGGGACATTGTCAGCTTCCAGTAATTGTGTACAGATCCTTGCGACATGGTGCCGTGCATTATCATGCTGCGACAGCCTATAGGGATGAGGTCAGACACCTGGCAGTGTGGTGCCAGGACAACAACCTCTCCCTCAATGTGAGCAAGACAAAGGAGCTGATCATGGACTACACGAAAAGGCTGGCCAAACAGGCCCCCATTAACATTGAAGGAGCTGTAGTGGAGCGGGTCGAGAGCTTCAAGTTCCTTGGTGTCCACATCACCAACAAACTATCATCCAAACACACAAAGACAGTTGTGAAGAGGGCACGACAACACCTTTCCCCCTCAAGAGACTGAAAAGATTTGGCATGTGTCCCCTGATCCTCAAAATGTTCTACAGCTGCACCACCGAGAGCATCCTGACCAGTCGCATCACCGCTTAGTATGGCAACTGCTCGGCATTTGACCGTAAGGCGCTACAGAGCATAGTGTGTACGGCCCAGTACATCACTGGGGCCAAGCTTCCTGCCATCCAGGACCTATATACTAGGCGGTGTCAGAGGAAAGCCCAAAAAATTGTCAGAGACTCCAGTCACCCAAGTCATAGACTGTTTTAAGTCTATGGCAAAAAGGCTCCTTAACAGCTTCTACCCACAAGCCATAACACTGCTGAACAATTAATCAAATGGCCACAGACTATTTACACCCCCCCCCTCCATTTGTTTTGTACACTGCTGCTACTTGCTGTTTATTATCTATGCATTGTCACTTCACCCCTACCTCCATGTACAAATTACCTCGACTAACCTCTACCCCTGCACATTGACTCGGTACCGGTACCCCCTGTATATAGCCTCTTATTTTATTGCGTTACTTTTTATATATTTTTTTAACTTTTGTTTATTTGCTAAATATTTTCTTAACTCTTTCTTGAACTGCACTGTTGGTTAAGGGCTTGTAAGTAAGTATTTCACGGTAAGGTCTACACTTGTTGTATTCGGCACTTGTGACAAATAAAGTTTGATTTGAAACATGAGGTGATGGCGGTGGATGAATGGCACAACAATGGGCATTAGGATCTTGTCACGATTCTCTGTGCATTCAAATTGCCATCGATAAAATGCAATTGTATGTGTTGTCCGTAGCATATGCCTGCCCATACCATAACCCCACCGCACCATGGGGCACTCGGTTTCCAACATTGACATAAGCAAACGGCTCATCCACAAGACGCCATACACGTGGTCTGTGGATGTGAGGCCGGTTGGACGCCCAGCCAAATTCTCTAAAACAATGTTGTTGGAGGCTTATGGTAGAGAAATTAACATTCAATTGCACATTTTAGTGTGGCCTTTTATTGTCCCCAGCACAAGGTGCACCTGTGTAATGATCATGCTGTTGAATCAGTTTCTTGATATGCCACACCTGTCAGGTGGATGGATTATATTGGCAAAGGAGAATATGGAACATTTCTGTGATCTTTTGTTTCAGCTCATATAGCCTTGTTTATATTTTTCTCCAGTATAGTTTTGGCAGGCACTGCCAATTTCTCTCTAGGCTAGCTACTGAAGCTAAATCATGAATAGACGTAATAATATTTGACAGGCTGAATCTACAACTCAGCTATCCAGAGCTCAACAACAAAGCCATGCACTGGGATCATTTTTATTTCAAGACTCCTAAGAAATTGGAAGTAGTTTACAGATCTTTTGTAGGCTACAAGGGTTGGGTTTAGACAGGCATCCTAATTCTAATATTTTTAAGTAATTGATCATTTGACGAATTAGATCTGCGCTGGAAAAACTCTGATGTGAAAAGATCTGATTTTACTGGTCAAAAGACCAATTAGTGGATAAGAACATCATTGGGCTGCCTGTCTAAATGCAGCCAAAGATACCACAACTTTCCCATTTGGCACACAGCACACAATAGTTGAGTTAGTTCAGGAGATTTTGGAGGCTGATTTTGGAAGATTTTGAAGGGACTCCAAGTCACCCCAGTGGTTCCATGACCTCCAACACAACAGTGTGAGGTCCGGTCATCACCAACCTGGTGACCTGGCGGTAATCCAGGTGAAGAACGCTCCGCCCATTCACCTGGCACACAAACTGACGCACCTAGGCATTAGAAGTAGAAGTACAGGAGAATGTCATGATAAACACATATACATATATTACTGTGTGTGTAACTATTTTTGTATGTGTTTGTGTTACCTTAACCCCTGCAGCAGCAGCAGGGCTTCCAGGATCGACTGCCTGCACGTAAACTGGAGCCACACCTCTGATCACAAAGCCCCAGCCCACTGCATCTCCCATCACCTGAGATGCAAAACACTGGTATGAGGGGGCTAAAACATATTTACTTCCCCAATAGAGACAAGACTAGAAAGAGTTAGGACATACAGTATATTGGCCATAGCTCACCGTCAACACTCTCTTGATGAAGGGTGCACCAGGGGACAGTAGTTCCTCACATGTTACATTCCTTTTAAGCACTGTCAAAACCAATGTAGAGTTTTCTTTTCGGTGTTTAAATACATGATTTTATCAATAGCATTGCTAAACCATGTTGACCTCTGGGAGACTTGGCAGGTCAGAAAAAGTAGGCGCTCTTGCTCAATATTAACTATTTTTAAATGTTGTTATACTTTTCGGTTAAAACATTATGTTTTGCCCTTAATGGCCTTCATCAGAGACTAACTGCTTAGGGAGACTACATCTTTGTAAGCCTGAACAGAACTAATTATGTCAAAAAAGAACAGAGGGACGATCTGACCTGATTTTGGATTGCATCTCACCACTGGGGCAGAGGAGAGTGTGGCAGGGGGTAAATATCCACTAGCATGTAGCTGCAGAGAGTTCAAATTGGCCTGATGCACATTGGGTATCATCTTCAATGGTTTATTGGGCTGCACTGCTATGAGAGGTCAGACATAAATGCATGCATGTATGCATAAACAGCTCATCCACTGTGTCACAACAGTATAGGCAACCTTGGAAGAAATGTGCATATGAAGTATTTTAGAGCTCTTGCTTTGTTTTTATGTTTGCATTTACCAGATTGAAAACCAATGCTTTCCTCTTGTGGGGGGATCTTGGGCAGGACAAAGGGACTGTCAGCATGGTTGTCCTCCAGTGCATGCACTGATGCACCTTCCTTTTTGTCTCGATCAGTTTCATTCAAGAGCTCAGACAGGTGGCGCCGGCGGCGAAAATTGATGCAGAACTGATACAGTAATCTACTGTCAAAGAAGTCGTACTTCCTTGACACTAATGGGAATTGGGAAGAGGAGAGAGGAAAAGCATCGTACTAATTTTCTGATAGAAGTAATTTGAGTAGGCGATCAACTGCGAGAGGCTATGGAAACAGTATTACCTCCAATGTTATCAGCCAAAGGTTAAAAGGTAACATAACTCACCATGCTGAATGATGCCATGCTCTAGCAAAGCACGGCAGAACTCCAAACCCTGGCGCCTACTCTCCGTCTCTCCATTCTGTAACAACCAGTCCATCAACTGGCAGCCAGGGATGGAGCGCTGGTATGCAACACCCTGCTCCTCCCTTAGTTGCAGAATGGAGTCTCTGCCTGTTATTAGACTGCAAAAAACAGACACACAAATCAGGTCACATCCATTTTGCACTCCAGAGACAGAATGAATGGAACAATTACACACAAACTTCTGTATACAGTTGGTAAAGTTTCAAGTTTCAGTCTGTAATCACCATAACTAGCACATACTGAGAACATAATACAGATGATGTGGTTCCCCTAAGATGGGTTTGACCTCAGCAAGGGCACTTGTTCCTAACAGATAGACACCCCCAGGGTGAACGAAGTAGTTCTTACTGCTCATACAATCGTTGTCCTCGGATGAAGACCTTCACCTCGGTGTTAAATGGAAATGTGCCATCATCCTTACGGAAACGGTACAGCAATTTTGCATCCTTGAATATAGGGTGCTTGTCACAAACTAAAGAGATCAGAGTGGAAGAGAGACAAAGGAAACGTCCTGAGAGTGTCTTCATATTGTCCTACTTTATGGTTCAGCATTTTGGATCTCCCATATAAATTATCAATGTTAGTTTCTTGGCAAAGCTCTTATGCTCTTGTGAGAAACTGCATTATAGGAGTTGGATATGCACTTTGTCCTGTGACAGGGCTATAAGCTCTTGGAAAAGCTACTATGCATTTTATATCCCCCGAGGAATGTTGTTGTGGTGCCCTACCATGGTGCACAATGTCATGGTCCATCAGGTGTTGCATGAGGCAGACCGCTGTGGCCTGATCGGGAGCTTCCTTGTTGCTGATCAACCAGTCTGTAAGCTCTTTGGCTACAAAGCAGTTGGGGTAAGTGCGCAGATGGTACCGTCGATCCTTGATCAGTTTTCCATCATGCAGCCTCAACCTTGCAGTGAGGTAAAATGTTGAATAAAGCAGCTATAACTACTATAAGTAGACAAGGGCACATTAAGAAATATATTCAAACATGAATTGAATTACATTTCAGCTGACATCTCTACATGATATATTGTATCCCCTATAATTAAATGTTTACATTAAATTGGAAGGTCAGCTGAAGGAAATATGCAAACTACTATATCTGGAAGGAGCTTGTCGGATTTCCACACAGTACGTTTCAACAGATAGCATAACCATAAAGAAAGCCAATCTCTCTCTCTCTCTCTCTCTCTCTCTCTCTCTCTCTCTCACACACACTTTCTCTCTCATACCTCAGTTGTTCTCCAGCAATCATAACTTTAGCCTTGTGCAGTCTGGCCATTGATTTTCTGTTTATGCTGCTTCCCATTTTCTCCATGTTCCTTTACTGTCACTGGTCTGAAAAAAACTACTCATTTCATTAGAAGCCTGTATGTTTACCAAATAACCAGTGCCCAGCAGCACCCTCTGACCATGTTGGATGGATGTTATGTATAAACACACACAAACCGAGGGAGAGAAGGCTACAAGAAAGTACAATATGTGATGTGCTGAGAAAATCACAAGCCACCATTATCATACTTACTTGGTATAGGCTACTGTGCATGCCATTTACATTCTTTTGGCAAGGTCACTATAAAAAAGCCAACATTCACATTTTGTTTTAATTTAAAAAGAGCGGGGTAGCTATCAGACAACAAGTTTTCATTCACAGTTCAGTACACACTGAGGGGCAAGAATGAAGTTTTACCTCATATCACCTCAAGGGGTCAGCATAGATCCATGAATAGAACATTTGGTTGCCCATTCTCAGGAGAAACCCCATAGAAATACAGTTATTTAGAATGAACCTATAGCTCTATGATCAAGCCTTTGTGCTTTTCATATAATGTAAGGAGAAATCAAATAATAACACATGCAAGTGGAATATAAACACTTATTGTCAATGGGCTACTCATGGATTAGAGATAGGATAGGCTATTTGTTTATTATGGGTGGTGGTGCATTATTCAAAAAGCACAACAGCTCTATTAGAATTCTTAATTGTCTTTTTGCAGAATGAACTTCCCCTTAAATATAAGCACCGTTGTCCAAATATAACCGTGACGCTTTTGTGTTATTCATATGGAAAGTCATATGGTAATTTAGGGCGACAAATTTTTTATTTACTAGCCCTATTGACTACAATATATATATATATATATATATATATATATATATATATATATATATATATATATATCCCTGGACATATAGCCTACAGAATTAACATAGGCTATTTAATCCTCAGATGTTTTGCATTCCAGCATCAGTTCCTAAATGGTCTTTCAAAATGAACACTTTTAATACATCAATTGGCGAGGGAAAGTGTGAAGGAAAGAGAAACGTATGCACACATTAAATAAAGAAGTAGGCCACAGTAGCCTAGAAAACGTGTACAATATGTCTGCAGGTCTATGTAAAAAAAAAAAATGTGGGCTACATTCTACATTCAACCTCTGCTGGATTGTCAAAACACATACATCAGCTATTATGCAAATTGCCCTTCTCGCCGTCTTTTTATTGGAGAGGAGCATGGAGGTGTAGTCTATATCGTGTGACATCATGCAACGGTTCTTTATGAAGAAAGTGCGCTCGCAAGCATAAACCAGTAGCGCTACACACATGCAGAGAGCTCTTGGCCCCGCCGTGGACTCTGAGCACTTTTCTTCTGTCCGATTAATAGTATGTGTTTCTAAACTTTTCAGTGAAGAGGACGGGTTTCTTTACATTTTTGCGCACGCGTATTTTCACTGTAGATTTCATTTGACGGACTTACTGATTGTATAAAACGTCTTACCAATAGTGCAATTGTTGCAAAAGACTGCATGAGAGAATTGAGTTTTGTGACCCTTGGATGTGGCCAAGATAAATAGATCCAGAAAAGAATGACCGCCGAATCTCATACAAACCTGGGTCTGCCGAAAAACCCTTTGGGTTATGTCAGTGCGTTCGACTTGATGAAGTTCGATGTGAAGAAGGAGACAATGCAGGGGATCGACCGCTCATTCTTTGGGCCGTGCAGCGAGCTCCAGAGACCGGACTCAGTCTCCTCCACCCCGGTCAGCACCCCTTGCAGTTCGGTGCCCTCATCACCGAGTTATAATCCGGGTGAGCAGAGGAACCCTGATGATGATCTTTACTGGACGCCCAGCAGTGGAGGTTATTCTCAGCAAATGTATCCCAACACTTTTGGCCTGACACCTGAGGACGCAGTGGAGGCCCTCATCGGTACCACAGTCCACGGGCACCAACCCTCTCCACACGATCACCAACAGGCTCTCCAATCGGATTTCGAAGGGTACGGGGCGGCACATAACCTCAACGGTCATGCCCAGCAGTACCTTGGACTTAACCGTCAACCCGACGCCCTCTCGGGTCCCCCTGATATGCAAGATATGCACTGCCAAAATCAATATAAGCACGACCTCGACTACTCGGCTCAGCACTCACCCGACTCGCAGCTAAGTGCGCACCACCTCCATCAGCAGAATCGCCACGACAGACGACTCAACGTGGAGAGCGGCTTCTCCGACGACCAGCTGGTGTCTATGTCAGTGAGGGAGCTCAATCGGCACTTGAGGGGTCTGACCAAGGACGACGTGATGCGTCTGAAGCAGAAGCGCCGAACCCTGAAAAACCGCGGTTATGCACAATCCTGCCGCTACAAACGTGTTCAGCTGAAGCACGTTCTGGAGCATGAGAAGACCAGCCTCGTCACACAGGTGGAGCAGTTAAAGAACGAGCTCAACCGGCTGGCACGCGAGAGGGACGCATATAAACTCAAATGCGAGAAATTGACTGGTTCTAATGGTTACCATGAAACTGGGTCTACCAGTGACAATCCTTCCTCGCCCGAATATTTTATGTGAGTTTATTCTTTGTAACAGCCACAAAATCTATTTTACTGATTTTTTTTTATTGATATGCTTATTTGTTTTAACAATATTAATGATTTCATACTAGTTCTTGATGCAAACCTATCATCTAATTCAGCTTTTAAAGTTATTATGATAATAAGTCAGATTTGTAATATTAATCTATAATCAATCATGCATGCTGGACATGTATGGAACTGTCTATTTAGTAGGCCTAAACTTGGCTGTTGTAGGCTACTTTGCCACACACACATCTTCATGAACATACTTGAAATAGTTCCTCTTACTTTTGTTAAATTGAATAACCAGTCTGATTTATGAAATTACATTACATACGAGAATTAGAATATTAATTTTGTCTTCATGTAGGCTACTAGGCCGACTCTCAATCCTGTTTTACATTGATTCATCCACCGAAACACTTGGAAATGGTTTTACTTATTTGTGTTCAGATCTTCACTCAAGTGCTTTTCTGTGATAATTCTATTCTAATAAATATAATGCATACATGGTTGATGATGTATCTATCTCCTTGTGCTGGACATCCTTTTACTCACATTGCATTTTGAGGACCTGGTTCTGCTGGCCAGATGTGGCTTAAAATTGTGTTGTTTTTCTTTCACAGACATTTTTGTTAATTGTTCTAGAAAAAGAGCTAGATTTGTAAAAAAATATTATTGATTTATTATTGCCTGCAAATGACCATTTTTTTGTTACCTATCCAGCCATGTTGAAATCATTTGTCATCTGCTTTAGATCAATAAAGCCATTAATACTTCTTTGTGTTAGTCTGTTGAGTAATTGTTGGATCCACTTATAAACATTTTTCTGGCTCATTTATGTATCCTTTTATTGATTACATGACTAGATTATGGAAGCCAGTGGCTTTAGATTTCGTAAAATTTTCTTTCTCCAGAATATATATTTTTTAGAGACAAAGGTTTGCTTTATGTGGCCATATTGTTTTAACACTTAGCAGTACGATTATTATTTTACTCATGTCTGTATAAAGGAGAAGTGTAGTGCGACAGGCAGACAAAATGTAAAGGAACCAAGTCATCTTGCTTACTTTTAATTAAGCTTATTGATGTGGAAAGAAGGACAGTCATTACAACAAGAAGGAGCTCCATAAAACACCAAATTCAAAGCTGTGACATGTGTTTTATAAAAAAAGGTTATTGAGTGGTTGATTGATTAAAACAAATGTCTCTCCATTCACACTCCTTTCACCATACCATAACGTCTAGGATTCATTCCGTCTGAGAAAACAAGTGTGAACTTTGCACTTGGAGCATACGCATTGTATATCAGGCTCCAAGAAAGCTGTGGAAGCACGGCTATATAGTTAAAATATAACATTTTATTTATTTATGTTTCACACACAGTCAACTGACTTGATATTTTTAAAAATTATACAAACCTTAGGCCTAATAATAAACACTTTTGCACACAAATGCACTAATTTGGCTTGTGACAAATGAAAGTGGAGTGTCTCTTTTTTCTGTATGCTGACCTTAGACCTTCATTGATGGTTGCTTCCTGAGAGACCACTGGATGTGAAGACTCTGAAGACTCACTGGCTGGGGCTATGTGGTGGAGATAATGTCCATTTCAGACAGAATATGTGGTATATTACCTGTAACATGTGTATATGACCCACCTTCAAACAGCGTCTTATTTACCACTTTCTTGCAGGTATACATACCCCTTTTATACATATCAGTGGGTAACTGGCAAAATGGGAGGGTTGGGGGGAGTTGTTAAACCATAGTGGCTGTTTGCAGTTCAAATTAGGGAGGTGTTAAACAATGGAAGTGTTAATGAATTTACAGTGGTTTCGGAAAGTATTCAGACCCCTTGACTTTTCCACAATTTTTTACATTACAGCCTTATTCTAAAATATATATTTAAAAAAAATGATCAGCAACCTACACATAATACCCCACAATGACAAAGCAAAACAGGTTTTTAGAATTTTTTGCAAATGTATAAAATTTAAAAAAACAGAAAAAATATTCACACAAATTTTCAGACCATTTGGTAGGAGACTGGAAATTGAGCTCAGGTGCATCCTGTTCCCATTGATCATCCTTGATATGTTTCTACAACTTGATTGGAGTCCACTTGTGGTAAATTCAATTGATTGGACATGATTTGGAAAGGCATAGACCTGTCTATATAAGGTCCCACAATTGACAGTTCATGTTAGAGCAATAACCAAACCATGAGGTCAAAAGAATTGTCCGTAGAGCGTTGAGACTGGATTGTGTCGAAGTACAGATCAGGGGAAGGGTACCAAAAGAATTCTGCAGCATTTAAAAATATATATTTTATTTATTTCACCTTTATTTAACCAGATAGGCCAGTTCAGAACAAATTCTAATTTACAACGGCGTTCGGGCCAAGATAAAGCAAAGCAGTGCAACAAAAGACAACACAGAGTTAACACATAGGATAAACAAAAGTACAGTCAATAACACAATAGAAAAATATATATATAGTGTGTGCAAATGAAGTAAGAAGGTAAGGCAATAAATAGGCCATAGTAGCGAAGTAATTACAATTTAGCAAATTAACACTGAAGTGATAGATGTGCAGATGATGAAGTGCAAGTAGAAATATTGGTGTGCAAAAGAGCAAAAAAGTAAATAAAAACAATATGGGGATTCGGTAGGTAGTTGGGTGGGTTATTTACAGATGGGCTATGTACAGCTGCAGCGATCGGTGAGCTGCTCAGATAGCTGATGCATAAAGTTAGTGAGGGAGATATGTCTCCAACTTCAGCGATTTTTGCAATTTGTTCCAGTCATTGGCAGCAGAGAACTGGAAGGAAAGGCGGCCAAAGTGGGTGTTGGCTTTGGGGATGACCAGTGAGATCTACCTGCTGGACCGTGTGCTACGGGTGGGTGTTGTTATGGTGACCAATGAGCTGAGATAAGGCGGAGCTTTACCTAGCAAAGACTTATAGATGACCTGGAGCCAGTGGGTCTGGCAAGGAATATGTAGCGAGGGCCAGCCAACGAGAGCATACAGGTCGCAGTGGTGGGTGGTATATGGGGCATTGGTGACAAAATAGATGGCACTGTGATAGACTGCATCCAGTTTGCTGAGTAGAGTGTTGGAGGCTATTTTGTAAATGACATCGCCAAAGTCGAGGATCGGTAGGATAGTCAGTTTTACGAGGATATGTTTGGCAGCGTGAGTGAAGGAGGCTTTGTTGCGAAATGGGAAGCCGATTCTAGATTTAATTTTGGATTGGAGATGTTTAATATGAGTCTGGAAGGAGAGTTGACAGTCTCGCCAGACACCTACAGTACTGTGAAAAAGTATTTGCCCTCTTCCTGATTTCTTCTTTTTTTGTACTTTTGTCACACTTAAATGTTTCAGATCATCAAACAAATTTAAATATTACACATAGATAACCCAAGTAAACACAAAATGAAGTTTTTAAGTGATAATTGAATTTATTAAGGGAAACAAGATATCAGAACCTTCATGGCCCTATGTGACAAAGTAATTCCCCCCCGTTGTTAAATCATGAATTTACTGTGGTTAATCACATTTTTTGGAAAGCTGAGTTCAATTTCACTAGTGTGACAAATGTGCAACAAAAATAAGAAATCAGGAAGGGGGCAAATACTTTTTCACAGCACTGTAGGTATTTGTAGTTGTACACATATTCAGAAGTCAGAACCGTCCAGAGTAGTGATGCTAGTGCGGGCAGCGATCGGTTGAAGAGCATGCATTTAGTTTTACTAGCGTTTAAGAGCAGTTGGAGGCCACGGAAGGAGTGTTGTATGGCATTGAAGCTCGTTTGGAAGTTTGTTAACACAGTGTCCAAAGAAGGGCCAGATGTATACAGAATGGTGTTGTCTGCGTAGAAGGAATCAAGGAAACACCCACAGCATGAGCAACATCCTTTATATGAGCAAAGAAAAGAGTCAGCCCGAGAATTGAACACTGTGGTACCCCCATAGAGACTGCCAGAGGTCCAGACAACAGGCCCTCCGATTTGACACACTGAACTCTATCTGAGAAGTAGTTGGTAAACCAGGCGAGGCAGTCATTTGAGAAACCAAGGCTGTTGAGTCTGCCGATAAGAATGTGGTGATTGACAGAGTCGAAAGCCTTGACCAGGTCGATGAAGAGGGCTGCACAATACAGTCTTTTATCGATGGCGGTTATGATATCGTTTAGTACCTTGAGCGTGGCTAAGGTGCACCCGTGACCAGCTCAGAAACCAGATTGCACAGCGGAGAAGGTATGGTGGGATTCGAAATGGTCAGTGATCTGTTTGTTAACTTGGCTTTCGAAGACTTTAGAAAGGCAGGGCAGGATGGATGTAGGTCTGTAACAGTTTGGTTCTAGAGTGTCTCCCCCTTTGAAGAGGGGGATGACCGCGGCAGCTTTACAGTCTTTGGGAATCTTGGACGATGCGAAAGAGAGGTTGAACAGACTAGTTATAGGAGTTGCAACAATGGCGGTGTATAATTTTAGAAAGAGAGGGTCCAGATTGTCTAGCCAAGCTGATTTGTACAAGTCACGGTTTTGCAGCTCTTTCAGAACATCTGCTCTCTGGATTTGGGTAAAGGAGAAGCTGGGGATGCTTAGGCAAGTAGCTGTGGGGGGTGCGGAGCTGTTGGCCAGGGTTGGGGTAGCCAGGAGGAAAGCATGTCCAGCTGTAGAGAAATGTTTATTGAAATTCTCGATTATCATGGATTTATCGGTGGTGACAGTGTTTCCTAGCCTCAGTGCAGTGGGCAGCTGGGAGGAGGTGCTCTTATTCTCCATGGACTTTACAGTGTCCCAGAACTTTTTGGAGTTAGAGCTACAGGATGCAAATGTCTGTTTGAAAAAGCTAGCCTTTGCGTTCCTAACTGATTGTGTATATTGGTTCCTGACTTCCCTGAAAAGGTGCATATCGCGGGGACTATTTGATGCTATTGCAGTACGCCACAGAATGTTTTTGTGCTGGTCGTGGGTAGTCAGGTCTGGAGTGAAGCAAGGGCTATATCTGTTCTTAGTTCTACATTTTTTGAAAGGGGCATGCTTATTTAAGACGGTGAGGAAATTACTTTTAAAGACCAACCAGGCATCCTCAACTGACTGGATGAGGTCAATATCCTTCCAGGCCTTAGAAAGGCCTGCTCGCAGAAAAGTTTTTGGGAGCGTTTTTGACAGTATTGAGGGGTGGTCGTTTTAAGGTCCCCAAGAACACAGTGGCCTCCATCATTCTTAAATGGAAGAAGTTTGAAACCACCAAGACTCTTCCTAAGCTGGCCGCCCGGCCAAACTGAGAAATCGGGGGAAAAGGGCCTTGGTCAGGGAGGTGACCAAGAACCCGATTGTCAATCTGACAGAGCTCTAGAGTTCCTCTGTGGAGATAGGAGAACCTTCCAGAAGGACAACCATCTCTGCAGCACTCCACCAATCAGGCCTTTATGGTAGAGTGTTCAGACGGAAGCCACTCCTCAGTAAAAGGCACATGAAGCCCGCTTGGAGTTTGCCAAAAGACACCTAAAGACTCTCAGACCATGAGAAAAAGATTGAACTCTTTGGCCTGAATGCCAAGCCTGAATGTCTGGAGGAAAGCTGACACCATCCCTACGGTGAAGCATGGTTGTGGCAGAATCATGCTGTGGGGATGTTTTTCAGCGGCAGGGACTCTGAGACTAGTCTGAAACAAGGCAAAGATGAATGGCAGAGAGATACTTGATGAAAACCTGCTCCAGAGCTCTCAGGACCTTAGACTGGGCGTTCTCTGTCACCTCTCTGACCAAGGCCATTCTCCCCCTGATTGCTCAGTTAAGAATGATGGAGGCCACTTTTTTCTTGGGGACCTTCAATGCTGCAGAAATGCTTTGGTACCCTTCCCCTGATATGTGCCTCGACACAATCCTGTCTCGGATCTCTACAGACAATTCTTTCGACCTCATGGCTTGTTTTTTGCTCTGACATGCGCTGTCAACTGTGGGACCTTATATAGACAGCTGTGTGCCTTTCCAAATCATGTCCAATCAATTGAATTTACAGCAGGTGTGCTCCAATCAAGTTGTATAAACTTCTCAAGGATGATCAATGGAAACCGGATGTACCTGAGCTTAATTTCGAGTCTCATTGCAAAGGGATTGAATACTTAAGTAAATAAGTAGTAAAAAATTCTAACATTTCTAAAAACCTGTTTTTGCTTTGTCATTATTGGCTATTGTGTATAGATTGATGAGGGGAAAATATTATTTCCTCAATTTTAGAATAAGACTGTAACGTAACAAAATGTGGAAAATGTCAAGGGGTCTGAATACTTTATGTATGTTAATGGATTTACATTTAATTTAAATTGTGGACTATCGTCCTACTTTATATCAAGTGTTGTTAAAACATGTATTTATGTTGTGGTTACAAACTGTAAGCAAGTGTACTGTTATATGACTGCTTAATTACACAATATAAACACATTTGTACAACATGGTTGGTGTGACTGCACATTGATAATAATGTTTGTTTGTTTTTTACATCCATTACAATTGCAAACCAACTTAAATTGATTGTATTAAACCTTCCCTCAATGTTGATCACACTAGTTTTATTGTAAATCTCTGAAATTGGGCAAGTTGCAAAGATATTTAACATTTGTAAGTACTACGTAACAATGTGTACCCATACTGTACCAGCCAAAGTATTTAACATTTATCCTAAATAGGCTTGTATCATTTTTGCTAAACTTTGTAGTAAAAAATGTGTAGTTGTTTTTGGTAAGATATTTACATTTACTCACTGAGAGCTTTTTAGTAAACACAATAAAATTGCATCCATGAGAGATTTTCAATAGATTGAATGTTGAATAAAAGTGTTGTGTTCTTTTTTCCTTTAAATTTTTTCCTCAAGATCTCCGATGAGCAGGTGTTATACGAATGGCTTTAACCTTTAACCTGGCTGACTGTTTCTCCTCCACTCATACAGTATATGACCTCAGAGTGTTGACCTTACCCTCTGTGCAGTGTGTGAACTGCCTCAGAAACAGAGCACAGGTGCAAAAGCACTTTCCCACTGAAAACAGTAGGCAGATTCCCGGAAGGTCATTCCACTGCCCAGGGTGAGGATCAAGTGGTCTGTTTGTAGTGTCTTCTGCTTGTCGTCACCAATGTGATACACAGGAGCAGAAAGATGTGAATCAGGCATGGACCCGCTCCCAAGATCTGAATATGTAACAATCCTTTGATTTACATCTATTTACTGTAATAACCAGTGCAATTACAGTGGATTTGTGTGTGTATGCATGTGTGCTTATATATCTGCCTGCATGTGACAGTCTCTGTGTTTAGTATGAAGTAGATTGTTGAAAGAGAGGAGACAGCGGTTTGCGCTCCTGTAACACAGCTTGCAGGACACCATTCTAAAAGCCATTAGCCAGCTCTTTTTCATTGCATGTGATAGGCTAGTGTGCCTGATGTGGAAGCCAAGCACTTCCCCCTCCTCGCTCGGTCGCTGCCACCAACACCCCCACCGCCTCAGGCTGATTACTGAGTCAGCAGGATGAAAGGTGTCTGCTTCTCTGTGGCGTCAGCGAGAGAGAGTTGAAGAGAGACGGAGAGAATGGTGGAGAGAGAAAATAGACTAGAGATGGAGAGAAGGAGATAAATGGTTTACAAACACAACATATGGATGGAAAGAACTAGAGAAACAGATGTATTGAGAGAAAGTGGTTGAGGGAGGAAAATATAAAGAGAGGAGGAGGGCAAGCATCATCAGCCACCTTTACTCCTTTCAAATTCACAAACAGTTGACCTTCAGTTGACCTACCAGCAGGTCATCACAGTAGAGTAGACCATTTTAAAGTGTTATCATCAGTTATTACTGCTGGTTTAGTTAAAGTTGTAATGTAATACATTGAAAGGGACTGATTCACTTTAAATTCTATTGCTCAATAAAAATGTGTAAACACAGGTGACAACATGATTTTTAGGGTACTGTTCTTGTTTGTAGTGAAGGTAATTGTGTGATGGGGGATGGGGCAGGCAAATGGAGTCCTGCTCTTGGAGCTTTGTGCTGATTTGCAGAGGCCTGGCTGCTCCACAGACAGTGGGTACAGACATAGGAATGTTAGGGATGTGCGCCATTGTGTGGGGAGAGGCAGTGTCACCAATGAACACAGCCAGGGCGTCAGTAAGGGAGGGGTGCGGGGCAAAAGGGGCCTTTTCTACTCAAACCTCAAGCCAATCCACCGTCCTCACAGTCATACCCATCCTTAACAGAAGTAGGATCTTAATTTGTAGTGTATTTGGGTTTTAAAAAGGATTCTGAAGTTTGTAATGTCTATGTTGAAATTTCAGACTTGATTTCCCCTTACAAAAAATGTATTAACCCCTACAAAAATGTCCATGAAATATAATCCACATAAAATAATTCACATTTCCTGATGCTGCAGGATTATTTTCCTGCTGTAGCAAATGGATCAAATTAAGATCATACATCAGTAGCTAACCCCATACAACAGCAAGGCCAGGGGTATAATATTTGTCACAGCAAACCTCTCCTGCCAACAGCTACAGTAAAAGTATGATTTTTCATAATTCACCTGCTTGCTGAGGAAATTTCCATGATAATACCATCCACTGACCAGACATTTGACATCTACAGCAGCAGGACATTACCAGTCAGAGCCAGTTATTTCCAACTTAACTATTGTTATTGTGCAATGGATGACCTGTCTATCTGTGGCTTCACGTGAACAGCACAGCAAAGAGTGGAATAGAGGATGGGATGGGGGGGGGGGGGCTTCCTCTTTCACTTCCTATATGAGGGTCCAGTCAAGTGACTCTTTGAGAGAGTGGGTTGTGTGGTGCAGGAAAATGCAGCTCGGGCAGCGGTGGTTTCCGCACAGGATGTCCAGTCCTATCTGTGCAGAGTTGTGCCAGTCTGAATCATGCACAGATTACACATGCACACACACAAACATGTTCACAAACATGCACATTAGGATCATTATTGAAAGGAACTGTATGAATCCTAAATGTATTAGTCAAGTCTCTCAAGTCATAAGTGACACTGTTTTGTCTTGTGTTTTTATCTAATCCCTTGGGTCTACAATAAAATGCACATCTTGAAGGGTTGTATTGTAATTATGATGGCACTACCGTAAATGACCCAGTTTATCACATGACAGCTTCAGCAGAGGAGACTCGTGATTCAGATTAATGTGTAGCTCCAGTGCTATAATAAAGGTGGCAAGCTATCTCATTTGATGTAATAGAGCACCAGGAGACAGTCCTGTCTTCTGCGTGTTTACAGGCGTGAGTCACTGAGCATCTGATAAGGATCCCCCCTGATAAAGCAGCAATCACGTTTCTCTGAGTACTTCTGAGAGGGATGAGACAATTACTGACCCTGGACTTTGGAGACAGAGCAAAGGTAACACTCTGCATATAGTAATTCACAGTTTAAAGGCCCTCAACTGTAACAAGAATTCAATGGAGTTTATGTATATTGTTTGAATATTAGCTCAAAATCTAGACATGAGCACAATGTAACGGTTAAATAAATTGTACAATTCAGAGACCTAAAATCACCTAGTGTCCAATTCCCACCCTTGTTCTTCTGAAGCTCCTGACAGTTCTTACAGTAAACAGTTCTTTCTCTTTTTTCTCTCTTTCTTTTCATAGTGGTGACATAGCAGTTTATTGGCCGAGAGGGGAACATGGAAGTTAATTCATGTAGTGCTTAATAAACAGAGAGCAGCAGCAGTAAGCTGGAGGTCAAAGATTGAAGCTGGTCATGTGAGAGAGACAACAGGGAAAAGAGAGAGAGTAGAGTTGAAGGAGAGAAGAGAAACGAGCAGGAGTTCCTCTCTCCTTCACTCTCATTTCCCTGCTAGGATTTCCTGCTCTGTTTTATGGGGGTCACGCAGCTGGCAGGCGCCCTCCTGTTTCAGTCCGTAACGATGACAGTCGTCCATTAGTGCCCCGTAGAAACATGAGCCACGGAGGTTAACTCAGGCTCTTCCCCCCTGACTGCCTCTTCCCTTTTCACAGCCTCTGGCCCTTGGCACTGGTTCAGTATCTGGATGGCAAGGGCAGAGTTGGAGCTCTCAGTAATGTTTAGAAAAGCAGTGACGATTAAGGGTCATTCCCCATTCAGACGCCAGTCTGCACCCTGTTGAGTTCAACACAAACTTCAAAGCTAGTCTCAAACTGTGTGGCTGTATGCACTGCTGTTTAGTATTTGAAGTAATGAGACTTGCATCCTGAAGTCACTGAGGAGTTTGTTTATTGGTAAATAGGATGTTGTTGTAAAACTAAAGAGCTGGTTCCTCAAGGTTCAATAATAAAGTAGGACTCTGATTAAAATTAGGATGATGTGAGAATGAATAAGAAGGTAGAGTGTCACAACAATTGTTAGTATGTGTGACTGCCTGGCATATGTATGTGTGTGCATGCTCGCGCCGGTGCATGTCTGTTGGTGTGTTTGGAACAGGGATACATCCTTCTCTGCTGCTGGGGTTGGCTATCCTGGACGCTGGGTTACATTTCTTGTGTGTGAGTTGTTTATCCTAAATGTTACATTCACATATACGGTACATGAACACTAAGAAGCCTAGTCACAGGCGTCATTTGATTTGTATGACCAACCCCAGATTTAGGGAGGACTTCCTTTCAAGAGAAGATGATGCAATTTACTTGATCACCATCTGCTATTCCTTGGAAGGAACAAAGGTGATATATATTTACTGTAAAATGACTCCTCTTATGATAAAGAGTAAATAAGAGTGAAAATAGAAGACAGTTAGCCATTCTGAAAACACAATTAGCCCCCTGCCCCATAAGGTCATTTAGTGAGTTACTATGCGTATCATTAACATGAGTATGGTCTAGCTCGATAAAGGTCTTTTGGCTTGGGTTCTAAGATATACTAACTGGGAGTCGGGTGTGTCCTTCCAAGACATATGTGTCATATATCTCCCTCTATTTTTTATCAGAAGTTTGTGTTTCTCAGAAAAGCTCAAAAGACCTCAAGGCCACTCCTCCCTATGGTTTCTTCTTGACATCTTTCTGCTTCCTCTTTTTCTTCTTCCTACAGTCATAACAGTTGAAAGGGTTGCTTTTCCCTTCACACACCCATTCTTTGATTCCAGACCCAGTTCTCACCATTGTTAAAATGGTTAAAAGAACTAAAGCAACCAAAGACACAAACCAACTCTGTGCTGTAGTCTAGCTGCATGGAGAAGGGCTTTCATTGACACCGCATAGAGCCTATGAGAGTTCTACTTAACTAAGCCATCCTTTATACAGTACACTCATGTACAGTGCATTTAGAGCATTTGGAGTATTCAGACCCTTTGACTTTTTCCACATGTTGGTACGTTACAGCCTTGTCCCCCCTCCCGCCTCTCATTCATTGACACACAATACCCCATAATGACAAAGCAAAAACAGATTGAGAATATTTTGCAAATTCATAAAAAATAAAAAACGGAAATATTGCATTTACACAAGTATTCAGACCCTTTACTCAGTACTTTGTTGAAACACCTTTGGCAGAGATTACAGCCTCGAGTCTTCTTTGGTATGAGGCTACAAGCTTAGCGCATCTGCATTTAGGGAGTTTCCAAATTCTTCTCTGCAGATCCTCTCAAGCTTTGTCAGGCTGGATGGGGAGCGTCACTGCACAGCATCTCTACAGAGATGTTCGATCGGGTTCAAGTCCAGGCTCTGTCTGGGCCACTCAAGGACATTCAGAGACTAGTCCTGAAGCCACTCCTGGGTTGTCTTGGTTGTGTGCTTAGGGTCATTGTCCTGTTGGAAGGTCAACCTTTGACTCAGTCTGAGTTCCTGAGCGTTCTGGTGTAGGTTTTCATCAAGGATCTCTCTGTACTTTGCTCTGTTCATCTTTCCCTCGATCCTGACTAGTCTCCCAGACCTTACCATTGAGAAACATCCCCACAGCATGATGCTGCCACCACCATGCTTCACCGTAGGAATGGTATTGGCCAGGTGATGAGCGGTGCCTGGTATCCATCAAATCAAATCAAAGTTTATTTGTCACGTGCAGAAAAAAAGGTATTGCAATGGGTAGGTAAAGAAATAAAACAACAGTAAAAAGACAGGCTATATACAGTAGCGAGGCTATAAAAGTAGCGGGGCAACATACAGACACCGGTTAGTCAGGCTGATTGAGGTAGTATGTACATGTAGATATGGTTAAAGTGACTATGCATATATGATGAACAGAGAGTAGCAGTAGCGTAAAAAAGGGGGTCGGCAGGTGGTGGGACACAATGCAGATAGTCCGGTTAGCCAATGTGCGGGAGCACTGGTTGGTCGGCCCAATTGAGGTAGTATGTACATGAATGTATAATTAAAGTGACTATGCATATATGATAAACAGAGAGTAGCAGCAGCGTACAAAAGAGGGGTTGGGGGGGCACACAATGCAAATAGCCCGGGTGGCCATTTGATTACCTGTTCAGGAGTCTTATGGCTTGGGGGTAAAAACTGTTGAGAAGCCATTTTGTCCTAGCCTTGGCACTCTGGTACCGCTTGCAAAGCAGTAAGAGAGAACAGTTTATGAATGGGGTGGCTGGGTCATTGACATTTCTTTTGAGCCTTCCTCTGACACCGCCTGGTGTAGAGGTCCTGGATAGCAGGCAGCTTAACCTCAGTGATGTACTGGGCCGTACGCACTACCCTCTGTAGCGATGTACTGGGCCGAGTAATTGCTGTAACAGGCAGTGATGCAACCAGGATGCTCTCGATGTTGCAGCTGTAGAACCTTTTGAGGATCTCAGGACCCATGCCAAATCTTTTTAGTTTCTTGAGGGGAATAGGCTTTGTAGTGCCCTCTTCATGACTGTCTTGGTGTATTTGGACCATTCTAGTTTGTTGTTGATGTGGACACCAAGGAACTTGAAGTTCTCAACCTGCTCCACTACAGCCCCGTCGATGAGAATGGGGGCGTGCTCGGTCCTACTTTTCCTGTAGTCCACAATAATCTCCTTAGTCTTGGTTACGTTGAGGGATATGTTGTTATTCTGGCACCACCCAGCCAGGTCACTGACCTCCTTCCTATAGGCCTGCCTCTTGTCGTTGTCAGTGATCAGGCCTACCACTGTTGTGTTGTCTGCAAACTTAATGATGGTGTTGGAGTCGTGCCTGACCATGCAGTCATGGGTAAACAGGGAGTACAGGAGGGGACTGAGCATGCACCCCTGGGGAGCTCCAGTGTTGAGGATCAGCGTTGCAGATGTGATGCTACCTACCCTCACCACCTGGGGGCGGCCCATCAGGAAGTCCAGGATCCAGTTGAGGGTGGAGGTGTTTAGTCCGAGGATCCTTAGCTTAGTGATGAGCTTTGAGGGTACTATGGTGTTGAACGCTGAGCTGTAGTCAATGAATAGCATTCTCACATAAGTGTTCCATTTGTCCAAGTGGGAAAGGGCAGTGTGGAGTGCAATAGAGATTGCATCATCTGTGGATCTGTTTGGGCGGTATGCAAATTGGAGTGGGTCTATGGTTTCTGGGATAATCGTGTTGTTGTGATCCATGACCAGCCTTTCAAACACTTCATGGCTACGGACATGAGTTAGGCAGGTTGCCTTTGTGTTTTTGGGCACAGGGACTATGGTGGTCTGCTTGAAACATGTTGGTATTACAGACTCAATGAGGGACATGTTGAAAATGTCAGTGAAGACACCTGCCAGTTGGTCAGCACATGTCCGGAGCACACATCCTGGTAATCCATCTGGCCCCGCAGCCTTGTGTATGTTGACCTGTTTAAAGGTCTTACTCATGTCGGCTACAGAGAGAATGTTCACACAGTCGTCCGGAACAGCTGATGCTCTCATGCATGCCTCAGTGTTGCTTGCCTCGAAGCGAGCATAGAGGTGATTTAGCTCGTCTGGAAGGCTCGTGTCACTGGGCAGCTCGCGGCTATGCTTTCCTTTGAAGTCTGTAATAATTTGCAAGCCCTGCCACATAAGACGAGCATCAGAGCCGGTGAATTCTGGATTCAATCTTAGCCCTGTATTGATGCTTTGCCTGTTTGATGGTTTGTTGCAGGGCATAGCAGGATTTCTTGTAAGCTTCCGGATTAGAGTCCCGCACCTTGAAAGCGGCAGCTCTACCCTTTAGCTCAGTGTGAATGTTGCCTGTAATCCATGGCTTCTTGTTGGGGTATGTACGTACAGTCACTGTGGGGACGACGTCCTCAATGCACTTATTGATAAAGCCAGTGACTGATGTGGTGTACTCCTCAATGCCATCGGAAGAATCCCGGAACATGTTCCAGTCTGTGATAGCAAAACAGTCCTGTAGTTTAGCATCTGCTTCATCTGACCACTTTTTTATAGACAGAGTCACTGGTGCTTCCTGCTTTAATTTTTGCTTGTAAGCAGGAATCAGAAGGATAGAGTTGTGGTCGGATTTACCAAATGGAGGGTGAGGGAGAGTTTTGTACCCGTCTCTGTGTGTGGAGTACAGGTGATCTAGAATTTTTTTCCCTCTGGTTGCACATTTAACATGTTGATGGAAATTTGGTAGAACTGATTTAAGTTTCCCTGCATTAAATCCTCCGGCCACTAGGAGTGCCGCCTCTGGGTGAGTGGTTTCCTGTTTGCTTATTTCCTTACACAGCTGACTGAGTGCAGTCTTAGTGCCAGCATCTGTCTGTGGTTGTAAATAAACAGCCACAAAAAGTATAGCTCAAAGCTCTCTAGGTAAGTAGTGTGGCCTGCAATTTATCACAATATACTCTACTTCCGGCAAGCAAAATCTAGAGACTTCCTTAGATTTTGTGCACTAGATGTTGTTTACAAATATGCGCAGACCGCCCCCCCCCTCATCTTACCGGAGTGTGCTGTTCTATCTTGCTGGTGCAGCGTATATCCCACTAGCTGAATATCCATGTCGTCATTCAGCCACGATTCCGTGAAACATAGGATTTTACCGTATTTGATGTCCCATTGGTAGGATATTCGTGATCGTACCTCGTCTAGTTCATTGTCCAATGAATGCACGTTGGCGAGTAGTATTGACTGTAACGGCAGCATTCCTACCCGCCTTTTCCGGGTCCTGACCAGGCATCCGTCTCTTTGTCCTCCGTACCTGCGTCGCTTCCTCTTGCAAATAATGGGAATGTTGGCCCTGTTGGGTGTTTGGAGAATGTCTTGTGCGTCTTGCTGGTTGAAGAAAAAATCTTTGTTGAATCCGAGGTGAGTGATCGCTGTCCTGATATCCAGAAGTTCTTTTTTTGCCGTAAGATAAGGTTGCAGAAACATTACGCATAAAAAAAGTTACAAATAACGTAAAAACCCCCACATAATAGCACAATTGGTTGGGTGCCTGTAAAACTGCTGCCATTTCTTCCGGCGCCATCAGACGTGACGCTTGGAATTCAGGCCAAAGAGTTTGTATATTGGTGCTTCCAAACTTCATCCATTTAAGAATGATGGAGGCCACTGTGTTCTTGGGGACCTTCAATGCTGCAGAAATGTTTTGGTACTCTTCCCTTGATCTGTAGCTTGACATAATTCTGTCTCAGAACTCTACAGACAATTCCTTCAACCTCATGACAGGTATGTGCCTCTCCAAATCATGGCCAATCAATTGAATTTACCACAGGTGGACTCCAGTCAAGTTGTAGAAACATCTCAAGGATGATCCTCCAAATACAACACCAGTTCTGCCAGGTCCCCAAAGCACACACATACCTGGGTCGCTCGTCTTTTCAGTTTGGTGCAGCTAACGACTGGAACGAGCTTCAACAAACACTCAAACTGGACCGTTTTATCTCAATCTCTTTATTCAAAGACTCAGTCATGGACACCCTTACTGACAGTTGTGGCTGCTTTCCGTGATGTTTTGTTGTCTCTACCTTCTTGCCCTTTGTGCTGTTGTCTGTACCCAATAATGTTTGTACCATGTTTTGTGCTGCTACCATGTTGTGTTACTACCATGTTGTTGTCATGTTGTGTTGCTACCATGCTGTGTTGTCATGTGTTGCTGCCTTGCTATGTTGTATTAGGTCTCTCTTTATGTAGTGTTGTCTCTCTTGTCGTGATGTGTTTTGTCCTAAATAAAAAATAGATATTCTTATTTTTAATCCCAGCCCCGTCCCCGCAGGAGGCCTTTTGCCTTTTGGTAGGCCGTCATTGTAAATAAGAATTTGTTCTTAACTGACTTGCATAGTTAAATAAAGGTTAAATAAAAATTAAAATCAGTGGAAACGGGATGCACCTGATCTCAATTTCGAGTCTCATAGCAAAGGGTCTGAATACTTGTGAAAATAAAATATTTCTGTATTTGCAAAACTTTCTAAAAACCTGTTTTCGCTTTGTCATTATGGGATATTGTGTGTAGATTGATGAAGAAAAATAATAATATTTCATCCATTTTATAATAAGGCTGCAACGTAACAAAATGTGGAAAAAGTGAAGGGGTCTGAATATTTTCCGAATGCACTGTATGCATTTGTTCTCATTTGTGGTACGTAACATTGCAAAAATCAGAAGCTTTCTGTCCATAAATGATGCAGAAAAATGTATCCATGCTTTTGTTACTTCTAGGTTAGACGACTGCAATGCTCTACTTTCCGGCTACCCGGATAAAGAACTAAATAAACTTCAGTTAGTGCTAAATACAGCTGCTAGAATCCTGACTAGCACCCAAAAATGTGATCATATTACTCCCAGTGCTAGCCTCCCAACACTGGCTTCCTGTTAAGGCAAGGGCTGATTTCAGGGATTTACTGCTAACCTACAAAGCATTACATGGGCTTGCTCCTACCTATCTTTCTGATTTGGTCCTGCCGTACATACCTACACGTACGCTACAGTCACAAGACGCAGGCCTCCTAATTGTCCCTAGAATTTCTAAGCAAACAGCTGGAGGCAGGGCTTTCTCCTATAGAGCTCCATTTTTATGGAATGGTCTGCCTAGCCATGTGAGAGACGCAGACTCGGTCTCACCCTTTAAGTCTTTACTGAAGACTCATCTCTTCAGTGGGTCATATGATTGAGTGTAGTCTGGCCCAGGAGTGTGAAGGTGAACGGAAAGGCTCTGGAGCAACGAACCGCCCTTGCTGTCTATGCCTGGCCGGTTCCCCTCTCTCCACTGGGATTCTCTACCTCTAACCCTATTACAGGGGCTGAGTCACTGGCTTACTGGTGCTCTTTCATGCCGTCCCTAGGAGTGGTGCGTCACTTGAGTGGGTTGAGTCACTGACGTGATCTTCCTGTCTGGGTTGGCGCCCCCCCTTGGGTTGTGCCGTGGCGGAGATCTTTGTGGGCTATACTCGGCCTTGTCTCAGGATGGTAAGTTGGTGGTTGAAGATATCCTTCTAGTGGTGTGGGGGCTGTGCTTTGGCAAAGGGGGTGGGGTTATATCCTTCCTGTTTGGGCCTGTCAGGGGGTATCATCGGATGGGGCAACAGTGTCTCCTGACCCCTCCTGTCTCAGCCTCCAATATTTATGCTGCAGTAGTTTGTGTCGGGGGGCAAGGGTCAGTTTGTTATATCTGGAGTACTTCTCCTGTCTTATCCGGTGTCCTGTGTGAATTTAAGTATGCTCTCTCTAATTCTCTCTCTCTTTCTTTCTCTCTCTCGGAGGACCTGAGCCCTAGGACCATGCCTCAGGACTACCTGGCATGATGACTCCTTGCTGTCCCCAGTCCACCTGGCCGTGCTGCTGCTCCAGTTTCAACTGTTCTGCCTGCGGCTATGGAACCCTGACCTGTTCACCGGACATGCTACCTGTCCCAGACCTGCTGTTTTCAACTCTCTAGAGACAGCAGGAGCGGTAGAGATACTCTTAATGATCAGCTATGAAAATCCAACTGACATTTACTCCTGAGGTGCTGACTTGCTGCACCCTTCGACAACTACTGTGATTATTATTATTTGACCATGCTGGTCATTTATGAACAATTGAACATCTTGGCCATGTTCTGTTATAATCTCCACCCGGCACAGCCAGAAGAGGACTGGCCACCCCTCATAGCCTGGTTCCTCTCTAGGTTTCTTCCTAGGTTTTGGCCTTTCTAGGGAGTTTTTCCTAGCCACCGTGCTTCTACACCTGCATTGCTTTCTGTTTGGGGTTTTAGGCTGGGTTTCTGTACAGCACTTTGAGATATCAGCTGTAGGAAGGGCTATATAAATAAATTTGATTTGATTTGGTTGAGATACAGGAAGTACTTTGTTCTGGGATTTTAAAAACAGAAAGAAAAAACCCAAGCAGTATTTTCCCATAGTAGGAAACAAATGAGAACATTAGAGGTTGAATGACCACGTTCTTTCTAAGTGGTAAAAAGATTTCTGCAGTGTCTAACCTGAATATACAGAAGGGAAACATGATATCATTAAACACTATGCATCCTCTATCATCTGTCATTCATTTTTTTTTCGATCTCCACTGTACTTTTCTTTTCGTATGCTATCTTACTTAATAGCATGCACATACACAAGACACACAGTTTCATACGTGTTATATGAATCTGTTGACATGGCAAAGGACATGCTAGAAGAGAGAAGGGAGTGTGAGGTCTGTCTAAGTGGATACAATGCCCACATGTGGCTGAGCAGTGAACCTACATCCCTAACAGACAACATGTTGTGTAACTGTGTATCAGGGGTTTATAGACCCCTGACATGTGACCCCACACCCTTTGACCTTAACCTATCACTGTCAGGTGTTCCGGAACGCTCAAGAGGGCTCCATTGTTGTGGGAATTTCCCAACTGTCTGTCTCCCATATACTCACTTAACCTCACACACGCAAATGATGTCCAAGAATTCAGCTACAGAGAGATATAGTACTATTACCAAATCAGCACGCGAAAGGATGTTTCAAAGAATGAACAAAAGGCTTCATCAAGAAATTGCTTTATCAAAGAAATTTAATGTTTGTCTCCCTAACTTAATTAGGAATGTCACATTTCTGTTGAGAGTTCCCAGCTAGCACATAACATTCTGAGAACCATATCTTTCCAGCGGTGTGTATTCATGCATGCCAAGGGAATCCAGGCTTCTCCAAAATACAAAATAAAAAAACATACAATATATTTATATTTTGACTCTGGGTTTCATAAATTTCCTTCAATATGCAACAAGCTAAATGTATCTCACCGGAGAAATCATGCAAACAAATGAAACAGTTCCCCTCTGTCTCAGTATGTGTAGCCTGTCTATCTGATTCTATCTGGTCAAAAATAGTATGACATTGTTGTCTCCCGTAGGACACTGAATGCAAGGGAAGCCAGCGAGCATTTGGCCTCTCTTGATAAAAAAATATATAAAATAATAGCCAATCAGTATTGAGCTGAACTGATTGAGCTCAGCTATGAATGGTCCCAGCATATCAAAAAAAGTGTCAAGGGAAGCCAGTTATGATTTGGCTTCACACCAATAACATTACATCAGAAGCCAAACGTCATTGACAGCAAAAAGTGTGAGTTGTTGCATCTTGTGGTGTCGTTGTCATCCGGTGGCTAGCTAAAATTGTCCATTTCAAAATTTGCCATGGATGGAGATAGGGATTTGAACTTGTGGTTACTTAATTATCTCTACTGTATAATCTTACATTCACAAATTGTACCCTTGGCCTGAGAGGATGGAAGTTTAACATGTAGATAGGTGTAGTATGCTAATGTTAACCAGTTGGCCTGGCGCATTGTTGCCCACAAAAACAAGCAAGCATTTTAGCCAGGTAGCCTAGGCCAACAAAAATTAAAAGCGTGTACTGTATGACAGAGTTGTAGGAACATTAGGCAATATGAAAGGAGGATGGCAATAGCATTTCTCTACAAGTAGTGTGAGTCAACATGTTCTTTCTACTTGCACAAACGCACACACACAGAAATCAGTAGGCTACCAGTTCTTCTGTGGGTACAGCAAAGTGCAAAAGTTTTAGGCAGGTGTGAAAAAATGCTGTAAAGTAAGAATGCTTTCAAAAATGGACATGTTAATAGATTATATTTATCAATTGACTAAATGCAAAGTGAGTGAACAGAAGAAAAATCTACATCAAATCCATATTTGGTGTGACCATCCTTTGCCGTCAAAACAACATCAATTCTTGTTGGTACACTTGCACAAAGTCAGGGATTTTGTAGGCATATAGTCAGGTGTCTGATTAAACAATTATACCAAACAGGTGCTAATGATCATCAATTCAATATGTAGGTTGAAACACAATCATTAACTGAAACAGAAACAGCTGTGTAGGAGGAATAAACTGGGTGAGGAACAGCCAAACTCAGCTAACAAGGTGAGGTTGCTGAAGACAGTAAACTGTCAAAAGTCATACACCATGGCAAGACTGAGCATAGCAACAAGACACAAGATAGTTATACTGCATTAGCAGCAAGGTCTCTCCCAGGCAGAAATGTCAAGGCAGACAGGTTTCCAGATGTGCAGTCCAAGCTCTTTTGAAGAAGTACAAAGAAACGGGCAACGTTGAGGACCGTAGACACAGTGGTCGGCCAAGGAAACTTAGTGCAGCAGATTAAAGACACATGCTTACTTCCCTTTGCAATCAGAAGATGTCCAGCAATGCCATCAGCTCAGAATTGGCAGAAAACAGTGGGTTCTGGTACACTCATCTACTGTCCGGAGAAGTCTGGTCAGAAGTGGCCTTCATGGAAGACTTGCGGCCAAAAATCTATACCTCTGACGTGGGAACAAGGCCAAGTGACTCAACTATGCATGAAAACACATGAACTGGGGTGCAGAAAAATGGCAGCAGTTGCTCTGGACTGATGAGTCAAAATGTGAAATATTTAGCTATAGCAGAAGGCAGTTTGTTCGCAGAAGGACTGCAGAGCAGTACACAAATGAGTGACTACAGGCAACAGTGAAGCATGGTGGAGGTTCCTTGCAAGTTTAGGGCTGCATTTCTGCAGCTGGAGTTGGGGATTTGGTCAGAATTAATGGTCTACTCCATGCTGAGAAGTACAGGCAGATAATTATCCATCATGCAATACTGTCAGGGAGGCATCTGATTGGCCCCAAATGTATTCTGCAGCATGACAACAACCCAAACATACAGTGAAAGTCATTAAGAACTATCTTCAGGGTAAAAAAGAACAAGGAGTCCTGGAAGTGATGGTATGGCCCCCACAGAGCCCTGATCATCGAGTCTGTCTGGGATTACATGAAGAGAGAGAAGCACCCGAGGCTTCCTAATTCACAGAAGAACTGTGGTTAGTTCTCCAAGATGTTTGGGCCAACCTACCTGCCAAGTTCCTTCAAAAACTGTGTGCAAGTGTACCTTGAAGAATTGATGCTGTTTTGAAGGCAAAGGGTGGTCACACCAAATATGGATTTGATGTAGATTTTTCTTCTGTTCACTCACGTTGCATTTTGTTAATTGATAAATATAAACTATTTAACATTTCTATTTTTGAAAACATTCTTAGTTTACAGCATTTTTTCACACCTGCCTAAAACGTTTGCACAGTACTGTATTTCAGTACAGCATAACATTTTCTTATGGTTGTATTTATAGTCATGTTTTCAAATTGCTCTAAGAACCTAAAGAAACAAATGTTCTTCTGTGGGAAATTCAGTACTTCAGCATAATGTTTTCTACAGGTTTCTTCATGGTTCTATTTCAAGTCATGTTCTCAGAAACAATGTTCTTTTGTGGCAATTTCAGTACATCAATGTTTTCTGCAGGTTTAAGAAAGGTTTCCGAAAAACCAAAAGGAAACAGTAAAGTTTAAAAAATGTTCTAAGAAAGTTATTTAAAATCATATAAATTCTGTCAGTGTCAGACAAACTCTCTCTATCTTCTATATTGTTCAGTGTGTTGGCGACGCCCACTACTTAGCTATACCTGATTTTAATGAGTGATTTTCTCCTTTGAAATGGTGTCTGTTTGAATAGACTAAAATTAACAGCTTAGTATGAATTGAAGTGGTGCAGTGGACTAATTCCATGGATAGAGTACAGAAGATCATAGGTTCGAATCTCACTGATGCCGTGCCACAACAAAAACTAAATGTGTTTGCATGATTGCTTAAGCAAATTAATGTGTCCTATATGTTCTCAGAACATTAATTAAATATCCCAGGAAAACTTTTAGAGAACCATAATAAAATGTTCTCAGAACTTCCCTGCAACCTAAAAATGTATGTTCCCAAAACCAATTGGCAACGATTTCACTTCCATTCTCAGAACGTTTCAAAAACATTCATTTTTTTCCGGTCAGGAAATGTATGGCTTCTTTCTCAGAACCAATTGGCAACGAAAAAAATACGTTCCCATAACTTTCAAGAAACCAAATGCGTTTGCTGTGTTGTACTATGTTGGTGAAAACATCCTGGGTAGTTATCTGTTCAAAGTCTCCATTGTGCAGTTGCGTAAAGGTCAAAAAGTCATGATAACACTCTCTGACAAGGGACGTGGTGGTGAGGGCTATATACACACAGAAGCATGTGGACGCCCCTTCATATTAGTGGATTCGGCTTTTTAAGCCACACCCATTGCTGACAGGTGTATAAAATCGAGAACACAGCCATGCAATCCCCAAAGACAAACTTTGGCAGTTGAATGGCCTTACGGAAGAGCTTAGTAGCATCGTCCTAGGATGCCACCTTTCAAACAAGTCAGTTAATCAACATTCTGCCCTACTAGAATGCCCCTGTCAACTGTAAGTGTTTTTATTGTGAAGTGTAAACGTCTGGGAGCAACAAAGGCTCAGCCGTGAAGTGGTAGGCCACTCAAGCTCACAGAACAGGACCGCTGAGTGCTGAAGTGCGTAGCGCTTAAAAATCATCTGTCCTCGGTTGCAACACTCACCACTGAGTTCAAATCTGTCTCTGTAAGCAACGTCAGCACAATACAGTTGAAGTCGGAAGTTTACATACGCTTAGGTTGGAGTCATTAAAAGTCGTTTTTGAACCATTATACAAATTTCTTGTTAACAAACTATAGTTTTAGCAAGTTGGTTAGGACATCTACTTTGTGCATGACACAAGTAATCTTTACAACAATTGTTAACAGACAGATTATTTCACTTATAATTCACTGTATCACAATTGCAGTGGGTCAGATGTTTACATACACTAAGTTGACTGTGCCTTTAAACAACTCAGAAAATTCCAGAACATGATGTCATGGCTTTAGAAGCTTCTGATAGGCTAATTGACATCCTTTGAGTCAATTGGAGGTGTACCTGTGGATGTATTTCAAGGCCTACCTTCAAACTCAGTGCCTCTCTGCTTAACATCATGGGAAAATCAAAAGAAATCAGCCAGTCTGGTTCATCCTTAGGAGCAATTTCCAAACGCCTGAAGATACCACGTTCACCTGTACAAACAATAGTACGCAAGTATAAACACCATGGGACCACACAGCCGTAATACCGCTCAGGAAGGAGACGCGTTCTGCCTCCTAGAGATGAACGTTCTTTGGTGCAAAAAGTGCAAATCAATCCCAGAACAACAGAAAATGACCTTGTGAAGATGCCAGGAGGAAACACATACAAAGATATCAATATCCACAGTAAAACGAGTCCTATATCGACATAACCTGAAAAGCCACTCAACAAGGAAGAACCCACTGCTCCAAAATAGCCATAAAGACCATCGTTATGTTTGGAGGAAAAAGGGCTTGCAAGCCGAAGAACACCATCCCAACCGTGAAGCACGGGGGTGGCAGCATCATGTTGTGGGGGTGCTTTGCTGCAGGAGGGAATGGTGCACTTCACAAAGAGATGGCATCATGAGGTAGGAAAATGATGTGAATATATTGAAGCAAAATCTGAAGATAAAGCTTGGTCGCGAATGGGTCTTCCAAATGGACAATGACCCAAAGCATACTTCCAAAGTTATGGCAAAATGCTTAAGGACAACAAAGTCAAAGTATCACAAGCATCACAAAGCCCTGACCTCAATCCTATAGAAAATGTGTGGGCAGAACTGAAAAAGCATGTGTGAGCAAGGAGGTCTACAAACCTGACTCAGTTCCACCAGCTCTGTCAGGAGGAATGGGCCAAAACTCAACCAACTTTTGGGAAGCTTGTGGAAGGCTACCTGAAACATTTGACCCAAGTTAAACAAAGGCAATGCTACCAAATACTAATTGAGTGTATGTAAACTTCTGACCCACTGGGAATGTGATGAAATAAATAAAAGCTGAAATCATTCTCTCTGCTATTATTCTGACATGTCACATTCTTAAGATAAAGTGGAGATCCTAACTGACCTAAGACAGGGCATTTTTACTAGGATTAAATGTCAGGAATTGTGAAAAACTGAGTTTAAATGTATTTGGCTAAGGTTTATGTAAACTTCCGACTTCAACTGCAACTGTTCGTTGGGAGTATAATGGGTTTCCATGGCCGAGCAGCCGCACACACGCCTAAGATCACCATGCGCAATGCCAAGCATCGGCTGCAGTGTTGTAACGCTCGCCACCATTGGACTCTGGAGCAGTGGAAACACATTCTCTGGAGTGATGAATCACACTTCACCATCTGGCAGTCTGACGTATGAATCTGGGTTTGGCGGATGTCAGAAGATCTCTATCTGCCCAAATGCATAGTGCCAACTGTAAAGTTTGGTGGATGAGGAATAATGGTTTGGGCTAGGCCCCTTAGTTCCAGTGAAGGGAAATCTTAATGCTACAGCATACAATTACATTCTAGACGATTATGTGCTTCCAACTTTGTGGCAACAGTTTGGGGGAAGGCCCTTTCCAGTTTCAGCATGACAATGCTCCCGTGCACAAAGCGAGGTCCATACAGAAATGGTTTGTTGAGATCGGTGTCGAAGAAATTGACTGGCCTGCACAGAGCCTTGACCTCAACCCCATCTAACATCTTTGGGATGAATTGGAATGCCAACTGCGAGGCAGGCCTAATCGCCTAACATTGGTACCCAAACCTCACTAATGCTCTTGTGGCTGAATGGAAGCAAGTCCCCCTAGCAATGTTTCAACATCTAGTGGAAAGCCTTGACAGAAGAGTGGAGGCTGTTATAGCAGCAAAGGGGGGACCAACTCCATATTAATGCTCATGATTTTGGAATGAGATGTTTGACGAGCAGGTGTCCACAGAGAAAGAAATGGCTCTAACTTACATGTGTACAGCATCCCCTTTCCAGTCACAATAACGCAACATCTCTGCTGACTGAGATGCTTGATATAAACCTCACCAACCCACACAAAGTTAAATGATGTTAGTGTTATTTGCATGTGTGACAAAGATCATGAATGGCTCAATTTGTTTGGTGTCAGCCTCTAAACAAAAAGTATGCTACTTTTACTTAACACAACATATAGTGTGAAAATCATTTGCAATGGGACATAACATTTAAGCTATGGAAAGTTCCGTCTTTGTTTACAGTCCATACTTGAGACTCCTTTAGCTACTTTATATGTTTACGACATGAAGATAAAAAATGCGTATAGGGCGGCATTTAAAGCGTTGGGCCAGTTACCGAAAGGTAATTGGTTTCGAATACCCAAGTGGACAAGGTGAAAAATCTGTCCATGTGTCCTTGAGTAAGGCTAATTTGCTCCAAGGGTGCTGTACGGCAATGGCTGACTCTGAAAAAAAAAATCTGATGACTGGATCTGTGAGTTGTGGTTTCTTGTGGAAAGAAGAGACATTGGGCTTTCCCACAGGATCAGGGGAGATACTTTGAAGTAGGAGCAGCCGCTGAACTTTTATCTGGCACTGATCAGTTGATAAACCTGTCAAAATCAACCCAGAGACTCCCCCCACAAGTAGTTGTGACGCCTGAGAAACATTGGAGCACTCAGTCCTCAGTCTCACAGATAGGGGCTGTCAACTCAGCTGCCACCCTTGGCTGTGTTATTAACACTGTGTGTGTGTGTGTTTGTTTGTTTGTTTTTGTCATTGGAAAGGTGGCAGGAGGAGCCTTCCCACAGGAGTGGAGAGAGAGCTACAGTCCCACACCTTCCTCTCCTCACGCCCCAGTCTGACAGGTGACTTATCACTACCTCGATCTACAGGGCAGATCTGGGTCTGTTTAGCCACTCCACAGAGGCGTTTGGGGATTAAAGAGCAGAAACTGCACCCTTGTGGTGTTTATTACAGTTAAAGGGCCTGTTAGGGCTTTCTGCTTGTGACCCAAGACAGTCAGTTGTCTCCTAAATGCTGGTATTACTGCTAAAACCTCATGCTCAAGTACGTACACACAGTACAGACACTGAAATTGTGCAGCCTCAAACGTAATGCATTATTCAGTGCAACAACAAAACTGATATTTGGGATATTAGCCTACTGTGTGCATATGACAATCCGTTACAGGGAGCTGTGACAGACAAAGACAGAAAGCAGACACTTAGCATCAGATCATACCAGCGGCTATAATGAACTAGGTTTGATTTACAAATGGATGCAAATTATTATTTTGTTTTTACTGGCACTGCATTACATCACCATTCTCCTTGGCCTTGGCTTGAGTTGTGGGGAAAAGCTGTTCGTTTATAACTCAAGCAACTACAGACATTACACACAAACACGCTCACAGTCTCTCATATTTGATTTCAGCTAAATGCATCATTGCATCCCAACAAGAGGAAAATAATGGATAAGAGAAAGGAGAAAGAGTAACATTTAACTCTGTTTTGCACTAAGTTCAGAACATTCCAATAGAGAAAGCAGCAGCAGCATCAAAGCAGCAATTCCAACTTTCCTGGTCATCTGCCATTATAAAGAAGAGTTGACCTTGCCTTTGGCCTCTTGGCTGCCTGACAAAGCATTCCCCATGCTCTAGTGCAGTGTGGCTGTCCTCTAAATGAAAGTAGCTGAAAGGGGAAGGGCAGCAAGGCCTTAGGAATATCAATATGTGATGCTCTCAATTAAGATTAAAGTGTCCAATAGAAGCCTATGGAGATGGTTGATATTGCACCCTTGCTGACTCTGTATAAAATCAGAGTCAGGCACTACGACTACGACTACTCCTATTGCCTGTCCCTCCTCTGCTACCTCTCTATTTTGCTGGATTCCTGGAATTAATATTGACTCATAGTCACACTTATTAGATAGACGTAAAATGGATCATTTTACTGCTGGTGGATGATAAGAATATTGAAATACGAGAAATGTTTGGATCAGCAAGACGACAAACTGCAAGGAAAATACGAGGCAATCAGAATAAACCTTCAGGCGTAAACAAACATCCCTGCAGGTAGATGGAGGCTGGCGGTGGGGGGTGTGGGCGTGTTGGGATAGGTTTTCATAAAAAGTCAATCTGGTCTCATATTCTGTACGTAAATCTGAGACACACCTTTTAACATGATATGTTACAGTTCGTATATTAAGTATTATTTTGTGTTTGCCCATCACCCATTTTGTATGATATGTTACGAACTACAATTTCTATTATATGTTACGAATTTGCAAAACGTACAATATGTTGCACATTTTTGTAACATACAATATTTTACGAATTTTCAAAATGTATGATTTGCTACAAATTCTAGATAGGTGGCTAATGTTAGCTAGCTAGCTAATGTTAGCTAGGCTAGGGGTTAGGATTAAGGTCAGGGTTAAGTTTAGGAGTAAGGTTACAGGGTTAAGGCTAGGGTTATGGGAAGGGTTAGCTAACATGCTAAGTAGTTGCAAACTAGCTAAAAAGTAGTAAGTAATTCAAAAAGTTGCTAACTAGCTAAAATTGTCCGTGGTGAGATTCAAACTCGCAACCTTTTGGTTACTAGACATTCTCATTAAGCCTACCCATCCACCCCGAACAGCCCCCCTACTTTCATTTTTGCCTTAAGTAACCATCTGTCTTTTGTAACCATTCCAAACGTATCAATTTGAGTGTCCCGGATTTATGTTTACTATGTTAAGTGTAGTCTATGAGACCAGGCTGAAAATGTCTCGGTCTCCTTTAGACAAACTGAAATAGAATACTAGTATCAGACCTTCCACCATAAAGGATAGCCCACAGTCTTTATGCTAAATATTGTTGACCGAGAGTCACATTTGCAGTAGATTAAGGCCTTTAACCAATCAATGTATTAATTATGTGCTTGCTAGGAAATAAAGACCCTGGGAAAATGCATTACATGCCAAAAACATTTAATCAACATCATCCACACATCATTGTATTACGCTAATCCTGTCAATCACGTATGAAGCTACACCACACTGTATAACACTACTGCTTACCGTAAGAGGATAAGATGATTATGGCTATATTGTAAGAAATGAGAACAAAATGGAGACCAGCGTGTAAACCTCACTCCAATAAAAGAATTCCACATCAAGCTCCAACTCTGCAGTTGACTGAATCAATGCAATTCCAGTTGTGCTGATCTTGCAGTCTGTGCCCCTTCCCCCATCCCTGCACCCCCCTCTCCCTGCGCAGGTCTACCCATCCTAACACATTAGCAGCAGCAGCCATCACACAATCAAGACAAGCTACTGTATGAGATGTCAGACCAATTTGTTTTCCTTTTTCCAGCAACGTCACATTAGCTGGGTGGATATACCCTTGAGCTAAATCCAAGTTCACACACAGAGGCAGTGAGCTGTTGGGCAGAAACGGGCTCCATTGTCAGAATTATTGAGACAGCTGCAGACATGTAACCAGCAGAACATGATTAATGGTTAGAAATGGTTGTTTCATTGTTGTTTTTGGAACTCCTTCAACATAATAAAATGTGGGGATGTAGCAGTATATACAGTTGAAGTTGGAAGTTTACATACACCTTTGCTAAATACATTTAAACTCAGTTTTTCACAATTCCTGACATTTAATCCTAGTAAAATTCCCTGCCTTAAGTCAGTTTGGATCACCACTTTATTTTGAGAATCTGAAACGTCAGAATAATAGTAGAGAGAATGATTTATTTCAGCTTTTATTTATTTCATCACATTCCCAGTGGGTCAGAAGTTAACATACACTCAATTAGTATTTGGTAGCATTGCCTTTCAATTGTTTAACTTGGGTCAAATGTTTTGGGTATCCTTCCACAAGCTTCCCATAAGTTGGTTGAGTTTTGGCCCATTCCTCCTGACAGAGCTGGTGTAATTGAGTCAGGTTTGTAGGCCTCCTTGCTCGTACATTCCTTGCTCGC
Organism: Oncorhynchus masou masou; assembly: GCF_036934945.1. Classification (NCBI taxonomy): domain Eukaryota; kingdom Metazoa; phylum Chordata; class Actinopteri; order Salmoniformes; family Salmonidae; genus Oncorhynchus; species Oncorhynchus masou. The sequence goes on along the minus strand of NC_088217.1, from coordinate 46,028,433 downwards.
CTCCTGCAGCAAAGCAACCCCACAACATGATGCTGCCACCCCCATGATTCACAGTTGGGATGGTGTTCTTCAGCTTGCAAGCCTCCCCCTTTCCCCTCCAAACATAACAATGGTCATTACGGCCAAACAGTTCTATTTTTGTTTCATCAGACCAGAGGACATTTCTCCAAAAAGTACAATCTTATTCCCCATGTGCAGATGCAAACTGTAGTCTGTCTTGTTTATGACGGTTTTGGAGCAGTGGCTTCTTCCTTGCTGAACGGCCTTTCAGGTTATGTCGATATAGGACTCGTTTCACTGTGGATATTGATACATTTGTACCGGTTTCCTCCAGCATCTTCACAAGGTCCTTTGCTGTTGTTCTGGGAATGTTTTGCATTTTTCACACCAAAGTACGTTCATTTCTAGGAGACAGAATGCGTCTCCTTCCTGAGAGGTATGACGGCTGCGTGGTCCCATGGTGTTTATACTTGAGTACTAATGTTTGTACAGATGAACGTGGTACCTTCAGGCGTTTGGAAATTGCTCCCAAAGATGAACCAAACTTGTGGAGGTCTACAATTTTTTTTCTGAGGTCTTGGCTGATTTCTTTTGATTTTCCAATGATGTCAAGCAAAGAGGCACTGAGTTTGAAGGTAGGCCTTGAAATACATCCACAGGTACATCTCCAATTGACTCATATGATGTCAATTAGCCTATCAGAAGCTTCTAAAGCCATGACATCATTTTATGGAATTTTCCAAGCTGTTTAAAGGCACAGTCAACTTAGTGTTTGTAAACTCCTGACCCACTGGAATTGCGGGTCAGTGAATTGTAAGTGAAATAATCTGTCAATAAACAATTGTTGGAAGAATTACTTGTGTCATGCACAAAGTAGATGTCCTAACCGACTTGCCAAAACTATAGTTTGTTTTACAAGACATTTGTGGAGTGGTTGAAAAATGAGTTTTAATGACTCCAACCTAAGTGTATGTAAACTTCCGACTTCAACTGTACAATGAAAATAAAACCACAGAAAAATTGGGTCCTGATTCAATTATGAGTGCACCAGATCATTCAAAAGAATCACATTTCAGTATTATCTCACGCTTCTCTAACAACCCCATACTGTTCTGAACCACACATATCGGACCCCATAATATGTAGCTTTATTGGCACCTACTCGTTATTATAAAATACAAATGTTACTAAAAGCCTGTCAATAGTTCAATTATCCAAGGTCCATCAGTTAATTAAACATATAATCGACCATCTAAGGAGTAATGATAGCAATCCCATTACCCATGAATCCATCCGACGGGGCACATCCACCATTTGACCCCCCCGTGGATTGACTGGCCTCAGTAACAGGGTCAGAGTTTATCCTCTGTTAACTGGACTCTCTATTATTGGCAAAAGATCTGATCTGATTGGTCAACAGACCAATTAGTTGCAAAATATCAGATTTGCGCTGCCTGTGCAAACACAGCCCAAGAAAACTAGACAACATAAAAGCAATTATTGCGTACCTCTGAATTTGTTATTTCACATTACTGGTGACAACATATCACACACCTTATTTGAAATCCCCACCTTTCTCATTGATATTGAGATGTCCATTTAATCCACTCTCTTCTCAATCCCTTTATCCCTGCACTATCCACCATGCCTCATGTATACATATAAAGGCTATCACTAACCTTTGGGCTTACCTTAATAGCTGATCATTTAAAAGCCTGCTGAAACAAACAGACGGGCTATGGATTGCAAGGCAATCAATGCCTGGATCAATGGAAGACATGGATCGATACATGGATAGAGCTGTTGAAATAGACACCAGAGGAGGTGTCACACAGAACACGCTGTCTAGTTGCTTTGGCTGAAATGATGGCTGTATTTCCTGCACTTTGAGTCATTATAAAATGAAAGTACATGCATGTACTGTATTGTGTGTGTGTGTGTGATAGTAACTGAATGATCTAGAGTTTCTTGCCAACCAATGTGATCCAAGTATCCTGGTCTCACTGGGCGAAGGAGCCCACTGGGCACAGACGTCAGTTCAATGTCTAGTTTGGATTTACATTAGGTTGACTTGTCAACTAACGTGAATTCAACATGAAATCAATCAGAAATTACCCCCAGTCATTGGATTTAGGTTAAAGGTTGGATGAAATACAATATTCCCTTACATTGATGAATTTTTGCAGGTCCAAAAATTGTTGATTCAACATCATCATAATACATTTATGGGTTTAAATGATGTGTAAACAACATTGATTCAGCTAGTTTTGCCCAGTGTGGAGGTTGACACAAACAGATGGCATGTTTAAATATTGTTCTAGTTCATCTTTGTTACACTAAAACGTGCTGTCCTAGTGAGTGTTACTAACTAACTGACTCATGTCTCTTTGTGCAAGGCCTTGTCTGTGGGATTCCATGGAATGACCAGAAGTGTGTGACTCGGGTTGGGTCAAGGTACTGTTGGCCAGGTTGACTCACCATTACTCTGACTGTGTGACATCCTATGCCAGGTTTTAGAGGTCTCAAACATGGTTGTTCCCTGTCAGCAAGTGTGTATCTGCAGAACCAGAGCCAGCACTTCCACGACAGCAAGGACAACAGAAACATTACAACCGTTGCCACTTTAGCGGGCATTCTCCTGGTGCTTTTACTGTACCTATTACAAATAAAAATGTAGTAACTTCAAAATATGTTAAATATAAGCCTACGCATGGTTTTCGCAACACTACAGCTGTTTCACATAGGCTCTTACTATAAATCATTGGTGAATAGCTGATTAAAGGGTGCTGCAGAGGAGCAGCTGGTCTAAAAATAGCAGTCATTCTGTTGTTGGACAGTGTGTAAATGCAGAGCATGCAGTTAGCACAGAGAGTCTATCAACAATACCATCCGCCTGCGTTACTATAGTGTGTCATCAGCATTTGAGACCAGGAAGTGACAACATTTCATGCATCTGAACCACAATACATGCCACTCTATCTTACTCACCCATCGCAAACAACCATAGAACGACAACATTAAACCTGACTACATGCTTTAGGCTCGCTTCATTTTCCAATGACTTGAACATTTATTATCTATGTTTTGGAGCCCAAGGCAGAACACTCCCTCTCCAGGGCAATGACTCGCCCTTGCACTCCCTCATGGAAAACAAAGCAGAGATGGCATTACAAACAGGATTAATCGTGACAGGGGACAGTTAAACAAAGCAGGATTCAGCCAACTGAGCAGGTTTTTATCAGTGTTTATATGTCAGGGTGTTTTAACAGTTAGTAGCCTTCTGAAATGAAATGCTTAGACCAAGTTATTCAGGCTGATACCAGATAAGAAAGAAAGAAAGAAAGAGAGAAAGAGAGAGAGATTGTGTGTGTGTGTAGAGAGAGAGAGGGAGGGATAATTGGTTAAACATGCAGTAAAAATACAGATGAAATTCAGTGGCAATTGCAAAATACACAGAGTGATGCCTGTGGGAATGTCCATACTGTAGCTCACAGTCTGGCCAACTAGAGGTCAAGTAATCAACAGCTAATCTCATCAAAAGTGTTCAGGGTAATTGAGAGGTTTACTTTGGCCATCAGGAGAGCCATTTTATGTCTGTCAAATTAAATAAACATTATGCAAGCAGGGTAAACCAGATAGTTGTGGCGACCAAAAGCTGCCTTAATTTAGGTATGCAGTATAAACCCCAAATTTGAAATGGGTATTAAAACAGTTTGAGTAAAATTGCACAGAGGATGAGTATACATACCTTGCTGTGCGCTCCTCAAATCCCCCCCTAAAGAATGTCATTGCAAATGTGTGACTTAGACGACAGAGAGAAGAGCAGCTAATACCTCAGCACCCAGGCACCAAGGGAGCGTATATACATCTACAGGGAGATGAAAACCAATCCAATAATCAATGGGGATGGCTGTTACTGTCTGTCTCACCCCCATCATTGCTGTTCAATAAGAGATCAGTGGGGGGTGGACAGGGTGGGGTTGGTACTGAGATACTTGACAAAGTAAAAGACAAGTGCCCCTTGCCATAAACTTTTCTTATTCCTAAAGATTCCTGCAAAAGAGTGTGAGAACTTACACTGTTGATGTTATGAGTGAGAGGAATTCCCTAGCACACACGCGCAAACACTATGCACCTTATCTGACCAATGAAACCAGAAATGAGGAATTGTGACCTATCGGAAACAAAAAGGTTCATTCACAAAGCATTAGTATGCCTGGCATGCATGCATCATGTCCGCCTCAGTTATAGATTGAAAACAGTGATTATACAGGAGATCGAGATGTTTAAAAAAAAAGACAAGAACAATGTTAATTCTCATTTCAATAATTGTGATTCAAGGTAATAGACAATGGTATACTCTTAGTTACAAATCGGATTATATTTTAATTCAATTTGTGTGGGGACACAACATTACACCTTCTGTCAGACACTATGACAGCCAAAATGACATTACCCAGCATGCACCAGGAAATATTCTGCCCTCCTGGGATTAGAGAAATGACATAAAGAAGACATGTAAAAGGACTCTAATTGTCATTTACCTGAGATTTAAAAAATCTGTCAATTTAGAAAGAAGTTAAGTTCCAATGATTGTGTACAAATTGCAGTGTTTTTCTCCATCGGAATTAATTACTACAGCAGCTGGTCATTCTGAAAATGCATGTATCAATGGACTGTTGTGGTAACCAGACAAAAGAAACGGTCCTCGAGTTTTTAGACAAATTGGAGACAGACACAATAGACCACAACATACAGTATGCAATGTTGATATAAACAAGGCTAGAGCTCTCTCTGGTGGCAGAGACACGGTACTGTTGATGAAATGACCCATTAGGAAGATCCCTTTAACCCCACACGATACCTGTTTCAGACAGCACTCACTCTTGGTTTTAGTCATTAGTAACTTAGAAATTATAGTAGATCATTATAGTAGTTCATAATGAATGCTTTGCTTGAACATGATCAAACTTTGAGACAGTCACAACTTCTACCCCCAAGCCATAAGACTGCAAAATATTCATTAGACTGCAAAATAGTTCATGAAATGGTTACCCAGACTATCTGCACTAACCCAATCTTGCACTGACTTTATGCACACTCACAAGACTATACACAGTGTGTACAAAACATTACAAACACTTTCCTAATATTGAGTTGCACCCCCTTTTGCCCTCAGAACAGCCTCAATTAGTCAGGGCATGGAATCTACTAGGTGTCAAAGGCGTTCCACAGGAATGCTACCTGCAGTTGTGTCAAGTTGGCTGGATGTCCTTTGGGTGGCGGACCATTCTTGATACGCACAGGAAACTGTGGAGCATGAAAAACCCAGCAGCGTTGCAGTTCTTGACACAAACCAGTGCATCTGGCACCTACCTCGTTCAAAGTAACTTAAATATTTTGTCTTGCCCATTCACCTTCTGAATGGCACATACAGCACACTATATATACACACACACACCGAAAACACAAATACACATACACACTTTTACACTCATCAATCATATGCTGCTGCTACTCTGTTCTCTATTTTACTCTTATTATTATCTATCCTGATGCCTAGTCACTTTACCCTGCCTTCATGGACATACTGCATGTCCCTCAAACACCTTGTACCCCTGCACATTGATCTGCGACTGGAATTCTCTGTATATAGCTCAATTTTATTCCTTGTGTTACTATTTTTGAATTATTCTATTTTAGAACTGCATTGTTGGGAAGGGCTCGTAAGCTAGCATTCCACGGTAAAGTCTACCTGTTGTATTCGGTACATGTGACAAATCAATTTTGATTTGAACTGTGAAGAGACTGGCTTTCACTACCTGAATTGCTTATCAAGAGCCAGTTCACACCCTACTGTTAATTTCAATCTTTGAATGCCTGTCTTTCCTGTCAAAGTACTAAAACAAACAAATTATTATAATAGCAGCCTATCAGTCTTTGAAAATAGGATATACTTGCAATTGAAAACAAGTAATTCAATTTTAGACTAAATGATATACATTTCATTCATACTGTCACTGTGTAGCAGGATATGCAAATCAAATCAAATGTTATTGGTACCATATACATATTTAGCAGATGTTATTGCGGGTGTAGAGAAATGTTTCTTAAATGTTATTTCCGGCTGTATGTATAAATGGAAAAGACTTATGAGCTAATAATGTGAGAAATAACACACACACACACACACACACACAGGCTAAAACAAATACTGCAAAGTTGCTTAGGAGCCATGAACAGGGCGACCATGTCTATCGGCGCCATCTTGCCATGAAGATGCCATTTACAAATGAGTAAAAACCTAAAAGGCAACGAGCACTATGCTATGGAGCCCCTGCCACTTTTTTCATTACAAACACATTGGTTGTCTTACAGCACCCAATTAGAATCTCATTTATTTCTCTCACAATACACCCAGTGCATTTACTCACTGTTCAAATCCCTTAGGTTGGGACCATTTGCATAAATTAATAGAGTGGGTTCTGATATGCTGCCTGTGGGGGATGAATATACAAGCCTGAAAGTGAGTTGGTAAAATGGCTGCCTTATTTTGGGAAAGTAAATTGAGCCTGCTGGCTTCTAAACAAAAAAAATACAGACTGATTTTTTGCTGTTAATGTCTTTTTCATTGTTATTACCGCAATAATACAGTCATATTTTATGGAGATTCTAGTTATGAGGCAATAGGCCTACAGTGATAATGTTAGCCACAATTCGCAATATAACGAAGGGGTGTTATCATACTTGTAGGTAACTCTACACCATCCAATGTATTCCTTTTGTAAAATTGCCTAAACTATATCCAAAGTATCTACAAATGAATGGGAAATCCTAAACAATAAACTGGTTTATAACTTCACTTCTTGGGACACAGTTTAACCCATAGTAGCCGTCACGGTGTCCATCCTGACTGTGGCTAAATATTACTCACACAAAAACTCTGAGTAACACATTTGAGGGCGGCATTTTTTTAAAGGAGCCAAGATCTTGGCTCGATCATCTCAGGACCTTTGTGCTCAGATGAGAAAAAACAACATGTTCCTGCCAAACCCAAATGGCACTCTGAACTATGGTACAGTATAGTACAAGGTCTTACATATGATGTAATATTGGACATACACTAGTGTAATACCTGTATTGTTATTGTGTCATTACTTCATTTGTGCTGTTGCTTAGCTTCCCTTGACATATACTCTGAAAATATTTGCTGGATGAATGTCTACCACATGCAAAGTGGCCCACGCCAGACCCAGTTTAAGGACACATGGTCACTGGTTTGAAGTACTCATTATGAGGATGGGACAGTGTAAAAGTATTAAGAAAAGTGATGACTGAAAACAGATACTATAAATCAAATACTCCTTTATTTCCATTTGTGTCAGCAATGAAGTACATCAATCGATATCATCAAACCTATACTTTCTCAGTACTCAGGTTAAGTTAGACTGCATGTTAGAATCCAGCATAATTAAGTTTAATTACAGCAGACAAAATGGCTCACTTAAAATTGTCATAAAATATCAATTTATGAATTGTACTTAGTGTTTCTCAAATAAATCATTGGACAATCTTGGTTCAATAAAATATTTTCATAAAAACTATACAGATTGTGTCTTATTGCACAATGTCCAACTTTCCATTTCGTGGCAAAAATGGTCAAGGCAAATGACAGTCTATCTGTGGCCGATCTCTTGCCATTTCACATCAATTTCTAGTAGTCATGTTCAAACAGGGTTGAAAGAAAGGGGACAGGTTGACAATAACAAGAAGAAGAAGGCTGCATCACAATAACACATACACTACATAGCCAAAAGTATGTGGACACATGGTCGTAGACTCTCTCATTCCAAAATCATGGGCATCAATATGGTGTTGGTCCCCCTTTACTGCTATAACAGCCTCCACTCTTCTGGGAAGGCTTTTCATTAGATGTTGGAACATTACTGCGGGGACTTGCTTCCATCCAGCCACAAGAGCATTAGTGAGGTTGGGCACTGACGTTGGGCAGCTAGGCCTGGCAGTCGGCATTCCAATTCATCACAAAGGTGTTCAATGGGGTTGAGGTCAGGACTCTGTGCAGGCCAGTCAAGTTCGTCCATACGGATCTTATCAAACCATTTCTGTATGGACCACCCCTTGTGCATGGGAGCATTGTCATGCTGAAACAGGAAAGGGCCTTCCGCAAACTGTTGCCACAAAGTTGGAAGCACAGAATCATCTAGAATGTCATTGTATGCTGTAGCGTAAGATTTCCCTTCACTTGAACTAAGGGGCCTAGCCCAAACCATGAAAAACAGCCCCAGACCATTATTCCTCATCCACCAAACTTTACAGTTGGCACTATGCACTCATGCAGGTAGTTTACTCCAAACCCAGATTTGTGAGCTTTACACCACTCCAGACGATGCTTGGAATTGTGCATGGTGATCTTGTGTGTGACTGCTCGGCCATGGAAACCCATTTCATGAAGCTCCCAATGAACAGTTATTGTGCTGCCGTTGCTTCCAGAGGCAGTTTGGAACTCGGTAGTGAGTGTTGCAACAGATTTTTACATTCTACGGGCTTCAGCACTCTACGGTCCCGTTCTGTGAGCTTGTGTGGCCAACCACTTTTACGGCTGAGCCGCTGTTGTTTATAGACGTTTCCACTTCACAATAACAGCACTTACAGTTGACTGGAGCAGCTATAGCAGGGCAGAAATGTAATGAAATGACTTGTTGGAAAGGTGGCGAAAGTCACTGATCTCTTCAGGATGGGCCATTCTACTGCCAATGTTTGTCTATGGAGGTTGCTTGTCTGTGTGCTAGATGTCATTAACCTGTCAGCAACGGGTGTGGCTGAAATAGCCGAATCCACCAATTTGAAGGGGTGTCCACATCCTTCTGGCCATGTAGTGTACTTTCAAAATCTTAAGACTAAGGAAGAATAATCCTCAAATATTTCATATTGCCCTTTAAACCCATTTGTTTCAGGTAGTGTATTCCTACGAAACACAGAACCCTTTCCACAACACCCATCATCTCCAAGGCCCTGCAGCTCAATAAGTTATTTTATTGTAAACATCTGGCCCTTGGCCAAGTGTCCATGCCCACACTGTCCATCAGCAGGCCAGGGTTATGCCCCTGCCTCTGTTCCCACTCATTCTGGGACTTGCATGCTCTATGCAGCCCGGGCCCCAGGGCCATGTTGGTGAGGTCTACCAGCTCACGGCGGTGGGACAGCATGGTCCCCATGTGCTCCAGCTTGGAGCGGATGTTGGAGTAGTGATATTGACGCTCTTTGGTCAGCTTGTGGAAGCACTCCCTCAGGTTCCCATCGGGGGGCGAGGTACAGTGACGGATTGCAGGGCGACGGTCCACCCCATGGGGGGCGAGGTGCTGCCTGGGGGAGGTAGAGATGGAATCTGAGGAGGCAGCTTCATTCTGGATGTTGTCAGTCTGGTTATTGGTGGTGGCAAGGTGGATAACTGTAGCCTTGTTGGGGGAGAGGCGGTTAGTGTACTGAGTCAGATCTGTCTGCACTCCACTGTCCACCGTGGCAAAGCTGGTCTGGGTGGAGACATGACAAGGAGTGACGAGGGGTGTGACCAGCACATCCACTGCTGCTGTAACAGTGGCAGGGTCACCTGTAGGCAGGCACTGGGCAGCACTTCCAGACAGGATCTCCTGCATGTGCTGCTGCTCCATCCAGTCTTCCCCTATGGTGGAGGAGTCCGAGACCGGGTTGCTCTTACGGCCCCTCGCCCCAGAGTCCTCTCTGGGGGGCAGCACTGCCACAGCCTGGGCCCGGCTGGGTGTGCTGGTCAGACAGACAATTTTGCCCAATACTTCCAGACAGACGGACTCGACTGGGGGCCTTTCTCTGGCCGGCTGAGGGGATGACGTGACGGGGAGTTTGATGAGCAGGTGGTCGTAGATGCCACTGATTCGGGCACTGGCTGGGCCCCTGGTAATAACAGGCATGGACTGGGCATACAGGATGCGGAACTCCTCATCAAAGTTCTCAGTGATCTGGCCAGACAACTCAATCAGGTTGCTGCTGTTTAGTTTACCATCAGTCCAATTGAACCTAAGAATTAACCAAAATGCTTTACAGTTGTATACCCCATTTCAGTCAAATAAGGATGGCTACATCACTTACAGTAGCTTGATTCATACAAGGGGAAAGTATTTAGTAATGTTTTATTGCTTGGGACGTTTTTCAATGCTATACTGTATAATGCCTTGTTAGCAAAGCAGGAAGTCTTTACCTGTAGGAGCCTGTAGCCACTCGGTTCCCATCAATCAACATGAACCGTTCATGTACCTTTCCAGTAATCTTGGCCCCTGATCTCATGAAGTACGTACCACCAGTTATGGTCCTCACTCGCATTTGCTTTAACGAGGAATGAAACAAAAACAGTATGAAGTACAAGCCAGTCACTGGTCACTTATAAAACATGCAGACAGCATGATCATGCTACTAAGTAAGTCATAAACAAGCAATGTTTCCATTGATCATGAAAACAATGCATTATATGACCATCAGTTTCATTTTATTGAACCTTTACTTAACTAGGTATGCATTGAAACTGTAATCATGGCTTATCGGAGATATGACACAAAGGTGGAGTCATCCCACCCACATACCAGAAGCTCGTCCAGGCGCACATTGATGTTGTTGCACATTTTGAGGAATGCGGGAACACAGGAGTGTTCCAGCAGGATGTAGACTGGAACTCTGTGCCGCGTGCACGCCTCTTGAAGATCCTTGAATATGTCCAGGTCTGTCAGAGAGTCTGTCACTATGGCAATCACCTGTAATGGTACATCAATCATTGTTTAGTCAAAGCACCATTCAGGTCCGGTTTACAATTTTAAAGAGGCTGCTCTTCTGACTTACTATTTGTGAGGCAGGGTCACTCAATGGGCTCTTATACCTGCTGGTGCCCAAAAACCAGGTCTTAATCAAACATAAAGGGAAAAAAAACACTGAGCCAACTCCTTTATTGGCCACACTTTCTCTGTCATGTGTACTTAAATGATCCTCGCTTGCAGTCAACTGTGGTCTGTTGCCATTGCAATCATATGTAAATGCTTGGTCAGCAAACAAATGAGTTTCTCTGACAGGGACAATCAGACTCATTGTGAGACTCATAGAACTCCTGCTGATGTCTGACCTCATGTCCTCCAGAAGCAGGTTAGAAAATTGTTGCAACGATGTTAGCATTTCTTGATAAAATTGTATTTTCTAGTGCCCTCTCAAGGATAATAACTCAGTAGCGTACAGATCAAGGGCCCTTTGAGAATAACAATTTAGAAAATGCCCCAAACTGATGCTGCGCAACTATAAGGCCTGAAGCAAAGAGACATTCTATTTACTGCAACTCAACCTGATTTCTCCACTTTAGCTGTTAACCTACCTACAGCGCACCTGCACGCATAGGCAGATCAACACCCAAGGCTCAGCATTAAAAAAAGAGCACACAAACATTGTGAAAAGCATGTTCGGACACATTCATTGATGTACTATTACTGTAGGTGCTCCTCTGAACCACAGACTTGGTAGTTTGGAGCCTTTTCTTCATTCTCTTTTCTGAAATGTCAACTCATCAGGATGGTAAGGAAACTGCATCAAACTGACAGTTCCAACATGTCCAGAAATGTATTGAGGTTGAACATGTGACTAACATTAATGGGGTTCTTTCTTTTGTCTGACCTTTATGAGCAAGTATCTACTGCTCTTCAAAATGGGTAATATCGTTTTCTATAAGAATCTGTGAATTATAAAGGAGAAAAAAAACAATGCTTTTGAGAAGCTGAACATCAAACCGTATAAAGGTTCACCCAGACCTCACAAATATTTACATACCAGACCTTGTCAATCCTCCAGGGAGCACCGTCCGACTCCAACGTCCAGGGACGTTGAAAAGACATACAAATTTGGTCCGTCCGTTCTGGCCTTGATTTCAATGACCACAGATGTTTTTTTGGACCGGACTCGATTTAGCCCAAAACAAACATAGGCGTCAGCTAACAATTTTTAGATTGGTAAATTAGTCTAGCCTACTATCTAACCTTGTAGTAAACATGGCCGAATACCACCGGTTACGTGCCAAGGTGCCCTGACCTCCAGGGTGCATGGCATTGATTTTGTTAGTCACTCTTACTAAGATATCATTAACATGGCATAAGTCAATGCAAAATGTGTAGAATTGCCAACAGCTTTAAAACATAAATAAATGTTTCTCCACCCCAAAATGAGTAGAATATTTTAAAATGTTCTCTCCGCCCCATTGTAAAATGTGTAGAACTGCAAAAAACTTGCTTTAAAACTGAGAAATCCAGTCAAGGTCTCAACTTACTGTTGTGAGTCACAATAGTTGAACACACAATGTGAAAGTTTGAAATTTGATTGTTTCTCAGCAATTTCTCGATTGTATTGACAGTCACTCAATTAGCCATGTCAGCTAACAATTTTTAGATTGGTAAATAAGACTAGCCAGCTAACTAAACCAAATCTCGCTTAGGAGGGCCCATCAAAGGCTAGAGCCGGCCCTGCATAGCTGGTTTGAATTTTACATTGGAGGTGTGCCAAATTCAGGCAAATACAAAATGGGTCCTTCCATACATGCCTATAACATTAATATGTATCACTAAACAACACACATAAAACTCAACACGCGGTATGCCTATTGGTGACCATTTTAATATTTTGTTCATTTATTACCTCCTTGGCACTTTTTATCATTCTTCTCGCAGCTTCCTTACAACTATAGATGCATTCCCCATAGCTGGGTTGGAAGTGTGCGACAGCACGAGTGACTCCTCGGTAAGAGCCCGATGTAAAGGCGGGCCAGCCGATTTCCAACAGCGGTGGCTCCACGTCCGAGACCTCTGGGAAGTAAGTCACCGAGGAGCAGTCCATGGAGCTACTTACCGACTGCTCAATGATCACGTCTTCACCCTGGAGGGACGCACAGCGTGGGACCGCCGCAGCACGGCCAATCTGTTTGATCTCGTCATCTGAAAGAAAGTTCGGAATTTGTTCTTTTCTTAGAAAATCCAGAAAGGAATCAACTCCACCTGAAATAAGCTCCTCTAACGCTAATCGGTGCTTTTCGTTGTACAACTCCTGTACATTCAAATAATTTTCCTGTCTTGTTGACGGCCACCTTCCAGGTGAATCGTCCAAACATTGCGATTGAGCCATAATGTTACTATTTAGAATATACAGTAACCATTAAATTAAGGGATCCTCCTATACGTGTGGAACAATGTAGCCAGAAAAAGCACATTTGTATTTTGCGTTGAACTCAGTTCCGGCCCATCCGTAGTAGGCATTGGTTACTCGAAAGTTGTGCAACCAGATTTGTGTACACAGGCCTGCGATTCAGAACGCTCTGCTAAACGCGCTCGCTCATTGGCCAGCAGTTTGAATTTGAAGCCAAACAAAACCCAGTATCCAGTATCCAGTCTCCACTTTCAAATCACTACCCCAAATTCCCGGACTACCGTAGTGTATTGCAGGCTATATTTTGACACGACGGCCTATAGGTAGGCCTGCCCTAAAGTACTGTATATCATATGATGATAAAAAATAAGCAAAAGCCTATTTGGCTGAACTTACCATGACATTGATGTTTTCAGTATTTAAAATTAAACCAGGTAATCATTACCGCAGTTAACCATATGTGCTATCAAGTTGTGTTATCAAGTAATTGATGTCTAGGGTGACCACATTTAAAATACCCAAATGCCGGACAACAGGGCGATTTAGGCGGGATATTTGCGGGACAGTGTAGTCTACATGAATAATGTTTTAGGATGCATTCGTTTTTATTTATTTTATTTCACCTTAATTTAACCAGGTAGGCCAGTTGAGAACAAGTTCTCATTTACAACTTTGACCTGGCCAAGATAAAGCAAAGCAGTGCGACAAAAACAACAACAGAGTTACACATGGGATAAACAAACATACAGTCAATAACACAATACATAGGCCATAGAGGCGAAATAATTACAATTTAGTGTTAACACTGGAGTGATAGATGTGCAAGTAGAGATACTGGGGTGCAAAAGAGCAACAACAAAAAAATAACAATATGGGGATGCTGGGTGTGCTATTTAAAGATGGGCTGTGTACAGGGACAGCTGATGCTTAAAGTTAGAGAGGGAGATATAAGTCTCCAGCTTCAGTGACTATTGCAATCCGTTCCAGTCATTGGCAGCAGAGAACTGGAAGGAAAGGTTTTGGCTATGGGATGACCAGTGAAATATACCTGCTGGAGCGTGTGCTACAGGTGGGTGTTGCTATGGTGAACAGTGAGCTGAGATAAGGCAGGGCTTTTCCTAGCAAAGACTTATAGATGACCTGGAGCCAGTGGGTTTGGCAACGGATATGAAGCGAGGGCCAGCCAACAAGAGCATACAGGTCGCAGTGATGGGTAGTATATGGGGCTTTGGTGACAAAACGGATGGCACTGTTATAGACTACATCCAATTTGCTGAGTAGAGTGTTGGAGGCTATTTTGTAAATGACATTGCCAAAGTCAATGATTGGTAGGATAGTCAGTTTTACGAGGGTATGTTTGGCAGCATGAGTGAAGGAGGCATTGTTGCAAAATAGGAAGCCAATTTTAGATTTAATTTTGGATTGGAGATGCTTAATGTGAGTTTACAGTCTAACCAGACACCTAGGTATTTGTAGTTGTCCACATATTCTAAGTCAGAACTGTCCAGAGTAGTGATGCTAGTCGGGCGGACGGGTGCGGGCAGCAATCGGTTTAAGAGCATGCATTTAGTTTTACTAGCATTTAAAAGCAGTTGTAGGCCACAGAAGGAGTGTTGTATGGCATTGAAGCTTGTTTGGAGGTTTGTTAACACAGTGTCCAAAGAAGGGCCAAATGTATACAGAATATTGTTAGGTGTGTGAATTGGACCAATTTACTGTCCTGCCTGACCATTTTGGAGTAAAATGTAAATATTCGCTTTAGGAATGTAAAAGTAAAAGTAATCAAAAATATAAGTAGTAAAGTAAAGTACAGATACCCCCCAAAATGAATTAAATATACTGAACAAAAATGTAAACTTTAAAATTTCAAAGATTTGACTGAGTTACAGTTCATATAAGGAAGTCAGCCAATTGAAATTCATTTATTAGGTCCTAATCTACAGATTTCACATGACTGGGCAGGGATGCAGCCATGGGTGGGCTGGGAGGGCATAGGCACACCCATTTGGCAGCCAGGCCCAACCAATCAGAATGAGTTTTTCCCCATAAAAGTTTTGTTTTTTTACAGACAGAAATACTCCTCAGTACCACCCATACTCCCCTCTCAGAGGATCCCACAGGTAAAGAAGCCAGATGTGGAGGTCCAGGGCTGGCGTGTTAACACGTTGTCTGCGGTTGTGATGCCGGTTGGACGTACTGCCAAATTCTCTAAAATGACATTGGTAGCTTATGGTAGAGAAATTAACATTCAATTCCCTGGCAACAGCTCTGGTGGGCATTCCTGCAGTCATTAGGCCAATTACACACTCCCTCAAAACTGTGGCATTGTGTTGTGTGAAAAAACTACACATTTTAAAGTGGCCTTTTATTGTCCCCAGCATAAGGTGCACCTGTGTAATGATCATGCTGTTTAATCCCCTTCTTGATATGCCACGCCTGACAGGTGGATGGATTATCTTGGCAAAGGAGAAATGCTCACTAACATGGATATAAACTTGTGTGCACAACATTTTTGAGAAATAAGCTTTTTGTGCGTATGGAACATTTCTGTTTTATTTTATTTTAACTCATTAAACATGGGACCAATACTTTACATGTTACGTTTATATTTTTGTTCAGTGTAGCAGGTTACTTTAACATATTTGTTACTTAAGTAGCCTACTTTATAACACCACTGCTAGGAAGGGAGACTTAAAATGGGATTGAGCGAAGTAGCAGAAAACATGTTGAATAAGCAAGTAATGAGCATGGAGAGCCTCAGTCACTATTTACTTTCTTTTGTAACTCTTAGTCAGAAGCATGCATTTTGTTAGTGGGGCCTAACTGTCCTCTCCAAGTTTAGCTGGAATTTAGCCCAAAAGGATTTCAGAAATATGATTGGTTGATGATAGGCCTATGACATTGGCCTACATCTTGTCTTGCATTGCACAGAATATCAGATCTCCACAATGATTGGAGAAGTGTTTATCACCAGTCAATTTAGGCTACCACATCCTTATAATTTCTTTCCATAAGCGCAACGAGACAGGTTGGAATGTCTGACTGAAATACAGCGCAAATCAACCATAAAAAAAATATATGTTGATAAAATCTGGGACATGTGGTCACCCTGGTCATGACTGTGTAGCCTTAATCTCTTGTGGACAGACTATACGTAAAGCATCTGACAAATTAGGCCAACGTGTGACTTGAGATTTGGGTTTACCCATTTAAACCCATCGGTCATAATAGTGAAATATTTCTGTTGTTGTACTTTGCAGGCTCTAGAGAAGTTAAGTTGTACTTATAAGTAATTTATTATGCATTATTAAGGTGTCTAGTATGTTTCAGAGAAGTTGCATATGATTTCTCAAAATGGTCACAAGGCCACAAGCATATCCTCCAAGGTGTACTTTTACAGACAAATTTGGCACCAGAGGTATATATTGAACAGATTAAAAAAACGTAATACATTGTTGAAATGTTAAAATATTTTATTTGTAAATATAATGTTTAAAAGGTCTAGTTAACATACAGTACCAGTCAAAAGTTTGGACACACCTACTCATTCAAGGGTTTTTCTTTATTATTTTTTTTACAATTTTCTACATTGTAGAATAATAGTGAAGACATCAAAACTATGAAATAACACATATGGAATCATGTAATAACCAAAAAAGTTTTAAACAAATCCAAATATATTTTATATTTGACATTCTTCAAATTAACCACCCTTTGCCTTGATGACAGTTTTGAAATTCTCTCAACCAGCTTCATGAGGAATTATTTTCCAATAGTCTTGAAGGAGTTCCCACATATGCTGAGCACTAGTTGGCTGCTTTTCCTTCACTCCAATTCATCCCCAACCATCTCAAATGGGTTGAGGTTGGGGGATTGTGGGGGCCAGGTCATCTAATGCAGCACTCCATCACTCTCCTTGGTCATATAGCCCTTACACGGCCCGGAGGTGTGTTTAGGGTCAAAGTCCTATTGAAAACCACATGGAATGGCATATCGCTGCAAAATGCTGTGGTAGCTATGCTGGTTAAGTGTGCCTTGAATTCTAAATAAATCACAGACCGTGTCACCAGCAAAGGACCCCCACACCATCACACCTCCTTCTCCATGATTCCCGATGGGAACCACACATGAGGAGATCATCCGTTCACCTACTCTGCGTCTCACAAAGACACAGCGGTTAGAACCAAAAATTTCAAATTTGGACTCATCAGACCAAAGGACAGATTTCCACCGGTCTAATGTCCATTACTCGTGTTTCTTGACCCAAGCAAGTCTCTTCTTCTTATTGGTGTCCTTTAGTAGTGGTTTCTTTGCAGAAATTTGACCATGAAGGCCTGATTCACACAGTCTCTGAACAGTTGATGTTGAGATGTGTCTGTTACTTTAACTCTGTGAAGCATTTCTTTGGGCTGCAATTTCTGAGGCTGGTAACTCTAATGAACTTACCCTCTGCAGCAGAGGTAACTCTGGGTCTTCCTTTCCTGTGGCGGTCCACATGAGAGCCAGTTTCATCATAGCGTGTGATGGTTTTTGCTACTGCACTTGAAGAAACTTTTCCGGATTGACTAACCTTCATGTCTTAAAGTAATGATGCACTTTCGTTTCTCTTTATTTATTTGAGCTGTTCTTGACCTTAATATGAACTTGGTAGTTTACCAAATAGGGATATCTTCTGTATACAACTCCTACCTTGTCACAACACAACTGATTGGTTCAAATGCATTAAGGAAAGAAATTCCACAAAATAACTTTTAACAAGGCACACCTGTTAATTGAAATGCATTCAAATCAAATTTATTTATATAACTCTTCGTACATCAGCTGATATCTCAAAGTGCTGTACAGAAACCCAGCCTAAAACCCCAAACAGCAAGCAATGCAGGTGTAGAAGCACGGTGGCTAGGAAAACCTCCCTAGAAAGGCCAAAACCTAGGAAGAAACCTAGAGAGGAACCAGGCTACCAGGCATTCTAGGCGACTACCTCATGAAGCTGGTTGAGAGAATGCCAAGAGTGTGAAAATATGTCATCAAGGCACAGGGTGGCTATTTTGAAGAATCTCAAATATAAAATACATTGGGGCAAAAAAGTATTGTCAGCCACCAATTGTGCAAGTTCTTCCCCTTAAAAATATGAGAGAGGCCTGTAATTTTCATCATAGGTACACTTCAACTATGACAGACAAAATGGAGAAATAAAATCCAGAAAATCACATTGTAGGATTTTTTATGAATTTATTTGCAAATTATGGTGGAAAATAAGTATTTTGTATATATATGGTTACTACATGATTCCATATGCGTTATTTCATAGTTTTGATGTCTTTATTATTATTATACAATGTAGAAAATAGTACACATAAAGAAAGTAGGTGTGTCCAAACATTTGACTGGTACTGTATGTGCCTTTAATTTTCAATACATTGAATCCATGATGCTTGTGGTAGGACTATATCCTAGAGGTCACATTTTTGACCAATGGGAAAATGCATTGGCTCTAACTTATTATATATATTTCATCAGCAGATGATTTCTTTTTTCAGTAGATTAAAGTTGAGTTGGGTTATGAATATACTTGATCAATATCAGCTTAGAGGATTTTACCATTATTCATTAGTCTTTACATATGTTTAAATTTTTATTTATTTCACCTTTATTTAACCAGGTAGGCTAGTTGAGAACAAGTTCTCATTTACAACTGCGACCTGGCCAAGATAAAGCATAGCAGTGTGAACAGACAACACAGAGTTACACATGGAGTAAACAATTAACAAGTCAATAACACAGTAGAAAAAAGGTGGAGTCTATATACACTGTGTGCAAAAGGCATGAGGAGGTAGGCGAATAATTACAATATTGCAGATTAACACTGGAGTGATAAATGATCAGATGATCATGTACAGGTAGAGATATTGGTGTGCAAAAGAGCAGAAAAGTAAATAAATAAAAACTGTGGGGATGAGGTAGGTGAAAATGGGTGGGCTATTTACCAATAGATTATGTACAGCTGCAGAAATCGGTTAGCTGCTCAGATAGCTGATGTTTGAAGTTGGTGAGGGAGATAAAGGTCTCCAACTTCAGTGATTTTTGCAATTCGTTCCAGTCACAGGCAGCAGAGTACTGGAACGAAAGGCGGCCGAATGAGGTGTTGGCTTTAGGGATGATCAGTGAGATACACCTGCTGGAGCGCGTGCTACGGATGGGTTTTGCCATCGTGACCAGTGAACTGAGATAAGGCGGAGCTTTACCTAGCATGGCCTTGTAGATGACCTGGAGCCAGTGGGTCTTGCGACGAATATGTAGCGAGGACCAGCCGACTAGAGCAGAATCAGTGATTTTGACTGTTAAACGTCATATTTTGTTATTTCAGTGTGAATCGGCCATGTATAGACCCATACACTGAATTAGTGTAATAACTTAACAAACATGTTATGTCAATAGGTTTGTTTGTTGCACAATGATAGACACGGTTTAAGTGAGTTTTGCAGAATATTCACAAGAGTAGACCTGGTTTGTATGAATGTTGAGACTTGGACACTGGGGTAGACCTGTTTAATGTGAGTATGCCCATGGATTTACCTGGTTTACATGAGTAATGGGGTGTGGGGATACACAAGTGTCATTCGGGTAATGGGTCTGGATGAACCTCTATTGCCCATTCAAATCTCTGGTACTAAAAAATTGAATGGGGCAGGGGCACATGTGTTATAGCACTGTATTATGAGTTTATCTATGAAAGTATTACTGTATACAAGTCAGAGGTTGCAAGACTAAGATATGTAAATAACAGGGGTGGGGTGTGCAGTGTATAGCTGGATATAGGCTACTGTTGGTGACTTGGGGAATACAGCCATAAGGAAAGTGGATAACATGGATGAGATAGGCAAGTAACAGGGATGAGGTATATTGGCAAAGGAACTGGTGTCTATGAGTAACAAATAGGGCATTTGGTAGGTTATCCAATAAAATAAAAAAATATTTTGACCAATGGGTTAAATCTCATGTCTCTATCATAATACGTTCCAAATTTGTTGGAATTGTTACCCGTGTAGCATATTCAAAATCAGGGCGACTAAATCAATGGAGGCCAGAGGAAAAAATGTGGTCATAAATCAGGAAAATAGCATCGTGTCAGCTAGGCTGGAGGCTGAGCGAGAATTAAGGCTTCCTGACAGACTTACTATTGAACTTGTAATTTTTCTTCTCAAATCCAGAGGACATAAAACAATATAGAGGTAAGATAGATATTGATGTTGAGACATGACTTGTGGTATTTTCATATTTTAGTATACGTTGTTCATATTAATGCTAAGTTCCTGTTCTTTTTCAAAGACTTCTCACCAAAACAAGTGTACTCAGTGAAATGTCAACGGAGCACTGAGCTTACCTCAAGCTTTTCATTTTCAAAGTCTTTTACATTTAATTCAGCTCGTGCCATGCTAATTTTGCTATTTGCGAACCCCTGACACAACTTGGAAGGCGACAACCACAAAATGTAAAATCCTCAAAAGTTTCTGTGATAAAGCTGCTAAGCGCTGTCAACAAAGTTTGGTGCTTTGGCTATTATCAGATGTATTAGGTTACGAAATCTGACTTTTTGGATATAATGTTAATGGTCTGTCAGAGAAAGACCCCACTGAACGATTCAGAACATGAATAATCATATTTGTCTTGGTAACATGTATTTTATAACATATGGAAATGTCATCACTAAAGTTTTCACCGGGTGTATCGGTAGGCTACTTGATTGTATCAACATTAGGGTATTGGAATGTGGATGTTAGGGCATGGGGGTAACAGGGCTGGGGTGTGTAGGTAATTATTTGGGTTTAGGTGTGTGGGTAAGTGGGCTGAGGTATATAGATATTGGGGCTGAGGAATAGGAAAACAAGTCTGTAAATGGTATTATAAGCAGGGCACTTAATTTTACCTTTATTTAACTAGGAATGTCAGTTAAGAAGAAATTCTTATTTTCAACGACAGCCTAGGAACAGTGGGTTTAGCTGCCTTGTTCAGGGGCAGAACTACAGATGTTTACCTTGTCAGCTCGGGGATTCGATCTTGCAAGCTTTTGGTTACTAGTCCAATGCTCTAATCACTAGGCAACCTGCCTTCTTTTTTTATGTTCCCATCAAGACTAAAACATATATTTTTTAAACATACTTTTAAATATATATATGTAAGAAAATACATGTTAAGGTTACTAATGGCATAAGATTTGCAGTGGCATGTCTGGGAAAAATGTGGGAACAAATGGGTTAACCGAGATTAGTATAGGTTATGCCTGAAAATTCAAAAGATGAAACTCAAATGATGAACGCAATGTGCCTCATATGCCTCTCAATGCCACATACTGGATGGAGCCTTCTTTTTTTACACACACAAGTGGCCTATGAGTGACACTGTAGGCCAGGCTACACTATATGATGATAAAACTGCAAGAACAAGTCTAATTGGCTGACTTATCATGACATTGATTCTTAATATTTAAAATAACACCCAGCATTTATGTTTTAAAGTGATTGACAAGGTCTATGTATTCCTGAATTGAAATCAAAATGTGAAACAGTGGTTTTGGCAATCACCTCGAAATGCAAATGATGGACGCAATGTCCCCATATTGCCACATAATGTGCTTTCTTTTTTACGTACTAGTATAACCAAAGACTATAAGAGCCTAGTCCTTGTTATATAGGTACCTTATTTAACGGACCAGTAAAGTTAGTTTATTGACGCTCTGTGAACCTAGAGTCGGTATAACTGGAAAATGCAAATAGAAATAGGATATGGCGCATCGCCCCGACACATTGGTGAAATGAGCTTTTACCCCTTTACGCGCGCTTTTCATTAGGCTGAATTGGCCTTGTTGATATTCAGGCCTAATGTCTCATTCATTGAAGTATAATAATTATTCAATACTTTCCCCTTGTATGAACCACTCTCCAAAATACCTATATGGTTAGACAGACACCTTAACACGGGTTACATTGGCAAAACGGTGTGACCTAATTCGTATGTATATTCATTAGGCTATGACTGTTTTTATTAGGCTTACGTGGCAGGTAAGACATTTTCTGATTGGAAATTATGTCAAAATTATTAAGCTACACATTTGGCAAATGCTCAAATACACTCTTACATTTTCAGTAGGCTACTGTTCAAAACTGACCGATCGTTGTTCGTTTCCAATACTTTTGCTTTGTTCAGAGCGCATCTCTCGCGTATACATTCACCGTCCGACCCCCGCCCCTCTCCAACATTTAGATGAAAGGGTTTAGGATTTTGGGTGACGCTTTGAATCACGTGTTCATAGGAAATAGGCTACACTACGTATAATTTTTGTCTGCGTCGTCCAGCCGCCGACCATAGTTGTTTTCTGTCCATACAGTGTACGAGGAGAGGTAATGTAGCCTACCTTGCTGTGTTCACAGACTGACGGGTTCACGCCAGTTCACCGGGTTCATCTGAGGCGAGGACCCACCCCCTCCTCTCAAAGCGCAACGAACGGAGCTAATCTAATATAATTCATTTCTATATTAATGTCGGATTCCATTTTACTCCGGACCAACTATCAAGGTAATGGCACTTTTCCTTGTACAATAGAATAACTCGTATTATTAGAGTTATAATTCCAGATTGTTTACTCCAATTTTGGCTATAGAATTTTATCTGGCGCTGTAGTCTAGTCTAGGCAGTTTATATGAAGTCGCAAATATATAAAATGGCGACAGTAGGTGGGGGGTGTCGAGTTAGGATTTTGGGGAATATGTTTAATTCTACAGAATGAGCTGAAGATTGTCGCAAGTAAAAAGAGAGCCAATGTTTCCCAACAGGCTACTGGAGTGAACGAGTTAACTTGCCAGTTTGTTAGTTTCAAGAATGTAGCCTACAACGTTTACTTGCCCTCTCTCGCACGTTACAATGTGACGTTTCTGATGAATTTATTACACAACGCTGAATATTTCCCTCTTCTTTTTTGAGTGAGTCAGTGTTGACTATTCCCGTATTTAAGTTTTAAGGACTTTTATGTGACGAATACATAATCCTATTGGATTTGATGACTGGTAGCCTAACTTGGACAACCCAGACGTCCAGCTGGATCTTCTGCAAAAAAAATGTATTCCTTTTTAATCTATGAATTTTATGGCGACATTAATCGTTCCTTTCAACTCTTAAGTAACTGATTTGCTGATGCTGATAGCTCAGCAATCAACTGCATTTTGGGAGCTGTCGTCTTTTGATCTGCCTTTTTTCATGTGTGTCAAACTGTCAGAATTTTGCAAGCTGTAAAGTCTTCCTCATGACTCCCATCTCTAACACAGACAGGACACCCACATCTTTAGGTGTCTAGCCAATGAGGTGACCCTGTATAATCAATGCGTTTTCTGTTAGCTGTCCAACATGCCTGTGACACAGCAGGCATTCAGCATGTATCCCAGTGCTGACTAATATTACCTTATCCACTGCTCTGTGTGTGTCTGATGTTCATACACATTATATAGGACAATAGGATGGTATCCTACCTCTTGAATGAGCAGCAGAAAATATTCATCCGGTAACTATCGGTTAAATATTCAACCCTGTAATCAGGAAAATGTGTGAGTGATTCATGCACATGCAATGAGTCAGAGGCATCATACCAATTGGAACGGAAGAAGCATGTCATGCTACCAAGGTATATGAAATATAATGTAAGGTTATTCAATTAGAATAAATATGCAGACACCTAATTTTACCATTAGCGCCCCCTCAAAATTCGTAGATGCATGACATATGTAAAATAGGATTATTCCCTTGCTCCAATGCTTGGCAGACGTCTCTCATTACTGACTAATACAAAGCTAGACACGCTAGCTCCCACAGCCTGGCTAGATTCAGCCTGGTCCAGTGAGTGTGTATGTGTAGAGGGTTGCACTCTTCTAGGAGGTTACACTGGGGGAATGTCAATTCCCATTGTGGATCCCTGGGAACGTTCTTCCATCGCTCGATCTCGGAACTGTTCTAATGAGGCCAGGCATATTGCCTTTTATCCTTATTCCCTGCAATTAGGGATGGCTCACAGTTTTGGCTATGGCCATAACAGAGAGTGTTTGTATACACAGACACAGCGTAATGGACCGAGAGTGCCCACCCCACTCTAAAAAAGAAACGTCCTCGGATGACACTCCTTAGTTACTGTACAAATATACCGCTTTGCGGATTATATGTTCTGATGTCTATCGACACCAGTCAAACAATATTTTCATTTCTGTGCCCTAGGTTTCACTGTGCTGTGTAGCCATTGCCAGAGCACACTCAAGCAGGTCATATGGTCATGATTTGCAGTTTTAGCTGACATCGAGTGTATAACATTCCTCAAGTTCAGAGAGGAAAATCAGCTATCTAATGCCAACCAGATCTATTTCCCAGCAGTTCTGTACAAACAACCATATTCATGATAACAGCATACTTCCCCCTCCTCACAAAAACAGTCCCATAAGCATACTACTTAGAGAGCTTTGTTTTGTTAGTCTGAAAGTCTACACCACTCTGTATGGGTTCACTCTTATTCTCTCCTTTTCATCGTATGGTATCGCTTTTTTCTTAGGAGTATCGAGGTACAATGCGATTGAAAGCCTCCTTGAGACAGCATGTTTGCTCTGTTCCAACCAAAATAAACTTCTCTGCACAAAAACTAGGGGCTAGAGAGGAGAGAGCCCCTGCCACTTTCTCTGTCTCGTGCAAGAAAGGTTTGGTCAGCAGGAGTTGGCATTTGCCAAACTCTGGCAGTTACAAGAGGCTGTGATGTCAGCCATTTTAGGTTGGACAGTACAATGCGCAATACGCCGCCATTTTTCTTCCTTTTTCTTTTTAAGTTGCCAAATCAATGGCCTGGAGTCCCAGATACAGAACTGAAGGAGTTATTCATCAAAAACGCAGAAATAGGCTCCCGTGACTCAGGATTTCTTCACACAAATTTAGTCCGACATTCAGCCAGGCCGTTGAGGAAGGCTCTGGTGAAAAATATAAGATTGCGATGGAGGACATGAAAATCTATTTGAACAGAACAAGAGATGCTTTGGCATTAGCCCTAATTTGGTTTATTTTACTAGGCAAGTCAGTTAAGAACAAATTCTTATTTTCAATGACGGCCTAGGAACAGTGGGTTAACTGCCTGTTCAGGGGCAGAACGACAGATTTGTACCTTGTCAGCTCGGGGGTTTGAACTTGCAACCTTCAAGTTACTAGTCCAACGCTCTAACCACTAGGCTACCCTGCCGCCCCCATTAGCTCTAACCCTTTGCAATGTATGTAGACCTCATTTGTGTTTTATTAGATGGTGCCACAAACACTTAATCAGTAGGGTGGACTGTGTGGTTGAGCAGGTATTGTCATTGTGGGAAGGTGTCTTTACAACTGACCCCACCCCAATAGTCCGGAACAGCTAAGCCAAGGCTGGCATTTTCAGAGATGGCATTGCAGGAGGATTAACATTGTCCTTTGCCTGCCATATAAGGTTGTTTTGTGTGTGTGTGTGTGTGTGTGTGTGTGTGTGTGTGTGCACGTCTACACCCACCACGCATCCAGACAGACGATTGACACCTCTGTGTGGGGTGTGGTGGGCAAGGGGAAGAGAGGGGTTGCCATGACAATGTTAACACATGAGTGGCATCGCCGACTGGTCTCTCAGCAGACCGGCTGCAGTCACGGATGTAGGGAGGGGGGGGTTTGACGTCTGACAACACCTGCGTCTCAGCAGACATTCATACGTTCACACACACATATATACTGGTACACGTAGAAATACATAACACACACACACACCCTGAAGACACACTCCGATACAGAATTTACAGGCATACAATTGGGAACATACTGAAGACAGATCCCACTATATTAACACTAGATTAACCACTCACATCCTTGGCTACAGGTGTGTTTTTCATTACAGTAAATGTGGATTTTATGAATGCAATCACTAATCCATTACATAGCTATACACTTAAATTATTATGTGCCCACTAAATTCCACCCATTCAGTCAATAACAGACACAGAAAGCATGATAGACACAGGAGACATCCAGACATGCAGGAAATGGAACAATGACAAGCCGACGGTCAGTCTTCTGAATAAGGCTCCCAGCGCTGGATCACGTTTCTCTTATAAATGAGGCGGCATTGTTCTCAACGTCTTCCCTGTTCAGGGCAGTAATTGCTATCCGTCTCTGACTTATATTTGGGTTTCCAGCTAACCCACTCACATGACTTGAATCTATTTAATGGCCATTTGGCGGAAGATGTACTCATAAACAGATTTTTCCTGTCGTTTAGATGTGTCTGTCAAGAGTTGTTCTGTCTGTCCCACACCCACTTATGCCAGGAGCTGTTTCTGTTTCTGTTGATCTTCAACTCAATACCAGCTAAGCAGGCATTCAAGACAGCTGTGGATCACTGACACGCTAATATATGGAAAAACAAATGTTGCCATAAAATAGCCAAGATCTCCTCAGCCCTTGTGTGACTGCAGCATCACCAACTGTTTACTGGCAGTTGAGTTAAAAGATAAATATTTCTGAAAGCTTTGGTGTAAAACGATGTGGATGTGTACTTCATTGCTTTCTCTGTCATCTTCACCCATGTCCTCCTCTTACTCCAGCTGTCTTTCTGGGTCTGCTCTCCCTATGTCATTCCTTTTTCTCTGTCCTCTTACTCCTCAGTCATGTGACCAGCAACATGGCATTGCAAACGCCAATCTCTGTTTCAAATATCAACTGTTGGTGACCCTACAATTTACGCGTGCCTGTGGGCTATTTTATTGCAGATGTACCACTTTATACCCCTTCAGCTATGAAACCACCTTTTTTTTAAATAAGTGTTTTATTCTTATAAACCAAATATTAAATAGTTACTTGAAATGAAATCATTTCGACTGAGTTGAGCACACAAGGTAACATGAGGACTCTGCTTATGAAGAGTGAGCGGGGGTGTTCTGAGAGCTTGTCTGAAAGCTCTGTTACTTTGCCTCAGTTCAGATCAGTACTTTCCAGGTCTATGGAGATTAAACTCTTTTCATCTCAGCCATAGAGCCAGTGCCAGTATCGGGACATACGACACACCGGGAGACAGTTCCCGTCTGAGTCGTCTACTTTAGCGCTGAAACACGAGGCCCCTCTTTTCAGAGTGCACCATTCAATGGCTCCCTGTCTGAGAAGCCCTAGTCTTGTCTGATCGCACATCTCGCTCGTGAGATAATGCACCCCATTCTTTTGAATGGTGACCTGGTTCTTCATGTACCCTTGCTCAACTTTGTGCCTGTCTTGGGTTTGTCATGCATGGAATTGGATGTTTTAGGGGGAGAGGTACCAGGGCTACGACACGGTGCTATATCTCAGCGCAGTACGCGGGACACAAATAACTTCAACCTATTAGTGCTCAGATGACATTTTCCATCACATGGTATTTTTTAAATGGCATGGCCTTTGTATCATTGTGATGAAGACCCATAAAAAAAAATTACATGCACATTTTGTAGGCCACATTTTTTGTAATCTCCTTGATGCATTAGTATTTCAACATGTGATTGGGGAGCTCTGAGACCAGGAAACAAAATTTGAGCCACATTTGTGAAAAACTATCAGTTAGGATGAGGCAGTAATGATTATAGTTATACATTACAATTAACTGCATCACCTCCTGGTGCATTCGGAAAGTATTCAGACCTCTTGACTTTTTCCGCATTTTGTTACGTTACAGCCTTATTCTAAAACGGATTAAATAAAACATCTTATCATTAATCTACACACAGTAACCCATAATGACAAAGCAAAAACAGGTTTAGACATTTTTGCAAATAAAAGAAAATGTAATATCACATTTACATAAGTATTTAGACCCTTTACTCAGTACTTTGTTGAAGCACCTTTGCCAGCAATTACAGCCTTGATTCTTCTTGGGTATGACGCTACAAGCTTGACACACCTGTATTTTGGGAGTTTTTCCCCATTCTTCTCTGCAGATCCTCTCAAGCGCTGTCAGGTTGGATGCAGAGTGCCGCTGCACAGCTACTTTCAGGCCTCCCCAGAGATGTTCAATCGGGCTCTGGCTGGGCCACTCAAAGACTTGTCCCGAAGCCACTCCTGCGTCGTCTTTGCTGTGTGCTTAGGGTCAGTGTCCTGCTAGAATCTGGACCTTCGCCCCAGTCTGAGGTCCTGAGCAGGTTTTCATCAAGGGTCTCTCTGTACTTTGCACCATTCATCTTTCCTTCACTCCTGACTAGTCTCCCAGTCCCTGTCGCTGAAAAACATCCCCACGGCATGATGCTGCCACCACCATGCTTCACCGTAGGGATAGTGCCAGATTTCCTCCAGATGTGACGCTTGGCATTCAGGCCAAAGAGTTGAATCTTGGTTTCATCAGACCAGAGAATCTTGTTTCTCATGGTCTGAGAGTCCTTTAGGTGCCTTTTGGCAAACTACAAGCGGGCTGTCATGTGCCTTTTACTGCTTTTACTCAACTTGTTCTTGGGGAGCTTCAATGCTGAAGAAATGTTTTGGTACCCTTCCCTAAATCTGTGCTTCGACACAATCCTGTCTCAGAGCTCTACAGACAATGTCTTTGACCTCATGGCTTGGATTCTGCTCTGACATGCACTGTCAACTGTGGGACCTTATATAAACAGGTGTGTGCCTTTCCAAATCAAGTCCTATCAATTGAATTTACCACAGGTGGACTCAAATCAAGTTGTAGAAACATCACAAGGATGATCAATGGGAACAGGATGCACCTGAGCTCAATTGAGGTATAAGGCATTTCTGTTTTTAATTTTTAATAAATGTGCAAAAAAAATAATCTAAAAACCTGTTTTCACTTTGTCATTATGTGATATTGTTTGTAGATTGATGAGGGAAAACATTTAATTGAATCCATTTTTTTTTTAATAAGACTGCAACGTAACAAAATGTGGAAAAAGTCCAGGGGTTTGAATACCTTCCGAATGTACTGTAAGTGGGATCTAACTAGTAAGTCCACTGCCTTTCCCCTGTCCACGCAATACTAAAACCATACCTTCACATTTTATTCGTTGAGCATGAGAAGATCAGACTCACTGGCATGAGAGCTGTTGCCAACGTCTCAATGGAATGCACTCACTAAACCCCACTGTCCTCATCAGGGGTTAACTGTGTCCCGTCAGAAAGTATCATGACCTCCCCGCCAGCTAAACATACAGCAAATGCCCACGTCTGGATGCAGCGAACCGGGATTAATACATAAGATGCTGGTGACCTAGTTTTTTTTTTTTTTTTTTTGTGTTTTCTTTTTTTTAGTCGGAAGGGAGCCGTCATTAGAAATAAAAGAGCCAGTTACAAAAAGGACATCGCGGCCCGTCCGGGATCAGCATGTACTGTGGGTAGTCATTTGGAATTTTAAATTCCGGAACAGGTTCATCTTTTATTTATCAACCAGCAGGCCTTGGTGAATGCATACACATAACTTCACTCAGTCTGACTGGCTGAAGACGTACAGGTTTTTCAGGAGTATGGCCATGTTCAAGAGAATAATGACCTGACTCTTAAGAATTTGGCTATAGATATTTCAAGAATGTAATAGTGTGCTCATTCGGCGTGCTATATTGACACACCTTGTAATAAATAGTTTTAAGTACTGAGGTGGACAAAGATGTTCATCATCTTCATCATCAGTCCACATCTGCCAAAGAGAGACATATCTCAGCTATCTGCCCGAAGCATCATGACATCTCTGTGAGAACTAGATAAGATCAAGAGCAGTTTTTCAATTCACAGCAAGAGAGGCGGAGGGAGAGAGAGAATATGTGTGGGGAGGGTTGTATTTAATGAGAGGGCAGTGAGGAATTGAAGCAGATTGTGTCCTCGCTTCATATTCTACGTTGTTGTACTAAGAATGTTATCTATATATTTAGCTACATAACTGTAAAACCAGAATAAGCAGAAAACACTGACCTGAGTTGACCTTTGTCCTGAAAAGGCTTCAAACTGAGTTAAGTGGTGTGTGCAGTGTTTCCCCTAGGATTCTTTTCAGCAGTGGCGTTAAAGTTAGCGTTGGGGGGAGTGGGCGTGGCTAATGGTGCAGTCTTAAACCGTCCTCTTGGCCGCAGAGACATCATTTTGCTGTCCTAAAGCTAATTTTCTTCAATCCTACACATTTTGCCTTAGTGTCGTGCAATTCTACACATTTTGTCATGAGGTTGAGAAAAGAAAATCTGTTTTAAAGCTAGTGTCCTGCAATTGTCATGGCTAATGGCTAATGCCGTGTTCTTATGCTATCTGAGTGACTCAAACATAACAGTTTTAGATTCTCTGTCTAGTTTTTATTTTGATTGTTGTTGGTTCTCAAAGATGATCTTGTTTAAAAATATACAGTTCCACTCTTTTCTACATGCTTTATTTCTGGTTTACACTGAAAACATTTTTACCATCCCGGAAATTATTTTCCAAATTATATATATATTTTTGTATCATATATTTTGGAGTGATGGCAACGATTTAGCAGCTAAATGAATATAAGGGAAACACTGGTGTGTGCGTGCACGCATATGTGAAATTTGAAGCAATTGTGAGGAACCTCCATGTGTGAGTGTGTTAGAGTATGAAGGGAGTATATTTACAGAGAGTGGATGTGTGTGTGTGTGTGTGTGTGTGTGTGTGTGTGTGTGTATTCAACGAATAGCGTACGTCATCCTAAATAAAGGGTGACAAATAGTTGGAGGCCCTTTGATGCAGTCTGTCGATTTGATTGCTTAACATAATGTAATGTTGCATGTGTCATTAAAATCATTGTTGAGAGCACATCGGGGAGCACTGATGTCACCAGATGGCTCCCAAAAGTTGTGTACACCACAATGTAAAGGGTTGGAACATTATTGCCTGTAAAATGTAGACAGTGGCTCTTATCCAAGGTTGGCAGAAGAGTGAGGCACATGACAATGTAAAAATGACTGGGAGTTTCCCTGATTGTGTGTGGATGCATTCTTATTAGGAATTATTTAACTTATCACATCTTTTTCTGTTTTTACTCCCATAGGTTTCCAGTGAGCTGCCAAAACAGCCTGCTGTCGTGTGAGAGGAGTCCCAGAAGCTGAGGACAAACATGAAGCAACACTGTAATGTCATCGCGGCTGGCCCATGACATTTAAAACCCATCAGTCCTCTCCACATACCACTCGCCCTACGTTACCATACGGGACAATCAGTCAGTCACCCATCATCTACACACCACTACAATACAATGGCCAGCAAGAGGAAGTCAACAGTGCCATGCATGATCCCAATCAAAAACAAACACATGCGTGAGGAGATCATACTTGGCTGCCTCCCTGAGCTCCTACCCACAATCCCAGAGGACAGCATCCTCAGCATATCTGGAGAAGACGGACGCCATTTCTTCCAGGATTCCTCCAGACCTGAAGGGGGTGACAGATGGCAGAAAGGGGGCACATACAGCTGCCCACCTTGCCACTTTGAGTCCAGAGATCTGAACTACTTTTTGGACCACCTGCACAGCTGCCACATAGACTTCAGGGCCCAGCCCAGTTTCTACTGCCTGATTTGTGGTGTGTCAGTGGTCAGGTTTGAGGCCCTAGCCCTGCACAACTCTAAAGCCCACCCTGGGGTGTCGGGGGGCTCTGTCACCGTGTCCCTGCATGTCAGGAAGAGTGATGGGGCAACTATCGTGGAGCAGAGCCTGTTCACAACAAATGGGGAGGACTCTAATGATCCTGCAATCTCCTTCACTAAAACTCCTATAGTGAGAATGATGAAGGCCAAGGGACAGCACAAGAAGATTGTTGTCTCCCACACAGTAGAGGTGCGGAGGATAGACACTGGGAAGGAGATGAAGCAGACAGACCCCACAATGTTGACGAATGTGCCTAAACTACAGAATGGGTCTCTCAGTGGGACCAGTGGCCCTGCTATGTTGAGGAAACCTCACACTCATGTGACAACGACAACGGTGCCCAATCAAGCCTATCACCAGCACAGCCCTCCCACTTTCTCATTCTCCTCCTCATCCCCCGATTCCATCAAAAACCTCCCAAAGGTGATGATTCCCCTGAGCAGCATCCCCACCTATGATGCTGCCATGGACACCAGCAGTTTTCTCAAGACTTCCTTTGGAAAGTTCCCCTACCCGACCAAAGCTGAGCTTTGCTACCTGACCGTGGTCTCTGATTGGCCAGAGGAGCTGATCAAACTCTGGTTTACCGCCCATAGACTCAAACAGGGCATCAGCTGGTCCCCCGAGGAGATAGAGGAGGCCAGGAGGAAGATGTTCAGCACTGTCTTCCAAGGAACAGCACCCCCAAAACAGCCCCCTAAGCAACGGCACAACAATCATGTTGTAAACCAACACACTGTCCATGCCCAGCCTGCTCCAGTGGGCCCCAGCCACCAGGCTGCCAGGGTGTCCCATGGTAGTGTAGTGAGCAGGCACGCTGGAGTCATAGCCACTTCGGCTAGCATTTCAGCCTCTGGTCACCCGGTCACCACTAGGGTCTCTTATGTCGCCCCAGCCATGATCCCCCCGAAATATCAGACAGTGGTCAGCGGAACAACGCAGGTAGTAGCCAGGAACACTATCTGCACTACTGTGCCCAGCCTGGAGTCTGACAAGAGTGTTGCTCAAAGGTTGGGATTGGCGGGAAACAACGGTTGTGTCATTAGCACCATCAGCAGAAGCAGCAGTAGCAGTAGTAGTTGCAGTAGCAGCAGCAGCATCAGTAGTTACTCCTCCATTAGTACTGACGCCGGGGACCATGGCACTAGGAAACCAATCAGCATCATCAGTTGCACCTCCAACATTGGCAATAATGATGATTGTCTCACTGACAGCCATGACAAACCAAACAATCAAAGCAGCAGACATTATAGTATACCATCTGTCCTGGAAGGCTTCAGCAGCAGCAACAAAAGTAAAGTGGTCATGAGTAATACCGGCAAATCTAACGTTATCGCCTATAACATCCATAGCAACGGCAACACAGCTAATCAGGATCATTACCCATCAACAATGGGTGACCGTAACGACAACAATATCCACAAGTCCAACAACGGCAGTATGAGTAGTGGCTACTCCAGCACTAGCAATAATGATAATGTCAGCAACCTGAACCATGCCAGCAAAGCCCAAAACGAAAACACCAGCACCAGTGTCATTGCCAAAAGCAGCGGCAGCGACATATCTATTGTAGAGGATGGCAAATGCACGAAGGAGGTTCCTATGAAAGCTATGTCAGTCCTGCGGCAGCTTATCAAGGAGGAAGACCATTTTGGGGATGACAGGACCTGCCCTGAACTAAAAGTTGACCCCATTAAGATCAACCTGCAGAGGTCCACGGTGAGCGATCCAGCTTCAAAACCAGGTTCAGAGGCCTTCCCTCCAGAGCTCAAGTCTGAGACGCACATCTCAGACCTGTCACACCCGTCCTTCTCTGCCCCCTGGGGCAAGAAAACACCCAGGCAGGTGCACCTTCTGAGACAGGCATTCACCAGCACACGCTGGCCCAGCAGCCAGCAGTCAGAGGAGCTGAGTATCATGACGGGTCTGCCCAAGCCAGAGGTGGTCCGCTGGTTCAGTGACAGCCGCTATATTCACAAGAACAGCCAGCTGAAATGGCTGGAGGGCTACCAGTGCCTACCAGCAGAGGGGGAGGAAGGAAAAGGCCACAGAGACCACAACACAGGGGCACTGATCAACCCTCAGGAGGTTCATAGGAAACTGGTGGAGCAGGAGGTGAATAAGCAGCTTGATGGAGGACCTGAGGGGCTGAGCTCAGGGCAGCGGGGATTCTGGTGGGGTGCAGACACACAGAGGCCGCTGTTGAGTCCAGAAGGGTCAGAGGAGACTGGTGAGAGAGAAAGAGCTGTGGATACAGGGAATGCCGAAGGACTACATGGTCACTGGGCAGAGAGGGAGGATGACCACCAGCAGCCAGTTACCAGCCAGGCCTTTGGTGAGCAGCAGACAGAGCCCAGGTGAGTTCTATCAGTTACCGTTGTCTAATGAAAAGTACTGAATCTGTGATCACCTCATATACCCAAGGCCGGACAGCTCATTAGGCAGGATTAGCCCGCCGCCTATTGAGGCAGATTGAAGAGGGCGGCATTTGAGCTAAACTGGTCAAGACGCACCTCCAACAACACATGAAACCTCACATAATTATTTTGATGTTTAAAAAATAGAAATTTCAAAAAACATGTACCCCTTTGTCATGATATCCAATTCGTAGCGACAGTCTTGTCCCATTACTGCAACTCCCCTACGGACTCATGCGAGGCGAAGGTCAAGAGCAATGCGTCCTCTGAAACATGACCCTGCCAAGCCACACTGCTTCTTGACACAATGCTCACTTAACCCAGAAGCCAGCCGCACCAATGTGTCGGAGGAAACACTGTACAACTGGCGACCAAAGTCAGTGTGCACTGCACCCGGCCCGCCACAAGGACTCGCTAGAGCGCAATGGGACAAGGATATCCTGGGCTGGCCAAATCCTCCCCAAACCCAGACGGCCAATGTATGCTGCCTCATGGGTCTCTCGGTCGCGGCCGGCTGTGACACACCATGGGATTGAACCGGGGTCTGTAGTGACGCCTCTAGCACTGCAATGCAGTGCCTTGGACCACTGGGAGGCCAAACCTTGTATATTTCTGCCCAAAAACAATAACTATTTCTCTCAACCAGTGGCATATGGGCTTTTTAGGTGAGCGCTGATGCCACCCTGTGATAATCAGTGCCCACTTTGTCAAAATGCAGGGGTGCAAAATATTTCCTTTGTCCTTTCCCAGCATGCCTCTCCAGAGTGCTGTTGGAGAGACGCATCGCTGCTGCTCTCCACCAACGCTCCGCCCCCCAAAAATTATCTAGCATAAATCATTTAGCAAACATAGTATACGGTGGCCTTTTCTGTAGCCTACAGGCTGGAGATAAAATGTATGACAATGTAATGAGACAGACACTTTTTACGTCATGTAGTTTTCTCTGAACAAATAGCCTACTCTAAATGGCACCCAATCAAATACAAAATGTGCTGATATGTTAAGAAACAATATACAGTTGAAGTCTGAAGTTTACATACACTTATGTTGGAGTCATTAAAACGTCTTGTTAATTTCTTGTTAACATACTATAGTCTGTTCGGATATCTACTTTGTGCATGACACAAGTAATTTTTTCAACAAAGGTTTTTGTGAAGATGCTGGAGGAAACCGGTACAAAAGTATCTATATCCACAGTAAAACAAGTCCTATATCGACATAATCTGAAAGGACACTCAGCAAGGAAGAAGTCACTGCTCCAAAACCACCATAAGAAAGCCAGACTACGGTTTGCAACTGCACATGGGGACAAAGATCGTACATTTTGGAGAAATGTCCTCTGGTCTGATGAAACAAAAATATAACTGTTTGGCCATAATGACCATAGTTATGTTTGGAGGGGGAAAGGGGGAGGCTTGCAAGCCGACGAACACCATCCCAAATGTGAAGCACGGGGTGGCAGCATCATGTTGTGGGGGTGCTTTGTTGTAGGAGGGACTGGCACACTTCACAAAATAAATATATGGCTACATGAGGAAGGAAAATTATGTGGACATGTTGAAGCAACATCTCAAGACATCAGTCAAGAAGTTAAAGCTTGGTCGCAAATGGGTCTTCCAAATGAACAATGACCCCAAGGAAAATTCCAAAGTTGTGGCAAAATGGCTTAAGGACAACAAAGTCTAGGTATTGGAGTGGCCATCACAAAGCCCTGACCTCAATCCTATAGAAAATGTGTGGGCAGAACTGAAAAAGTGTGTGCGAGCAAGGAGGCCTACAAACCTGACTCAGTTACACCAGCTCTGTCAGGAGGAATGGGCCAAAACTCAACTAACTTATGGGAAGCTTGTGGAAGGCTACCCGACACGTTTGACCCAAGTTAAACAATTTAAAGGCAATGCTACCAAATACTAATTGAGTGTATGTAAACGTCTGACCCACTGGGAATGTGATGAAATAAATAAAAGCTGAAGTAAATAATTCTCTCTACTATTATTTTGACATTTCGCATTCTTAAAATAAAGTGGTGATCCTAACTGACCTAAAACAGGGACTTTTTTACTAGGATTAAATGTTAGGAATTGTGAATTGTGAGTTTAAATGTATTTGGCGAAGGTGTATGTAAACTTCCGACTTCAACTGTATCCTAACACAGGACAGGTCAAAGTAAAATGGACAATATGGAATGGATAATCTGGCTACTCACAGCTGCTGTCCAGGAGTTTCACCGCGTGTCATGATCAGTGGTTTCATAGTGAAAAATCAAATACTTCTGCATTTCCCGCTGTGTAAACACATTGCAAATATGCTCAGGATAACTCCTCCTGATGAAGTTAGAGGCTGCATCACATTCGGCTGTAATTGGGAGTCCCATAGGGCGGCGCACAATTGGCCCAGCGTCGGCCAGGGTAGGCCTTCATTGTAAATAAGAATTTGTTCTTTCCTAGTTAAATAAAAATAATTCAGAGCTTAAATAGCCAAAATGATTAGTCAAAGGAATCGGGACTAATAACGCCAATGCAACAGCCTGTTTTTACATATTTTTAACGTCCGAAAAATGTATATTTTCAACTTTCATTCAGAACTGAAAATGAACCTGATTTCAACGTCTGGAAAAGAAGTCTTTTCACCTTTCATTCAGAACCTAAATTGAACCTAAATTCAACGTCTTGGACATATGTATTTTTTACATCTTTTCAACGTCATTTTGCTTACAGGGACTATTCTAGTTTTGCCGGTGGCATTATTGTTGTCTCTGCCCTGCATATGCATACCTTCATAGAATTTCTATGTGTTAGGTCAGTTGTTTACCTGACAGCCTCGATGAGGAAGATAATTGCTCCTTCGTCATCACAGAATGTCAAAAACTATACTGTTGATATTTACAGTAGCTATATATTGCTCTGATATTGGATATTATTTATTTATGGCTTTTTAAACTGTAAAATTGAAGTTGAAGAAAAATGGTCAGTTATGTGTTTGTAGTTGTTACTATGTGAAGAATAAAGAAATTAACTGGGGGAGAGAGTGTGGGTATTCATACAGAGTGGCTTGTTCAGACAATCAAAGGTCTGTGTTTTCAGAAGCTATTTTTAGAAGAGTTGGAGTCTGGGCCATTGAATTATAGATTAAGAGAGCGTGCTAATATATGTGAATAAATCATGTCTATTGTCTTTTGTGAGTTGGCTGTTACGAGGAAATCAGAGACTAACTTCTATATCTTTTAACAGTGCTTATTCAAAAAATACATATAACATTTATTCATGGAAAATTACTTTTCATCAGAACAGTATTGTACTAATGTGAGTCCTGTGTGTGTTTTCAGGGACCGTCTGATGATAGAGCTGCTTGAAGTGTGACAGAGTGGCCCAAACCAACCGGGGGTAAAGGATGGGTTGGCTGGCTGGCTTTACAGATGGCCATGGTCTGGTGTGTTCATTATGACAGCAGATGTGATTGTAGCTGGACCGTTGGACTGTAACTGTGAATACCCCCATCACTTCCTGCCATCCTCTAAAGAAAGAACTTCTCACCTTTTGAGTCCTGTGATGTTCAAGCCTTTCTTCATTCTTCTTTGTGGTCGTGTGGGGAATGGGATGGTGCGCATAGAGGGTGGTAAGCCGGATGAGACAGAGAGAAGACTAACACTGACTGGACAACTGACTTGAATGAGGGAAGATGGGAGCGGGATAAAGAGATACTGTTTAGGGAAAGGGAGATGTATATGATTGAAACTGCACTAAAGAGGGGTTTTGTTGACTGGACAAAATGAGCAGTGTCTTGGAGATGTTATTGTTGGCTTTGATATTTGTAACTTTTTTTTTTTAGCAACCAGTACTTCAGCACTGCCTTGAATTTTACTTTCCTCCGTTAATTGGTTTTTCAATTTTACTTACTCTTCTTCTATAGTCACTGTAAGTCCAGAAATAATTGAGCCTCTAGTTTTATTTATCTCTGTATAAATGTTGGTGATCACTCAACAGTTCAGCTACAGCAGCGTTTCCCAAACTTGGTCCTCGGGAGCGCATTTATTTTTTTGCCCAAACACTACACAGCTGATTCAAATGATCTAAGCTTGATGATTAGTTGATTATTTGAATCAGCTGTGTAGTGTTCGGGCAAAAAAACCTGAACGTGCACCACTTGGGGTCCTGAGGACTGAGTTTGAGAAACCCTGAACTACACGCAAGAGACAATACAATGCACTAGCAGACAGCAATGCTAAAATCACACTGCCCCAGAATAAAGATATTGACAGAGCTCTGTCAAAATCAACAATGCCCTGGCTGAATCTACAAACACAATCATAAGAGAAGCCTGTCACGCGAACGTTGCCTTACTAAGTCTGTCCCAATGCATTGATATGACCGGTCCGCCCATCACCTATAGCTATCCAGCTACTGTGATGTTGAGATAAAAAAAAAGGTGCCAGTGCATTAAAGTTACTGCTGTGCTGGTTTATATCTGTGAATAAATTTTAAAAAAAGATGCTGCTTCTGTATTCTTGTAAAAGCTTAACATTCAGCTGTAATATGAAATATACTGGCAAATGCTATAAAATAAATGTCAATTTGATCAAATGCCTTGGAGGACACAGAGGTTGATCTTGTGCTAGCTAGAGAGCCAAATGAGGAGATCTTTTCATTCTTCTGAATTTTTCATATTAACAAACATGGTCACTACATGCGTCTGATAAGCTGCTAAATAGCTAAGAACGGTGCTATACCATCCAAAGTGAAATTGGAGGTGATCTCCTACCAGCAGTGTATGCACTTGTGTTGAATGTTACCAATTTATTTTGGTTTGAAAAATAAAGATGAAAAGAAATCTGGACTTACGGTGTTATGATCACTTTAACTTTTATGAAATAGTTTGATCATAAAGCACTGTTGTATCATCCTTTCTACACTTTCCAGAATAAATTCTCACTGAGGAAGATTGCTTACTTGTTTTTACTGCCACATGAAAAGCTGTCACACCTGTAGATTGATTATAGAACAAACATGACATGTTTGTAGTGACCCCGTGTTTTTGAGCGCGGATATCGACTCTGCCACTCGAGCATGCTCTTGTGGCACAGTCCATGGCGTGCTGGGCTACGGGCCGGGTTCAGGGTTCGAGATGAGCTCCTTGCCGGTTTCATTACACTGATGTCAGAAGTGGGATTGAATTAAACAGTTCATTTGATATTTGTAGGGGGTGTATTAACCTAGATCAAGAATTGGCAAGTTTTCCTTTTAAACAGTGTCATCTACTGGTAGAGGACAGTTGATACACTTTCTCAAAGTTAAAACACCAACGCCTTTACAAGAAATATCAATTGGTGTCAAACGCAGTTCTTGCTTCGATGGCAGATTTAAAAAAAATAATTTCCAGTGTACTGTTTTTGGAAGTTGTGATCAGAGCCATTCTGTACAAAAATGTTTGTGTATGCCTACGTCAATATGAACGGCTTGATCTAATGATAATCACTAGCTTACTCTCAATATGGCATTTCACCTTTGAATCATTTTCCATACTCAAGGCTAGGGACATGAAATGTGTTTAAAGATTGACACATTTAGATACCTGTTGCAGATTAATAACACAATCCTAATATCTGCAGAGGTTTGCCTCACTTATTTGACATTTATTGAATAAGGCAAAGAACAGCATGCGTCAGAATGGCTACAAAGGATTTCCAAGTTCGTCAGTCCAGTCAGCCAGTTACTGCTCATGTTGAATGGATCCCAGCTGGGAAGCACTATCGGAAATGGACCATCTTAGACACCTGCACTCATGCTATACTAAAGCTTACATACGGCACTTGTACGGTGCTTGACATCTGCACTTACCTGGTCTCGCAATTTAGCCATGGTCACTTCAGTCTGTCAGAGGCTCAATTTGCAAGCTAAATCTATTCATTACAAATTAAAGATGTCAAGAATTGAGATTCATGGCGTTAAATCCAAACATGAGAGCCAGGCTTGTGCCAAACCCTGCCTGATCCCTCCTATAGCGACTTGTCCAAAATCAACAGGCAGTGGGGATGTTTCCTGGGGCCTCCTGTTCTCAGGGTAGACAGAGCTTGTTATTACACTGGGTTCTGGGAACACAGGAAGCCTCTTGAAACATTACCACAGTACACCTAAATGAGAAATGTATGTTGAAAAGTGACTGTCAGCAGGGTGAACATAGTGACGGATACAACTTAAGTCAAGGACGTTTGAGACAAAAAAAACAACCAAAATAAGCCCTTTGGTGCAAAGCCACAATAATAATAACAAGTGTCAACACAAAATAGACCCCGTGTGTAGAGTTGGAGTTTTATTTTCAATATACAATGAGCATAACACATGATTGGAGGCTATGACAGAAAAGGAAGTTACCTGCTACAAACACCAACTTTCCTCTGAGACATGAGTGGAATAAAATGAATGGATAATTCACATTGAAACTCCTGTTAACTTTCTTTGTTCTCAGTCTTTAAAACAAAACAAAAATGACTGCCTAAAATTGTAACAACATTTTTGGCAAAGTTGATATCCCTCACACCCTTTAACAAAATAAACATTTTCCATTAACTTAAAATACATTAAAATATTTTTTTTTTTCAAGTAACAGATAAGGGAGTTGTTCCCCCTCTCGGAAACAATCAGAAATTATTCAATTAAAACCAGAGCGAGACAGGGCTATGCAGAAAGATTCAGAGAATGCTGGCAACACAAGGGGAGAAAAATAAAATAGGTTCACATTGAAAATAAGTCCCTGATAGATACTGTAAAACAAATGATTCACATTCAGCTTGCTTAGGTAAATATTGACATGGGTTTAGCATTTCCCCCCTTGCTTGTCAAAGCATTCTCATTCATGGTACACAATCGACATAGTCCAGTTTAAAACATCACACTCACCCAAACACTTTCATGGTCCCCCCCTACAAATCTCATACCTAGAGCTCACATTTCATTTTCTCAAAAGGCGCATGGGTGTACATAAGGAATTAATTTCATGATTTTACTTTCCTCTTCTATTAAAATATAGAATCCATTAATATGGGAGCGCTAAAAATACAGACCAAAGGAAAAAGAAAAAAAAACAATGGAATACACGAAGCAGTCGTTTTTTTGTTTAATACAGTAGATATAGGACCCCAGAGTTCAAAGTTCAGACATCTTCAGGTCGTGCATGTGGCTGAAGACGAAGAGAACCAAAAAGGCAAAAAAGCTCATCCACTGGTTCTCATCCAATCATTGGGATTACCGTTTCACCTTTGGGTGTGGGTATAGTTCAGCCATCGACTCGGACCTCAGACCTTCAGAGACAATCCCACCTCGTCCTCCCGTCTGTAATGGCCTATACATCCTGACCCCTGCTCGGTCCTTCCTCACCTTGCTTGTTGAGTGCACACCTTTTCCCTTGTCAGGCTGGCCATCGGGTGTAAATCAGTTAAGATAAAAACAAGTATCCAATAAAATAAAATAAAAATCGCATAATTAAAACCGCAAACAGAATTTAAAATTCATAGTCATCCTCCGCCATGTCGATAGCCCAGGCAAACTTCTCACGCTGAGTTTTGTTGTAGATCTTCTCGATAGGGATACCCCACTTCTTACACCTAGGAAGGAGATGGCAGAAGGATATTAGAGCGATCAACACTGCAGGAGTTCACGCCCTCAACTCACTACTTTTAACTAATCTAAGACACAGCCACATGCGTCAACATTTACTCGCAGAACAGTGGGTGCGGATCAAGGGGCAAGCAACGGCGGGTGTAAGACATTGTGCATGTTTGTCAACAAGGTTGTGGTCGTGTCTCACCAGGCCACAGAGATGCGCGGGTCCAAGTAGTTGAGTTTGGAGGTGCCTAGAGCGATCTGCTTGTTCTCCTCGCGGTCCGTCGCCTGTACCTCGAGCTTCATCAGCTGCTCCTCTAGCCTCTCCACAGCCTTCTTCTTGGTCTCCACGGCTCTGGGGGAGCAAGGGAGGGAACCGGCTACATCTCCATTCCAGCACAAAAGTATCCGTGGATGCTTGAGGCCAATCATATCTTCATACTTACTTTTTGAACTTCTCATCTCGCCGTACTTTGAGGTCAGCCTTGGCACTCTTCACGTCCCTCTTTGCGTCCGAGAGCTGGTCCTTCTTTGCATCAATCTGATAGAATTGTTATCAACGTTAATAATCTTGAAAGTAAACGCCATGTACAGCTGGATTCTTATCATGTGCCTATAAAAGACTGATATTCCAGAGACAAGTACTCCAAAAATAACCAAGGGAAGAGTATGCATCCAGCTGACAAACACCTAAAAACAAATCAAACATCCTAAACAAAAGCCACAGTCTCTGGCAAAGCACCATTAGAATAGCCATGTGCCCCCCCCCCCTCCCAGTGCCTCACTTTAGTCTGGAGGTTCTGCATAGACTTCTCAAAGGTCTTGGGTTGGGCCCTCTGATGGTTACACAGAATGGCCACGGCTCTGTTGGCCCGGTTGTACGATAGGATCTTGGCTGGAAGGTTCTCATCAGCTACAAGTAGAGGAGAAAATTGACATTGTTACAACAGTTGCTATAAACTTTACACTGTATTACAAGTGACCAGCTGCACACATATCTACAACATTCCGGAGCTCTCGTGTCTTCCATGAAGCTCGCAGGTCCCACCTCGGGTCATACCAATTCAAAAGTGTGTTTTGGGCAGGTTGTGCATTCTCAGACCCTCAGCCACGGCTATGCTCACAGTCTTGTTGACTTACGGCTGGTGAGCTCCTTCAGCTGCTGCTGAAGGGTGATGGAGGCGTTGTAGGTACGGAACACTTTAGCCGTCAGGCCATCCATCAGCTCCTGGAGATGCTTGTTCAGAATGGAGGTCTGGAGAGATGAGAGAACGCCACCATGAGAAAATGACAGATTACAAGAGGGGCAGACAACATCCAATTCCCACACGCGTCTTTGTGAATTCACACTCCAGCGAAGTCACAAATAAATACACTGCAATTCACAAATAATGTGTATTAAAAGTCCTTCCTCACGAAATTCTTGTTTCGTTCTTACATTGAGCCGGTCAAAGAGGTCGTCCTCTGGCTGCTTGTTCTCCATGAACAGCTGCAGGTTCTTGAAAACCTAATAAAAAAAGTACAGAATATTTACAACTCGTAACAATAACAGGGAGCAAGCATTCTCTGTACAGGAATCTGGAAACCATTGTAGTTCAACTACAGGGGAAAAAAACAGAAAATATTCTGAACTAAAAGCAAATTCTTGAAGAAGTCCTTACCCGCTTCTCCACTGGGACTTTGTTGTAGTAGCGGATGGAGTCTTTACCCAGGAAGTCAAACTCTACCACAAAATCCTGGCCATCCTTCTCAGGGTACAGGTTGATGTGTTCCACCCTGAGGGAGCAGCAGCCCACTGTGTCCGCCGACTCCCCTTCCTCCTTCTCGTTACCTGCTCTCAGAGCCAACTGGGGCACAGCACCACAGGGAACATGTTACAACCAAACTTGGAACTCCATCTGTGTGAGAAGAGCAGCAGTCTAACCTTGTCGATGAAGTAGAGTGCCACGGCTCTCTGTCGGATTCTCATCTCCTTGGACTTCCAGTCCTCACGGTACTGGTTCCTCAGTCGTTCCACACACTTCTTCAGATTTCGGGCCGTCTCATACTTCTGCCAGTCCTTTTCTCCCTGCAAACCAACAAACCACCATTAATTGTTGCTAGATTGATTAATCAAATTGGCCTACATGGCCATCAGTAAATGCAATGTCCTACAACAAAAAACAAAACAAAAAACATTCCAGCGCTAGGCCTATACAGGCTACTTGTTGTAGATCTATTCACCGCAAATGGCACACTGCTCCGCGGGCGCACCAGAACTATACTAAACACAGCAAAAAATGTCCTCACTGTCAACAGTTTATTTTCAGCAAATGTGTAAATATTTGTATGAACATTGGGGGGGGGGTTATGTCCCAGACGTGCTCAACGGGATTGAGATCTGGGCTCGTGACATTTCGGTCATGCAGGAAATCAGCCATACTGCTCGTTCTGTGTGTGGTGGCATGGTCATGCTGGAGGGTCATGTCAAGATGAGCCTGCAGGAAGGATACCACATGAGGGAGGAGGATGTCTTCCCTGTAACGCACAGCGTTGAGATGGACTGAGCTTGATGTCATTGCAGGCAGATGATACGACACACTACCCCAGACCATGACGGACCCTACACCTCGATCACGCTCCAAAGTACAGGCCTCGGTGTAACGCTCATTCCTTCGACAAACACGAATCCGACCTTCACCCCTGGTGAGACAAAACCGTGACTCGACAGTGAAGATACCTTTTTGCCAGTCCTGTCTGGTCCAGCAATGGTGGGTGTGTGCCGATATCGGCAATGTTGTTGCCGGTGATGTCTGGTGAGGACCTTACAACAGGCCTACAAGC
This sequence comes from Oncorhynchus masou masou, assembly GCF_036934945.1. NCBI lineage: Eukaryota > Metazoa > Chordata > Actinopteri > Salmoniformes > Salmonidae > Oncorhynchus > Oncorhynchus masou. Next base: position 45,983,752 of record NC_088217.1, on the reverse strand, counting down.
CCCCAGAGTGCAGCCTCTCTCAGCCCATTGGGGACATTCTGAACACTGGAGGGATTGTGCATTCCTGGTGTAACTCAGACAATTGTTGCCATCCCGTACCTGTCCCACAGGTGTGACGTTCGGATGTACCGATCCTGTGCGGGTGTTACACGTGGTCTGCCACCGAGGATGATCAGCTATCTGTCTGGGCTCCCTGTAGCGCTGGCTTAGGCGTTTCACAGTACGGACATGGCAATTTATTTCCCTGGCCACATCTGCAGTCCTCATGCCGCCTTCCTAAGGCACGTTCACGCAGATGCAGGGACCCTGGGCATCCTTCTTTTGGTGTTTTTCAGAGTCAATAGAATGGCCTCTTTAGTGTCCTAAGTTTTCAGAACTGTGACCTTAATTGCCTACTGTCTGTAAGCCGTTAGTGTCTTAATGAACATGCACCTGTGGAAAGGTTGTTATGGTTCATTGAACAAGCATGGGAAACAGTGTCTAAACCCTTTACAATGAAGATCTGGGAAGTTATTTGGATTTTTACAAATTATCTTTGAAAGACAGGGTCCTGAAAAAGGGGAGTTTCTTTTTTTTGCTGAGTTTACACGCGCACAGACTCTTGACACTCAGGAAAGGGAGTCGACTTGCAAGGAGCCGAGGAATCAATTATTTTGGAGTAGACCAATTACGTCATCGTCTTTAACTTCGGAAAAGTGGCAGAGAAAGGTAACCGATGGCAGTAAAGTCCTGTATGGCAATACTTGTAGAAAGTTAAGAGAAGGAAATTAAAACTTTGGAATTAAGGTACAGTAATGGTGGTAGAGATGATGCTTAACCATCTGGTTAGGGACACACCGTGAAACCCAAAACCATGGAATTGTTTTAAATTCATACCAAGGACAATTTGGCTATTTGATTTGGAATTAAGGCACTGAGAAGTATAAAACAATATATAAAAACATGAAAATGTGTTTGGCCTTACAACTATTAGCCCATAAACGCATTGAATAACATTCACTACATGGAACAGATCCACCCCAAACATTTTTTGGAAGTTCTCTTAAGTGTATCCTATAGAGATAAACAATAAGCATTTGTAAAAAATAAAAATAAATTTAACCCCTTATTTTTGCCACTAAGCAGTGTCCATATATACACTTCCATAAAATGTTTCAACTGGTACCTTCAGACTAGTCTGTGGGCATCAGAGCAAAACAACCGAAATGTACGTGTCCGTAAGATTCACCTTTCCACAGAGGTGAATGTTATTGTGTAGCCAAAATGTTGGGATGTTAGACAGAAGTTGGCTGATCAGCTGTACTGACTTCAGAAGAGTAAAATACAGACAGACCTCGGACCTCGACCTTACATGGAACCCAAACCGGCTGCACACGTGTGCCATCGTGCATAAATGTATTTTGTCCCCCTACACGATCACCACTCAGGTTAAAACATCAAAACAAACTGAGCCAATGACACTAATTTGGGGACAGGTCGAAAAGCATTAAACACATATGGCAATTTAGCTAGTTAGCTTGCACTTACTAGCTAATTTGTCCTATTTAGCTAGCTTTATTGCTAGCTAATTTGTCCTGGGATAAACAGAGTTGTTATTTTACCTGAAATGCCCTCTACAACTACAATTAATCCACACATGAACGGCCAACAGAATAGTTTCTAGTCATCTCTCCTCCTTCCAGGGATTTATCTTTGAACTTATATGGTGATCCATCTACACTTTCATAGTATTACCACAACAACCAGCAAAACAGTTTGTCTTTCAATCACCCATGTGGGTACTTGCTTCTATAAACCAATGAGGAGAGGCAGGACTTGCAGCGCAATCTGGGTCAGAAATAGAAAGGAGTTCTATCTTCGCCTTTGGCATCGCAGACGCTCGTTGGGTGCAATAATTGAATAACAGATTTCGAAATGTATTTTGTGATGCTCGCTCCCGCAACGTGTCCAGTCTTTATTTTTTTATTTAACCAGATAGGCTAGTTGAGAACAAGTTCTCATTTGCAACTGCGACCTGGCCAAGATAAAGCATAGCAGTGTGAACAGACAGAGTTACACATGGAGTAAACAAACAAGTCAATAACACAGTAGAAAAAAAAGTATACATTGTGTGCAAAAGGCATGAGGTAGGCAAATAATTACAATTTTGCAGATTAACACTGGAGTGATAAATGATCAGATGGTCATGTACAGGTAGAGATATTGGTGTGCAAAAGAGCAGAAAAGTAAATAAAAACACATTATGGGGATGAGGTAGGTAAATTGGGTGGGCTATTTACCGATGGGCTATGTACAGCTACAGCGAAGGGTTAGCTGCTCAGATAGCAGATGTTTGAAGTTGGTGAGGGAGATAAGTCTCCAACTTCAGCGATTTTTGCAATTCGTTCCAGTCACAGGCAGCAGAGAACTGGAACGAAAGGCGGCCAAATGAGGTGTTGGCTTTAGGGATGATCAGTGAGATACACCTGCTGGAGCGCGTGCTACGGGTGGGTGTTGCCATCGTGACCAGTGAACTGAGATAAGGCGGAGCTTTACCTAGCATGGACTTGTAGATGACCTGGAACTAGTGGGTCTGGCGACGAATATGTAGCGAGGGCGAGCCGACTAGAGCATACAAGTCGCAGTGGTGGGTGGTATAAGGTGACAAAACGGATGGCACTGACTGTGATAAATTGCATCCAGTTTGCATCCAGTTTGCTGAGTAGAGTGTTGGAAGCTATTTTGTAGATGACGTTGCCGAAGTCTAGGATCGGTAGGATAGTCAGTTTCACTAGTGTAAGTTTGGCGGCGTGAGTGAAGGAGGCTTTGTTGCGGAATAGAAAACCGACTCTAGATTTGATTTTCGATTGGAGATGTTTGATATGAGTCTGGAAGGAGAGTTTACAGTCGAGCCAGACACCTAGGTACATAGATGTCCACATATTCAAGGTCGGAACCATCCAGGGTGGTGATACTAGTCAGGCGTGCGGGTGCAGGCAGCGAACGGTTGAAAAGCATGCATTTGGTTTTACTAGCGTTTAAGAGCAGTTGGAGGCCACGGAAGGAGTGTTGTATGGCATTGAAGCTTGTTTGGAGGTTAGATAGCAGTGTCCAAGGACGAGCCGGAAGTATATAGAATGGTGTCGTCTGCGTAGAGCTGGATAAGGGAATCGCCTGCAGCAAGAGCAACATCATTGATATATATAGAGAAAAGAGTCAGCCCGAGAATTGAACCCTGTGGCACCCCCATAGAGACTGCCAGAGGACCGGACAGCATGCCCTCCGATTTGACACACTGAACTCTGTCTGCAAAGTAGTTGGTGAACCAGGCAAGGCAGTCATCAGAAAAACCAAGGTACTGAGACTGCCGATAAGAATATGGTGATTGACAGTCGAAAGCCTTGGCAAGGTCGATGAAGACGGCTGCACATTCCTGTATTTTATTGATGGCCGTTATGATATCGTTTAGTACCTTGAGCGCGGCTGAGGTGCACCCGTGACCGGCTCGGAAACCAGATTGCACAGCGGAGAAGGTATGGTGGGATTCGAGATGGTCAGTGACCTGTTTGTTGACTTGGCTTTCGAAGACCTTAGGCAGGGCAGGATGGATATAGGTCTGTAACAGTTTGGGTTCAGGGTGTATCCCCCTTTGAAGAGGGGGATGACTGCGGCAGCTTTCCAATCCTTGGGGATCTCAGACGATATGAAAGAGGTTGAACAGGCTGGTAATACGGGTTGCGACAATGGCGGCGGATAGTTTCAGAAATAGAGGGTCCAGATTGTCAAGCCCAGCTGATTTGTATGGGTTTAGATTTTGCAGCTCTTTCAGAACATCTGCTATCTGGATTTGGGTAAAGGAGAACCTGGAGAGGCTTGGGCGAGTAGCTGCGGGGTGGGGGGGGGAGCTGTTGGCCGAGGTTGGAGTAGCCAGGTGGATGGCATGGCCAGCAGTTGAGAAATGCTTGAAGTTTTTGATAATCATGGATTTATCGGTGGTGACCGTGTTACCTAGCCTCAGTGCAGTGGGCAGCTGGGAGGAGGTGCTCTTGTTCTCCATGGACTTCAGTGTCCCAGAACTTTTTGGAGTTGGAGCTACAGGATACAAATTTCTGCCTGAAGAAGCTGGCCTTAGCTTTCCTGACTGACTGCGTGTATTGGTTCCTGACTTCCCTGAACAGTTGCATATCGCAGGGACTATTCGATGCTATTGCAGTCCGCCACAGGATGTTTTTGTGCTGGTCGAGGGCAGTCAGGTCTGGAGTGAAGCAAGGGCTATATCTGTTCTTAGTTCTGCATTTTTTGAACAGAGCATGCTTATCTAAAATGGTGAGGAAGTTACTTTTAAGAATGACCAGGCATCCTCAACTGACGGGATGAGGTCAATGTCCTTCCAGGATACCCGGGCCAGGTCGATTAGAAAGGCCTGCTCACAGAAGTGTTTTAGGGAGCGTTTGACAGTGATGAGGAGTGGTCGTTTGACTGCGGCTCCGTAGCGGATACAGGCAATGATAGCTGAGATCCTGGGAGTTAAGGAGTTAATGAAAACCGATAAACAAAATGGTAGTCTAATAGGCTGACCACACCGCTCACGTCTCGTGCGCTGCAAAATAAATGTAGGAATACATGTTATTCCATTATAAATAGGACAAATTAGCTAGCAGGTGCAAGCTAAAACTAGCTAAATTGCCAATTTTTTTTAATGCTTTTAGACCTTCACCAAATTAATTAATAATTTTTAACCTGCGTGTCGTGATCGCATTTGGTGTAGGGGGACAAAATTAATGTACAGTGGGGCAAAAAAGTATTTAGTCAGCCACCAAAAGTTCTCACCACAAGTTCTCAAGATAAGGCCTGTAATTTATCATAGGTACACTTCAACTATGACAGACAAAATGAGATCCCCCCCCCCCCCAGAAAATCACATTGTAGGTTTAATGAATCTATTTGCAAATTATGGTGGAAAATATGTATTTGGTCAATAACAAAAGTTTCTCAATACTTTGTTATATACCCTTTGTTGGCAATGACAGAGGTCAAACGTTTTCTGTCAGTCTTCACAAGGTTCACACACTGTTGCTGGTATTTTGGCCCATTCCATGCAGATCTCCTCTAGAGCAGTGATGTTTTGGGGCTGTTGCTGGGCAACACGGACTCAACTCCTTCAAAGATTTTCTATGGGGTTGAGATCTGGAGACTGGCTAGGCCACTCCAGGACCTTGAAATGCTTCTTACGAAGCCACTCCTTTGTTGCCCGGGCAGTGTGTTTGGGATCATTGTCATGCTGAAAGACCCAGCCACGTTTCATCTTCAATGCCCTTGCTGATGGGAGGTTTTCACTCAAAATCTCACGATACATGGCCCCATTCATTCTTTCCTTTACACGGATCAGTAGTCCTGGTCCCTTTGCAGAGAAACAGCCCCAAAGCATGATGTTTCCACCCCCATGCTTTACAGTAGGCAATGGTGTTCTTTGGATGCAACTCAGCATTCTTTGTCCTCCAAACACGATGAGTTAACCAAAAAGTTATTGTTTTCATCTGACCATATGACATTGTCCCAATCTTCTTCTGGATCATCCAAATGCTCTCTAGCAAACTTCAGACGGGCCTGGACATGTACTGGCTTAAGCAGGGGGACACGTCTGGCACTGGCAGCTTCGTGCGTTACTGATGGTAGGCTTTGTTACTTTGGTCCCAGCTCTCTGCAGGTCATTCACTAGGTCCCTCCATGTGGTTCTGGGATTTTTGCTCACCGTTCTTGTGATCATTTTGACCCCACGGGGTGAGATCTTGCGTGGAGCCCCAGATCGAGGGAGGTTATCAGTGGTTTGTATGTCTTCCATTTCCTAAAAAATTGCTCCCACAATTGATCTCTTCAAACCAAGTTGCTTACCTATTGCAGATTCAGTCTTCCCAGCCTGGTGCAGGTCTACAATTTTTTTCTGGTGTCCTTTGACAGCTCTTTGGTCTTGGCCATAGTGGAGTTTGGAGTGTGACTGTTTGAGGTTGTGGACAGGTGTCTTTTATACTGATAACAAGTTCAAACAGGTGCCATTAATACAGGTAACGAGTGGAGGACAGAAAAAGTTACAGGTCTGTGAGAGCCAGAAATCTTGCTTGTTTGGAGGTGACCAAATACTGATTTTCCACCGTAATTTGCAAATAAATTAATTAAAAAAATCCTACAATGTGATTCTCATTTTTTCTGTCATAGTTGAATTGTACCTATGATGAAAATTACCGGCCTCATCATTTTAAGTGGGAAAACTTGCAATTGGTGGCTGACTAAATACTTTTTTGCCCCACTGTATGCACGCTGACGCAAGCGAGCAGCCGGTTTGGGTTCCGTGTAATAATTAGAAACCAGAGAGGCAGTCGACCTTTAAATTACTATATAGCGTCCACGAACATCCTTGTTTTGTAGACAGATTCCTATCGTACAATGAAATTGCTAACAACCTGCTGTCAACCAGCAACAGGGTACACTGTCATTTGACTACCGTTTTTTTTTATTGATTAAGCAAAAATGACGGCGCTGAAATGGACACTACTTCACTGTGAAAGAGGCTGTGTATGTTGGTTGGTGATACGGATTCGACTCGTCCTTGCACTTTGAAAAGAGTTGTCGATGTGAGTGAAATATTTAAAACAGCAGATATGTTGTCGGTTTGATGCTGTGAAACTCTGATAATTTGGTTGACAGGCGAGCACATCAGCCCTTGAGCTCGAAAGATTGCGCTCTGTCTCGTGGAAATAGCTGACTATATACACAGCAACTAACTAGTTGGTTGTTTAACTAGCTAATCTGTCAGGCAAGAAATTGAGTAGCAGTAAATTAGGGCTGCACTCAAAGCATCAACCTCAGCTGTCACTTTCGAGCTAGCCATACAGAAAACCAGCTAACTAGCCACCGAAATGAAGGCTAGAGTCAGTTATCAGTTGGGTTTAGGTTATGATTTGTCATGTTTGCTTGGTGCAGATATTCATAGGCTGTACTTTGCCTCATTTTCCTATTATTTGACAGTTTAGCTGTCATGTTAGGGTAGTAGATGTCAGCACAGTGGAGCTCATGAGTTGGTTATTTGTTTACATTAGCCAGCTAACAAGTTGCTTGTTTGGTCTTTTATTTTTTTAACTAGGCAAGTCAGTTAAGAACAAATACTTATTTTCAATGATGGCCCACCAAAAGAACTCCTGCAGGGACAGGGCTGGGATTAAAAATAAAATATAGGACACATTGAGACAAAACTACATAGAGACTTAAGACAACCTAGCAAGGCAGCAACACATGGTAGCAGCCCAAAACATGGTACACACATTGGGCAAAGACAACAGCACAAAGGGCAAGAAGGTAGAGACAATCACGCAAAGCAGCCACAACTGTGTACATTATTGGGTCTTTGAAGAGATTGAGAATTGTCCAGTTCGAGTGTGTTGTTTCTACTGATGCAAGTCACTAGGAAACGGTCCCAGTTTCATAACTAATCAGCTAACATTGGTCAACTCTGTAGTTAGTCTGTCAGGCAAGAGTTGATGTGTGCGAGAGAGGAGAGTCACTATCACAATTTATTATGGAAACCCCTTATTAGGAAGGACAGTAAGGTTGAGAAAAAAGGAAGAAAGAGCGAGTGTGACAAGAGATTACCTTCCTAACCACAATTGTATCCTATTTCTTGCTCCTCTCCCTCTGTTCCTCAAGTTAAGTGAAAGTGAGGGAAGTGATGTGGAGAGTCAGGGCTCAACAGCAAACGGCAGGGAGGAAGAGTTAGAGATGATTGGAGGGAGGGATAGAGATGTGGCGCAAGGAGGGAGAAGTGAAGCAAGGAAGAGGGAGTGAGGAACAAGAGGATGAAGCAGAGGGACTGCACACGTGCGCCTGCCCTAAGTCTCCCCATTCACCCTCTTACTATACAGCATGGACCTAAAGTGACAGTGGCTTTGGAGTTTTAAAAAAGTGGTAAGAACCTGTTCGAGCTTGTAATGATAACAAGAAATGGGCAAAGAAATGGGACCATATTTTATATAAATTTTAGCCCCTTTTTCATAGTATCCAATCATTAGTAGTTACTATCGTCTCATCGCTACAACTCCCGTACGGGCTCGGGAAAGACGAAGGTCGAAAGTCACACGTCCTCCGAAACAACCCAACCGCACTGCTTCTTAACACAGCGGGCATCCAACCCGGAAGCCAGCCGCACCAATGTGTAGGAGGAAACACTGTGCACCTGGAGACCTTGGCTAGCGCGCACTGCGCCCGGCCCGCCACAGGAGTCGCTGGTGCGCTGTGCATCGCCCCCACAGACCTCCCAGTCACGGCCGGGTGCGAACCCAGAGTCTCTGCTGGCACAGCTAGCGCTGCAGTGCCCTAGACCACTCTGCCACCTGGGAGGCTCCAGGGTTGACCATCTTGACCAAGCAATGTTTGAAGCACAGGCAGAAAATGGTAGAATCATGCGTTTTTGGGGATGCTCAACAATGCATACACTGTGGCCCCTTCCCAGAAACAGCAGGTGCTGGTCCCTGAAGGCCTTCAAAATGCAGCTTGTGCATTCAGTTTGATATGGTTAGTGGCAGGAAAAGGAGAGCCAAGAGTGGCACCAGGGTGTGTACCGAGTTGTAACTCAATTTGAAAGCAGGTGAAGTTTGAAGGGCGCAAGAAAAGGTGTTCGGGGTGTGTATCCAGAGTAGAGGTCGACCGATTAATTAGGGCCGATTTCAAGTTCATAACAATCGAAAATCTGTATTTTTGGATACCAATTATTTATTTTTTATTGTTTTTACATCTTTATTTAACTAAGCAAGTCAGTTAAGAACACAATCTTATTTTCAATGACGGCCGAGGAACGGTGGGTTAACTGCCTCATTCAGGGGCAGAACAGATTCACCTTGTCAGCTCGGGGGATCCAATCTTGCAACCATACAGTTAACTAGTCCAACGCAATAACGACCTGCCTCTCGTTGAACTCCACAAGGAGACGGTTACTGCATTCGCCTAACAGGCAAAGGTAAGTTGGTAGCTAGTTAAACTTTTTTTTTTATCAATCATAATCACTAGTTATCATCAACCATGTGTAGATATTACTAGATATTATCTAGAGTGTCCTGCGTTGCATATAATCTGACTGAGCATACAAGTATCTGACTGAGCGGTGGTAGGCAGAAGCAGGCGCATAAACAAATTCAAACAGCACTTGTGTGCGCTTTGCCAGCAGCTCTTCATTGTGCGTCAAGCATTGCGCTGTTTATGACTTCAAGCCTATCAACTCCCGAGATAAGGCTGGTGTAACCGATGTGAAATGGCTAACTAGTTAGCGCACGCTAATAGCGCTTCAAACGTCACTCGCTCTGAGCCTTGGTGTGGTTGTTCCCCTTGCTCTGCATGGGTAACGCTGCTTCGACGGTGGCTGTTGTGTTCCTGGTTCGAGCCCAAGGAGGAACGGAAGCTATACTGTTACACTGGCAATACTAAAGTGCCTATAAGAACATCCAATAGTCAAAGGTTAATGAAATACAGATGGTATAGAGGGAAATAGTCCTATAATAACTACAACCTAAAACTTCTTACCTGGGAATATTGAAGACTCATGTTAAAAGGAACCACCAGCTTTCATTGGTTCTCATGTTCTGAGCAAGAAACTAAAACGTTAGCTGTCTTATATAGCACATACTGCACTTTTGCTTTCTTCTCTAACACTGTTTTTGCATTATTTAAACCAAATTGAACATGTTTCATTATTTATGAGGCTAAATTGATTTTATATTAAGTTACAATAAGTGTTCATTCAGTATTGTTGTAATTGTCATCATTACAAATAAAAGAAATGTAAAAAAAAAAAGTCAGATTAATTGGTATCGGCTTTTTGGGTCCTCCAATAAATCGGTATCAGCTTTGAAAAATCACTCGGTCGACCTCTAATCCAGAGTGAACACAGGGCAAAGGCTGAGATGTGTAGAAACCTCCTTTGGGTGCTCTAGGTGTTCTGTGTCACGTTGCAGGATGGGGGCGTGCTTCCAGAAGTTCCATGACATGTAGGCTAAATGCAAACACTAAAAGTGACTGAAATATGAAATTGGGACTACAAAATCTTGTGTCTCTGAACAGTTGTTTTGTATCGTCATCTGCCTCCATCTAATACTTGTTACATTTCACTGAATTGTGAAGTAGGCCACTACTTCAACATCGTCAGACCTGGTCTGTACTAAATCTGGAAAAGGTTACCTACATTGAAGTAGTTTGCATTGTTACAGAAGTAAGAATCGTTGTCAATCAGCCTACTTTGTGTGGCTTTTGAAATACTTTCTGAATATTGTTCTTTGGTCACATTGGATAATTGTATTTTATGTAAATAATATTTAAGTATAATATTATTATTAAATATTATTTACATAAAATACACTTGGTACATTGAGTCATTTAAGTCAAATTTACAATTTAAATACTCAGTGGTTTTGTGAGTGTCTAGACAATGGAAGACAGTGTTATTCGTATTGACATGTGGCGTCATTAAAGATGTACTCTTTAAAAGTTAGCTAAAAAACATGACTTTACAATAGAGGTCGAACGATCATCATTTTAACACTGATACCGATTGGAGGACCGATTTATATATTTGTAATAATGACAAAACGTTTATTCTTTCAGTGAAATATGGAACCGTTACGTATTTTATTGAATGGGTGGCAACCCCAAGTCTAAATATTACTGTTACATTGCACAACCTCCAATGTCATAATTATGTAAAATTAATTACTGTCTTTGTTGGGAAGAAATGGTCGTCACAGTTCACAAAGAGCCAGGCTGGCCAAACTGCTGCAAACCCTTATGCGGCTTACACTGAACGCAAGAGAAGTGACAATTTCCCCAGTTAATATTGCCCGCGAACATGAATTCCTTTTAAATATGCAGGTTAATATATACTTGTGTATTGATTTTAAGAAAGGCATTGATGTTTAGGTACATTGGTGCTACGATTGCGCTTTTGTTAAATCGTCACCCGTTTGGCAAAGTAGGCTGTGATTCGATGATCAATTAACAGGCACCGCATTGATTATATGCAACGCAGGACAAGCTAGATAATCTAGTAATATCAACCATGTGTAGTTAACTAGGGACTATGTTAAGATTGTTTTTTGTTTTTTTCAAGTTTAATGCCAGCTAGTAACCTACTTTGGCTCCTTGCTGCAATCGCGTAACAGGTGATCAGCCATGCAGATTAATCGGTCGACCTCTAGTTTACAAGTTATCCCTGTTTGAAATGTGAGAAAATTAGTTCTTAAATTCTCAGTCATCTACAGCAGCATACTAGAATTATTTAGTCTAAAGGGTTAAACGTTAAAATGTTTCCATTTGTCACATCCCTAGACGCAAATGCAAGTGTTTTGGTTGCAGTCAAGCCCTGGCCATTGGCATCTCAAGTGAGAGTATATTAAACGACTGAAGTACCCCGCTATATCTGCATCCACTATGAGCCATAATGAAGATGCCACTGCTAGTCAGCCTACCTTGATTCTGGAGCTGGGGTTCAGCATGATGTACTTGATAGCGCCTTGGATGTTCTCTGTCCACGACACCAGCCAGGTCACCTTGTTGTCATGACGCACCTCCTTCCATTTGGTGCCAGGGGGAGGCTTTGGGTGCTTGGAGCCCCTGTGGAAGAGACAGACAAAGTGGGTGAGTGAGAGCAAGTCTTCAGATGCACAAATCAGGCCCAAACAAGCAGTCCATGTGTCAAAGTAATCCAGAAAACGCTTGTAGAAAACAAAGCCTTTTCTATCAATATGTTCATATTACCACCTGCAACCAGGACCCTCTCACTCACTTGCTGCAGTTGATGATGATGTCCTCAGGGCGGATGCGGCGCTTCAGCATGCCCATCTTGGGGTGGTCTCCTCGGCCACGGAATAGACCCGGGGGCTCAATGCGAAAGTTAGCGATGCGCTCCTTGTGGTTATCCATGATGCAGAAGCCATACTCCTGGAGGAGGCGCTCGTTCTCCACTTTGATTTTCTACAATAAGCAGAGAACCAGAGTCAAACCAGTTAGATCTGGTACAGTCAGTAGCACCCAGGACCAGCCTGAAGATACTATGTATTACCATTCTCTGCCGCCTCGGGTAGAACTATTAGACAGTCGTGTTTAAAAAATAAAGTATTATTCTAGCTCACCAGTTTATCATCTTTAGTCATGGCCTTTCTGGCCTCAGACTGAGCCTTGAAGTATTCCCCCATCTCATTGAAGTTACACTTCTTCAGGTCTGTAATCTTAGACTTCTCATCAGAGGCCATTTCCTGTAGGAGAGGGGACAAAGTTAGACAAGTCATGAATTACTATACAATTAAAACCAATGAGATTTTTAATAAGCAGGTCATTTGCAAACCCAAAGTATACAGCCTTGAACATCCCCTACCTTTCTCCAATCTTTGAAGAAGTTTTTCCGGAAGGTGTCCTTGGTAGTGTACTCATGGTCCAGCATTTTGGCAAAGAAGGTGGCTACCTCCTCAGCTTCGGGGCTGAGCTTCATCTGCTTCCCTATATAGATGTCAATGGACTTGTTAAATCAGCCAATCCCACGATTTCTACTGAGCAACTTAACCACATAGATAGACCAAGTGTCATAAAATTAGCAGCACTTGAGTATTAATCTTACCGTCATAGAAAAATCGGACATTGCTGGGAAGAGGTTCATAAGGTGCTGCCATGACTGGGCCTTTATGTTCCAGAAAACTCCACTTGGAACCATCTGTTGCCCTCTCCTCTTCCCACCTGTAGTCCAACCGGGTACAATAATGTAGATTGGTGAGAAGGAAATGATTGATGCACACATTATTTTGTCCAACAAAGATACACAGAACATCCATATTTGAGCATTCCATAACAAAGCACCACTCAGTCAGTGTGCCTTCACAACAAGTCTGTAGCAACACAGCTGGCGGGCAACTACGAAACTCACCACTTCCACTTCTCCTCAGGCTCCTTCTTTGCTTTCTTTTTCCCATCAGCAACTTCCCCTTTCTTGTTTTTCTGTGTCTTTTTGGGCTTGATATCCTTTACAATAAAACAGAAGAAACGCTTGAGTCTTTCTCTCAAGGGATCATTGAAATAGAGCCAATATTAATCTGAACATTTCCCATACCTCATCTTGTTTCCTCTTCTTTGCCTTCTTGTCCACTTTGTCATTTTCAAGTTTAATTTTTTTGGGTTTGAATTCAGTTCTGGGAAGAAAAAAAAAACACCTTATGATGAGGCCGGAATGCAATGGTAGATTCAACAACAATCTTGGTCTTCTCTACACCAAAAGGAACCTGGGGAGTTCTTGCAAAGCCAACAATGACCAAACATTAGATTTCCCAACATAATTAGGACAAACCAGATGTGGTTGGTCAAAACATGGCAACTAAAAATCTTCATTGTACAAATACAACAGGGCCAAAGGAATAAAATGGGCCAGCTGACAGAAGTCAGTCCAGATCTACTTACTCATCATGGTCACGCTCTCTCTTCAGGGACTTGGGAGAGTGGTAGACATCATCATTGTTCGGCTCAGACTTAATGCGAGGAGGGCTGGTGATAGAAATCAAACATTTAGTTTCATTGTGCATTTTGAAGTCAGATATGTAACCAGCAATTGTATACAGCAGAAATGTACAATAAAAACTTACCTGGAAAAGCCATTCTCTTTTTCCTTCTTCGGCTTGATCTGCAAGATGACAACGAAGAATTAAAACATGCCTATTGTTAATCGCTATAAATTACGGTTTGCACTGAAAGTGAGACTGGACAAAAAAAATTGACATACTGATTGGCACATTAAACCAAAATGGTAGCAATGCAGTCATCTCTATGGGACAATTAGCACCCTCACCTCCTTCCTCTTGTCTTTTTCCCTATGTCTGTCTGTGCTGCCATCTTTGTGCTTAATTCTCTCCTTTTCCTTTTCTCCGTGCTTCTTTTCAGAGAATTCCTTATGGTCACTGGAATTTGACAGATTACAAAAACATTCCATCAGGATCAGTTACTAGATCTAAATACCAATAGGGAAATCGACTAACTAGAGAATGTTTCGGATTTACTAGACTAGAGCAACAAAAAGTGACTCTTGCCCTATGCTCATTCATGCACAACCTGCTTACACACATGACCATACAAACACCAACGTTAAAGAGCTCGTCAAAGCAAATGTTAGGGTGTCAAATTACTGCACCAGCGCACTAGATTTCCCCTTCCATTACTAGACACTCATTTACCTATGCAACCCTGCTTAAGAGTGGTGACTCATACCTGTTTCCATATTTTGAATTCTCACGCTCCTTATGGTCCTTGTGTTTGTGTTCTTTATCCTTGTACTTATCTTTATGCTTGTGAGAATCTGCAAAATATTAAGAGAAAAATAGCTAAATAATGACCATAGAGAGCAATGGTGACTTTTTGTAGGCACCAACTCCACTATGGTTCATTACATAAAGCATATGGGGAAATAAATTGAGTTTTGGGATAAAAGCCACACAGGCTTAGGAGATCTTAGTTTTGTTTTATGAGAATCCCCAAATGTCACTGAATTTTGAAGCATTTGTATAATTAAAAAACAACAAAGGCTTCATAATTCATAAAGGTCTTTGACTAAGGTCTCTCTAGCCCATGTTAAACCCTGAAATAAGATCAGAGGTTATCCCAAACCATATCCTTCCCCCATTCATTTTCCCCAAAGGAATGGCTGAACAAACCAGAGGTAACTAATTTCCGGGTTTTAGGACTACGGGCCGGTGATCTCTATTGCCAAAGGAAAAATACCCACCTTCTCCAACCCATCTCGAAACCCAGCAGGTGAAAACAGGCCAAAACTAAAGAACAAAAAGACATCTACCGCACCAGGAACAACGGGTAAACGATACCACTCCGAACAAGTTCAGACAAGATTTACACAGTGAGAACTAAACAGGTAGTTCAAAATAAAGTCCCCAACAGGCGGAGTGAGAAAATAAATACATAAGTGCATAAAAAGACATGGGAAGATACTAGTGTTGTAATGTCTGAATGCATGACTAGATAGGCACGATCCCGCTCTAAGCTCAGAGCCCTCATCCACCACCAAGGTGGGAATCTGAATACTGCCCGTCAGATTGTGTGGGCATGTGTCAACTGGAATAAAATGACTGGTTGGTAGTGGTAGCATTTGGATTAGGGCCATCTTATCCCGTTAACTTGAGGTACATTTGCATTTTGGGGCCTTTGTTTATGACAGACCAAACACTATCAATAGAACACCCTTCACAAATTCAGGTCAGACTGAGGATTGGGAGTACTGTGGGCAGATGAAGTTATGAATTTGTGCTGTGGGAGAGGATATGCCTTACATGGTAAGACAGCTCCTCCTAGTGCGCAGTGACAGCTAAGGTACATTTTTACTGGGACACAGTATTAACATGGAAGAAAAAGGGGAGAAAGACAAGTTAACAGGCCTCGTCTAGCTTCAATACTAATCTCATATGTATATACTGCATTCTATACTCTTCTACTGTATCTTAGTCTATGCCGCTCTGATATTGCTTGTCCATATTTTATTATCCTTAATTTCAATCTTATCTAGTTGACAGACAGACACAGGCACTTGAGTCAAACGAGCTGACAGCCAAAGAAACTTAATACATTAAATTACTTTCATGTATTGCAATCAAGGCATGTTTTGAAAAGGTGTGAGGCATAAAAATAAGTGGCTCAGTAACAAGGTTCTATACCCTACAGCAAGCTCCTGGTTCAGACACCAATAAACTAAACATCTCTGATCGTCAGATCATGAGAACAATATTGTATTCACAACCAAATAGGATACAAAGTTACCCTAGAGGCAAAAATAGTTAGGGATTGAAGAATGAATGTAGGCTATAGTTCTTACAAGCTATAAAATGATCAAATTCCATCACAGTATTGGGGCAAGCACTTGCAGTGGCTTGCACCATTTACAAATATCTAGTAATAGGATGAGGGTACATTACAGCTTTTCATGTAGATCTTACATGCAATACATCAGTGCAAATCAAGGAATGAATCCATCTTATACCGTGCATTTGGAAAGTATTTAGACCTGGACTTCCTCCACATTTGTATTCAAAAATATCACATTTATGTAAGTAGTCGGACGTGTTACCCAGTACTTTGTTGAGGCAGCGATTATAGCCTCGAGTCCTGCTGGGTATGATGCCACAAGCGTGGCACACCTGTATTTGGAGAGTTTCTCCCATTCTCTCAAGCTGTCACGTTGCTGCACTGCTAATTTTAGGGCTCTCCAGAGATATTCGATCGGGTTCAAGTCCGGGCTCTGGCTGGGCCACCCAAGGACATTCAGAGACTTGTCCCGAAACCACTCATGTGTTGTCTTGGCTGTGTGCTTAGGGTGGTTGTCCAAAGGTGAACCTTTGCCCAAGTCTGAGGTCTTGAGCAGGTATTCATCAAGGAGCTCTGTACTTTGCTCTGTTCGTCCTTGCCACGATCCTGACTAGTCTCCTAATCCCTGCCACTAATAAAAAAAAAATATTTAAAAAACTCCCACGGCATGATGCTGCCACCACCATGCTTCACTGTAGGGATGGTGCCAGAGAATCTTGTCTCATGGTCTGCCTTTAGGTGCCTTTTGGCAAACTCAAAGCAGGCTGTCATGTGTCTTTTACTGAGGAGTGGCTTATTATTTGGCCACAAAAGGCCTGATTGGTGGGGTACTGCATAGATGGGAGAACCTTCCAGAAGGACAACCATCTCCACAGAGGACCTCTTTCAGAGTGATCATCAGATTCTTGATCACCTCCCTGACCAAGGCCTTTCTCCCCGATTGCTAAGTTTGGTCAGGTGGCAAGCTCTAGGAAGAGTCTTGGTGGTTCCAAACCCCTTCCATTTAAGAATGGGGGCCATTGTATTATTGGGTACCTTCAATACTGCCTACATGTTTTGATAGCCTTTTCGAGATCTGTGACTCGACCTAATCCTGTCTCGGAGCTCTACATACAATTCATTCGACCTCATGGCATGGTTTTTTGCTCTGACATGCACTGTCAAGTCTGGGACCTTATCTAGACAGACGTGCCTTTCCAAATCATGTCTAATTTTTTGAATTTCTCGTCCCTAAAATTTATAAAAAGCTGTTTTCGTTTTTTCATTATTGGGTAGTGTGTAGATTGAGAAAGGTTAATTTAAAAAAAAATCAATACAAAAGATATAAGGCTGTAATGTAACAGGAAAGGTTGTTATGAGACATGCCACATTAGAAAATGGGGTCAATGCACTGTTCTAACAACGTTACATCCGAATTGAGAGCGATGGCTTCTTTGCATGTCAAAACCCACCTCTATCTGGACATAGAAGCTGACTCTTAGTCAAAAGCTGTAGGATGTTGTGGCAGCCAACCATGATGTCCCAAGACCTAGTAGTGGAACCCTTGTTCATAGGAAATACATTCTCCTATATTGACACGACTTGTTTGACATTGTTCAGGTAGAGAACCTTTCAGAAAAGCAATTTTTACTTAGTGGCAAGGGGAAGTATGTAGCTTGTGAAACCCCCGAAAGGTCATTCATACTTGTTAAATACCACTGCTGGGTTTTTACTTGTTTTAGGTAGATCTCAGTAGCCATGTGGGTCAGGCCATGGCAACAAAGCTATCAATGAATTCAGTCCTAAAAATATATATTTAACAGACATTTGGTAGTAACATATGTACTGCTATAATATGTTGTACAAGTAGTCTGGCAAGGGTGTTACTTAAATACTTCATAGGTTTACAACTAGCTAAAGTAAATGTCCCTTTTTATGAAGAAACAGTAGCTATCCATAATAAATTCAGGTAAGACTGTACCAGAATGCTGTTTAAGCTAAATTGGGTGATTGTACTACTTTCAGCACTGTGAATCATGTCTGATCCAAACGCTCCTGCGTGTTTCGCCTCCATATCACCGCCATCTGCACTTCAGCTATGTTTTCTACAGTCAGAAAAAAGAAAATGGCGCAGAGACTAAGTCCTCAACCCCCAAACACTTACTTTCAGACCCGGAATGTGGCATTTTACGAAGGCCAACAACAAAATGTAATTTGACATACCAATAAAACACATCCAGGTCTTTATGAATCTATGTTCAGATCGAGATTATAAAATGTCTAAAAACTATTAAAGAGCCACCAATTTGAACAATAGGCGCTTGTGAGTGAGGCAGAGGACTTAGTCTCTGGACGCCATTTCTGTCCTTTGCTAAACTATCTGTCTGGCTAGCGAACTAGCACATGCTAGCTAGCTAGTAAATAGATTCTGACAACTTTAAAATGTCCTCAAGATGCCATTCATTTAGCAATAGTCAAAGTACATACAGACAAGATCACATATTAAAATGCAAAATGGATCGCTAGCTAACTGTGCGGAGTCTGCGGACAGGTCAGAATTCGAAGGAGAAAAATCATCGTGACATTTCAGGTTGACACATCACACTTACCATTGACCCGAGAGCCGGAGTCGATCTGCAAATTTTAAAACAAAGATTGATTAGGTATCATAGTTGATGGCTTTCTAGCTAGATATTTAACTTTGAACTTTGTCTAACAGCTAGCTAGCCTAACGTCAGCTATCTTGCAACCCTGATGTGATGGCTGGCCAGTGACTGGTCTTATATGGCTTTCAACAGCAACTAGCTGCCTTAGCTTAGTTAGCTAAAGTTAGTTTACAGTTGTGTGGACATAACGTTAACGACATTGTGAGAATCACATAACAGGATTAAAAAGTACGACAACACGTAAATATTACTGTCACGTTTGTAACAGCCAATTATATACAGTTCACAGCGATTAGCTAGCCAAGTTATCTAGCTAGGTCAATGGCTAACGTTAGCTAGCTAAGTTAGTGTAGCTGAGGCAAATAAAACAGCAAGCGGATTTAATATCCTACACAACTGACACTGCAAAATATTCCAAATGTTACCTGGCTATCGTTGTGAGAATGATCTCCACTCATTTCCAATTCTTGATCTGTTAAAAACAATGTGTGAAACCTACAGGAAGAAAACGCCGGCGAATTGACACCGACAGTATGAAGAAAGGAACAGTTGTGCAAAAGATTTAAGTCCGAGTTCTATGAAAGTGCGCATGCTCATGTCTTTTAAATGGGCGGGGAAACGCGTTGGCCAATTGTAGCCCCTCCCTCTAACAGTGTTCTTCGATCCATGTCGTTTCCTCTGGTTTCCACAGAACATGCATACTACTGTAAACCAGCTAGAAGTAAAGTGCCACACAGCACACACCCAGTGGCGACCCGTCATCCAGGGAAGGTGTTTTGAACCTCACATTTTTAGGTAAATTAAAAAAGTAATAATTATATTTTTGGGGGGCTTGCCTGTTTTGCTTGTTATTTTGGCATTAATATGTGTCACATATCAGTTTGCAAACAATATAACAAGAAAAAATGGATTGAGTTAATAAAACATGGTCTCTGTTTTGCTTTCTTGAGTAAAGCAGCTCCAAAATTGGATTGGTCCCCTCTACCACACGGAACCCCACTAATCTACTGACGGAGCGCAAGAGGTGGCTAATAACAGACGTCCATCCTATGCTAGCTTGCTACCGATGGCCTGGCTGGCTGTCTGGATCGCCGCGATCCCCAACCAACCTCTCCACTCTCTGGACCCTTTTGATCGCTCGACTAAGCATGCCTCTCCTTAATGTCAATGTGCCTTGTCCATTGCTGTTCTGGTTAGTGTTTATTGACTTATTTCACTGTAGAGCCTCTAGTCCTGCTCACCATACCTTATCCAACCTATTAGTTCCACCACCCACACATGCAATGACATCTCCTGGTTTCAATGATGTTTCTAGAGACAATATCTCTCTCTTCATCATTCACTACCTAGGTTTACCTCCACTGTATTCACATCCTACCATACCTTTGTCTGTACATTATACCTTGATGCTATTTTATCGCCCCCAGAAACCTCCTTTTACTCTCTGTTCCAGACGTTCTAGACGACCAATTCTTATTGCTTTCAGCCGCACCCTTATTCTACTCCTCCTCTGTTCCTCTGGCGATGTAGAGGTGAATCCAGGCCCTACAGTGCCTTGCTCCACTCCTATTCCCCAGGCGCTCTCTTTTGACGACTTCTATAACCGTAATTGCCTTGGTTTCATGCATGTTAACATTAGAAGCCTCCTCCCTAAGTTTGTTCTATTCACTGCTTTAGCACACTCTGCCAACCCGGATGTTCTAGCTGTGTCTGAATCCTGGCTTAGGAAGACTACCAAAAATTCTGAAATTTTAATTCCAAACTACAACCTTTTCAGACAAGATAGAACTGCCAAAGGGGGCGGTGTTGCAATCTACTGCAAAGATAGCCTGCAGAGTTCTGTCCTACTATCCAGGTCTGTACCCAAACAATTTGAACTTCTACTTTTAAAAATCCACCTCTCTAAAAACAAGTCTCTCACCGTTGCAATCTGCTATAGACCACCCTCTGCCCCCAGTTGTGCTCTGGACACCATATGTGAACTGATTGCCCCCATCTATCTTCAGAGCTCGTGCTGCTAGGCGACCTAAACTGGAACATGCTTAACACCCCAGCCATCCTACAATCTAAACTTGATGCCCTCAATCTCACACAAATTATCAATGAACCTACCAGGTACCTCCCCAAAGCCTTAAACACAGGCACCCTCATAGATATCATCCTAACCAACTTGCCCTCTAAATACACCTCTGCTGTCTTCAACCAAGATCTCAGCGATCACTGCCTCATTGCCTGCATCCGTAATGGGTCAGCGGTCAAACGACCCCCACTCATCACTGTAAAACGCTCCCAGAAACACTTCAGCGAGCAGGCCTTTATAATCGACCTGGCCGGGGTATCCTGGAAGGATATTGATCTCATCCCGTCAGTAGAGGATGCCTGGATTTTTTTTTTAAATGCCTTCCTAACCATCTTAAATAAACATGCCCCATTCAAGAAATTTAGAACCAGGAACAGATATAGCCCTTGGTTCTCCCCAGACCTGACTGCCCTTAACCAACACAAAAACATTCTATGGCGTTCTGCATTAGCATCGAACAGCCCCCGTGATATGCAGCTGTTCAGCGAAGCTAGAAGCCATTATACACAGGCAGTTAGAAAAGCCAAGGCTAGCTTTTTCAAGCAGAAATTTGCTTCCTGCAACACTAACTCAAAAAAGTTCTGGGACACTGTAAAGTCCATGGAGAATAAGAACACCTCCTCCCAGCTGCCTACTGCACTGAAGATAGGAAACACTGTCACCACTGATAAATCCACCATAATTGAGAATTTCAATAAGCATTTTTCTACGGCTGGCCATGCTTTCCACCTGGCTACTCCTACCCCGGTCAACAGCACTGCACCCCCCACAGCAACTCGCCCAAGCCTTCCCCATTTCTCCTTCTCCCAAATCCGTTCAGCTGATGTTCTGAAAGAGCTGCAAAATCTGTACCCCTACAAATCAGCCGGGCTAGACAATCTGGACCCTTTCATGTTCATTGATCTGGCCAAGGCTTTCGACTCTGTCAATCACCACATCCTCATCGGCAGACTCGACAGCCTTGGTTTCTCAAATGATTGCCTCGCCTGGTTCACCAACTACTTCTCTGATAGAGTTCAGTGTGTCAAATCGGAGGGTCTGCTGTCCGGACCTCTGGCAGTCTCTATGGGGGTGCCACAGGGTTCAATTCTTGGACCGAGTCTCTTCTCTGTATACATCAATGAGGTCGCTCTTGCTGCTGGTGAGTCTCTGATCCACCTCTACGCAGATGACACCATTCTGTATACTTCTGGCCCTTCTTTGGACACTGTGTTAACAACCCTCCAGGCAAGCTTCAATGCCATACAACTCTCCTTCCGTGGCCTCCAATTGCTCTTAAATACAAGTAAAACTAAATGCATGCTCTTCAACCAATCGCTACCCGCACCTACCCGCCTGTCCAATATCACTACTCTGGACGGCTCTGATTTAGAATACGTGGACAACTACAAATACTTAGGTGTCTGGTTAGACTGTAAACTCTCCTTCCAGACCCATATCAAATATCTCCAATCCAAAGTTAAATCTAGAATTGGCTTCCTATTTCACAACAAAGCATCCTTCACTCATGCTGCCAAACATACCCTTGTAAAACTGACCATCCTACCAATCCTCGACTTTGGCGATGTCATTTACAAAATAGCCTCCAATACCCTACTCAACAAATTGGATGCAGTCTATCACAGTGCAATCCGTTTTGTCACCAAAGCCCCATATACTACCCACCATTGCGACCTGTACGCTCTCGTTGGCTGGCCCTTGCTTCATACTCGTCGCCAAACCCACTGGCTCCATGTCATCTACAAGACCCTGCTAGGTAAAGTCCCCCCTTATCTCAGCTCGCTGGTCACCATAGCATCTCCCACCTGTAGCACACGCTCCAGCAGGTATATCTCTCTAGTCACCCCCAAAACCAATTCTTTCTTTGGCCGCCTCTCCTTCCAGTTCTCTGCTGCCAATGACTGGAACGAACTACAAAACGCACTGAAACTGGAAACACTTATCTCCCTCACTAGCTTTAAGCACCAACTGTCAGAGCAGCTCACAGATTACTGCACCTGTACATAGCCCACCTATATTTTAGCCCAAACAACTACATCTTTCCCTACTGTATTTAATTTATTTATTTTGCTCCTTTGCCTTTACCTCCCTTATCTCACCTCATTTGCTCACATTGTATATAGACTTGTTTATACTGTATTATTGACTGTATGTTTGTTTTGCTCCATGTGTAACTCTGTGTCGTTGTATGTGTCGAACTGCTTTGCTTTATCTTGGCCAGGTCGCAATTGTAAATGAGAACTTGTTCTCAACTTGCCTACCTGGTTAAATAAAGGTGAAATAAAAATGAAAAAATAAAAAAATGCAGGTGTTTCAGCCTAGCTCAGTGCTTCAGTATGTCACCCCCAAGTCTAAGGTTAGAGCTCGAAAATTTTAGACCCTTGTTTTCTGCCATAGAGTTATATTAGAAGTGCCCATCCAAGAAGGCTCAATGTCATTGGCCACAGATAGAATGACATCAAATCATGTTATATCTACAGTAGCTTTGATTGGACTGATCATGTCAACATCTTACTTTCAAAGTCTTAGCTAGCAGTCATCATCATAAATCAAGTCGACAATCTACTGTCAAATCCTTTTTAATCCTTGTCATTTGAAGAGAAATAATGAAGAAAATTTATAGATGAAACATATCGATGCTCATCGGCCATTGGACATAAAGATTAGACAACAAGTTGGAAATGGCAAATTCAACAATGAGTCGTGGAAGGAATCAGTGGCAAACTGCAAGCAGTGCAAAGCAATCAGTATCAGTAGGCTGCTATTCAATGGAGTGGCTGTGTGTTTCTTTTCCGAGTTCCCACCATAAATTCAGAGAATGCCAGACTTCGATGAAAAAACCGCTGCGCCACCTTCATGTTTAAGTGAGCACATTACAATGTTGGCTTACCCTGGCCAAACTCTAACCCAGATTATGCTGGGCCAATTGTGCGCCGCCCTACGGGACTCCCAATCACAGCCAGTTGTGGTACAGCCTGGAATTGAACCAGGGTCTGTAATGATGCCCCTAGCACTGAGATGCAGTGCCTTAGACAGCTGCACCACTCGGGAGCCCAGTCTTTAATGGAATGCATCTACATTTTTGTTGTTGTTGAGTTTGCCTCACCAAGATTTACATGCTAAAATTGCCACTGCACACACCAAAGGGCCATGTTATCAGATACAGGTCTCTTTGTGCATTAAAACAGAATATCCAGGGGTATCTGTACTTTAACTTACAATTTTATATTTTTGACAACTTTTACTTTTACTCCACTACATTTCTAAAGAAAGTATGTACTTTTTACTCCCATACATTTTCCCTGACACCAAAAAGTACATGTTACATTTTGAGAGCTCTGGCCTTTTAGCCACTAGAGGCCACTATATCATTACGTCATGGCTCACATCAACACCATCATCCCTGAAAGCCTAGACCCACTGCAATTCGCATACCGCCTCAACAGATGATGCAATCTCTACTGCACTCCACACTGCCCTTCCCACCTGTACGGAACACCTATGTGAGAATGCTGTTAATTGACTACAGCTAAGCATTTAACACCAAAGTTCCCACAAAGCTCATCACTAAGCGAAGGGCACTGGGACTAAACACCTCCCTCTGCAACTGGATCCTGGACTTTCTTAAGGGACGCCCACAGGTGGTAAGGGTAGGTAACAACATATCTGCCACACTGATTCTCAACACGGGGGCCCCTTAGGGGTGCGTGCTTGTCCCCTCCTGTACTCCCTGTTCACCCACAACTGCAAGGCCAGGCACAACTCCAACACCATCATTAAGTTTGCTGAAGACACAACAGTGGTAGCCTGATCACTGACAACAATGATACAACCTATTGGGAGGAGGTCAGAGACCTGGCAGTGTGGTGCCAGGACAACAACTTCTCCCTCAACGTGAGCAAGACAAAACAGCTGATCGTGGACTACAGGAAAAGGAGGCCCGAACACGCCCCCATTCACATCGACGGGGCTGTAGCGGAGCGGGTCAAGAGTTTCAAGTTCCTTGGTGTCCACATCTTCAACAAACTATCATGGTCCAAAAACACCAAGACAGTCGTGAAGAGAGGACAACAACAACTTATCCCACTCAGGAGAATAAAAAGACTTGTCATGGGTCCCCAGATCCTCAAAAAGTTCTACAGCTGCATCATTCAGAGCATCCTGACCGGTTGCATCACCACCTGGTATGGCTATTGCTCGGCATCTGACCGTAAGGCACTACAGAGGGTAATGTGTACGGCCCAGTACATCACTGGGGCCAAGCTTCCTGCCATCCAGGACATATATACTAGGCGGTGTCAGAGGAAGGCACAAAAAAGGGTCAAAGACTCCAATCACCCAAGCCATAGACTGTTCTCCTTCCTACCATACGACAAGCGGTACCCGGAGCGCCAAGTCTTCGTCCAAAAGGCTCCTTAACAGCTTCTATCCCCAAGCCATAAGACTGCTGAACAATGAATCAATGGCCACCCGGACTATTTTCATTGACCATCCCCTCCCTTTGTTTTGACACTGCTGCTACTCGCTGTTTATTATCTATGTATAGTCACTGTACCCCCACTTTACCTCTACCTACATGTACAAATTACCTCGACTAACCTGTACACCCGCACATTCAGCTATTTCTCAATAAAATGTTGAAAAGACTACCATGCTGTTTGTGATCAGTATAAACATTAGAATAACACATCCATTGCAGATCAGACTTGCAAAGAATAGGCTGTCAATCAAATACCTCTGATTTTGCACTTCAGCACCATGGAGAGCGGTACCGGTCGGTGATGTCCTGTTTTCTTTTTGGTGGTGCCATGGATAGCAACGATGACAGAATAAAAAATACATTTTGCATGCACATGACTTTGGGAATATCAGAGCTGTGTCCATGTTAATCTTGTAAACTATCCATTTATTTGAAACAAGTGTTTATTTGCTGAAATACATGCCTTTGCCCGGCTATTAAAAGGGACAGGTGCCTATTTGAGAGTTAATTGAAGTTTCATGGTCGATCAATGCATTACCTACACTACCGTTCAAAAGTTTGGGGTCACTTAGAAATTTCATTGTTTTTGAAAGAAACCACTTTTTTTGTTCATTAAAAAATAACATAAAATTGATCAGAAATGCAGTGTAGACATTGTTAATTTTGTCAATGTCTATTGTAGCTGGAAATGGCAGATTTTTTAATGGAATATCTACATAGACGTACAGAGGCCATTATCAGCAACCATCACTCCTGTGTTCCAATAGCACATTGTGTTAGCTAATCCAAGTTGATCATTTTAAAAGGCTAATTGACATTATAAAACCCTTTTGTAGTTATGTTAACACAGCTGAAAACGGTTGTCCTTATTAAAGAAGCAATAAAACTGATCTTGAGACGAGCTGAGTATCTGGAGTGTCAGCATTTGTGGGTTCGATTACAGGCTCAAAATGGCCAGAAACAAAAACCTTTCTTCTGAAACTCATCAGTCTATTCTTGTTCTGAGAAATGAAGGCTATTCCATGCGATGAATTGCCAAGAAACTGAAGTTTACGTACAACGCTGTGTACTCTCCCTTCACAGAACATAGCAAACTGGCCCTAACCAGAATAGAAAGAGGAATGGGAGGCCTCGGTGCACAAGTGAGCAAGAGGACAAGAACATTAGAGTGTCTAGTTTGAGAAACAGACGCCTCACAAGTCCTCAACTGGCAGCTTCATTAAATCATACCCGCAAAACACCCATCTCAACGTCAATAGTGAAGAGGCGACATCAGGGATTCTGGCCTTCTAGGCAGAGTTGCAAAGAAAACGCTGTATCTCAGACTGGACAATAAAAATAAAATATTAAGATGGGCAAAAGAACACAGACACTGGATAGAGGAACTCTGCCTAGAAAGCCATCATCCCGGAGTCACCTCTTCACTGTTGACGTTGAGACTGGTGTTTTGCGGGTACTATTTATTGAAGCTGCCAGTTGAGGACTTGTGAGGCGTCAGTTTCTCAAACTAGACACTCTAATGTACTTGTCCTCTTGCTCACTTGTGCACCGGGGCCTCCCACTCCTCTTTCTACTCTGGTTAGAGACAGTTTGCGCTGTTCTGTGAAGGGAGAAGTACAGTGTTGTACGAGATCTTCAGTTTCTTGGCAATTTCTCGCATGGAATAGCCTTCATTTCTCTGAACAATAATAGACTGACAGGTTTCAGAAGAAAGTTATTTGTTTCTGGCCATTTTGAGCCTGTAATTTAACCCACAAATGCTGACGCTCCAGATACTCAACTGGTTTCAAGAAGGCCAGTTTTATTGCTTCTTTAATAAGGACAACAGTTTTTATCTTTGCTAACATAATTTGCAGCTATAATAGTCATTTACAATATTAACAATGTATACACTGTATTTCTGATAAATGTTATGTTATTTTAACGGACAAAAAAATTGCTTTTCGTTCAAAAACAATGACATTTCGAAGTGACCCCAAACTTCTGAACGGTAGTGTATGTAAAATAGCTGTTACATATTTTTCTTTAGGATTGCCAATTTGAGATGCAGGAGCAACTGTGTGAAGCTCATAGGAGATGGGATGGTGATTTGATTAATAATTTGATGCTGTTCCATGATGAGCTTCTGGCCCATAGAGAGATATAGAGGACTCATCTTTGTATCTGTGCAATTATAGCATCTGTGACAGCA
The DNA here is from genome assembly GCF_036934945.1 of Oncorhynchus masou masou. NCBI lineage: Eukaryota > Metazoa > Chordata > Actinopteri > Salmoniformes > Salmonidae > Oncorhynchus > Oncorhynchus masou. The sequence continues at coordinate 45,956,498 of NC_088217.1, read as the reverse complement.
TGGGCAGCGTAATTGAGGCTATCTCTATTTTAAAGTAGTCCATTTTCTTCTTCCTGATTAGCTGATCCCTCCTGATGACCCGGTGGAACATGAATCCAACCGGGTCATCAGGAGGGATCAGCCAATGAAGTTGGAAGTCCCACCCAGTTGACTATTAAAATGGTGGAAGCCCTCAAACAGCCTTTTAACCGGTAGAGGCCTCTATCATTCTCTATGTTCTGGCCCCAGTGGAAATACTGCAGTCAACCTCTATCTGAGAAAATGTCCATAGGATATAACTGTCATGACAGCGTGCACTAAACCTGAGCATGCAGTTATCAGGAGCAATCAAATAGTATTAAACTGGTAGGTCTGCTGGAAACTGTAGTACATCTAAAACACATATCCAAAGTGCACAACTGAGTTAGTTTGTCAATAATATAAGCCTATTTATATATTGAATATTTCATAGTGTGTTGATATACTACACTCTATTGTTCATCAGGAATATTGCAGTAGGCCCAACTCCCTGCTTACATCCCACTTAGTCCTCTCCCAGGGCTCATATATTTGGCTTGCAAAGTTGTGGATGTCTTGTAAGATAAGGCCAAATGAATGTGGGACATTGGAATGTATTACTGTATTTGCACTTTGGTCGAGGCAATACTGCACTGGAGCACATTGTGAAAAGCGGCATTTTAGTGGTGCATATGCATTTAATATGGATCATACACACTTTTGTGGAGACCAGTTGTCAGCGGCTCATTCACACTTGGGTGAAACATAGGTGTTTCTGCTATATTTCCCCTCAGTTCTCAGAGTGACCAGTAGAGTATTCTGCTCTGTGTGTGGATAACACTCAGTTCAGTGTGGCTAAATGTCATTAAGAGGATTATTATTGGTTGATGGAGGAACATGAGGTACCAGCAACTCTTCCTCTCATTAGAGAGGACATTCTTGTTCAAATCTTCAGACATGCTGTACCAAGGTGAAAATGAAAATGCTGAATGTCTTACTCTCATGTTTTAATTAATTCAGTTTCGGTGGTATGTAATTATTTTAAAAGTAACACACACACAAACATTAAGCTCAAGATTGGAAGTTACCTGTCCATAGGTCATTGTACATTTGAAAGAACAATCACATACATAACTACTTTTTTTACTGTGTGAGAAGTTGAATTCTCTTGATATACATTTTCTCCACAAGAGGGCACCTCAGCCCTTTCAACTTCCCTGGCCTCATCACTAGCTATGCCCATGCCAGAATTCAAGCATAACCAAGGAGCTGAGTACAGGCACTTCAAAAAGAATGTCACTTTCAAAATTACAATTATTCATAGATAAACACATTTCAATGCTTAAATCACAGCAGAATACTTTTTTTAGGGCAAAAAAACTAAACACATTTATGAGTGTAATACCCCTTTAATAGAGCATTTTGGTCTGGTAATGTTTTGGCAGCTGCATATATCATGACAGAGTTTGCAAATCAAAAGCCCACCTGAGTACCTGAAAAAGTACTCAATTGTCATACTTGAGTAAAAGTAACAATACCTTAATAGAAAATGACCAGTTAAAGTCGCAGTAAAATGCTACTTGATTAAAAGTATCTGGTTTTAAATGTACTTAGCTTTTACTCAAGTTTGACAATTGAGTATGTTTCCCACCACTGCAATTAAAAGTTAACACCTTCACTGTTGGAGCTCACATATTTAAATGTACACTGCAACTACACCTGCAACCCTGTGCATGTGACGAAATAAAAATCTAAAATGCTATACATCAAATTACTTATATTAAGCAAACCAGACTGCACAATTTCCTTTTATCTTTATGGACAGACAGGGGCACACTCCAACACTCGGACATCATTTACAAACACAGTATTTGTGTTTAGTGAGTCCGCCAGATCAGAAGCAGTAGGGATGGCAACGCATTTGTGACGTATATGCAGGGAGTCAGGAAGCAGGTGAGTTTAATAATAGGAAGATAAACAAAACAGGAGTAGCGTACTGAGCGTAAATGAAACCAATACTGCCTGAAGACTGAGGCTACCGAGGGCTAAATTAAGGGGAGATAATCAAGGAAATTATGAAGTCCAGGTGTGCATAATGATGGGGAGCAAGTGTGCGTAATGATTGTTGCCAGCTGTGCATAATGTGGGTTGCCAGGACTGGTGGTTAGTAGACCTGCAATGTCGAGCACTGGAGAGAGGGAACTGGAGTAGGCGTGACACTACCCCACCACGATGCGCGGCTCCAGCCGCAGGATGACACCGGCTAGGAGGACGGCGTCGAGGGCGAGGAGAGGGCCGGTCTGGACGGCGGAGATGGAAATCCCGGGCCAATGTTGGGGTCCAGGATGTCGGCCGCTGCAACCCAACAGCACTCCTCCACTCCTGACGGCATAGGCAGGGGTCCCATCAATGTCCAGGGGAGGCGGAGGGGTGTCGTGAGGGAAGGCATCAGCAAGGGCACCAGGAACCACCGGCCTGAGGAGGGAAACATAAAAATAGGGTGAGAGCTGGTAGTTGGTGGGGAGTTGACATACAGCTGTACACACAGATGACACACAGCTGTACATTTCAATGAAACATGGAGAAGCCCCAAAATTGCCCTCGCTAGAAGCATGTGTTTCAGACATAAGGAAGTGGATGGCTGCAAACTTTCTACTTTTAAACTCGGACAAAACAGAGATGCTTGTTCTAGGTCCCAAGAAACAAAGAGATCTTCTGTTGAATCTGACAATTAATCTTAATGGTTGTACAGTCGTCTCAAATTAAACTGTGAAGGACCTCGGCGTTACTCTGGACACTGATCTATCTTTTGAAGAACATATCAAGACTGTTTCAAGGACAGTTTTTTTTCCATCTACGTAACATTGCAAAAATCAGAAACTTTCTGTCCAAACATGATGCAGAAAAATTAATCCATGCTTTTGTCACTTCTAGGTTAGACTACTGCAATGCACTACTTTCCGGCTACCCGGATAAAGCACTAAATAAACTTCAGTTAGTGCTAAATACGGCTGCTAGAATCCTGACTAGAACCAAAAAAATTTGATCATATTACTCCAGTGCTAGCCTTCCTACACTGGCTTCCTGTCAAGGCAAGGGCTGATTTCAAGGTTTTACTGCTAACCTACAAAGCATTACATGGGCTTGATCCTACCCATCTCTCTGATTTGGTCCTACCGTACATACCTACACGTACGCTACGGTCACAAGACGCAGGCCTCCTAATTGTCCCTAGAATTTCTAAGCAAACAGCTGGAGGCAGGGCTTTCTCCTATAGAGCTCCATTTTTATGGAATGGTCTGCCTACCCATGTGAGAGACGCAGACTCGGTCTCAACCTTTAAGTCTTTACTGAAGACTCATCTCTTCAGTGGGTCATATGATTGAGTGTAGTTTGGCCCAGGAGTGTGAAGGTGAACGGAAAGCCTCTGGAGCAACGAACCTGCCCTTGCTGTCTCTGCCTGGCCGGTTCCCCTCTTTCCACTGGGATTCTCTGCCTCTAACCCTATTACAGGGGCTGAGTCACTGATTTATTAGGGCTCTTTCATACCGTCCCTAGGAGGGGTGCGTCACTTGAGTGAGTTGAGTCACTGATGTGATCTTCCTGTCTGGGTTGGCGCCCCCCCTTGGGTTGTGCCGTGGCGGTTGTGTGTGGCTCAGTGGCGGTTGTGTGTGGCTCAGTCGGTAGAGCATGGCGCTTGCAACGCCAAGCGTCGTGGGTTCGATTCCCGCTGGGACCACCCATATGTAAAAGTAGTGGCCCCAGCCGACTTGTAAGTCGCTTTGGACAAAAGCGTCTGCTAAATGGGATATATTATTATTATTATTATTATCTTAGTGGGCTATACTCTGCCTTGTCTCAGGATGGTAATTTGGTGGTTGAAGATATCCCTCTAGTGGTGTGGGGGCTGTGCTTTTGCAAAGTGGGTGGGGTTATATTCTTTCTGTTTGGCCCTGTCCGGGGGTGTCATCGGATGGGGCCACAGTGTCTCCTGACCCCTCCTGTCTCAGCCTCCAGTATTTATGCTGCAGTAGTTTATGTGTCGGGGGGGCTAGGGTCAGTTTGTTATATCTGGAGTACTTCTCTTGTCCTATCCGGTGTCCTGTGTGAATTTAAATATGCTCTCTCTAATTCTCTTTCTCTCTTTCTTTCTCTCTCTCGGAGGACCATGCCTCAGGACTACCTGACATGATGACTCCTTGCTGTCCCCAGTCCACCTGGCCGTGCTGCTGCTCCAGTTTCAACTGTTCTGGCTGTGATTATTATTATTTGACCATGCTGGTCATTTATGAACATTTGAACATCTTGGCCCTGTTCTGTTATAATCTCCACCCGGCACAGCCAGAAGTGGACTGGCCACCCCACATAGCCTGGTTCCTCTCTAGGTTTCTTCCTAGGTTTTGGCCTTTCTAGGGAGTTTTTCCTAGCCACAGTGCTTCTACACCTGCATTGCTTGCTGTTTGGGGTTTTAGGCTGGGTTTCTGTACAGCACTTTGAGATATCAGCTGATGTACGAAGGGCTATATAAATACATTTGATTTGATTTGAGTTGTAAACGGTAAGTTACCTCATTAACCCTCCAGAGGACCTTGAAGGGCCCCACAAACCTTGGACTCAACTTCTGGCAGGGCAGGAGGTACCTGGTGGAGAGCCAGCAAATTTACCAGAATGGAACACCGGAGCCTCACTGTGCCCAGAACTCACTTCGTCACTCCTTCACCGGGCTGGCTCCAGTGCACTGTCCGCCTGATCCTTCTAACACGGACAGCGCATTGGAGCCTCACGTGGGAGGCATTCCACACCTCCTCTGTTCATCTGAACCATTCGTCTACTGCAGGGGCTTCGGTCTGTCTTAGAGTCCACAGAGTCAGGATTATCCCAGGATGCACTAAGGGAGTCAGTCTGGTAGAGGAGTCACGTAATGAGTTCTTGGCGTATTCTGCCCAGGGAATGAACCAGGACCACTCCCCCTGCCGGTCTTGTCAGTGACTCCTTAGGAACCTCCCCAGATCCTGGTTGGTCCTGTCCATCTGCCCATTGGACCCAGATGTGAGGCTGACCGTTGCCCCCAGCTTCTCCATAAAGGCTTTCCAGACCTGCAACGTGAATTGGGGACCATGGTCGGAAACGATGTCCTTTGGAAGGCCATAGTGCCGGAAGACCTGCTGGAATAGTGCCTCAGCGACCTGGAGAGCGGTAGGTAGACCAGAGAGAGGGATAAAATGGCTGGATTGAGGGAACCTGTCAACAACGACCTGAATAGTGGTAAAATCGTCAGAAAGGGCGAGATCAGTTATAAAGTCTATGGACAGATGTGACCAAGGTCGCTGAGGCACGGGAGGGGGAAGTAATTTCCCTGCTGGGGTGTACATGGGGAGATTTGGATTGGGTACATACAGTGCATGAGTTGACACGGTAAGGTAATGATGAAGTCCAGGTGTGCATCACGATGGAGAGCAGGTGTGCATAATGATGGTTGCCAGGTGTGTGTAATGTGAGTTGCCAGGAATATATTCGACTAAATGTTAAAGTTGTCAAGGAAAAATACTTTAAAGTATTTATATTTCTAAGTACTTTACATCACTGTAAATAATCATGATATACTATAATTTTGCCAGGTAAGCCCACTTTGCAGTTAACTTTTAATTGAGAAGGTTTTGGGGAATGTCTTTCTGTCTACCCAGAAGACAGTTATCATTGGCTGCAATCCAAAAACACTGTTTTTACCCCCTCAGCCCTCACTCTAGTCACTTTCCCTTGGGGGAATCCCAAGGATGCAGTTTGATTGCCATCTTAAATGGAGTTCCAATTCACTAACGTAACGTTGGCCCTCAATTTAGCTCAAGGGAGTGAGTGAAGAACTATGGCTGCGTTTCAAACACATAAAAGACACACCCTCCTCCACTTACCCTTGCCTTATGCCCTTGGGGGAATCCCCACAGCCATCTTCGTAGTTGGTCCAAATGATTAGCCAAGCAAGGGAAATTGGCAACATAAGCCCCTCAGCCCTCGTTTGATCGAGTTTGTGATGTTCAACCCGGTGCCTGAAACTCCCCATAATTCAATTTGCGATGATTGTACATCGGCCAAGAAAAATCTTCCAAAACTTAAAACCAACATTAATATGGAGAAGTCAACATATTCATGCACATATCTCAAACACATCTCGTAAAAGTAATGATGGTTTTGTTTGGTTAGCTTTTGGAAATATTAGCTTGCGCATACAACGTTCACTGACATCACACTTACAGTGCATTCGGAAAGTACTCAGACCCCTTTACTTTTTCCACATTTTGTTACGTCACAGCCTTATTCTAAAATTGATTAAATATTTTTTTTTCACACATAACACCCCCTAATGACAAAGCAAAAACAGGTTTTAGACATTTTTGCAAATGTATTAAAAATTAAAAACAGAAATACCTTATTTACATAAGTATTCAGACCCTTTGCTATGAGAGTCGAAATGAGCTCAGCTGCACCCTGTTTTCATTGTTTATACAACTTGATTGGAGTATATCTGTGGTAAATTCAATTGATTGGACATGATTTGTAAAGGCACACACCTGTCTATATAAGGTCCCACAGTTGACAGTGCATCTCAGAACAAAAACCAATCCATGAGGTCGAAGGAATTGCCCATTGAGCTCCGAGACAGGATTGAGCGGAGGCATAGATCTGAGGAAGGGTACCAAAACATTTCTGCAGCATTGAAGGTCCACAAGAACACAATGGTCTCCATCATTCTTAAATGGAAGATGTTTGGAACCACCAAGTCTCTTCCTAGAGCTGGCTGCCTGGCCAAACTGAGCAATAGGGGGAGAAGGGCATTGGGTCAGGGAGGTGACCAAGAACTTGATGGTCACTCTGACAGCACTCCAGAGTTCCTCTGTGGAGATGGGAGAACCTTCCAGAAGGACAACCATCTCTGCAGCACTCCACCAATCAGGCCTTTATGGTAGAGTGGCCAGACAGAAGCCACTCCTCATTAAAAGGCAAATGACAGCCGGCTGGATTTTGCCAAAAGGCACCTAAAAGACTCTCAGACCATGAGAAACAAGATTCTCTGGTCCGATGAAACCAAGATTGAACTCTTTGGCCTGAATGCCAAGCGTCACGTCTGGAGGAAACCTGGCACCATCCCTACGGTGAAGCATGGTGGTGGCAGAATCATGCTGTGGGGATGTTTTTCAGCATCAGCATCAGGGACTGGGAGACCTGTCAGGTTTGAGGGAAAGATGAATGGAGCAAAGTACAGAGACATCCTTGATGAATACCTGCTCCAGAGGGCTCAGGACCTCAGACTGGGGCGAAGGTTCACCATCCAAAAGGACGACGACCCTAAGCACATAGCCAACAAAGGAGAACAAAGGACAACAAAGGAGTTGAGTGGCCCAGCCATAGCCCGGACATGAACCGATCGAACATCTCTGGAGAGACCTGATAATAGCTATGCAGCGACGCTCCTCATCCAACCTGACAGGGCTTGAGAGGATATGTAGAGAAGAATGGGAGAAACTCCCCAAATACAGGGGTGTCAAGCTTCTAGCGTCATATCCAAGAAGACTTGAGTCTTTAATCGCTGCCAAAGCTCAATTTCAAGAAATGTTCAATTTTTTCCTCACTTGGGCAAGAGACATTTAAGGTACACTCGGATGTGACGGTGCCATTCATCAGTGCAATCAAAGACATGTGCCCAATCCATGATGAATCCATGTGCTGTATTGAAATGAATTGAATAGTGTTTAACTTCTTCCATCCTCTTTCTCTGTCTTAGCGAGCTAGTTCGCAGCTAGTTAGCAGAGCAATAGATCAGATACCCCAGATACCAGATTTAGATGTGTGATAACTCAGTTCTACAATGTTGTCATTGATGAGAATTAATCTAAAAATCTATTGAAATTCAGAATTGACTTTGTTTAGACATTCAGCCAGTATTGCAGATGCATAACCAGTGACAAATCTTAAAAGGCACAGCATTTCTTTATTCAGTGGTACATGCATTCACACAGTCTTAATTTATAGGATCCTTCCCACTATATGACTGTTATGTCAAGTGATAAAATCCCAAGATATCAATTAAAAGTTTATGGGAAAAACTGCACTTGTCCTCCTGAAAATTACAGTTCATTGAATATTCTACAGCTGTCATCAAATCAAAGCTTATTTGTCACGTGCGCTGAATACAACAGGTGTAGGTAGACCTTACAGTGAAATGCTTACTTACAGGCTCTAACCATCAGTGCAATTTATTAAAATAAAAAATAAAGGTACCAATAGGTAAGTAGAGAAATTAAAACAACAGTGAAAAACAACAGTAAAGAGGCTATAACAGTAGCAAGCTATATACAGGCACCGGTTTGTCGGGCTGATTGAGGTAGTATGTACATGTAGATATGGTTAAAGTGACTATGAATATATGATAAACAGAGAGTAGCAGTAGCGTAAAAGAGGGGGTGATGGGACACAATGCAAATAGCCCGGTTAGCCAATGTGCGGTGGCACTGGTTGGTCGGGCTAATTGAGGTAGTATGTACATGAATGTATAGTTAAAGTGACTATGCATATATGATAAACAGAGAGTAGCAGCAGCGTAAAAGAGGGGTTGGAGGGGGGGGGGGGCACACAATGCAAATAGTCGGGGTAGCCATTTGATTATCTGTTTAGGAGTCTTATGGCTTGGGGGTAAAAACTGTTGAGAAGCCATTTTGTTCTAGACTTGGCACTCCGGTACCGCTTGCCATGCGGTAGTAGAGAGAACAGTCTGACTGGGGTGGCTGGGGTCTTTGACAATTTTTAGGGCCTTCCTCTGTAGAGGTCCTGGATAGCAGGCAGCTTAGCCCCAGTTATGTACTGGGCCGTACGCACTACCCTCTGTAGTGCCTTGCGGTCAGAGGCTGAGCAGTTGCCGTACCAGGCCGTGATGCAACCAGTCAGGATGCTCTCGATGTTGCAGCTGCAGAACCTTTGAGGATCTGAGGACCCATGTCAAATCTTTTTAGTTTCCTGAGGGGGAATAGACTTTGTCATGTCCTCTTCACAACTGCCTTGGTGTGTTTGGACCATGATAGTTTGTTGGTGATGTGGACACCAAGGAACTTGAAGCTCTCAACCTGTTCCACTACAGCCCTGTCGATGAAAATGGGGGCGTGCTCGGTCCTCCTTTTCCTGTAGTCCACAATCATCTCCTTAGTCTTGGTTACGTTGAGGGATAGGTTGTTATTCTGGCACCACCCGGCCAAGTCTCTGACCTCCTCCCAATAGGCTGTCTTGTAATTGTCGGTGATCAGGCCTACCACTGTTGTGTTGTCTGCAAACTTAATGATGGTGTTGGAGTCGTGCCTGGCCATGCAGCCGTGGGTGAACAGGGAGTACAGGAGGGGACTGAGCACGCACCCCTGAGGGGCTCCAGTGTTGAGAATCAGCGTGGCAGATGTGTTGCTACCTACCCTCACCACCTTTGGGCGACCCGTCAGGAAGTCCAAGATCCAATTGCAGAGGGAGGTGTTTAGTCCCAGGATCCTTAGCGATGAGCTTTGAGGGTACTATGGTGTTGAACGCTGATCAGTAGTCAATGAATAACATTCTCACGTAGGTGTTCCTTTTGTCCAGGTGGGAAAGGGCAGTGTGGAGTGCAATAGAGATTGCATCATCTGTGGATCTTTTTGGGGGGTATGCAAATTGGAGTGGGTCTAGGGTTTCTGGGATAATTAGGTTGATGTGAACCATTACCAGCCTTTCAAAGCACTTCATGGCTACGGGCGTGAGTGATACGGGTCTGTAGTCATTTAGGCAGATGGCCTTTGTGTTCTTGGGCACAGGGACTATGGTGGTCTGCTTGAAACATGTTGGTATTACAGACCATCAGGGCCATGTTGAAAATGTCAGTGAAGATACCTACCAATTGGTCAGCACATGCTCAGAGCACACGTCCTGGTAATCCGTCTGGCCCCGCAGCCTTGTGAATGTTGACCTGTTTAAAGGTCTTACTCACGTCAGCTACGGAGAGCGTGATGACACAGTCGTCCGGAACAGCTGAACCTCTCATGCATGCCTCAGTGTTGCTTGCCTCGAAGCGAGCATAGAAGTGATTAGCTTGTCTGGTAACGTCGTGTCACTGGGCAGCTCTCGGCTGTGCTTTGCTTTGTAGTCTGTAATAGTTTGCAAGCCCTGCCACATAAGATGAGCATCAGTGCCGGTGTAGTACGATTCAATTTTAGCCCTGTATTGACGCTTTGCCTGTTTGATGGTTCATCGGTGGGCATAGCAGGATTTCTTATAAGCTTCTGGGTTAGAGTCCCGCACCTTAAATGTGGCAGCTCTACCCTTTAGCTCAGTGCGAATGTTGCATGTAATTCATGGCTTCTGGTTGGGGTATGTACGTACAGTCACTGTGAGGACGACGTCTTCGATGCACTTATTGATAAAGCCAGTGACTGATGTGGTGTACTCCTCAATGCCATCGGCAGAATCCATGTTCCAGCCTGTGATAGCAAAACAGTCCTGTAGTTTAGCATCTGCTTCATCTGACTACTTTTTTATAGACCGAGTCACTGGTGCTTCCGGCTTTAATTTTTCTTATCAGGAGGATAGAATTGTGGTCGGATTTACCAAATGGAGGGCGAGGAAGAGCTTTGCATGCATCTCTGTTTGTGAAGTACAGGTGATCTAGAATATTTTTCCCTCTGGTTGCACATTTAACATGTTGATAGAAATTAAGTAGAACTGATTTTAAGTTTCCCTGCATTAAAGTCTCTGGCCACTAGGAGCGACGCCTCTGGGTGAGAGGTTTCCTGTTTGCTTATTTCCTTATACAGCTGACTGAGTGCGGTCTTAGTGCCAGCATCCGTCTCTGGTGGTAAATAAACAGCCACGAAAAGTATAGCTGAGAAGGAAAATAGTGTGGTCTGCAATTTATCACAAGATACTCTACTTCAGGTGAGCAAAATCTAGAGACTTCCTTAGATTTCGTGCACCAGCTGTTGTTTACAAATATGCACAGACCGCCCCCCCCTGCTGTTCTATCTTGCCGGTGCAGCATATATCCTGCTAGCTGAATCTCCAGCAAGCTGAATCTCCCGCAAGCTGAATCTCCATGTCATTATTCAGCCACGATTCCGTGAAAATAAGATATTACAGTATTTGTTGTCCCGTTGGTAGGATATTCGTGATCGTACCTCGTCTAATTTATTGTCCAATGATTGCACGTTGGCGAGTAATATTGACGGTAAAATAAATAACGCAGAAAAAACATGTAATAGCACAATTGGTTTGGCGCCCGTAAAACTGCTGTCATTTCTTCCTGCGCCATTTTAAGTAAGTCATCAATCAAATCAAACATTATTTATATAGCATAATTATTACAACAAATGCATTTCAAGGTGTTAAAAGTAATGCGTCGGAAGACATTTGGCACGTAACATCCTTCCTCTTGGCAAGTCTCTATAGGTGACCAGGGGATTCTCTCTACCGCATGGGAATGCCTCTGTGGAGCTCATACGTGTAGCCATGCAGCCTATTTTGACGGTTCACAATATTGACCGTATAGATATAGAATGTGAGTTGAGGAAGCCAGCCATGCCCAATCTGGTGCAATCAGTGGAGGACCTGTCCCCGGCTGAAGACTACAACCTTCTGTCCCGGGAGCCCACAGAGGAGGATCTATAGTGGCTAATTTACCGTCTCTGGGCAGGTTCAGTGGAATGACATGTCTCCTTGAACCTGAGCCAGAACAAACGCTACCCTCCTTGTCATCCCTATCTGTACCAGACATTGTTAAAAAACACAGGCAGCTAAGGCATGCAAGCATCCTGGCTGGAATGGCGGTGTCTGTGGAGGACTAGGAGGATAAACGGCAGGCAACAGTTGGACAATGCACCAACCCCAAATGGCACACCATGAGGAGAGGGAGGTTGACGGCAGGCAATTATGGAGCAGTAGTTAGGGCCAAGCACGTTACTTCGTGGTGCTGCTAAAAAGGGTCCTCAGATCACAGTCGTTGGATGTAAAGTGGGGTACAGATAACGAAGAGGACATCAAAATAGCTACAGGGATGGATGTGCAAGAGTCAGGGCTTTGGGTCACTGTGTCTGGGATCCTGGGATCCTGGGTGCCCCACCAGATGGTCTGGTGGGAACCACAGCAGGGGAGGTCAAGTGTCCCTATGGTGCAAGGAACTTTACCATTGAAGAGGCATTGAAGATGAAGGATATCTATATCAAGGAGGTATGGTCTTACCGCCTCTGTGAAGACCATCCTTACTGGCACCAGGTCCAAGGCCAGCTTCAAATCACTGGAATGGACACCTGCTTCTTCATTGTGTGGACCACAAAAGCCTCCATCACCATCCCCATCCAGTGTGACGACCTCTGACAGACCCATATTGCTCTTCCTGCCAGTACCTGTTTTCAGGGAAGCCAATGGTCCAAAATATATAGTTCATACACACACTAGGCTCCCAGAATATGTTATATTACACACAGTACCAGTCTAAAGTTTGGACGCACCTACTCATTCAAGGGTTGTTCATTATTTTTACTATTTTCTACATTGTAGAATAATAATGAAGACATCAAAACTATGAAATAACACATATGGGAATCATGTAGTCATCAAACAAGTGTTAAACAAATCCAAATATATTTTATATCTGAGATTCTTCAAAGTAGCCACCCTTTGCCAAGAGTGTGCAAAGCTGTCATCAAGGCATTCTCAAAACAAGCTTCATGAGGTAGTTACCTGGAAAGTGTTTCAATAAACAGGTGTGCCTTGTTAAAAGTTAATTTGAGGAATTTCTTTCCTTCTTAAAGCGTTTGAGCCAATCAGTTGTGTTGTGACAAGGTAGGAGTAGTATGCAGAAAACAGCCCTATTTGGTAAAAGACCAAGTCCATATTATGGGTCAGTCAATCTGTAAAATTCAAGAACTTTGAAAGTTTCTTCAAGTGCAGTCACAAAAACCATCAAGCGGTATGATGAAATTGGCTCTCATGTGGACCACCACAAGAAAGGAAGACCCAGAGTTACCTCTGCTGCAGAGGATAAGTTCATTAGAATCACTAGCCTCAGAAATTGCAGCCCAAATAAATGCTTCATAGAGTTCAAAGAACAGACACTTCTCAACATCAACTGTTCAGAGGAGAATGCATGAATCAGGCCTTCTTGGTCAAATTGCTGCACATAAACCACTACTAAAGGACACCAATAAGAAGAAGAGACTTGCCTGGGCCAAGAAACATGAGCAATGGATATTAGACTAGGGGAAATCTGTCCAAATGTGAGATTATTGGTTCCAACTGCCGTGCCTTTGTGAGACGCAGAGTAGTTGAACGGATAATATCCACATCTGTGGTTCCCACAGTGAAGCATGGAGGAGAAGGTGTGATGTTGCTTTGCTGGTGACACTGTCAGTGATTCAAGGCACACTTAACCAGCATGGATACCACAGCATTCTGCAGTGATACACCACCCCATCTGGTTTGCGCTTAGTGGAACAATAATTTGTTTTTCAACAGGGCAATGACCCAACACACCTCAGGCAGTGTAAGGGCTATTTTACCAAGAAGGAGAGTGATGGAGTACTGCATCAGATGATCTGGCCTCCACAATCACCCAACCTCAACCCAATTGAGATGGTTTTAGGATGAGTTGGACCGCAGAGTGAAGGAAAAGTAGCCAACAAGTGCTCAGAATGTGGGAACTCCTTCAAAACTGTTAGAAATGCATTCCAGGTGAAGCTGGTTGAGAGAATGTCAAGAGTGTGCAAAGTTGTACTGAAGGCAATCAAAACTTTACTTTGGAAAATCTAAAATATATTTTGATTTGTTTAACACTTTTTAGGTTCCTACATGATTCCATATGTGTTATTTCATAGGTGTGATGTCTTCTCTATTATTCTACAATGTAGAAAATAGTACAAATAAAGGAAAACCCTTGAATGAGTAGGTGTGTCCAAAATTCTGACTGGTACTGTACATGTTTTGCTCAAAGCAGCCATGAGCTATACAACTGTACATCTGATTCTAATTCTAAAGAGGAAAGTTAAAACCATTAGCTGTGGGGTCACTGAGGAGGACCAACATTGATAGGGGGATTGTCTGAAAGGCACTGACATGAAGGGATGGAACATAAGGATTTTGGGCAATAGCCAGTATACCACGATTTCAACTAGCCCAGGTAACATTCATGTCCTAACAGTGGCGTGTATTCATGGAAGCCAAGGGAAGCCAGGCTTCCTACAAAAACTTTACCTAGAAAAAAAATAAACAACAGACAAAATAATGTCTTTTGTTTCTCTGTGTTTCATAAATTTACTTCAATTCACAAGAGCCTGAATGTATCTCACCGGGGAAAGCATCGAGCGAGCGAAACAGCGCCCCTCTTTCTCTGTAGGTATAGCACATCTATCTGATGCTGTCTGGTCAAAAAGAGCATGGTATTGTTACCGCCCACAGCAGACATTCTTACTAATCTGCTAGAGAACCAGTTCGGATTTAAGAATAACTTTGGTATAACTAAAGCCTTTAGTGAGAGGTCTAATACTTTAATATTTAGTCATTTCTGCACTGCGAATTCATATTCATTATATAGATTGGCCCGTTTAATTTTCTGGCTTGCCATTCCAAATAAAATATTGTATTATTTTTTGCTTATATAATTTTAAAAATAAGTCGCTACATCTAGGCAAGGCCATTGTCACGTTCTGACCATCGTTCGTGTGTGTTTTCCTTGTTCTAGTGTTGGTCAGGACGTGAGCTGGGTGGGCATTCTATGTTGCGTGTCTGGTTTGTCCATTTCTATGTTAGGCCTGATATGGTTCTCAATCAGAGGCAGGTGTTAGTCATTGTCTCTGATTGGGAACCATATTTAGGTAGCCTGTTTTTGTGTTGGGTTTTGTGGGTGATTGTTCCTGTCTTTGTGTTTGTGGCACCAAATAGGACTGTTTTGGTTTTTGCACGTTTTGTAGATTGTAGTACTTTCATCTTCATTAAAGATGCACAAAACTAACCACGCTGCATTTTGGTCCGCCTCTCTTTCCCCACAAGAAAACCATTACAGAATCACTGTATAACGGCTTTCATCTGTTGAAGGAGGAGTGGACCAAAATGCAGCGTGATGGTTACTCATGTTTATTGAATGAAAGTAGACTAGACGTGAAATAACTGAACATGAACAAACACAACAGACGGAAACGTGAAAAAACTATACAGCCTGTCTGGTGAAACTTAACACAGAGACAGGAACAATCACCCACGGAATACACTCAAAGAATATGGCTTCCTAAATATGGTTCCCAATCAGAGACAACGATAATCACCTGACTCTGATTGAGAACCGCCTCAGGCAGCCATAGACTATGCTATACACCCCACACAACCCCAAGACGAAACACACCACAAATAAACCCATGTCACACCCTGGCCTGACCCAATAAATGAAGATAAACATAATAAATATAGACCAGGGCGTGACAGAACACCCCCCCCTAAGGTGCGTACTCCCGGACGCACATCAAAAAAATAGGGAGGGTCTGGGTGGTCGTCTGTCCATGGTGGCGGCTCCGGCTCCGGCGCGGGACGTGGAACTCACTCTATGAATGTCTTAGTCCCCCCTCCTCGCGTCCTAGGATAGTCCACCCTCGCCGCCGACCATGGCCTAGTAGTCCTCACCCAGAACCCCACTGGACTGAGGGTCAGCTCGGGACTGAGGGGCAGCTCGAGACTGAGGGTCAGCTCGGGACTGAGGGGCAGCTCGGGACAGAGGGGCAGCTCGGGACAGAGGGGCAGCTCGGGACAGAGGGGCAGCTCGGGACAGAGGCAGCTCGGGACTGAGGGGCAGCTCGGGACTGAGGGGCAGCTCGGGACTGAGGGGCAGCTCAGCACTGAGGGGAAGCTCAGGACTGAGAGGAAGCCCAGCACTGAGAGGAAGCCCAGCACTGAGAGGAAGCCCAGCACTGAGAGAAAGCTCAGCCAGGTAGTTGGATCCGGCAGATCCTGGCTGGCTGGTGGTTCTGGCAGATCCTGGCTGGCTGGCGGATCTGGAAGAGTCTGGTTGACAGGCGGATCTGGAAGAGTCTTTCTGACTGGCAGATCTGGAAGAGTCTGGCTGACTGGCGGATCTGGAAGAGTCTGGCTGACTGGCAGATCTGGAAGAGTCTGGCTGACTGGCGGATCTGGAAGAGTCTGGCTGACTGGCGGATCTGGAAGCGTCTGGCTGACTGGCGGATCTGGAAGAGTCTGGCTGACTGGCGGATCTGACTGCTCCATGCTGACTGGCGGCTCTGGCTGCTCCATGTAGACGGACAGCTCTGGCTGCTTCATGCAGACTGGCAGCTCCATGCAGACTGGCAGCTCCATGCAGACTGACAGCTCCTTGCAGACTGACAGCTCCTTGCAGACTGGCAGCTCCTTGCAGACTGGCAGCTCCATGCAGACTGGCAGCTCCGGCTGCTCCATGCAGACTGACAGCTCTGGCTGTTCCATGTAGACTGACAGCTCTGGGTGCTCCATGTAGACTGACAGCTCTGGCTGCTCCATGCAGACTGACAGCTCTGGCTGCTCCATGCAGACTGACAGCTCGGGCTGCGCTAAACAGGCGGGAGACTCCAGCAGCGCTGTAGAGGAGGAAGGCCTCGGCTGCGCTAAACAGGCGGGAGACTCTGGTATCGCTGTAGAGGAGGAAGGCCTCGGCAGCGCTGAACAGGCGGGAGACTCCGGCAGCGCAGGAGAGGAGGAAGGCTCGGGCAGCGCTGAACAGGCGGGAGACTCCGGCAGCGCAGGAGAGGAGAAAGGCTCCGGCAGCGCAGGAGAGGAGAAAGGCTCCGGTAGCGCTGGAGAGGCGAGGAGCACTGTAGGCCTGATGCGTGGTGCTGGCACTGGTGGTACTGGGCCGAGGACACGCACAGGAAGCCCGGTGCGGGGAGCTGCCACCGGAGGGCTGGTGTGTGGAGGTGGCACAGGATGGGCTAGACCGTGAAGGCGTACTGGAGATCTTGAGAGCAATGTTGGCACAGGACGTGCAAGGTTAGGGATGTGCACAGGAGGCCTGGTGTGTGAGGCTGGCACCAACTTCCCCAGCCGACTAACACGCACCTCAGGACGAGTATGGAGCGCCAGGTGCCATCAAATCCCTGACACGTTCCGTCGGGCGAATTCCATGCAAAAAGCACCAACACAGCAACTCCCTCATTTCTCTCTCCTCCAATTCCCCCATTAACTCCTTCACAGTCTCTGCTTCGCTCACCTCCAACACCGGCTCTGGTTCTTGTCCCCTCCTTGGCTCCTCACGATAAACAGGGAGAGTGGGCTCAGGTCTGACTCCTGACTCTGCCACACTCTCCCTGAGCCACCCCCCAATTTTTTGGGGGGGCTGACTCTCGGGCTTCCATCCGCGTCGCCGCGCTGCCTCCTCATACCAGCGCCTCTCAGCTCTCGCCGCCTCCAGTTCTTCTTTGGGGCGGCAATATTCTCCAGGCTGATCCCAGGGTCCTTCTCCAAACAATTCGTCCTCCCATGTCCATTCCTCCTTTCGCTGCACCTGCTTGTTACCACGCCGCTTGGTCCTGTTGTGGTGGCTGCTCAGCGTGTCTGGTCGCCGGTGCGCAGTTTTGGCACTCTGGAGGGTCCGGGCTAGAGTAGTTGTTCAGCCTGGGGAAGTGGTGCCAAGGTTGCACACCAGAGCTCCAGTGCTCCCCCACAGCCCGGTCCTTCAGGTGCCTCCTCCTAACACCAAGCCTCCTGAAGGTCTCCCCAGCCTGGTGGTTCCTGTGGCAGCCCCACGCACCAGGCTGTCTCTCTGTCTCCTCCCTGCAGGTGGTCCCGTCTGTCCGGCGCTGCTGCCGGAGTCTCCCACCTGTCCGGCGCTGCTGCCGGAGTCTCCCGCCTGTCCGGCGCTGCTGCCGGAGTCTCCCGCCTGTCCGGCGCTGCTGCCGGAGCCCCCGCCTGTCCGGCGCTGCTGCCGGAGCCCCCCGCCTGTCCGGCGCTGCTGCCGGAGCCCCTCAGCACAGAGGCGCCAGAGCCCCTCAGCCCAGAGGCGCCAGAGCCCCTCAGCCCAGAGGCGCCAGAACCCCTCAGCCCAGATGCGCCAGAGCCCCTGCCCCTCTGTCCCGAGCTTCCGCCCCTCTGTCCCGAGCTTCCGCCCCTCTGTCCCGAGTTTCCGCCCCTCTGTCCCGAGCTTCTGCCCCTCTGTCCCGAGCTTCTGCCCCTCTGTCCATTGAGAAGAGTTGCCATGGTTAGGAAGCCACGGAGGCGGACTAAGACAATGGTGAAGTGGGGTCCACGTCCCGCGCCAGAGCCGCCACCGCAGACAGACGCCCACCCAGACCCTCCCCTATAGGTTAAGGTTTTGCGGCTGGAGTCCGCACCTTTGGGGGGGGTACTGTCACGTTCTGACCTTTATTTCCTTTGTTTTGTATTTATTTAGTATGGTCAGGGCGTGAGTTGGGTGGGCAGTCTATGTTTGATTTTCTATGATTTGGGATTTCTATGTTTCGGCCTAGTATGGTTCTCAATCAGAGGCAGGTGTCATTAGTTGTCTCTGATTGAGAATCATACTTAGGTAGCCTGGGTTGCACTGTTTGTTTGTGGGTGATTGTCTATGTTGATGGCTTGTTTCAGCGCAGCTCGCATTAGCTTCACGGTTGTTATTTTGTTTACTGGTTTTTGTATAGTGTTTCTGTGTTCAGTTCTTTCTTTAATTAAAACATTCAACATGAACACATATCACGCCGCATTTTGGTCCTTTGATCCTTCTCGCCTCTCCCCTTCAGATGAAGAGGACGACCGTGACAATCACCCACCAACCAAGGACCAAGCGGCGTGGTAAACAGAGGCAGCAGCAACAGCAACAGCAGGAGAAGCGACAGGTGCAGCAGGAGCAACAGCAGCAGCAGCAGAAGCAGCAGCAGGAGAAGCAACAGAGGCAGCAGCAGAAGCAGCAGCAGGAGAAGCAGCAGCAGCAGGAGCAACAGCAGCAGCAGCAGCAGCAGTGGGAGAGGCTACACTATTTGGAAGAATGGACTTGGGAGGTGATCCTTGACGGGAAAGGACCCTGGGCAGAGCCAGGGGAATATTGCTGCCCCAAAGCCGAGCTGGAGGCAGGGAAGGCAGAGAGGCGGCATTATGAGGAGCTAGCACGGCAGAGCGGCTGGAAGCCCGAGAGGCACCCCCAAAAATTTCTTGGGGGAGGCACAGGGAGAGTGTGGCAGAGTCAGGAGCCAGACCTGAGCCAACTCCTCCTGTTAACAGTAAGAAGCCATGGATGTTATCGGAGCTATCGGCGAAGCTGAGGGCTGAGTCTGAGAGGGTCGAGGAGTTATTGGACAGAATGGAGGAGAGTGAACGGATGGGAGATGAGGAGACACTCGAGGAGGTGTTAATAGAATTGGGGGAGTGTGAAGAGAGAGAGGAGTTGATTTGGCGTAGTATGCAAGGCATTCGCCCTCAGGTGTGTGTCCCCAGCCCGGTACCACCAGTGCCGGCACCCCGCACCAGGCTGTCTCTCCGTCCCATCAACACAGGTGCTCCCGCCTGTCCGGTGCTACCAGAGTTTCCGCCCCTCAGTCCAGAGGCGCCAGAGCCCCTCAGTCCAGAGGCGCCAGAGCCCCTCAGTCCAGAGGCGCCAGAGCCCCTCAGTCCAGAGGCGCCAGAGCTTCTCTGTCCAGAGGTGCCAGAGCCTTCCTGACCAGCGCCGCCTGAGCTACCCATCTGCCCAGCGCCACCTGAGCTACCCGTCTGCCCAGCGCCGCCAGCCTGCCCTGCGCCGCCAGCGCCTCCTGTCTGCCCAGCGCCGACAGCGCCGCCAGTCTGCCCAGCCCCGCCAGCGCCGCCAGTCTGCCCAGTGCCATCAGTCTGCCCAGCGCCGCCAGTCTACCCAGTGCCACCAGTCTGCCCAGCGCCGCCAGTCTGCCCAGCGCCATCAGTCTGCCTAGCGCCGCCAGTCTGCCCAGCGCCGCCAGTCTGCCCAGCGCCGCCAGTCTGCCCAGCGCCGCCAGTGCTGCCAGTCTGCCCAACACCGCCAGTCTGCCCAGCGCCGCCAGTCTGCTCAGCGCCGCCAGTCCGCCAGTCCGCCCAGTCAGCCAGGATCCGCCAGGATCCGCCAGAACTGCCAGTCAGCCGGGATCCGCCATTCAGCCAGGATCCGCCATTCAGCCAGGATCTGCCAGAACTGCCTGTCAGCCAGGATCTGCCAGATCTGCCAGTCAGCCAGAATCCGCCAGTCAGCCAGGATCCGCCATTCAGCCAGGATCCGCCATTCAGCCAGGATCTGCCAGAACTGCCAGTCAGCCAGGATCCACCAGTCAGCCAGGATCTTCCAGATCCGCCAGTCAGCCAGGATCCGCCATTCAGCCTGGATCTGCCGGAACCGCCAGTCAGCCAGGATCTGCCGGAACCGCCAGTCAGCCAGGGTCTGCCGGAACCGCCAGCCAGCCAGGATCTACCGGAACCGCCAGCCAGCCAGGATCTGCTCGATTCATCAACCTGCCTGAGCTTCCTCTCAGTCCTGAGCTTCCTCTCAGCCCTGACCTTCCTCTCAGTCCTGAGCTTCTTCTCAGTCCTGACCTTCCTCTCAGTCCTGACCTTCCTCTCAGTCCTGACATTCCTCTCAGTCCTGACCTTCCTCTCAGTCCTGACCTTCCTCTCAGTCCTGAGCTTCCTCAGTCCGGAGCTGCCCCTCAG
Source organism: Oncorhynchus masou masou (assembly GCF_036934945.1). NCBI lineage: Eukaryota > Metazoa > Chordata > Actinopteri > Salmoniformes > Salmonidae > Oncorhynchus > Oncorhynchus masou. Next base: position 45,935,828 of record NC_088217.1, on the reverse strand, counting down.
TCCGGAGCTGACCCTCAGTCCGGAGCTGCCCCTCAGTCCAGTGTGGCCCGTTGTTAGGGTTCCTAGGCCAAGGTTAGCGGCGAGGGTCGCCACTCAAGGGACGCTAAGGAGGGGGAATAAGACAATTATGGAGTGGGGTCCACGTCCAGCACCGCCACCGCGGACAGATGCCCACCCAGACCCTCCCCTGTAGGTTTAGGTTGTGCGTTCAGAGTCCGCACCTTGGGGGGGGGGGGTACTGTCACGTTCTGACCATCGTTCGTGTGTGTTTTCCTTGTTTTAGTGTTGGTCAGGACGTGAGCTGGGTGGGCATTCTATGTTGTGTGTCTGGTTTGTCCATTTCTATGTTAGGCCTGATATGGTTCTCAATCAGAGGCAGGTGTTAGTCATTGTCTCTGATTGGGAACCATATTTAGGTAGCCTGTTTTTGTGTTGGGTTTTGTGGGTGATTGTTCCTGTCTTTGTGTTTGTGGCACCAGATAGGGCTGTTTTGGTTTTTGCACGTTTCTTGTTTTGTAGATTGTAGTACTTTCATCTTTATTAAAGATGCAAAAAACTAACCACGCTGCATTTTGGTCCGCCTCTCTTTCCCCACAAGAAAACCATTACAGCCATAAGCAAAGGTAAACTGGGATATGACTTAATCAGGGTGATTTTTTTCCCACAAATAGACAGGTATTTTCCTTTCCACGGTAGCAAGATCTTTTTTTATTTTTGCCAACTTTCTATTAAAATGTATTGTAGTGAGATGATTTCTTTCTTTCGGGATATGAATACCAAGTATGTCCACTTCACCGTCAGACCAGTTTATTGGTAAACTACACGGTAATGTAAAAATATTTTTTTGCGAGCCAATGCGTAATATAGTTCACTTATCATAATTTGGTTGAAGTCCAGAGAGGTTAGAAAAAGTATCTAGATCATCTGAGGCTGTGGAGGGAACCAAATTGTGAATTAATAAAAGAAAACATGAATCATCAGTGTACGAAGACGTTTGTTTTTAAGCCCTGGTTTTCTAGGCCCTTGATATTATTGTTGGATCTGATTTTAATAGCTAACATTTTGATGTCCATAATAAATAGATATGCCAATAGTGGACTACCTTGTTTTACTCCTCTTGACAGTGTAATATTTTCTGAGAAGTAGCCATTATTTACTATTTTAAAAGTAGCCATTACTTACTATTTTAAAAGTAGCCATTATTTACTTTGAAAGGCTGGTCATCTCTCACATCAATACCATTATCCTAGAAACCCTAGATCCACTCCAATTTGCATACCGCCCCAACAAATCCACATATGATGCAATCTCTATTGCACTCCACACTGCCCTTTTCCACCTGGACAAAAGGAACACCTACGTAAGAATGCTATTAACTGACTACAGCTCAGCGTTCATGACCATCGTGACTTCAAAGCGCTTAACTAAGGTAAGGACCCTGGGACTAAACACCTCCCTCTGCAATTGGATCCTGGACTTCATGATGGACCATCCGCTTGTGGTAAGGGTAGGTAACAACACATCTGCCTCGCTGATCCTCAACACATGGGCCCCTCCGGGGTGCGTGCTCAGTCCCCTCCTGTACTCCCTGTTCACCGATGACTGCATGGCCAAGCATGACTCCAACACCATCATTAAGTTTGCCGATGACACGACAGTGGTAGGCCTGATCACCAACTACGGTGAGACAGCCTATAGGGAGGAGGTCAGAGACCTGGCAGTGTGGTACCCGGATTAAAACCTCTCCCTCAACGTAACCAAGACAAAGGAGATGATTGTGAACAACAGGAAAAGGAGGACCGAGCACGCCCCCATTGTCATCGACAGGGCTGTAGTGGAACAGGTTGAGAGCTTCAAGTTCCTTGGTGTCCACACCACCAACAAACTATCATGGTCCAAACACAATCAAGACAGTCGTGAAGAGGGCACGATAACACCTAATCCCCCTCAGGAGACTGAATAGATTTGGCGTGGGTCCTCACATCCTCAAAGTTCTACAGCTACACCATCGAGAGCATCCTGACTGGTTGCATCACCGCCTGGTATGGCAACTGCTCAGCCTCCAACCGCAAGGCACTACAGAGGGCCCAGTACATCACTGGGGCCCAGCTTCCTGCCATCCAGGACCTCTATACCAGGCGGTGTCAGAGGAAGGCCCAAAACATTTCTAAAGACTCCAGCCACCCTAGTCATAGACTGTTCTCTCTGCTACCGCAAGGGAAGCAGTACTGCAGCGCCAAGTCCAACAGATTCTACCCCAGATTTTTCAAAGTTTTCTAGTGTTTCCAGTACTTGTCTTATATTATCTATATTATATTATCTTCAATGTTTTGTCCATATAAAAAACCTGTCTGAATAGGATGAATAATATCTAACAATACCTTTTAAATTCTATATGCTATGCACTTTGATTTCAATTTTTCATCACAACACTGAAGTGTAAGGGGCCTCCAATTTTTTCATTGGACTGGATCTTTATATTTACCACTTGGGTCCTGTTTCAGTAATAATGAAATCAGACCTTCTTGTTGAGTATCTACCATTTTTATAGAAGTGGTTAAAACATGCTAATAACGGTCCTCTTGAGTACATTAAAAAAGGTTTGATATACCTAAACTGGTATGCCATCAAGCCCTGGAGTTATCCCAGACTTAAAGGCTTTAATTGGATCAAGAAGTTCCTCCTCTGTAATTTGGCCTTCACATGAGTCTTTATGTACATTTGTTCATTTTACATTATTAATAGGGGAAAAAATCCTTACAATTATCTTCGGTTAGTGGAGATGGAGGAGACTGAAACTAAAACATATGCTTAAAGTACTTTGCTTCCTCTTTCAAAATATTGTTTGGTGAATAATGGTTCACCTCATCTGCAACAAGTTTCAGTAAATTATTTTTGGTAGCATTTCTATTTATTGTTTAAAAAAAAAACTTTTTCTCCTCAATGTTACAGTCTTGTCTCATCGCTGCAACTCCTGTACGGACTCGGAAGAGGCGAAGGTCGAGATCCGTGCGTCCTCCGAAACTCAACCCAACCAAGCCGCACTGCTTGTTGACACAATGCCCACTTAACCCGGAAGCCACCAGCACCAATGTTTCGGAGGAAACACCGTATACCTGCCAATCGTGTCAGCGTGCACTGCGCCCGGCCTGCCACAGAAGTCACTAGTGCGCGCAGACACCCCTCCGGCCAAACCCTCCCCTAAACCGGACGACGCTGGGTCAATTGTGTGCCACCCCTTGAGTCTCCAGTTCGCGGCCCGCTGCTACAGAGCTTGGACTCAAACTCAAAATCTTTAGTGGCACAGCTAGCACTGCGATGCAGTACTTTAGACCACTGCGCCACTCGGGAGGCCCCTTTTGGTAGCATTTCTATGTTGAAGATTTTTACAAATTTGTTAGTAACAGTAGGCTAATGTTACCAAACTGGATAATTGTTGCCCATGAAAGGAAGTTCGGCTAGCGAGCAAGCATTTTAGCTAGGTAGTATAGGACAACAACTAAAAGCGTGTGCTGTATGATAGTCATAGACCATTTTGGCAACAGGAAATATTGGAGGTTGACATTGGTGTTTCTCTACAATTAGGGTGAGTCAACATGCTTTTTCTACTAACACACACACAGAGACACACACATACACACATAGAGATGGACAGAGAAATCAGTAGCATGGACAGCCAAATTATATTTAGCTTACATTGATTGGACTAAATTGTTTTTGGACTCTATGTCACTGTCTTAGACTAAGAATAGGTGTTTTGATGATGTTGAAATGTTGAAGTTGAAATTGTTCTGGAATAGTGGAGGCTGCTCCTGTTTTCTTTTTGATTTGCAGTAACTCTCCGGTGTTCTAAATCAATAGTTGTTTAGTAGTTCAAAAATGTTGGAAACATTAACTTGATTGACCATGCTGTAGGTAACTGTTTGTTACATGCAATGTGCTTAGTGGACTCCACCAGACAGAGGTTGCTCTCCTGTTTTGTGATGAAACAAAGGTGTGGTTGAACATATTCTGCCACTGTGTCTTCTTATTGTCTTGGCTTTAAGCCTATATATGACATACAGGTTACAGAGCCAACAACACAATTATTACAACACACAAGTTGTAATATGGCTTTTTTTCCCTGCCTTGGCTTCCCCAGTGATTTTACCCACACACGGCTACTGCTCATAGGTGGGCTGCGAGCTCACAATCGACCTGTTGGGAGACCCCTAGATCATTTCGAGCACTGTTTCAATCAAGTTTAACTAGGCATGGATAACTCAACATTGTCATTTGAACAGCATGTTCAGTGAATACAACATAAAAAGGTACCAGAGTATATAATTAATTATTTAATTCCTTCAATATAAAAGCTGAAAAACACTGACATCCAATAGAATTCAATAGAATTCCACAAGTCCTAATCATAGATCCAATTCCATAAATCTAGAGCAGGTATTCCCTAACTGGGTACGCCAAATAAAAATGTGATTAACTTTTTTATATGTTTTATAATAAAAATGTATTTTCTTCACATTTTCAAACAGTCCATTTATATTTTCCAACGGGGCTATACATTTGGGTGAGTTTTTTTCCCCTCACCTGAGTAGCCTCGTTTCACTGCCAAAAATAAAACTAAACCATCTAGTGTTCAGCGAAATAACAACACAATGTCAAATACAGGTAGCCTAGTCAAATAATTAACATCCAATCACATTAACCGTTACTCTCTCACGGGAATTCCACTAACGGTCCGTATGCAGCCAAATGTAGCTGCTGCTCATTCCGTTTGCTCGAAAATTGACAAATGGTTAAAAAAGTAAGGCTCGCGTCCATAGAGACACATACCAGCTCTACTGGTAGTACTACTACTACCAGCAGTACTCCACCTGCAGCTGTCGACGACACAAGTTGTTCTGCTTCCATGAGCACAACATTGATTTGGGGTTCACGTATATTGGGAGTAGTGCTTTTCCTCAGCCACAGTGTGTTATATGTGCAAAAGTTATATCTCACAACTCGATGAAACCTTCACTCTTGTGAAGACAATTAGAAACAAAACATGCCAATTTAAAAAATAAGCCACGGGAGTTTTTTGAACAAGAATTAAGCTGACTTTCGAGTAGTAAGACATGTATAACAGCAACAGATACCATTAACCTCTCTAGGGTAGGGGGCAGCATTTGGAATTTTAGATGAAAAGCGTGCCCAAATTAAACTGCCTTATACTCAGGCCCAGAAGATAGGATATGCATATAATTGGTAGATTTGAATAGAAAACACTCTAAAGATTCAAAACTGTTACAATAGTGTCTGTGAGTATAACAGAACTGATTTGGCAGGGACAACCTGAGAAAAATCCATTCAGGAAGTATGATTTTCCCCTTTTTTTCTATTCAATGCCATTACAGTATCCATTGACTTAGGACTCAAATTGCAGTTCCTATGCCTTCCACTAGATGTCAACAGTCTTTAGAAATTGTTTCAGGCTTGTATTCTGAAAAATGAGGGAGTAAGAGCAGTCTGAATGAGTTTACCCTGCCGTGTCACAGAGCTTTTTCAAGTGCACAGCCTTTCTTGTTTGCCTTTTATATTGACAACTTTATTGTCCGGTTGAAATATTAACAATTATTTAGGCTAAAAACAACCTGAGGATTGAATACAAACATCGTTTGACATGTTTTTATGAATTTTACGGATACAATTAGGATTTTTCGTCTGCCTGTTGTGACTGCGTTTGAGCCTGTGGATTACTGAAGAAAACACGCGGACAAAAGAGAGGTTTTTGGATATAAAGAGAGACTTTATCGAACAAAAGGAACATTCACTGAATAAATTAATGTCTTCTGAGTGCAACCATATGAAGATCATCAAAGTTAAGTGATTCATTTTATCTCTATTTCTGACTTGTGTAACTCTTCTACTTGGCTGGTTACTGTTTGTAATGATTTGTCTGCTGGGCGATGTTCTCAAATAATCGTAAGGTATGCTTTTGCCTTAAAGCATTTTTTAAATCTGACACTGTGGTTGGATTCACAAGAAGTTAATCTTTAAACCTATGTAAAATAGTTGAATTTTTATAATGAGTATTTCTTTATTTGAATTTGGCGCTCTGCAATCTCACTGGATGTTGGCCAGGTGGGAAGTGTACCAGTACTCTTCTTGCGTTGTGTACAATCAGTCATCGACACGGAACTCCAATATGTAGCACCAGTCATGTAGCTTTATTCTGTTAGGAACGACACAAAATTGCACGTCTCACCATCCAACTCTGCACTCACGCACGCTGGTTTGGTGCTTGTTCACTGGGCTAGTTAGCAAAATAATACAATTACAATATACAATATAATATCTTTAACAATGTACCTGTTAGGAACGGCACAAAATTGCACGTCATGCTATGCACGTCTCACCATCCAACTCTGCACTCACGCACTGTATAAAATATATGAACCCCCCCCCACCAGACACAGTAAGTTGCTAGCTAGTACTGGTGGGAATTCTTTACAACAAAATGCACAACAAATATTCTCCAAAAACCGCTGCATCTTATATGTGATGTTCGAATAACATTTACAAACAATTTGATATAAATTGTACATTTAAATCATCACTTGAGAGTATAAGAATCACTTTTGATGTACAGTGCTTGGCAACCAACAACTTACCGCTGGTTTGGTGCTTGTTCACTGGGACGATTCTAACTGGAACATCCCCCCTCATAAGCAAGCTATGCAAACCAGCCAATAAGATGCCATGTTGAGTTGGTGAAGGCAAGACAACCTCAAACCAAAAACCCATTGGCTTAACAATAAAGTGGCAAGGGGAATCACCAATATAACCCTGTTACAGAAGCATATCCTAGAGAGGTTAAGAAGAAGGCGCTAGAAGCGTCTTATATGGTGAGCTACCGAGTGGCTACGACAGCTGCCGCAGATATGGCTGGGACAATGCTGGGGGAAAAGGCCAAAAAAGCTATACAGACAATTACTTCATCAATCAACATTGTTTCACGACACATCATGGACATGGCAGGAGATGTTTTCAAACAATTACTACTTCGCATACAAGCCAGTGAATTCTATGCATTACAGCTGAATGAGTCAACAGACATGGCGGGCCTGGCACCAGCTCCTGGTATTTGTCCGTTACATTTATGGGGGGTCAATTACAGAAGACATCCTCTTCTGCAAACCACTGAAACCAGGACAACAGGAGATTATATTTTTAAAGTACTGGACAGCTTTGTGACATCAAATGGACTTTGGGGGTCAAGATGTGTTGGTATTTGTACTGAGGGCGCCAAAGCCATGACAGGGAGACAGTGGAGTGGTAACGCGCATGCAAGCAGTTGCTCCCGACGCCACTTGGGTACACTGCAGCAATCACCGAGCCAACGGAATGCCTGGCAGCTGGAAAGACGCTTTGGACACTACAGTGAAAATGGTTAACTTTGTTAAAGCAAGGCCCCTGAACTCTCGTGCATTTTCTGCACTATGCAATGTTATGGGCAGAGACCATGTAACGCTTTTACAACATACAGAAATGTGCTGGTTATCAAGGGGCAAAGTATTAACATGTTTTTTTTAATTGAGAGACGAGCTTAAAGTTTTCTTTACTGACCATCATTTTCACTTGTCTGACCGCTTGCATGATGTCGAGTTTCTCTCACGACTGGCCCATCTCGCCTGAATGATCTGAATCTAGGATTACAGGGACTCTCCTCAACTATATTCAATTTGCGGGACACAATTCAGGCTATGATTAAGAAGTTGGAGCTCTTCTATGTCTGCATTAACAAGGACAACACACAGGTCTTTCCTTCATCGTATGATTTTTTTTTGTGTGGAAATGAACTCAAGTTTACGGACAAAGTAAAATGTGATATAGCAAAGCACCGGAGTTGGGTGCGCAATTATGCAGGTACTTTCCTAAAACGGATGACACAAGCACCTGGGTTCGTTATCCCTTTCATGCCTCCAGTCCACTTACCAATATCTGAACAAGAGGGTCTCATCGAAATTGCAACAAGCGGTTATGTGAAAATTTAATTTTAATCAGAAGCCACTGCCAGATTTCTGGATTGGGCTGCGCTGAGTATCCTGCCGTAGCAAATCGCACTGTTAAGACACTGATGCTCTTTGCAACCACGTACCTATGTGAGAGTGGATTCTCGGCCCTCATTAGCATGAAAAAGAAATACAGACACAGACTGTGTGTGGAAAGTTATTTAAGACTTGAGACTCTCTCCAATACAACCCACCATTGCATTGTTATGTGCATCCTTTCAAGCACACCCTTCTCATTAACCTGTGGTAAGTTATTCACAATTTTCGACGAACAAATCAAGTTTTATATGTAAGCTGGATAAATAAAGTGCAAAATGATTTATTATTATTTGTGCCATGGTCCTGTAAGAGCTCTTTGTCACTTCCCACGAGCCGGGTTGTGACACAAACTCACATTCATTCTTATGTTTAAATAATATATTGTATAGTGTGTGTGGCAGGCTTACAATGATGGCAAAAAACAAACATTTGAGAGTGTGCTGACCCTGGTGCTAGAGGGGTTACGCAGCTAGAGGTTGAATGTTTGAAGGGGTACGGAATATAAAAAGTTTAGGAACCACTGATCTAGAGTATACCATACTGTATGTTTACATAACATTGGCAGCAATAAAACATTGCCAAAATACAAGCAGTGAGTGGGAAATGGTTGGTGTAGGCAATGAGGGGGGAAAAATAATATAGTTCACTTGCCCTTCCTAACCCCAACCTCATCAATCAATCTTTATTGAAACAAAGGTGAAGTACCTCTACATTGACAAAGAAAAAGATTTGAGAAGACCTTGGTGAATATTTCTGTTCTCATAAAAGCCTATAAAGTTCAAGGTCTTCAGCTAATCATCAGTTTTATTTCTGTGAAAATGAATTGACGCCATGGCGACTCTGAAACCAGGGTTATTGTAGCATTGTTGTGAGAATGCTGTGTTCTCCCCAGTACACTTCAGCCTTGTGCTGACTTTATCTGTAGAGTGCCATGGAGGCACTCTGATACAAACACATGTAGGAGTCACTCAGCAGCCTGCGGACAGGCTCTCCAGCCTGGGAGGGGTCAGCCCGCGCTAGCTCCTCCTCTGACTGAGACAGGAAGTCACCCACCTCAGGACAAGCCCTGATCTCTGGAATGTTGTAGCCACTCTGGTCATCACCTGAGGGGACTGAAGATTAGGGATCTGACAAGTGAAAGACAGATAAGACTAGACATTTACGTAAGGTTGCAGTGTTCTCTACATCCAGGTTCAAAGACAAAGTAAGTCACTGGGTATCTAGTGACAAGTAAGACAAATAAATAACTTTACAAGGCAAGGAACAGTCTGCAATTGAACGGAACTATTATTTGTTTCGCACCTCAGAAGAAATGGATTTAGCGGTCTGTTCTTCCTTTTAGAATAATGTTGTACCAACCCGACATCCACTCAATAGGTTTTGAAATACACTTTTGATGGCAACAGACAAGATACTTAGACAAAGATACAAAAGTATGTGGACACCCCTTCAAATGAGTGGCTTCGACTATTTCAGCTACACCCGTTGTTGACAGGTGTATAAAATCGAGCACACAGCCATGCAATGTCCATAGACAAATATTTTCAGTAGAATGGCTGTACTGAAGAGCTAAGGGACTTTCAACGTGGTACCGTCATAGGATGCCACCTTTCCAACAAGTCAGTTCTTCAAACACCCCCCCCCTCAACTGTTAAGTGCTGGAAGCAACAATGGCTCAGCTGCGAAAGTGGTAGGCCACACAAGCGCACAGAACGGGACAGCAGAGTGCTGAAGCACGTAGCTCGCAAAAATCGTCTGCCCACTGTTGGAACACTCACTACCGAGTTTCAAACCGCCTCTGGAAGCAACGTCAGCACAATAACTGCTCGTCGAGTGCTTCATGAAATGGATTTCCATGGCCGAGCAGCCGCACACAAGCCTAACATCCCCACGCTTGATGCCAAGCATCGGCTGGAGTGGTGTAAAGCTCTCTGCCATTGGACTCTGGAGCAGTGGAAATGCGTTCTCTGAATTGATGAATCACGCTTCGCCATCTGGCAGTCCGACAGACAAATATGTATTTGGCAGATGCCAGGAGAACGCTACCTGCCCAAATGCATAGTGCCAACTGTAAAGTTTGGTGGAGGGGGAATAATGGTCTGGGGCTGTTTTTCATGGTTCGAGCTTGCCCTTTTAGTTACCGTGAAGGGAAATCTTAACGCTACAGCATTTAATTACATTCTAGACGATTCTGTGCTTCCAACTTTGTGGCAACAGTTTGGGGAAGGCCTTTTCCTGTTTCAGCATGACAATTCCCCCCCGTGCAGACAGCGAGGTCCATACATAACTTATTTGTTGAGATCGGTGTGGAAGAACTTGACTGGCCGGCACAGAGCCCTGACCTCAACTCCATCTAACGCCTTTGAGATGAATTGGAACGTTAACTGTGAGCCAGGCCGAATCGCCCTCCTGTGGCTGAATGGAAGCAAGTCCCCGCAGCAATGTTCCAACATCTAGTGGAAAGCCTTCTCAGAGGAGTGGAGGCTGTTATACCAGCAAAGGGGGGACCAACTCCATATTGATGCCCATGATTTTGGAATGAGATGTTCGAAGAGCAGGTGTCCACATACTTTTGGTAATACATTGTAACTGTGTTCTTTGAGGTTAATCTCACCACATCTGTCTGCCATGCTGTCGAAGAAGAGCCAGGAGCGAGGGCCAGGGCCATACTTTACAAAGGACACATAGTGGCTGGTGTGGATACAGAGCACAGCGAACAACTGCATTTTGTGCCTGGGTACAGGGGCATCTGCTGGCACCTCCGCTGGCACTGCCAGGGCTTTAGGGCAGTGGCTCTGCCGAGAGGGATGAATGTGCACCTGTCACAAAGGGAGAAGTGGAGATGGAGGATTGGGAAGAGGGAAAGTAGAAAGGGAGATTCAGTTAGATAAACGAGACTAAATCAATATACTTGCAGGTAGAAAAGCTGTAGCTCAGTCATGCTGCTTAACTGTGTAGAGTGGGGTCTGAAATTATTGACACCCTTGATAAAGATAAGCAAAAATGACTGCATTAAATAAATATTTCAAATACAGAGTTATATTGTATGCTAAAAAAAGCCAAATAGCCCCATAATGTCAAATATCCACCACCGTATTTTACAGTAGGTATGGGGTTATTTTCTGCTTATGCATTCTCATTTCGATGCTGAACCCACCACTGGTGTACGTGGCCAAAGAGCTCTAATTTCATGTCATCTGACCATATCACCGGTTCCAATCCAAGTGCCAATGCCGTTTAGCAAACTCCTGGAGTTTACATTTGTTGGATGACATGAAAATAAAGCTCTTTGGCCACACACACCAGTGGTGGGTTCAGCATCGAAATGAGAATGCATGAGCAGAAAAGAACCGCATACCTACTGTAAAATATGGTGGTGGATCTTTGATGTTATGGGGCTATTTTGCTTCCACTGGTCCTGGGGCCCTTGTTAAGGGCAGTCAGTAAGCGCAGATTAAGGATATCAAGGATCTGTAAAGATTTTGTATGGAAGAAGGGTCTAAGATCCCTCCCAATGTGTTCTCCAACTCATAAAACATTCTAGAAAAAGGCTCAATGCTGTTATCCTCGCAAGGTATGGAAAACAGGGGTGTCAATCATTTTGACCCCTACATTTTTTGAGAGAAAAAAATATTACTTGTTAACCAACATTTCTCTGAGCAATTGTATCTGTATAAAATAATATAATTTCCTTTTTTTTCTCCATACAATATAGCTCAGTATTTATTTATATTATACAGTCATTTTTGCTCATCTTTATCAAGGGGTGGAAGTACTTTCTGACCCTACTGTATACCTGTGTCTTGCAGGTAGTGCAATACTGTTTGATTCTTCCTGGCTGGAGCTTGCGGTCTTGTAGGCACTGGGGGCACTCGTACTCTGCCAAACGCCCACAGAGGAAGCATTCTCGGGGGGCTGATGGGAGAAGAAGGTGGAAAGGTGTCACTCAACCTGAAGACAGTTTAGCGAGTTACTGCATGGCCTTACTTTTATTCATAGGTATACGTGGCAGATGTGTGATTATGTGATTGTGCTGAAACTCACAGTTGTATAGAAGATCTGTGATGTCAAATTCTGTTGAGGGGATAATGTAGGGGAACATCTTGTACTTCTTCCCAAACCTTGGCATGTGGACCATGAGGCAGGATGGGATCTGAGGGACATATTAGAGACATTAAAGGTCCAATGGAGCCTTTTTTTTATCTGAATATCAAATCATTTCTGGGTAACAAATAAGTACTCTGCCTTACTGTGATTGTTTTCAATTAAAATTGTTAAGAGCAATTCCTCAAGCAATAATTTTGCTAGGACTATCTGGGGGTGGATTGAGTGGGGAGGGGAAAACAGAAAACGAGTTGTTATTGGTAGAGAGGTTAGGAACTCTATTTCTTATTGGTCTGTTAAGTCAATTTACTAAGCCAAAACTCCATCGCATCAAAACAGGCAGAATTTTCAGGCAGTCTTCTCAAACAGCTCTTACACTGAAAGGGCATTGTCATAATTGTCACAATTTCACACTATTAGTCCAACTTCATAGTGTGGAAATATATATAAAACACAGGAAAATCATGTTTTTGACTGCACAGGGCTTAAATATTAAAACAAAGTGATTGCCTTCTAAACAAAAGGTGCACTGACTACAAGGCCTTGTAAATATTGCTCCTTAGATAACCTTGCACCGTATCACCCACCTCCTCAAACTTGAGGCCACAAGACAGCAAGGAGACATCCAGGAGTTGCTGGACAGTGGGAGTCTTTGTCACCTGCTCCTTATCCAGAATAATCTGGAATGTGTAGGCATCCTGAGATGTGTCGTCATTCGACCTGAGGCCCAGAGAACAATCAAGCTAAGCAACTCAGTCATGGCAGTGTCAAATAAGGTCTAACAGACACTCAGAATCCCAGAAAATGGAGATAAGAAGTGTGAGGAGGGGAAGCACGGAGAAATAAGTGGCCTACAGCATAACATGCAAGGAAGAGAACATATATTGGTCAGGTCAACTAGAGAAAGGTTAACTGGTTCAAACCTGAGTTTAAGCAATGACTTCATGCAAAGCACCCGCTGTAGAAGGATTGTGATGAACTCTTCAGGGTCTGCATGGAGGCAGGATAACACCATTTAGGTGAATTTAGAGACACTGCAGCCATTTTAAAAATCCTAATTCAGACCCATAGCATCAGCACTCTGAGAAGTGTGTGTGCATACCTTTCTCTTCTGTTACAAAGGTGTCACACCCGAGCTGCTTGCGGAAGTTCATTACGCTCTCAGCAGGCACAAAACCTTGTCTGTGGATAACACACACACTATTGTCACTCTTGGTGGCCACACACTACACACTTTCACATAATACAAACACACAGAGATGCACATTCATATGAAGTGCATATACCTGAACATACACTACCAATGTGGCAGAGTAATATCAGACATGCATTACAACCACATAAAGGCTATTGTGTTTCAGTCTAGGTTGAATTACAATGCCATAACGCTCTTATTTGAAGACCAGCTGATAATACAGGCCTGCATGAGGGTCAAGAGGATCTAGAAAACTGCAAGCACAGACAATGTTTATACCTGCGCAAACAGTTGACAATGTCTTTCTTCAGAGAGCGAGATATGCTCTTTTCTGTGCCATCTGGTTTGTGGCAAACACTGTCCAGGGTCATAGATGAGCAGAACAGACTGTGGAGAGAAGTAGTCCTTTACTACATTAAACTGGGCTCAATGAAAAACATGCCCAATAAATAGTGTCACATTTTCATACAATTATGAGAGTTAAGAACAGTGACCTACAGAAAAACCATTTGACCAGAGGGGATTGAGTTAAGTTTACCTGAAGAGAGTGGCGTCGAGGTAGCAGGAGTTATAGTGCCCCTGGATCCCCTTCATCTTGCCCACGAGCAAAGACAGGGCTTCCGACTCAGGGATAGGAGGGACATTCTCATCTGTTTCCTCCAATGGAATGACTTATACAAACCATACAAAAAAACATCATGAAGTACTACTTATAATAGAAATACAACTGGTACATGTTTTATATCTGCTGTTGGTTGGTGTTTGATTCTATGTGTGTTTGGGTTAGGGTGGGAGCTGCAAACTAATGCTTATAAGGTTATGGCATTGTAATAATAGCCTATCTGTACTGTTTATGTGTGTGTTAGTTGGATTAGGACCTATATAATTGGTGTCTAACCTGGGGGGATATCTGTTGCTTTGAGTGTCTCCTTTTCAGAGGGGGGACATAAGAACCTTCCGTCTGGACTGCACTTTGTGAGGGGCACAAACAAGGCCCTGCCCCCTTTACAAGTGAAATACTGCTGGCCTCCATACGTCCCATCTGAGCAATTATTCACCTCATAATCCTGATGGCAAAACCACAAAAGAGTTGCTGAGGAATCAAAACTGATTGAGATATTTACATCTCAGGGGAGAATAAGAGGCCAGCTCAAGAACATTGCTTACACAGTTCACATCTTACACTCACCAGCTCAATTCCGGCCCAGTCATTTTTATTTTCTGAAAGGACGCCCATCCAACGGATCACCCCGTATACAGTTATCCCAGTGTTGGATGTTACCTCCACCATGGATCCCACCTCAAAAGGGTGGTGTGACGGGCTTTGGGTTGGGGTTTGGGTGACATTCTGGTCTAAATGGTTTATATCTCTCACTTGTCGTCCACGAGATCCCATATTAGACATGGAGTTGATAGGTGGCACCGCCTTTCTGTTTAGACCTGGGGGAGAAGAAGTTGAAGAGGGGTAAAAATGACACATCAAATGGTTTCTCTCCTTGTCATGAGACTGACCTGTGGTAAACATGTCTGTTTATCTTCACAAGAGGTATGCAGAGAGCTCAAAGCATGTGATGGCGCTCTGCTGCTACATTCCAGAGCACCTCGGCCAGTTTTACCAGTTCTGTATAAGAACTGCTCTATGCCCCACTGTCTAGCCGCAGGTGCTGCTCATTGCCATTCAATATTTCTAAGGGGGAGGGTGGGATCTTTTGCGTGTAGGGGCACCAATTCACAGCAAGTCCTACAGATTAACTTTGAAAGTGATGATAATCATTCAAAGAATTCTGTCTTCTTACATTTTAGTCATTTAGCAGGCACTCTTATCCAGAGCAACTTACATTTTCATACTTTTTTGTACTGGCCCCCGGTGGGAATCGAACCAACAACCCTAGAGTTTCAAGTGCCATGCTTTACAAACTGGGCCACATGGGTCAAACATTTAAAATGAGACCAAGCCACAGGATTCTGAAAGCTGATATTATTTTCCTGGTACCATTGCTCTGCTTTCTTTCAAGAGAATATGTACAGTATGTAGGCCAGGGATGGTCAACTTTGGCTTGTGGGTCTACATACCCCCACCTTGCGAGCAAAACAGTTTAGCAGCCCCTCTCGTGGCAGTAAAGAGAAACATTTTAAGATTTAAAGTTAATTTCCTGCAATTCTACACATTTTGCCATGGGGCGGAGAGAAAACTGTGCAGTTTTACAGCAAATTTCCTGGGTGGAGGCAAATGTTTGCTATTTTTAATATGATAACTGATGATCAATGGGCCCCACCACAGTTGGTAATTCGACCATGCTTACTACAAGTTTAGATAGCTGTTCGCTAGACTAATTTACCAAACAAAAATAAATGAGCTGACATGGGATAATTGAGTGACTGCTGATGCACAACCACATTTCAAAACTGTACCTTGTGTATTTTACTATTCTAACTCTCAACAGTAAGTTGAGAACCTGACTGAGTCCCCCCCCCCTCCCCAAAATAAATTGGCCGACGGTCCTACAAGAGGGGGCTGCCAGTTGCATCCCTGATGTAGGCTAGTGGGTTGTATAACTAGAAAAACCAGGTAAATGTGTCATATTTGGTAAACAAATACATGTAGGCCTATGTGCTTGTATACTAATCCATGAGAATACATGGGCATTGAACACCAGAAGGTAAACATACAGTACTAACCCT
Source organism: Oncorhynchus masou masou (assembly GCF_036934945.1). Lineage (NCBI taxonomy): Eukaryota > Metazoa > Chordata > Actinopteri > Salmoniformes > Salmonidae > Oncorhynchus > Oncorhynchus masou. Next base: position 45,919,757 of record NC_088217.1, on the reverse strand, counting down.
CTGAATAACTGTCTTTCCAGCGAGGGCCAATGCCTACAGAGTATGCTGGGACAACCTGGACAATGTCTGCTGCACTGAACAGGGGGAGATGAGATGGCTTCTTAGGGGACACTGTTTGATCAGAGTCCTGCTGAAATGGAAAGAAAACAGGACAATTACGCTAAATCAGTAAATCAAGTACACTCAATCCCATACAGTAGCTGTGCTGAGAATTTTTACTGGCGAGCTGGAAATACAACAAACTGCTTATCAGGCAACTGCCAATTGCTCAGATAATGTTATCAAGTTTCAGATGTTACGTAAAAGTTAGGTGCTGTAACTAATCAGATAACATTTTGGATCTTCCCCTGAGAGGAACATTCTTGTCTCCTGCTGTCACTCATGTACTGTAAATCAACGAGAGGTTCAGGAGTACTTGACAGGTACAGCTCACAGTGTCTGCCATACTGTGACATCAATAGGCTAAAAGGTTTCTCTTACTGATGAGAGGATCAAACAGACAGTTGAAATTCCTGATTATATGCTTATACTTTGGACAAAATGCTGGAATCCATTCCCTACCATATTTGTAGAAGTTGCATACTCACCACAAACTCAACCTCAAAGCCCAGCATCAGCAGGTCCCCTTGGTTCTCCTTCTTACCGATCAGCATCAGGTTCCGAACCAGGCCTGGCTGGTGACCTTTCTTGTGCTTAACCACTACTAAGTCATCCTGAGACAGTACACAGATGGCTGAAAAGAGCTGGGGGTTACACAGGAGCTCCAGGCGTTTGCTGGAGGGGGACACGAAGAGCAGCAGCTGGGCCTGGTGTCGGGTGAGGGGGTACGTGTCCTCCCTCTTCACCATGTCCCCACTCTTGGGATTCCCACTGCTGCCACCTCCGTACAACAGTCCCATCAGCTCTCCCTTATGCATCACTGCTTCCACACGGCCGATGCATCCTCTGGAGAAGCCTTTTCTCACCTTCCCCCGTGTCACTATGAAGAACTTTTCCTTCCCATCTCCTTTAAATTCCATTCCTCTTCTAAAGTGAACAATGGTCCTTGTTGTGTGACTAGCAGGCACCCTGTCAGGGAAAGAAGTAAAGAAGGTATTATTCTATAATTGTGATTATTCACTTGTATTATGAGAATGTGAGGTCACAGTCATTCCATTGTGCTGTCACACTCAAAGCATGGCTTTAAAGGTTCTAATGTATAAATAAGTGACAGATAGGTAGTGGCAGAGGCATATCTCTGGGTAGAGGTGTACACAGATTTTGAAATCAATTCATTTTAGGATGTTTGTGTTGTCTTGTGAAACCACCCTAAAACATGGAATCATAAAAAAAACGTTGGGATATTTTTTATGGCGTTTTTAATGATAATTCAACATATCCAGCTCAGTGATATCACCATAGTTTTGGGATATAGAATACTGGAATGGACCTTCTTATAATGGAATAAAAGGTCAACCATTTTGGTCAATCATGGTCTACCAGTACCGGCGTCGCAAAAAGTCAAGTAAACACTTTTCTGTGGATAATCTATCTCCACCTCCTACTGCATGTACAACCGGTAAAGTATTTGTAAATATAATTGTATTTTTGTCTTTTTTAGGTCCGACTTCGGTCAGACTGCTAACGTTAAACATTTCATTCAAGAGTTACCCTGACTATCTGCATTGACCCTATCTTGCACTGACTCAATACACACACAATATACAGACTCCACTGACACAAACACACTATATTCTTTATTCATATTGTTATCTATGCTGATGCCTGGTTACTTGACCCTGCCTCAATCACCTCGTACCAACTGGTACTCCATAGCTATATTTTTTGTGTATTTTATTACTCTTGTGTTACTATTTAATTTTGTGTTATTATATTTTAACTGTGCATCGTTTGGAATGGCTCATGACAAGCATTTCACGGTAACGTCTACACCCGTTGTATTCGGCGCATGTGACAAATACAACTTTAAAAAAAGAAAGATTTGTATCTGTCTGGAACCAAAATCACATAGCAACTGGCAACAATATCTCTAACAATTATATAGTATTACACTGTCCACAGTCTAGTGTAAACCAATATCGAGTCGCCTACAGTAGTTGCATACGAAATTACTCCATTTAAATTGAGTCAATCTTACCGACCGTTTATACAAGTATCTGAAGAGCAGTTACTCCAAAGTACTACACATTCTTCAGATGACTGGAAGGTACAACTGAATCCTCGGCGACTGTAGCTCAGAATAAGGAAGTATTCCAACGTAGATAGCCTAACTGGTATACTGTAGCATTGTGACCGAACACGCCCATTTCATACTGTCCTCTCCTCTCTGAAAGTGACACTTCAGAATGAAGATTGCGATTGTTCTTCAAGAGAATTGTGACAGAGAAAGGGAATAGTAAACTTGTCCACCATGAATGATTCAGCCCCCCCTCTGGCCAATTGAGACATCGCATGTGACTAACACATTTCAGTTTGTACAGTATTTTGTATTTATTAGGGATCCACATTCGCTGCTGCCAAGGCAGCAACTACTCTTCCTTTGGTCCAAACACATTAAGGCACTTTACATTACATATAAAACAAAAGATAAAACAGTGCATCAAATAACATTATTACACCACAACATATTTACAATACAAAAGGTGTAGAAGGTATGTTTTATCTTTTGTTTTATATGTAATGTAACAATATTACAATGTACATGTGTGTAGAGTGAGTGTGCTAGCGCTTGTATGCGTGTGCCTGTACATGTGTGTGTCCCTTCACAGTCCCTGCTGTTCCATAAAGTGTATTAAAAAGAAATTAATAAAAAATTGCTTGCATCAGTTACCTGATGTGTAATATTGTTCCATGTAGTCATGGCTCTATGTTGTACTGTGCGCCTCCCATAGTCTGTTCTGGACTTGGGGATTGTGAAGAGACCTCTGATGGCATGTCTTGTGGGGTATGAATGGGTGTCTGAGCTGTGTGCTAGCAGTTTAAACAGACAGCTCGGTACATTAAGCTTGTCAACCCTTCTTACAAAAGCAAGTAGTGGTGAAGTCAATCTCTCTTCCACTTTGAGCCATGAGAGATTGACATTGTTAGCTCCCCGTGTACTTTCAAGGGCCAGCCGTGCTGCCCTGTTCTGAGCCAACTGTAATTTTCTTAAGTTCCTCTTCGTGGCACCTGACCACACTACTGAACAGTAGTCCAGGTGTGACAAAACTAGGGCCCGTAGGACCTGCTTTGATGATAGTGTTGTTAAAAAGGCAGAGCAGTGCTTTATTATGGACATACAATACTTCTCCACATCTTAGCTCCTGACATATCAATATGTTTTGACCATGACAGTAACCTCAACATTATTCTTTACAAGATTTAGTTGATGTTTAGGGTTTAGTGAATGATTTGTCCCAAATACAATGATTTCAGTTTTTGAACTATTGCCACCCATTCTGAAACTAACTGCAGATCTTTGTTAAGTGTTGCAGTCAATTCACTCGCTGTAGTAGCTGACGTGTAGTGTTGAGTCATCTGCATACATAGACACACTGGCTTAACTGAAAGCCAGTTACATGTTGTTAGTAAAGATTGAAAAAAGTAAGGGGCCTAAACAGCTGCCCTAGGAAATTCCTGATTCTACCTGGATTATGTTGTAGTAGCTTCCATTAAAGAACACCCTCTGTGTTCTGCTAGACAGGTAAGTCATTATTCACAATATAGCAGGGGGTGTAAAGCCATAACACATATGTTTTTCCAGCAGCAGACTATGATCGATAATGTCAAAAGCAGCACTGAAGTAAAAAAAAAAAAACAGCCCCCACAATCTTTTCATCATCAATTCCTCTCAGCCAATCATCAGTCATTTGTGTAAGTGCTGTGCTTGTTGAATGTCCTTCCCTATAAGCGTGCTGAAAGTCTGTTGTCAATTTGTTTACTGTAAAATAGCATTGTATCTGGTCAAACATAATTTTTTACTACTGGTTGGTAACGGGCTGATTGGTTGGCTATTTGAGCCAGTAAAGGGGGCTTTACTATTATTGGGAAGTGGAATGACTTTTGCTTCCCTCCAGGCCTGAGGGCACACACTTTCTAGTAGGCTTAAATTGAAGAGAGAGCAAAATCGTCCACTATTATCTTCAGTAATTTTCCATCCAGGTTGTCAGAACCTGGTGGCTTGTTAATTACTCTAGCTCCTGCCTTGGGCCAATAAGTATACTTTTTTAAATGCGGGATGTCTATGGCAAGATGCATCATATGTTCTTGTCCAGTGATTTTTTGTTGTTGTTGTTGTTGAGTAACCACATTTCCATCGACAGTTTTTATGCGAGTAAAGTCATAGCACATTAAAAAAACATCATGACAGCTGTGATGGAAACAGGAAGTTTCACAACAATTTTATAAATGCCGACAGATTATTTGTTTGTTCGACGTGGTGGGATCCAGTCAGATTAATTAGTTGAAGTCGGAGGTTTACATACACCTTAGCAAAATACATTTAAACTCCGTTTTTCACAATTCCTGACATTTAATCCCAGTAAAAATTCCCTGTATTAGGTCAGTTAGGATCACCACTTTATTTTAAGAATGTGAAATGACAGAATAATAGTAGAGAGAATTATTTATTTCAGCTTTTATTTTTTCACATTCCCAGTGGGTCAGAAGTTTACATACACTCAATTAGAATTTGGTAGCATTGTTTAACTTGGGTCAAATTATTTGTGTAGCCTTCCACAAGCTTCTCACAATACGTTGGGTGAATTCTGGCCCATTCCTCCAGACAGAGCTGGTGTAACTGAGTCAGGTTTATAGGCCTCCTTGCTCGCACACGCTTTTTCAGTTCTGCCCACAAATTTTCTATAGGATTGAGGTCAGGGCTTTGTGATGGCCACTCCAATACCTTGACTTTGTTGTCCTCAGGCCATTTTGCCACAACTTTGGAAGTATGCTTGGGGTCATTGTCCATTTGGAAGACCCATTTGCGACCAAGCTTTAACTTCTGACTGATGTCTTGAGATGTTGCTTCAATATATCTACATAATTTTCCTACCTCATGATGCCATCTATTTTGTGAAGTGTACCATTCCCTCCTGCAGCAAAGCACCCCCACAACATGATGGTGCCACCCCCGTGCTTCATGGTTGGGATGGTGTTCTTCGGCTTGCAAGCCTCCCGCTTTTTCCTCCAAACATAACGATGGTCATTATGGCCAAACAGTTCTATTTTTGTTTCATCAGACCAGAGGACATTTCTCCGAAAAGTATGATCTTTGTCCCCATGTGTAGTTGCAAACTGTAGTCTGGCTTTTTTATGGCGGTTTTGGAGCAGTGGCTTCTTCCTTGCTGGGCGGCCTTTCCGGTTATGTCGATATAGGACTCGTTTTACTGTGGATATAGATACTTTTGTACCTATTTCCTCCAGCATCTTCACAAGGTTCTTTGATGTTGTTCTGGGATTGATTTGCACTTTTCGCACCAAAGTACATTCTAGGAGACAGAACGCGTCTCCTTCCTGAGCGGTTTGACAGTGACGTGATCCAATGGTGTGATCCCACCTACACGTACGGTACGGTCACAAGACGCAGGCCTTCTAATTGTCCCTAGAATTTCTAAGCAAACAGTTGGAGGCAGGGCTTTCTCCTATAGAGCTCCATTTTTATGGAATGGTCTGCCTACCCATGTGAGAGACGCAGACTCGGTCTCAACTTGATTGAGTGTTGTCTGGCCCAGGAGTGTGAATGTGAACGGAAAGGCTCTGGAGCAACGAACCACCCTTGCGGTCTCTGCATGACCGGTTCCCCTCTCTCCACTGGGATTCTCTGCCTCTAACCCTATTACAGGGGCTGAGTCACTGGCTTACTGGTGCTCTTTCATGCCGTCCCTAGGAGGGGTGCGTCACTTGAGTGGGTTGAGTCACTGACGTGATCTTCCAGTCTGATTTGGCGCCCCCCCCCTTGGGTTACACCTGCATTGCTTGCTGTTTGGGGTTTTAGGCTGGGTTTCTGTACAGCACTTTGAGATATCAGCTGATGTACGAAGGGCTATATAAATACATTTGATTTGAATACATACACAACAATTGTTCACAGATATTCATGACATTGCATTTCACAAGGACTTAATTGCCTGGCTAATCTACTTAGAACATAGTGAGGAAGTGAATGCACCCTTGTTAAAGTTTTACCTCTGGACCTTGGAGATGAGCTCGGAGACTGATGGGGTATACGCGGGATATCCTAGCCCACTGGCCATAGCCAGCGCCGCTTTCAGTGACTGATTGTGAATGGTTCAGACAGTCCATCTATAGATTCTCTACAGATGGTCATACCATCAACAAACTATCTGTTGATAAGGAAGGTTACGATTGGGCTTAGAATAAGGGTTAGGGTTAAGGGTTAAGTTTAGGGTTAGGATAAAGGTTAGGGTTAGTAAATAGTTAGTTGAAATGTTACTAATAGTTTGTAGAGCATCTATAGATGGACTATCCAAATAAAGTGTTACCCACATTTTTTTAGGGGAACCTTTTCTGTACGCTGTAAACTACATACTGTACATGGGTCTCACTTCAGAGCTTGAGATGCAGTACCTCAGCAGTCAATGGTTGGTGCTATATATTGTGCTATTCCCAACGAGTTGGAAGTCCTCAAATGTCGAGGGCTGAGATCAGAGCAGCACCAACAGATAATAGTGTGTGATTGTGGCCAGCAATTCGGGGCGTTTCTGCATGTGGGAATTCCTTCATCTGCAGGAATGCTCCCACCTCACCCCTCTTTACCAAAGCTGTGAGAAAGTGATGTAATAAATAAACAGACTCCCTCGCTGTAACGTTAACAGAACTGCGGGAAAGCAGCGTTCGGCAGTCGGAGGCAAAGGACACTGTCTACTGTTGTCTTAGGTATCTAGCTACCGGTGTCGCTACCGCCTGTGTACCGGAGTCCTAGCTAGCTAGTTCACAGTGTCCTTTGGCCCCGCCTACCGAGCACCTGCCCTCGCCTTTAACGTTAACATAACTGCAGGATAGCAGTGCTCCGTAGGCATGAGTGAAGGACACTGTCTACTGATGTTCTAGCTAGCTAGCGGTGTCGCCCATGCCTCCCTCCTGTGTAACATTACCGGCGTACTAGCTAGCTAGTACATAGTATCCTTCGCCGTAACGTTAACAGAACCGCTGGAAAGCAGTGCTCAGCAGGCAGGGTCAAAGGACACTGTCTACCGGTGTCCTAGCTTGCTAGCTGCCGCCCATGCCTCCCGCCTGTGTAACGTTACCGGAGTGCTAGTTAGCTAGCTGGATTCCAGCTGGAATAGGGGGTGTTAGACCCTGGCCTTATTGTGAAGGTAACAGAGTGAAGGTGGGATAAAAAGCAACTGTACGTGTGGCAATTTGTGGTTGACACAAGCAAGATTTTCTTCACATCAGGTAAGTGGCATTGAGTTGCTTCCAAACCAACTACCTGTGTTTTTGTTATGCTCTTTCGGCAAGTTTCCATTTTAGGCTTTGGTCAATGTGTCATCCATGGTCAACTGAGGTAAGCCATCAAAGCTCTTGTCAACAATTTGTGATTGACCACTGCTAAGTTTAAGGCTCAGGACTCACATCAGAGGTTGGTGGGAGGAGCTATGAGGACGAGCTCATTGTAATGGCTGGAATGGAATCAAACATATGGTTTCCATGTGTTTGTGTGTGATATTGTTCAATTTATTCCATTACAACGAGCCTCTCCCCCCACCAGCCTCCTATGACTCAGATACATCTTGTCTATATTCAGACAGGGATCATTAAGATGCACAAAAACAGTTCCGCTATGTTACTAATCTAGTGGAACAGAAAGTATAACTGTTTAATGAGCTCTCCATTACTAGCATCACTCTTACCTGCACTTCTAAACGGCGTTCCATACACTTCCTTGAATTTACAACACCTCAATAATGACAAACGGGCTAATAATTACTCAGCCAATCAGATTGGCCATTATTTATCCAAATGACCAGCCTTTTTTTTTAACTATACCCTGCTGTTTTTATAACCGTCTTTCACACTGTTTCACATAACATTTAAATAATTGGATAACATTACTATTTGGTCACCAAATAGCCCAGACCTTGCATTTCTGCCTCAGCTTTGGCATTATAATCGCTTAAAGGAACAATGGTGCAATCATGTAGGTAGGTCATCATTGTTTTTATTGCTATATGAAATGTTTTAACCCCCAAATGACAATCTGACAAAATACATCCTGTACATATAATGATACAATACCTTTTAATTTCCCTCAACATATGTTAGATATTTTTTTTGCATGGGCTTTGCACAGAAATGTCCGTGTCACTAGCCAGGTTTCCATCCAAACTTTTTATGCGAGTAAAATGTTTGTCGGTTAAAAAATGTCATGACAGGCCCGATGGTAAACTTTCCAAATGTTGACTAAACAAAATACGCCAGACAAGATGGTATCTTTTTGTGTCGGTAAAATTAAGTAGGCAAGAAATGTCAGTGGAAATGCTTTTATGCTTAAATATTGATAAAAGACTAACCGTCATATCACGCTATGACATGTTGTGTGGTCCTCCCACTACGACAGTTTATTAGGCTACAGATGAAATAAATTGTGATGAACTTCACAGGCTGGTGAAAGTGCAAGGTGATGAGCTTGATGCTCCTTTCCGATAAATATCGAGGATCTTATTCTGGTGACATGATGATCGATGCTTGTCTAACGTTTTAAAAATAAAAATAATCTCGATCTGTTGTCCTCAAGCGCTCTAGCCAAAAGCCCGCAATCTGAGTTCTGCGCATATATCGTAATATCTTTCGTGAGAAAACCATCAGCAGAGTTAAATGCGATGGAAACCATTTAATTTGTATTTTTTTATTTGGTACATGGAAATTGAACCGCAAAAGGTATCTTTATGTGCACTATGTCATCAGGCACAGACGTATCTGCAACAAGTCAATTTGATGGAAACATCTCTGGTGAGAAAATGTGCATATTGTTTTTATGCGGTTTTTAGAATATTCACATTTACATTTGTTGCCATTTGGATGGAAACCTAGCTACTGACAGTGGTTTTCTCTGGCCACACACTATCAAGCCTACAAACGTATCTCATTTGATATGGAGTTTACCATCTCTTGTCATACAGTATATAGTGCAGGTTCAAAAGTAATTTTAGCTGCCAGTGAACAGGTTACAATTCTGACTAACAAGCCTAGTGTTTTGTATCAAATGGAGTAGATTAGGATTCATTTGGGGGAATAGCTGAATCTACACTAGTTATGACTGTATTTCACTGTGCTGAAGCAAGTTGTCAATCAATTTATGGTACGTGTGTGTGTGTGTGTGTGTGTGTGAGCAGATTGAAGGTTCCTGTTGTTCTTGTGTTAAAACTGCTGTTGGGTGTTCAGTGGCTGAAGTTGCGGTGTCCTGGCTGTTGGAGGTAGGTTGTGCGGGAAGAGTGGCGCTGAGCTCTCAGGCAGACGCTGTTCTGCCGCTGGATGCAGCTACGTGTGAGGTGGCGGCGGTCCACCCGGGTCTGAGCCCTCTGGACACGGGCAACCTGCGTCACCTTAGCCAGCTGTCCAGCCATGGACACTGACTCACGAATGATTCGGCTGGGGCTGGTGGCGCTTCTTTGGACTGGGAGCTCTGGTTCTGACATGCTGCAGAGAAAGACACAATTGTAAGCCTACAAATGCACACCCACAATTGTTCACAAACAAGCGGACAATCAAAATGTGGAATCAGTGGTAGAACATTGATATTGTAAAATGCTTTTGACAACTTCCTGTGTCAAACACACAACAGTCTGTTTCTCTCACCTGACGTCAGTTTCTGAGATGGGTTCACTCTCCCCAGTGACAGTTAGGTTGGAGGGACATCTGTAGATAGATGTATTGGCACACTCCACCACCGGCTCCTCCACTGAGCTCACTTCATTGATAGCTTCTGTAAAGGAACAAGAGAGCTAGGGTTACCCATATTATGTCCAGCAGAGCAAACCGATCCCTACTATGTACAGTCCAACCACTACTTCTTGTGAGAAACAGACCTTGATGGTTGACCAGAAACCACCCTTCCTCAAGCATTTCCGCAGGCTTGGATGTCCTATGGTATGTAGGGATGTCCTCATCTCGTCCAAAAAACAGACTGGTAAGCCTTCGGAACATGACTGGGTTCTGTTCAAAGTGTTACCTTAGATTCTGGGTCTCAGAATTGGTTATGATTTGGTGTTGTGAGGTCGTTAGCTGTGTTCTCTCTCTTGTCCTTTCCGGTATTTGGCAGGAGGCTCAGACGTAGCAGCAGAGGCTTTGGTTGTGGAAATACTTCTCACAAAGACCTGGTTGAGAGAGATTAGAAAAAAAATCAAGTCTGGTTCCTATAACTCAAACCTGCTATAAGAACATTCTCTTCTTATAATTTCGCATCCTCTTTTGAAAACAACCCCCCCAGTGATGAATTAGGAGTGATGTCTAGACCCCACACATCCATACTGGCCCATGGTAATTAATGCAACCTCAGGTCAACTGACCATGGCAGTCATTGATTGGCCAATGAGCCCTTTATGAATATACAGGACATAAATAATCAGTACCCCCTGCAGAGCTCCATTGTCAGAGTCCATCTGCTATTAAACTTATTGGGGAGGGGCCAGTCTATACTCTGCAACAGTATAGTAGCATCCCCATAGAATCCTACAAATATAGTGGAGATTCTTTCAGCTTTAATAAAATTATAGGACACAATTTTCAGGTGTTCTTTTTCTGATATTGCTGTTTGTTGGCAAATGGCTATAATTGTCGGTCTCCGAATGTAACACTTTTTTTCATGCATGCAGGGAATCCCCCTCCACACCAAGCAGAGAAAGCATGGTTTCTTATGGTAAACCTTGATCAATGTGACTGGGGCTTATCATGCACAAGGTCCCACATTCAGCTTATGAGAACAGTTTTGGGATAGATAATAAGCGAGCAGATCTAGTGGCACGAGGACCATGGCTGCAGAGTCCAGTGTGGTATTAGGCTCGAGGTTAGGTCGTTGGTTCTAATTCCAGAGCCAACAAGGTGAAAAATCTGTCAATGTTCCCTTGAGCAAGGCATTCCACTGCAAAAAGCACAAGAAAGAAGGACACCCACCATCTGTGATTAGTCTGAAATTGTTTCTGTAGTTAGAAACAGATAAGCATTCCTGCAACCTTTTGCTGAATGATAATTTGAACTCTGAGAAATTAAGATAATTGATTGCACTCAAATTAGCCATTAGTTTTGGGATTTGTATATTCAATAAATATAGTACCCAACATCTGATTTGGACCAAACCGCTTCTTAACAATGGATTCAAAATAAATTGTCATAAACCATTGACCCCCCCTCCCCCCAAAAAAATTCTCACACCAAGCCCACTGTATGGACAGTATACGGTATCAGTTCACTGTTTGACAAGTAGTATGAGCAAAAGCTATTGGCTTTCTACCCAAAGTTGCAAAGTAAATGGTGTAATCCATTTGATAAACACAAGAGACCAGCAGAATTGATAAAGGTATGTGGCAGAAACAGGAACAGCGGCATCTACTGGCCAAAACCTGGTACTTTCACACTCATTTATGGGGGGAACGCCAGTGGCTTTTGACAATTTCTTTGGATTCCTCACTTCTTAATCATTTAAGATATTTGGTACAAATCGGATGTTGAGTACTATATTTATTGAATATTATATGAATCCTATACATTGAAATTGCCAATTTGGGTTCAATCAATTAGCTTAATTTCTTAGAGTTCAAATGGTCTTTCAACAAAATAATGTTGCTTGAACGCGTATCTTATGTTTCTAACTACCAAAACTATTTCAGAACAATCCGAGATGGTGAGTGTCATGGCTTGCTGAAATGAAATGGAACGACCCATGTGATGTTCAGGCGTTCTACCTATGAACTTGATGTTCAGATGTGGTCTATGGGAGTGGCTTCCAAAATCAAAACGACATCCCCGAAAGCGTCGCATGTGTAAGCAACTGGCGTCACTATTCAAAACCTAAACAGCTTGAGCAGAGAACAAGGTTGGGGTACCACTGCAAGACTAAACGAGACAATTTCACGATGACTACAAAATAAAACCTGAACGTTAGCTTTATATCAACAGAGAAATAACGTTGAAATGAATAACTGGATATGAAAGCGTACTGGTGTGGTGAAGGTGACAAACTCAGTCTGATATGAATTGGAGGCGCCTGTAATGACAGCCAGCAGTAGGTCAGCAATAGAAAATACGGGATAAAAAAAAAAGATGCCTCTTGTGAATGAATGTTAGGGCTGGGCTCTATAAGCTATTTATACGGACAATACAAAAATACAAAACAGTTTGCAGCAGACCTGTAAACAACTTACGCAAGCTGTATTGATAAGGGACCGATTTGGATACATGCCGAATCAAATACGACAGGTTAAAGCTAAATAGAAATAGACTAGAGGCAAATAAAACGTAGTTTACCTTTATTCGGAGAATATTTCTGTTTGGGTAGGACATTAATTTTATGTTTACCCCAAAATGTCGTTTGAATTAGGATTTTATAACCGATTCCTTGATCAATACATTTCCCTTTGACGAGGCATCGGTTTAGAACTGCAACTGCACTATTTTTTTCTCCAAAAGATCTGCATCGGTTCTTGATTCCCTGGCTGGTCTTTGCAACTGTTTCTTTAGAAATGGATCGCAGTAACCGTAGCACCACCTCTTCCCCCGCCCATCTTAATTATTCGATGAGTTTAACGGCGGTTGGCATCCAATAAATGTTGCATTACCGCCATCTACTAGACTGGAGTATAACTCCCTTATACTTTGCTTGAAAAAAAAAGATAAATAAACAAATATCCTACCATTTAACACTACAAGTTACACCACCCCACTCCACTATTTAGTCCTACCTCAGGCCAACAACCTGAAAGAATGGGACACCACCACTTAACACACCCTGCAACTCTTTTGACATCAAGTCTCACACACCCAAATACCTCTGCAGCTGCCATCACAATCTCAATTTTTTGCGACTTTCGTTCCATCCCTACAGTACAGTTGATAACATTGCCAGAAATGCTAAAAATCCAATCTTACTGAAACATACAGTACCAGTCAAAAGTTTGGACACACCTATTCATTCAAGGGTTTCTCTTTATTTAAAAAAAAATATTTTCTACATTTTTAGAATAATAGTGAAGACATCAAAACTATGAAATAACACATATGGAATCATGTAGTAACCAAAAAAGTGTTAAACAAATATATTTTATATTTGAGAATATTCAAAGTAGCCACCGTTCTCCTTGATGACCGTTCTCCTTGCCTCTATACCCCACACACTCCTCTATACTCCATTTGCCTCTATACTACACACACACACACACACACTGGCAGCAGAAGAGGCAATTGCCTCAGGTCTTACATCATCAAGGGGCCTCATGAGTTGGACATAATAATAATAAAAAATATCCGCTTGAGGTCCCCTCCCCCCCCCCAAGCTCCGCTTAAGGCATAATAAATAAATGGTAATAATAAAATCCCCACCAAAATCCTTCTGTTAGGGAAATTGTATCTTTTGAATTCGGCATTCCGCATCCGCGGTGGAGGGGGTTGACACTACTGACCACCAGTGGTGGAAAAAGTATCCAATTGTCAAACTTGAGTAAAAGTAAAGACACCTTATTAATAGAAAATGACTCAAGTAAAAGTGAGTCACCCAGTAAAATACTACTTGAGTAAATGTCTAAAAGTATTTGGTTTTAAATATACTTAGGTATCAAAAGTTAAATGTACAAATCATTTCAAAGACAGCACCATTTTATTGTATGTTTTATTTACTTACAGAAAGCCAGGGGCACATTCCAACACTCAGACATAATTTACAAATGAAGCATGTGTGTTTAATGAGTCCATTGGACCCTTTTCCTGTCTTGCTAAGCATTCCAAATCTAACGAGTACTTTTTGGTGTCAGGGACAATGTATGGAGTAAAAAGTAAATTATTTTCTTTAGGAATGTAGTGAGGTAAAACAAAGTTGTCCAAAAAAAACGTGTAAAGTACAGAACCCCCAAAACTACTTAAATAGTACTTTAAAGTATTTTTACTTAAGTATCTTAAACCACAGCCACAAAGTCATAATTATGGCAAAAGCCTATTTCTACAATTTCAATTCTTAAAATCTGATTTTAAACCTAACCCTAACTTTAACCTCATTGCTAACCATATGCCTAACCCTAACCTCAAACTAAGATCATCTGTACACAACACAACATTTTGTCACTGATCTGAGCCACAAGAAATGGCGGTATGGGTTCTGGCTTTGTTTCATTTTACACTTTTGACATGTACAGTGACAGAATTCAGAACATGGGTCATTCTTACAGTATTCTCCCTGTACACCAAGTCAGAACCATAGGATAAATAAAATGGGCATATAAGCAGACAATGAAAGCTCTTCTAATATTTGACAACTACATTTATCTAAAACAGGCTATAAGCTATGAGAGGGAAAGGCACCAAATTGTTAAGGTGAGGCACATGGGCTACTAACATCTTACTACACAACAAACACTTATGTATACTGTAGCTAAAAAAGTAATAATATCTCCCTGGCATATTACATCATTTATGCAGCCGCATACAATACATTTTTGGACTCACCTTGTTGTGCTGTGCTCACTAGAACAGGAAGATGGCGCGGCGGTCCTTCTTGTGGACACATTTTGTCATTAAACTTTGTCGTCGAAGTCTGGCATTCTCTGGATTTTATGCTGCTTTCAAGACAACTGCGAACTCGGAAAAATCAAGATTGAAATATGATGTCAAGGAGCTTCAGGTAGGCGTTCTAGCTCTTGGTAGCTAAGATTTTGAAAGTATGGTGTTGTCAGGATCAGTTCAATCAAAGCTACGTTAGATAATGTGATTTGACATCCTTTTATCTGTGGCCAATGTCCTTGAGCTTTCTTGGATGGGCACTTCTAATGTAAGTCTATGGCAGCACCCAAGGGGCTTATATTTTCGAGCTCTCCCTGTAGATTTTGCAGTGACGTATTGTCCCCATGAGTGACAGAGCACTGAGCCAATCATGGTGCAACTAGAGAACATTACCAACCCTTAGGCTCTGTAATTTACACTGGCTGCCCCAACAGAAAGCACTGAGCTAGGCTGAAACACTTGTTTTTTGAAACACCTGCAAGCTCAATGCAGATGTAGGACATCAAATCTATTTATAAAGACCTTCTTACATCAGCTGATATCTCAAAGTGCTTTACAGAAACCCAGCCTAAAACCCCAAACAGCAAGCAATGCAGGTGTAGAAGCACGGTGGCTAGGAAAAACTCCCTAGAAAGGACAGAACCTAGAGAGGAACCAGGCTATGAGGTGTGGCCAGTCAACTTTTGGCTGTGCTGGGTGGAGATTATAACAGAACAAGGCCAAGATGTTCAAATGTTCATAGATGACCAGCAGGGTCAAATAATAATAATCACAGTGGTTGTCAAGGGTGCAACATGTCAGCACCTCAGGAGTAAATGTCAGTTGGCTTTTCATAGCCGATCATTCAGAGTATCTCTCCCGCTCCTGCTGTCTCTAGAGAGTTGAAAACAGCAGGTCTGTGAACTTGTCTAACTGAAGCCTGCTGATATTGAACTTGCTTCAGATACCATTTCCACCCAAAAGGTGGCGTCATGAAACTACCAGCAGCAAATGAGGCACTGGTACCGGTAAATCGGGTGTATTTTCTTGACATAATGCATTCTTGCCATGTGTTAGTATTCACACAATACTAAAACAATTTTCGTATCTGAATAAGGAGTCTGTTATCCAAATGTTGCATGTTGAAAATGCTGAACAAAACCATTAGAAAGGCCAGTCGCACCCTTGTGACCTGGCCTATAGCGCCTATGTAGGCTAGCATTGATAGAATCGGCACACACCAAACCATCATTCTATTGTTTTAGGCATACTGACTTCTTAAAGAATAAGCATTATTGTCTTGAAGTCGAATAAGACAATAATGCTTGTCTGTATAGTGATATGACAAGGTTGCGCAAGTCTCCATAGAAGGTTCAATTAAAAAAAATGTAATTTTATTTAACCTGGCAAGTCAGTTAAGAACGATCACAACCGGGTGTGATACAGCACGGGATCGAACCAGGGTCTGTAGTGACGCCTCTAGCACTGAGATGCAGTGCCTTACACCACTGCGCCATTCGGGAGCAAATAGGGCAACGTGTTCATCCACGAGTGTTTAATTTGCATAATTGGAATAGCCAATACTATTGCGTGATGTGTGTTATCTGCAGGTCAATGCGATCAAGGCCGGGTGAACGCTTTGTGGGACATGTTTTTGTTTAGGAATGGGTAAGCGAGTGGTCTCATCCTGCGCTCATGCGGAGGTGGGGTGTGCCCTCAGGGCGTCATAGTATTTCAGCAGAGGACAGAGCAGCATTTTGGAGACAGTCCGTTATTTAGACAGTCACACAGTGGTCCACAGTTGAGCAGGTTGAGACAAACGGGTAGACTATAAGTTTCAACGATATATTATTCTTTATATACCGCTATTCTCATGTGGGTCTAAGTCGTAGACGTCTGTCTATTTCCAACGTTTGAACCCGTGACTGGTGGATATTTTTACGAACATATTTCGCAAAGTGGAAAAATGCCTCGGTCTTTCTTGGTCAAAAAGTATTTCGCCAATAAAAAACCCAACTATAGTGAACTGGAGTGTCAAAATGGTGAGTAGCTTTACTTTATTATTTGTATGAAGTAGAATGCATTACATAAATACATAAAACATTACAGAATAGGTAACCATCTGTTTTCTCTATTCTCTATTCTTCCTTACAATAAACCTCTGGGGATATGTTTTACTTGATCCACTTTTACTTGTGTTGCCCAAACATAAACTGTCTCCACGTTGGCAACCTGTACAAATCATATTCGATTTTTTTCCAAGTAGGCTCGTTGTTAAAAAAAAAAAAAAAAAAAAAGGTAGTTCCCCCTAAACTGCACAGAGCTGCAATACATTTTTTTCTACCCCATGTGAATACGTGGGAGGAAATGGCCCATGAAATCTCAGCTTGGTTTAATCTCTAATGTTTCTGGTGTAAAATGCTCTGGAATTTTATAAAGATATCACAGAGAAACCTGACAGGCAGTTGTTGCTTTACAAGTTGAAAATATATGGCCTATCCAAACGTCATGTTATCTATTCATTATGTCGTGTTCCAGTTACATTAATTATATGTCCATGATGAAAACGTCTCCGTATCTGTCAGCTGTGCTGTAAATGTATCTCTATAACCTAACACTCTTCCTCATCCCTCAGCCACCTCACTGGAGAGGTACCCACTAGCTGAGCTTCCAGCAGGGGACAATAACTTAGCTGCCACCTGTTACACAACAGGACTGGTATGGGACGTGAGCTTCCTTCCAGCCCTCTACGTCCCCACATCCCCCACTGATGCCTCTCCCACCCCCGGTCCCCTGGACCTCAGCTCCCCATCCAGCCTCAGCAGCAGTGCCAGTAGCAGTGGGGAGGAGGATGAGGGGCGCACCTCTGACCCACCCAGCCCCGAGCCTACAGACACCTACCACCCCCCCCAGCGCCCCAAACGCACAGGCATCAAGAGCCATGGGGCCCTGACCGAGGACGAGAGAGTGGCCCCAGTCACTGCAGCAAGGCCAGCCTTCTTCTGCAAGCACTGCCCTAAAGAGTACACCAGCCTGGGGGCGCTGAAGATGCATATCCGCTCGCACACACTACCCTGTGTCTGCCCCACCTGCGGGAAAGCCTTCTCCAGGCCCTGGCTGCTGCGCGGCCACATTCGCACACACACAGGTAAGAACTCCTACACTTTCCATTGGATATTACTTTGGTAGAAGGAAGGGGCAATTATTCAGTTAATTAGATCAACACCTGCAGTTTGACCAACAAGCCCAAAGGGCTTTGTATTGACCACTCATTGTGTTCTACCACACTGTAACAATGACTCCCTGAGAATTATCTTATCATTGGCTACTCTGTGAGACAACAGAATGCATGATAACATTGTGATGAAGGGGACAAAGAACATAAGGAATCTTTCAGCTTTCAAACAGCCCACTTACTACCAGCAGCAACTTGAAAGTAGTAATCTAATTTGGCACTGATTTAATCATGTTAATTCAAGTGTGGTCCTGATCCTGACACCAGATTCATATTACCCTTTAAATGAGCTGTATTCACTGAGGTGTTAATTAACCCCTCTGGTGAGCTCCGAGACAGCCAAATTGATGTAGCTGTGTTCACAGAAGGTTCACAGAACCTGTCTCATACACAGGCTTACAATTTTTAAATGTGTTCCTTTATTTAACTTGGCAAGTCAGTTAAGAACAAATTCTTGATTTACAATGACGGCCTACTGGGGAGCAGTGTGTTATTGTTCAGGGGGCAGAACGACAGCTTTTTACCTTGTCAGCTCGGTGATTCAATCCAGCAACCTTTCGGGTTACTGGCCCAACGCTCTAACCACTAGACTACCTGCCACCCTGAAACATCATGCATCTCAATCCAATGCTCCTCCAACCATCTCCTCCTTCTCAGGTGAGCGGCCGTTCTCCTGCCAACACTGTAACCGTGCCTTCGCCGACCGCTCCAACCTGCGGGCGCACCTGCAGACCCACGCTGAGGTGAAGAAGTACCAGTGTGGCGTGTGTTCCCGTACCTTCAGCCGCATGTCCCTCCTCCAGAAACACAGCGCAGTCAGCTGCTCCACCTCTTCCACAGCATGAGCAGGAAGGGGCCATGGAGTTTTCCCCACAGAGACCTCAGGGCGGTAGGAGAGTCTACAGACTCATATCACCAGCAAGACCAGAGGAGCCTGAGCCAATCTGCCAACAGAGACCATGAACTCACCGTTAACTGGTAGAAGAGGAAGTTGACCCTGACTCATATCTCTTTGGATGGATCTTTCACAGCCATCTGTTTCAATCTCATTTAAAGAAGAAGAAGAAGAACATTTTTCAAACTCCTCCCATTTCAAGTCTGGTAGATGTTTTGGACTGTAAGTAACTCTGTACTCCTGCCATTCTCCCGGTCCCAACTTAGTTTTTTCCTCATATACAGTAGTGGATTCATGAGGGTTAGTGGTGCCATTGTTTTTGTCTATCCCGGCCTTTGTCCTGGCCAGACAAGTTCAGGATCATCGTGGCCTAGACACAGCTGCTGAGAGAGGTAGGGTTGCGTGTGTGAGATACATCTCTCAGCATGACACACACACACACACACAGCTGTCCCTGGTAGAGTGGTGTAGATAGACAAGGTGCTAACAGGTGCTCTGGCCCTGACCTTCACTGGGCTGATAACAGGTGACTTCCACCTCCCCCAGAAAGAGGAAGTATGTCATCATCACAAAGAGGATGGGGTCCGTTGGTCCCTTTGTGTGCATGTCTCTAGTGGGTGCGTCTTAAGCTTTTACTTTGACTACATCAAGCCCAGATGTAATCTGATGTGTTTCAAAGACAGGATAAAGCCATTTGTTTCTGTTGTTATTCCTTATGGAAGCTCTCAGCTTTCAATGTCGTTTTAACTCCTGAATGATAATCTAAACCATGCACTCCAGGTTACCACAGTGTTAATTATTGCCATCGTTCTCTACAATGATGGAGAGAACAGTCTTTCCCATGCCATTTTTGTAAGATATAAACTTGTTTTGTGAAATGTATTCTTTCTAAACCAAAGATGTGCCTTCTTGCCTCAGCTAGTAGTTTTACCATTATGCATCAAACAGTCAGAACTGTGGGGAAGGAGGGGACCAAATGCCTTGTCTAAAATGTTTACGTCATAGAGGCACGGTTTCACAGCCCTGGCTGTAAAAGAGGTGAATTTTACATTTCCTAAACCTTTTATGGTTTGCAGTGTGGTGTCCAGATTGTATGTAGTCTTATTTTTTACTGTTTTTGTGTTTTTCACTTCTATTTCAATTATTTCATAGCTGATTGATTTGCATTCAATAAAATAATTTATGTTTCTAAAAAGTATTGTTTTACCTTTTTCTTTTTGGAAAGTCTAGCACTACTTAATACAACAACCGTATATGCATGTTTGGTTGGAGACTGTTAATTGGAATAGGGCTCTCTTTCAACAACTGGAAATGTAGTCTGTTGGGAGTGAATGAGCAGTTTGAATATCCCATTGTGACGTTTAGTGGGAGGCAGGTGTGCAGGTGAACACACTGAGTGATGGACAAGGACTACTGCGTACACCGGCTCAATGTCTCCATCTCTCCACCTGCCACCGCCTCCTGCAGCCACTGTGCAAACAGTGTGTGTGTGTGCGTGCGAAAGGGAGAGTAGATTTGTTGGCCAACATTCATCTGATTTAAACTTGTTCCAGGTCTGTATTTCCTTAGTTGAGGCAGTTGAAGCTCCTACTATGTTGCCCAGACAGTGAGTCAGAGCCTGTGTAGCCAGGAGAGTCTAAGTTCCCATGGTGCTCAGGGGTGGGTTTCCCAAAAGCATCGTAGCATAAAGATCATCATTCGTCCATTTAGTTTAAATGGAATTAAGACCTTAGTGCTATGATGCTTTTGGGAAACGTAGCCCAGGTCTGGTCACAGAGCAGCGAGGGTGCGTGGGATGTTGCCGATGGTGAGATGAGCTGTTCCACTCAGCCTCTCTGTCTGCTGGAGCTTCTAGCCGCACGGTTCTTAAACTCCAAATTTTCTTCTCAGTCAGGGAAATATTCACTGAGCAGGAGATAAGACTTCTGTGGCGAGCTCTAGACATTTGGTCTAACAACGAGTCCGATATGGAGTGAGAGGTCTGGGAGGTGGATTAATAGTTCCGTCATTTGGTTGTTACCATTGCACCTTTGACATGGATGTTCTTATACAGCAGGCCTATTAAGTTCCAGCTGCTTGGAATTAATTCAGTGGTTTTAGGATGTAAATTGTTAGCGTGTCCTCAGGCGAGGGTGGCGGCTCTGCAAATAAAATCACACAGCATTGCAAGTTGAAGTGAGTAACGGTTTTAGTCAGATTATGCTCTCTAACTTATTAATACTACATTGGAATCACTCATTCTGCTGTATGAATAATGTCTCGGCAGTTGAACTTCTTTCTTGCCACAAAGCTTATATAGTGGGCCTACCATTTTGAAATCCAGCCACCAGTTGAACTTCCAACATATCATAACCCTCACCACACTCCAAGTTAGTGTATATTAATCTTTTTTGGGGAAATTAAAACAGTACTTGCTCCCCCACTCACTCCTTTGGGAGATTTAGAATGCCTGGTTCTGAAATGTGAGAACGTTTTCCTGCTGCACGCTTCCCAGTGCCAGAACACTCATTGTAATTTACCAAAGGGGCTGCTATTTATGCCATTAAGTGTTTAACATTCCAGAGCCCCACTGGGTTTGTGTATTCTTCTCTCTCTCTCCCTGCCTCTGGCTGTATATCTATTTATGTACGTATATGTGTTGTGCGTGAAGTGTCCCTGCAGAGAAGCAGCGCTCTCTCTCTCTTCACAGGAGGCTCAGCTCTCCTCCTCAGAGACAGGCCGGCAGGAAATGGGAGTTTACTTTGGCCTACTTCACCCAAAAAAGACAGGCTAGGAGCCGAGGAGCTCAAGTGCTAACCCTCACTGCTTACTGCCACTGCACCATATCCCATCCCCCCACTGTTCTCCACTGGTCCCACCCACGCCCGCTCCCAGGCCCAGTCCCAGTCAGGGGGAGAGAGAGACAACGGCCTTCAGTGCAGCAGCAGCCAGGGCTCACAGTGGGCTCAGGGCCTGGGATACAGGAAGGAGCTGTCAGCCTCCCATAAACACGACTCATCCTGCGCAGATGACACAGAGGGCTTGGGGGTAGCGCTCCCCGGCCACCCCGCTGCCAACCCGCAGTTTTACACTGTGTGCTGCTAAGTTCCAGACTTGTGGATTCCTACGGGGCTTTCCTTCAGGCGCCGGTCCCCGTCTGTGGTTATCTTCTCTGCATGTTTTCCTACACAGCAGTGAAGTATGCTGATTTCAGGGGGCCGTGACGCTGTTTTCTCAATGTGGTGCCGTGCTGAGAAATATAAACACAACAGCAGAGGGAACGGACTAAAAGTAGTAGTTCTCAGGAGAAATGTAAAGTATAATTGAAATGTTTTCTGTTGATTGTCTTTTTAAAATGAACTAGGGTGTGTTGTACTTGCAATGAAGTTATAATCTCCTCCTGAGTAGCTCTCTAAACCCCTCTCATCCCATGTATACTCCCCCACCCTCGTATCCTATATAAAGTCTTCATAATAGTCTCCTCTCTGCCTGTTGCCTGTGGAGAGGAAGCTCAGACCAACGAACTCTCCCAGATGTGAAAATCTAGCCTGTTAAGTCTCCTCTGTCTGCAAATAGGCCAAGGACAACCACTGCATCTGGTAAATAAAGAACCCAACAACAGCAACACCACAAGTATGCCTAATGATGGATTTCATCAGGGTCTGGAGCCTGCCTGAGGCCAGGATTGGAGAGGTGGTTGAGTGGTTGGGGGAGGGGGGGGGGGTTGCATATTAAAGAGTAATGAATCACACACTCAGTCACAGGGTCGCCGTGGATGAATGTGCTCTCTGTTTTCCTGGAGTCTGGAGTTTACTAACTGATGACGCAGGCTACACTTGATCAGAGACATGTGTTGCTGTGGACTCTGTGCCAGTGAGAAGCAAGGAGAGGGGGAGAGGTGGAAGGACGGATGGCGCCTAAGCCCTCTCTCTTTCTCTCCCTCCTGGGCATTGCCTCACACTGATGCTTGTGAGATTGGGGTGGAGGGTTGTCCCGTCCCACTCTGGGAAAAATAAACCCAGCCTTTTAGGCCAGGACAGGAAACAAGAGCTCTTCAGTGAGCATCTTGACCTAACTCCATCAATTCCTTTACCATCCTCTTCTCCAAACACACCCAGGGAGAGAGAAGGGAGATTGAGGGTGAGAGAGTTTGTGTACATAACTAATATTGCCGAACAATTACTGAATTTTATCCAAAAGGGAAGTTTTCATTGCCTGTTCAGTCTCACTTGAACCAGTAAAAAAAATATAACATTTTTAATTTCTCCCCTTTTCCATGTCCAAAGACTTAAACCTTAACTTTTGCAATAAATGGACCCATTATCCCATATCAATAGTCACTTTATTCAGTTCCAAAAATTATATGTTTTTCCAGAATTTCAGTGGAAGGCAACCAAAGAAACATGTGATCCACGGGTGAGAGAGAAAGTGACTTTGGGGATTGAAAAGAGAAAGGATATTGAGAAAAATGGACAAAAGAATGACTACTGTAGAAAAAAGGTAACATCCACTGAGTTTGCTTCTCCCCATGTGAGCTTTAAATTAAGATTTTAGTTACAGGAAAAATGCTTGGTTTGACCGGGGAATTGACAACCCATCTCATGTCAGATTTCACTAAGGGGTCAGGATACTCTGACTGTACTCTCTATGAAGAATCAAGAATGATGAAATCCTGTCTGCATAGTCATAGAAAGGGCTAAATGCTCTGAACAGTGCAGATGTAACAACGTGCATTTGGTTCTGCCTCGAACAGGGATCGAACTAGTAACATTCTATATAGCAACACTTGTAACTCAAAGCCAACTGCCTTAGGTAACAGAGCAAGATTTGATTTGAAGAGATGATTCGGTCCTTGATCAACTCCTTGATCAACAGTTGGCGTTAGATCTCAGGTTGATGCCCCTGATGTACTCCAGCCAACATGCTACAAGCGAGTTTCACATCTACTACACAGACCGTATGAAATTAAATGTTACTTGTCACATGCTTCGTAAACAGGCGTGGACTAACAGTGAAATGCTTACTCAAACCAAGCACTTCCCAAAAATGCAGATAAAAAGATAATACAGAAATAATAGAAAAAGTAAAACACATAATAATAGAAGTAATAATAAATACACAATGAGTAACAATAACTTGGCTATGTACATGTGGTGCCAGTACCGAGTCCATGTGCAGGGGTACAATGTAATTGAGGTATATATATATACGCTGAACAAAAATATAAACGCAACATGCAGCAATTTCAAAGATTTGACTAAGTTACAGTTCATTTTTGTTAAGTGTACATATACTGTAACTAGGAACAAAGTGACAGATAGTAAACAGTATCAGCAGCATATGTGATGAGTCAAAAAAAGTTAGTGAATAAAGGGTCAATACACAAAACAAAAATAGAAACATGCAGTGTTGGTCCCATGTTTCAATGAGCTGAAAAAAATTCCCAGAAATGTTCCATATGCACATAAAACATATTTTCCCCAAATTTTGTGCAAAAATATGTTTACCCCTTTACTCCCTGTTAGTGAACATTTCTTCTTTGCCAAGCAGCCGATTAAATAGCATGAACATTGCACCTTGTACTGGGAACAATGTTTGTCACACAACACAATTCCACAGTCTCAAGTTCTGAGGAAGTGTGCAATTGGCATGCTGACTGCAGGAATGTCCACCAGAGCTGTTGCCAGAGAATTTAATGTTAATTTCTCTACCATAAGCTACCTCCAACGCCGTTTTAGAGAATTTGTCAGTACATCCAACTGGCCTCACAACCGCAGACCACGCCAGTCAGGACTTCCTCATCCGGACGACACAACAGTGGTAGGCTTGATTACCAACAACGACGAGACGGCCTACAGGGAGGAGGTGAGGGCCCTCGGAGTGTGGTGTTAGGAAAATAACCGTCTGAGGGGGGCTGCTGAGGAGTATTCCTGTCTGTAATAAAGCCCTTTTGTGGGGGAAAATCTCCTGATTGAGTGGGCCTGGCTCCCCAGTGGTTGGGCCTGGCTGCCAAGTGTGTGGGCCTATGACCTCCAAGGCCCACCTATGGCTACACCTCTGCCCATTATTGTGAAATCCATAGATTAGGGCCTAATTAATTCATTTAAATTGACTGATTTCCTTATGTGAACTCTTAACTCAGTAAAATATTTGAAATTGTTGCTTGTTAATATTTTTGTTCAAGATAGTAGCCACCTGAATCATTATAGTTACTATAATGTAAGACTAACTATTTAGCAGTCTTATGACTTGGGGGGTAGAAGCTGTCCTGGGTCCTGTTGGTTTCAGACTTGGTGCATCGGTACCGCTTGCCGTAGAGTAGCAGAGAGAACAGTCTATGACTTGGGTGGCTAGAGTCTAACCAGAATAGAAATAGGAGTGGGAGACCCCAGTGCACAACTGAACAAGAGGACAAGTACATTAGAGAGTTTTCTAATGATAAATTAGCCTTTTGAAATGATAAACTTGGATTAGCTAACACAACGTGCAGTTGGAACACAGGATTGATGGTTGCTGATAATGGGCCTTTTGTACGCCTATGTAGATATTCCATGACAAATCTGCCGTTTCCAGCTACTATATTAATTTACAATATTAACAATGCCTACACTGTATTTCTGATCAATTTGTTGTTTTTCTTTAAAAAACAAGGACATTTCTAAGTGACCCCAATTTTTGAACAATTGTGTATATCCATTGATTCTTGAAGAATGTAACTTATTACATGCCTCATGAGCTTAGTTCAACTGTCACACTCCATGAGATCCCAAAATATAAACTTGTTTTTCTCCAATGTATGTAAACATTGTAAATGTAAACAAACGCTGTTTAGCCTCATAACATGGTTAAAATAATAATGTTGCTA
Organism: Oncorhynchus masou masou; assembly: GCF_036934945.1. NCBI lineage: Eukaryota > Metazoa > Chordata > Actinopteri > Salmoniformes > Salmonidae > Oncorhynchus > Oncorhynchus masou. Next base: position 45,894,101 of record NC_088217.1, on the reverse strand, counting down.
TCATGGATGGTCAGTACTTCCATCCGTAGCTCTTTCTTTTAATCTTAGAGTGATTACATTTTTCAAGGCCCATCCCTCAGCTTTTTACCAAAACAGAGGCGGGGTGACCATTTTGTTATTGCTTCATCTGTGGATTTGCCCTTTAAACAGCTGCATATTATCAAGATATCACAGTGTCAACAACAAAAAGGTCAACAATAGGCCTATAGCAAATGCAGCATATGGCATTCATTTTTCACATGTAAATAGCCCTTTTCAGTAGTGCTCAAAGCATGCCATTCCATGAGCGCAGCATTTATTTTATACTCCAATCAATGAGCCCAATCAGTCCTCCATGACAACAAAATCATAAACAACAGAGTAGGGCTGGCTAATAAACCCTTAGTTTTGGGGATATGCTCAGGAAAAAATGTTGGTTAATCTATACTTCCATATTTCCAAGTCCTAATTCTTGAAGATCAAGGGGTATAACATTTATTGGAATGACTGGAATTCTGATACACTTTGGGTTTTTAATGTAAAGATATAATTGAATCTTATTATTATATGTAGTAGAAAGTGATAGGTTAGAAGAAGCCTACATAACCAACCCATACGGTAAAATGTAACATCCATCTATGGCCAGCTATGTAAACTTTAACTTTGATTTATCCTGCTATAGATGTCGTTCAATTGGTAACATACATTTTTGTCTTCTTCTAATGCTTCTTAAAGGGAAAGTCATCTAAAAGTAACTGAATGTAATCAGATTACTTTACTGAGTTTGGGTAATCCAAAAGATATGTTACTGAATACAATTTTGGACAGGTAACTTACATTTAGAAAGGAACCTACCCAACTCTGGTCGATGTCTAGCAACCCAAAGGTTGCGAGCTTGAATCTCATCATGGACAACTTTAGTATTTTAGCAACTTTTCAACTACTTACTACTTTTTAGCTACTTTGCAACTACTTAGCATGTTAGCTAACATTTCCCCTAACCATAACCCTTTTACCTAATCCTTCACCTAACACTGATCTTTTTAGCTAACCCTTCCCCTAACCATAACCCTTTAACCTAACTCCTGAATTGAACCCTAATCCCTAACCCATAGCCTAGTTAAGTTAGCCAGCTAGCCAGCAAGCCACATAGCTAGAATTTGTAATATATCATACATTGAGCAAATTCGTAACATATAGTACGTTTTGTAAATACGTAACATATTGTACATTTTGCAAATTCGTAAAGTATAATAGAAATTGTAATTCGTGTCATATAAAACGTAGTAGGCGATGGACCTCCACATATGGATACATACGATACGAAACATAAAACATATCATACTAAATGGAGTGTCTCAGATTTATGTACAGAATAATACAAAATGCTCTGAGTCTAGGTTGGGGATGATGGTGTTGTGAGTAATGACCAGCCTTTCGAAGCATTTCATGGCTACAGATGTGAGGTTACCTTGGCGTTCTTGGGCACATGAACTATGGTGGTCTGCTTGAAACATGTAAGTATTACAGACTGGGTCAGGGAGAGGTTGAAAATGTCAGTGAAGACACTTGTCGGCTGGTCAGCGCATGCTCGAGTACACGCCCTGGTAATCTGTCTGGCCCTGTGACCTTGTGAATGTTAACCTGTTTCAAGGTCTTACTCACATCTGCTACAGATAGCCTGATCACACAGTCGTCCAGAACCTCTGGTGCTTTCATGCATGGTTCAGTGTTGCTTGCCCCGAAGCGAGCATAGAAGGCATTTAGCTTGTCTGGTAGGCTTCTGTCACTGGGAAGCTCTCGGCTGTGTTTCCCTTTGTAATCCGTGATTGTTTGCAAGCCCTGCCACATCTTATGAGTGTCAGAGATGGTGTAGTAGGATTCGATCTTAGTTCTATGTTTTGTCTGTTTGATGGTTTGTTGGAGAGCATAGCAGGATTTCTTATAAGGGTTCAGGTTAGTGTCCTGCTCCTTGAATGCAGAAGCTCTAGCCTTTAGCTCAGTGCGGATGTTGCCTGTAATCCATAGTTTTGGGTTTTGGTTGGGATATGTACGTACGTTCACTGTGGGGATGGCGTCGTCAATGCACTTATTAATGAAGCTGGTGACTGATGACTGATGTGAACTCCTAAATGCCATTGGATGAGCACCGGAACATATTCCAGTCTGTAATGGCGAAATAGTCCTGTAGCTCAGCGTCCTCTACATCAGACCATTTCCTGTCTGAGGTTTTGCTTGTAAGCAGGAATCAGGAAGATAGAGTTATGGTCAGATTTGCCAAATGGAGGGCAAGGGAAAGCTTTGTATGTTTCTCTGTGTGTGGAGTAAAGGTGATCTACATTTTTTTTCGTCTCAATTTTCACAGGTGACATGCTGGTGGATATTTATTTTTTTCATGCATTAAAATCACCGGCCACTAGGAGTGCCGCTTCTATAGTTTCTATAGTTCTAACCCACGTTACACCAACCTTTTCTAGCATGAGAGCTAATGAAACGTTGTGAGCTACTCATTTTGTTTCTAACTTTCAAATAGGCACATCCTTCTTTTCTTCTCCCCCTGCAACTCTTCCCCTAGTCCTTAACTAGATGCAGGCAAGAGCGTGCAAGGCAGTACTGAATGTCACTGTCTGTCCATGTGTCACTGTCTGTCCCCTCAAATTTGTCCCTTGACCTGTGTTCACCTACATTGTCAACATTCATTCATAGGCTAGGTTGTAGGAACCTGATGATGGGTAGAGGGAAAATGTAAGTATCATGCCTAAACTTGTCGCTGTTACATTGAACTGGGTGAATGGAATATGAATGAGAATCATCCAATATGCTGTAATAGAAATAAGGCCATGCACATGAACAAAAACGGCACTGACCATCACTGGAGTAAACTGATATATTATTCTGGTCTCCGATTCCCACAGTAAGCCCAACGACTTGGTAGTTATCCATGTGTTAAGTCTGTATTTTTGGTGAAATACTCCTTCCACTGAGGTTTTCGGTTTTGACATAGAACAAGACAAAAACAGAGATGCCTCTCCAATTGGCCTTAAATATGCTCCAATGCACCTTTATTTCTTTATTTTTGGACAGAAAGAACAGAGGTTATGGGCATGCATCTGCAAAAGTGGTGAAAAAATATATAAATAATTGCAAAAGAGGGCCGTAACCTATGATATGCATAATCAAAGATTTGGCATTTTAATGTTCTCACTGCAAAATATAGTTTTGAGATACAGAGGGTTATTCAATTCCCAGATCTCAGAACTGTTTTTGAATGTCTTTCATGACTCAAGTACATCACCTCACATGCATTTATTTTTTGATTGGAAACCCAGCAATGTTGAGAATCATCTGGCATATCTCATATGGGAAAGACCATCTAAAGAGCAACTATGTAAATAACTGAATGTTGACCAAAATGTCAGATTGAACCTTCTAGTTCCAAGGTCTCGATCCATGTGAGGAATGCACCTGAGTGCTTTGTCCCAGAGTAGGTGCAAGGGGATGTTGAACAGTTGCTGGAGGCAATGGGAGATTATTGTGAAAGAACAATGTAAAATGTTTGTCCTCTTGTCAGGACTTGTCAGATTGAGCGTAAGCAACCAGAGAGTGTGTTGAGAAATATACCGTTTTGGAACATTATTACTGACCCACGTGAAACTTTCATTTGACCTAGAATTTGACTTCATGACAAACATGGGTGCAAGTAATAACTTTCCAAAACACAGATTTCTGTATGTAGGAGAGTACATCATGTGTCAATACAATTGAGCATTCTATTGATGGAGTGGAAGTGATAGGTTCACTTATGAAGCTGTCCATCTTGTACCACTGCTTCTGTCCCATGAACAGCCCCACAGGTGCATGAAGCACTTGCTCAGATCCAGAGCCCACCCCAGTATGACACACATAGAGAGATGAGTTCGGTGGGAACATGTGCACAGTTTGTCACTGTTCCACTTAACTGTAAGTTGCCGGAGCACCTCCTCCCAACTGGAGAATCAGAAGAGATCAAAGAGAGTTAAGACTGGCAACAGCTGAAGGGCTGGAGCGGTGGAACAGATGCATAAATTCAAAACGCTTTTACAGATAGTCAAACAAACGCTGACCAATCCACAGCTGTCATATTTCATCACAAGCCATCAAACACTCCCCCCAAGACACACAAAACGCTCTGTGAACGTTGCAGGATCCAGTGCCTTATAGTGCCAGAAAGCCCCATCTGTCTGGTTGAATGTGTCAGGTTTCACACCCCATCATTGCATAGGGAGTGAGATGTCACATTTTCTGGCTTATTCAGTCAAAGAATCGATTTGCTCTCCCTCTGATCAACGAAGCCCAGCCTGAAAGATGGCATATGAAAGGGGACGGTCTAGTGATTTCAGCAATTGTGGCCTCATCGAGCTGTGATATTCCCAGGCGGATTTAGAGCTCTCAACATAAAATCATTTTTGTGAATTGAAACACGACCACTTTCTCTTGATGACAAAGGGGCAAAATCAAATAACTTTGTGCGTAAATCAGAAGTTGTACCAAGTCAGTAGACATTTGAATGGTGTCTCTACGTCGCTCAGAGGAGACTTGGCAGAAAATGCTCTGTCGTCAGTTATATGAAATGTGGCCAAATTTGTACTGTCACTAAATATGATCGTATTTATTTTACAGTTATAATAAAGTTGAAATCTTATAGTAAATTGTTTATAATTTCATTGCAGGGTTCTGTAGGTTACTTTCTAAATGTAATCCGTTACAATTACTAGTTACCTGTCAAACATTTGTATCAGTAACGTAACTTTTGGACTACCCAAACTCGAGCCTTTTGGATTACCCAAACTCAATTTGTCAGATTTCCAGTCAAACCAATTCATTTAATACCCCTTGATCTTCAAGAACAGGACTTGGAAATATGGAAATATAGCTTACCCGAAATGATTTTACCTGAGCATAACCTAAAAACGAAGGGCTTATTAGCCTACTCTGTTGTTTAAGATTTTTTTGTCATTGAGGACTGAATGGCATGCTTTGAGCACTAACGAAAACTGCTATTTGCATGTGAAAAATGTATGCCTTATGCTGAATTTGCTATAGGCATGTTTGTTTACGTTTATGTTGGTAACACTGATATCTTGACATTTTTTTAATCATCACAAATAAAAGCCCTACTCATGATCTTTTTAAATATAATTTTGCTTAAAGTATGTGGAGCATAATACCACAGAGGAGTATATAAGGGATTAACTTTCTCAATCTTTTATTACTGGGATCCACTCTATTCAGAGCGGATGTCAGCGATCCATTTTCTAGATATATAACTTTCAAAAAATAGAAATAAAGCCTGTATGATACCAGCAGTATTTATGTATTTTGAAAGTTATATACAGTGCCTTGCGAAAGTATTCGGCCCCCTTGAACTTTGCGACCTTTTGCCACATTTCAGGCTTCAAACATAAAGATATAAAACTGTATTTTTTTTGTGAAGAATCAACAACAAGTGGGACACAATCATGAAGTGGAACGACATTTATTGGATATTTCCAACTTTCTTAACAAATCAAAAACTGAAAAATTGGGCATGCAAAATTATTCAGCCCCTTTACTTTCAGTGCAGCAAACTGTCTCCAGAAGTTCAGTGAGGATCTCTGAATGATCCAATGTTGACCTAAATGACTAATGATGATAAATACAATCCACCTGTGTGTAATCATGTCTCCATATAAATGCACCTGCACTGTGATAGTTTCAGAGGTCCTTTAAAAGCGCAGAGAGCATCATGAAGAACAAGGAACACACCAGGCAGGTCCGAGATACTGTTGTGAAGAAGTTTAAAGCCGGATTTGGATACAAAAAGATTTCCCAAGCTTTAAACATCCCAAGGAGCACTGTGCAAGCGATAATATTGAAATGGAAGGAGTATCAGACCACTGCAAATCTACCAAGACCTGGCCGTCCCTCTAAACTTTCAGCTCATACAAGGAGAAGACTGATCAGAGATGCAGCCAAGAGGCCCATGATCACTCTGGATGAACTGCAGAGATCTACAGCTGAGGTGGGAGACTCTGTCCATAGGACAACAATCAGTCGTATATTGCACAAATCTGGCCTTTATGGAAGAGTGGCAAGAAGAATGCCATTTCTTAAAGATATCCATAAAAAGTGTTGTTTAAAGTTTGCCACAAGCCACCTGGGAGACACACCAAACATGTGGAAGAAGGTGCTCTTGTCAGATGAAACCAAAATTGAACTTTTTGGCAACAATGCAAAACGTTATGTTTGGCGTAAAAGCAACACAGCTCATCACCCTGCACACACCATACCCACTGTCAAACATGGTGGTGGCAGCATCATGGTTTGGGCCTGCTTTTCTTCAGCAGGGACAGGGAAGATGGTTAAAATTGATGGGAAGATGGATGGAGCCAAATACAGGACCATTCTGGAAGAAAACCTGATGGAGTCTGCAAAAGACCTGAGACTGGGACGGAGATTTGTCTTCCAACAAGACAATGATCCAAAACATAAAGCAAAATCTACAATGGAATGGTTCAAAAATAAACATATCCAGGTGTTAGAATGGCCAAGTCAAAATCCAGACCTGAATTCAATCGAGAATCTGTGAAAAGAACTGAAAACTGCTGTTCACAAATGCTCTTCATCCAACCTCACTGAGCTCGAGCTGTTTTGCAAGGAGGAATGGGAAAGAATTTCAGTCTCTCGATGTGCAAAACTGATAGAGACATACCCCAAGCGACTTACAGCTGTAATCACAGCAAAAGGTGGCGCTACAAAGTATTAACTTAAGGGGGCTGAATAATTTTGCACGCCCAATTTTTCAGTTTTTGATTTGTTAAAAAAGTTTGAAATATCCAATAAATGTCGTTCCACTTCATGATTGTGTCCCACTTGTTGTTGATTCTTCACAAAAAAATACAGTTTTATATCTTTATGTTTGAAGCCTGAAATGTGGCAAAAGGTCGCAAAGTTCAAGGGGGCCGAATACTTTCGCAAGGCACTGTATAGAGAGCATTTCAGTCATTTCAAGTGCTATCTTTGTTGAATAGGAAAAAAAAATAATGATTTTTCTAGATTTTCATAATATTTTCACTATGCACTTGAGCTTGTTTCCTCACAAGTGAGAACAACTCAGCTATTTATATATGTTTTTTAAAATACCTGAAAAGGTACAACTATGCAGCATTTCTAGTTATTGTTTATGGCCATCTAATGAAAATTAATGACTTTTGGGTATGTCTATTTTGGCGGAAATCTACATTTTGCTATAACGCTCAACAGGTTTTGTCGGCACAGCTGTCAAACAAAGTACAATTGGATCAAATAGAATTCTTCACACGCAGAGGAATGAGGAGACACACTCACATTATGCACACGAGCGCATACACACATGCACACACACTTGTACTTGCACATGTTGAAGCCATTACACTGTAGCTTGTTAAGTCATTACTCTGAAGCTTGTTATTTCTCAACCCGAGAGAAAGCAATCTATCCAGAGAGAGCGCTGAGAGATTTGCCACCCGATTGGGCCTTAGGATATGGGAAGTTACACTGAAATCCCAAGAATGTGGTCGAAGCCTGAAAACTAGGAAAACATAGAAAATGTACTTTCTGGGAAATTGGCTTTAATGTGCTGAGATTACTGTCTGGAGATCGCGGAAAGCTCTGTGCTGACCATGGGGAAGACCCAATCGTGCAGACAGTCTACTGATGACAGTGCAGAACAGCCTTACTCAGCCAGAGAGACTTGGAGGAACTGACACGGTCCATGAGCTTTGACGTGTTGTAACAGTTCTCCTCTTCGTCTGAGGAGGAGTATCAAATATCGGACCAATATGCAGCGTGGTAAGTGTTGGTCAGATTTATTACACTGAACACTGAACACAGAAATCAAACGAACAAGAGAATAAAGGAAAACCGAAACAGTCCCGTATGGTGAAAATACTGAAATGGAAAATAACCACCCACAAACAAAAATGGGGAAACAGGCTACCGAAGTATGGTTCTCAATCAGACACAACAATTGACAGCTGCCTCTGATTGGGAACCATACCAGGCCAAACACATAGAAATATAAACACAAGAACAAGACATAGAATGCCCACCCCAACTCACGCCCTGACCAACCTAAAATAGAGACATACAAAAGGAACTAAGCTCAGGACGTGACACGTTTTCACAGTGGATCCTCTACATTTAATTTTCCCCTCACTCAAAACAATGAGTGGTTGCAGTTGTACCTTTAAAATGTTGTGTCTCTTGTATTGAACTGTATTATCACTGATAGTTTATATGAGTATAAAAAAAATCAGATGAGAAAAACTCAAACAACCTCAGGTGGTATGGGTAGGTAACAACACATCTGCCACACTGATCCTCAACACGGGGGCCCCTCAGGGGTGCATGCTCAGTCCCCTCCTGAACTCCCTGTTCACCCATGACTGCATGGCCAAGCACGACTCCAACACCATCCTTAAGTTTGCCAACGACACAACAGTGGTAGGCCTGATCACCAACAACGATGAGACAGTCTATAGGGAGGAGGTCAGAGACCTGGCCGTGCGGTGCCAGGATAACAACCTCTCCCTACAGGAAAAGGAGGACCGAGCACACCCTCATTCTCATCGACGGGGCTGTAGTGGAGCAGGTTGAGAGCTTCAAGTTCCTTGGTCTCCACATCACCAACAAACTTGAATGGTCCAAAGACACCAAGACAGTCGTGAAGAGGGCACGACAAAGCCTATTCCCCCTCAGGAGACTGAAAAGTTTTGGCATGGGTCCTCAGATCATCAAAAGGTTCTACAGCTGCACCATCGAGAGCACTGGTTGCATCACTGCCTGGTATGGCAACTACTCGGCCTCCAACTGCAAGGCACTACAGAGGGTCGTGCTTACGGCCCAGTACATCACTGGGGCCAAGCTTCCTGCCATCCAGGACCTCTATACCAGGCGGTGTCAGAAGAAGGCCCTAAAAATGGTCAAAGACTCCAGCCACCCTAGTCATAGACTGTTCTCTCTGTTCTCTCTGCTACCGGAGCGTCAAGTCTAGGTCCAAAAGGTTAAGACAGTTTCTATGCATAGTCACTTCAACTCTACCTACAGTACATGTACATATTACCTCAATTACCTTGACTAACCGGTGTTCCCTCACATTGACTCTGTACTAGTACCTCGTGTATATAGCCTCACTACTGTTATTTAGTTGCTGTTCCAACTATTTTATTTTTTTATTTTTTACTTATCTATTATTTACTTAACACTTATTTTTCTAAAACTGCATTGTTGGTTAAGGGCTTCTAAGTAAGTATTTCACTGTAAGGTCTACCTACACCTGTTGTATGTGGTGCATGTGACAAATACAATTTGATTCGATTTGATTAGAATAGGAAACACTAGATAGTCAGTGTGTATTCCCGTTGTGTTGCTCTCTCCCCGCCTCTCTCTCCCACAGCCCAGGGCCCAGTTCCCCCCTACCTCATGGCTCTGTGTTTTTGTTGTTTTTGCAGGAACACAGTTGGCAGGCCTTTCACAGCATCCCTCCCCGCATGGCTTAAGCAATATTCCCAGAGTTTGGCTGGGCTGATCTCCCTGGCTGGGCTACTACCACTCTCACCGGAACACTAATGGGTGATACATGCCCCACAGCTACGCCACTTACACCTAAGATCAAAGCATGGGGCAGGGGCAAGGTGAAGGAGGGGGATGTTTTACACTCTAGTGTCCCCCCGCCCCCTCTTTGACACCAACACGATATGTCTGTCTGTGGGACCAAATGTGGAAGCACCTGTCCTCTCTGGCGCTAGGTTTAACATGAGTAATAATGTAGCGTAGGTCGACTGATCCAACTTGACAAGTCCCCCTTCAGATTGTATTGATTTATTTCCCATCTGGATGTGAAGTCAGCTCAGATAGCATAATTCAACTAGATAATATGTCAGCGAGAGACGCACCAGACACAAATGAGAAATGCATCAGTCCCGTCACAGTCAAACCAATCAGTCTCAACATTTTGGTGGAAATCCTCAATGGAAAATGAATAAATAAATAAATGGAAACTGGATTGGACTGGTTTGTTTGTAAGTAGCCAACAACTATCAACTGAGAATCCCTGATGTACCTTTTATTACGTGAAATAGGTCACCTCATCCATCACAGTTTGGGGAAATACTCTGTGATTATTTTCCATCTCTGAAAGAAAGAGAGATATTGAGGGTAGGGAAAGGTGGGGGGGCTGGCAGGGAAAAGACAGGAAATCCCATTGCAAACTGAACTTCTTCTCCATAGTTCTACCAGAGAAAGCCTTTGTAGTGATCCCCCACCCCCTCCATCCTGCCCCCGTCTCTGAACCAACTTCCAACACGAAACATTGCAGCACCGTGAGACCCCCCAACACACACACAGGGAGGGGGATCAAAAGCTCAGGGTTCCCCAATGTCTCCCAGCACAGTCCCACTGTGGTTAGGATTGAGACAGACAGGCACCTCCATTACAGAGACCCTAAATGCCAAAAACACAAAGTGAAAATAATACACCAAAACGTGTACGTACACACACACACACTTCCTGTTTCCCTTCACAAATTCCTTACGGGAGGAAAGTTATCTGCGGTACGTTGAAGCCTTCTCTTTCAGTTTTGCCCGCCTCTTTACATTCCACAGCAGTAATTCTCCACACAGTATTCCTACTGTCACTTGTTTATTGAGGGTGCACATGCTCTTCATGTGACTCCAATGAAGACTCCAAAAACACTGTACAGAAACTCTGCTCTGTATTCTTTTTTACAATAATACTAATTTAAGATCAGAGATTGTAAAATGGTTGCAGTGCAGGTCAAAGACAACTGAAATGTATTTTGAGGGGAAATGTACAGAATAGTATAATGTGCACAGTAAGATGGAAAATAAGGATTTTGGTTTAATCTGATTTCCTGTATGTAGTGCTGAGACCTCATGCAAAGTCAGGGCCTCCAAAAGCACAGCAAGCATTTTCCTGATGAACCGAGGGATATGGAAATGGCAAGTGCGAGTGGACAGAGGTGGGGGGTGGTCAAGGCACCTTGCAACAGCTGGTCGGAATTATCCAGGGGGTCAGGGGTGGCGGGGAACGGGTGGGAGGCACAGAGACTCCTGGCGCCAGGATCGGGGCAGCAGGTCATTGAGGATGACGATTACCAAAATACAAGCAGGCAGCCATACCCTGGAGAGCAGGGGGTGTTCCTGGCTCAGAGAATCCCAGCTACAGGATGGGGAAGCTAGATGACTACAGTGGTGGGGGACGCTCCTACTTCCACTTCCTATCAGATAAACCCTTCCTGTCCAAATGACAGCCCAACAGAAACCTATTGAAAGAAAACACCAGTGGAATTACTATTTCCATGAGTGGCCATTATCTAGAATTGGTCAGTTTTATCAGATACATTTGTATAGTTCATTTGTGTAGTTTTATAAGTACACATTGACAACACAATTTTCACAAGTTCTGTAATAGGAGCAGATGCAGGGTTTTGTAAATCTGGTTTATCAATAGATTAACGTGAAACCTGGTAACACTGCTGTTTGCAACACACCCTGTGGATCCCTCTGCTGGCAAAAGCAATCATACTGCCACAACACTTCATCATTACAGGCAGAGAATTTGGTGGTAAGTGAACCCTATTTGGATTGGGCAGCAGGTAGCCTAGCTGTTAAGAGTGTTGGGCCAGTAATCAAAACATAGAGCCGACTACGTGGACTAGGTGAACAATCTGTCGGTGTGCTCTTGAGCAAGGCAATAAGAACGTCAGCTAAATGACTAAAATGTAAATGTAAAATTGAAGGGGCTCGGGCCAGGGTTGAACATAAGGCTAGGGTTAAGCCAAGATTAGGGTTACGGTTATGGCTAGGGTTAGGGTTGAACTGGGGTGTGGACATGAAGCTAGAGTTTAGGTTAGGGTTGAACCTGGGTGTGGACATGAAGCTAGTGTTAGTTAGGGCCAGTGTTCCCAGCTAACACATTTGGTTCCTTGGAAGTTGGGGGAAGGCACGTTTTTGATTTGCCATTGGTTCTGGGAACGAAGCAATGCGCTTCCTGGGCCCTGTTTCCCGATAACAATGGAATTTAGGCTTACGAGTGTTTTAACAATGCATCTTTCCTACAACGGCTGAAGATGTGACATACAGTGCCTTGCGAAAGTATTCGGCCCCCTTGAACTTTGCGACCTTTTGCTACATTTCAGGCTTCAAACATAAAGATATAAAACTGTATTTTTTTTCAGTCTCAACATTTTGGTGGAAACTGGATTGGACTGGTTTGTTTGTAAGTAGCCAACAACTATCAACTGAGAATCCCTGATGTACCTTAAATTACGTGAAATAGGTCCAAATCTACAATGGAATGGTTCAAAATCTACAATGGAATGGTTCAAAAATAAACATATCCAGGTCTTAGAATGGCCAAGTCAAAGTCCAGACCTGAATCCAATCGAGAATCTGTGGAAAGAACTGAAAACTGCTGTTCACAAATGCTCTCCATCCAACCTCACTTAGCTCGAGCTGTTTTGCAAGGAGGAATGGGAAAAAATTTCAGTCTCTCGATGTGCAAAACTGATAGAGACATACCCCAAGTGACTTACAGCTGTAATCGCAGCAAAAGGTGGCGCTACAAAGTATTAACTTAAGGGGGCTGAATAATTTTGCACGCCCAATTTTTCAGTTTTTGATTTGTTAAAAAAGTTTGAAATATCCAATAAATGTCGTTCCACTTCATGATTGTGTCCCACTTGTTGTTGATTCTTCACAAAAAAATACAGTTTTATATCTTTATGTTTGAAGCCTGAAATGTGGCAAAAGGTCGCAAAGTTCAAGGGGGCCGAATACTTTCGCAAGGCACTGTACGTTTCCCAAAACACCATGTCATTGAGGCATGTGTCGATTCTGATAGGATCGAAAGAAAGGCAGCACTGCTCTCGGATCAGCTTTCTTCATTAAAATCTTACCTTAACATTAGAATTATTGCACAGTACTGATGATTGATCAACTCCTACAAATACATTATAACATATGGCTGCAAATATTGAGGCGGCTTATCATAATGCTTACCCTATAGTAATGAACTAAATCAAGATTTGGCATATAATTGCACACGTTAGGCTACACATCCTTAAATGTATTGAGATAAATGACAGCTGAATTGATTGAACTTTAAATGCATTTCAATAGGATTCAATAGGCCTATAGCCTACTGTATTTATATTTGAATGCAGTCCTCTCCGTTTTTATATTTTTAAACGTTGATTGTTTGTACCAATTGCAGAGAGACATTTGGCAACTTTGTATTTGTAGTCAACTTTGTTTTGAAGTTATTGGTGGTTACAGAAGGTGATAAACCATGTGATTCAATGTTTAGCGAAGATCTTCTGTGTATAAAGTGACCCAGGAGGGCAGAAAAGCATCTAACGAGGCACTTAGCTGTTCTAAGAATGGTCTGAGGCAGGCGATAGATTACGAGCATTTTAAAGTGCAACGTTGATAACGATGGTTTTGGGAAACAGCTCAGAGATTTAACGATGCTCCAACGAAGGTTCCATTGATGAAGTTAGCCTTAACAGGCTCAGCAGGCTGTTCTGGGAACATTACATTTTTAGTTGCAGGGAGGTTCTCAGAACGTTTAACTATGGTTCTCTGAAAGTATTTCTGGGAGGTTATATTAATGTCCTGAGAAAGACGGAAATAATAGGTCATTTTGAGGTTTCTGAAAAAGTTTCACTGAATGTTTTAACAAGACTGGTGGTTTAGGTTAACTGCTGAACTCCAAGCACAGATAGAACACATGGGAATTAATTTGCTTAGGAATTAATCATGCAAAATCGTCTGTCCTCGGTTGCAACACTCACTATCGAGTTCCAAACTGCCTCTGGAAGCAAAGTCAGCACAAGAACTGGTCGTCGGGAGCTTCATGAAACGGGTTTCAATAGCCAAGCAACAATGCATAGCGCCAACTGTAAAGTTTGGTGGATGAGGAATAATGGTCTGGGGCTGTTTTTCATGGTCCGGGCTAGGCCCCTTAGTTCAAGTGAAGGGAAATCTTAACATTACAGCATACAATGACATTCTAGATGATTCTGTGCTTCCAACTTTGTGGCAACAGTTTGGGGAAGGCTCTTTCCTGTTTCAGCATGACAATGCACAAAGCGAGGTCCATACAGAAATGTTTGTCAAGATTGGTGTGGAAGAACTTGACTGGCCTGCAAAGAGCCCTGACCACAACCCCATTGAACACATTTAGGATGAATTGGAACGCCGACTGCGAGCCAGGCCTAATCGCCCAACATCAGTACCCGACCACACTGATGCTCTTGTGGATGAATGGAAGCAAGTCCCCGCAGCAATGTTCCAACATCTAGTGGAAAGTCTTCCCAAAAGAGTGGAGGCTGTTATAGCAGCAAAGGGGGGACCAACTCCATGTTTCGGGATGAGATTTTGGGATGAGATGTTCGACGAGCAGGTGGGTGGATGGATGGGTGGTGTGTATAAACATAATTATGTGGTTAGTCCACTGTTGCAGTAGAGGGCAGCATTGCTCAGGATTAGTATTAAGTCAGTTTCCTGCTTTTCTTTCTGCTGACTTGTCATGTGGCTGGCTGCATTCAGAACTCTTCTGTTAGACTGTATGGGTTTTCATTCAAATATAAGTTTGACAAATCATATTAAAAGAATATGTTTTGGATCTAGTTCTCTCTCTCACCTTTCAAGGCGTCATGCTATCAACCTCAACAGGTAAAATAAGTAATTCAATGTTCTCCTTGTGCAGGATACAAATCTTTACTGTCAATTAAGAAAACAATTTACCTTAACTTTTTATAAAGGATAATATAGTGTGGTATTGTGTGCTATATTGAGTGTGTGTGTATGTGTGGGGGGGGGGGGGGATTGAGACACACTGGTCTCAGCTGTTCAAGTGTCAGGCCTGCTGCCGGGAAGTAGCACTTCTCAGGACTCCAGCAGGGGGATGTGGGGTCTTTCCCTTTCCCCCAGGACTCACTTCACCTGCTACTATGACAACACACAGAACAGCCAGAATATATAACAGAGTATAGCTTTGGTATAGCGTAGAAGATTACTTCTTTCACAGAACCATGGAAGCAGAATATTGTTGTGATCATTGACAGAATAAAATAGTTTTTTAAAATTATTTATTTATTTATTATTTATTACGGGAAAAAAACACAAGGAAGGGGTAACATTAAAGTATCAAACATGTATCAGTCTTTCCGCAACAGAGCCATCCTTATGTGTGAGGGTGCATGTGCATGATAGTGATATAAAATATATGTCATAGTTTCCTTTTTCATGATCACAATCTTGTGAAACCCGATCCTTCCGAGATCCCCCCCACAGTTCCCCAATAGCTGTCCCTCAACAATTCGAGATCCCTCCCACAGTCCCCACCAAAATATATTTAAAAAAAATACAGTTAATTCCATTCCCCGCCCCCAGGAACCCCTCAATGCACCAACAACCAAGAGAATGAACTAAAGAGAAAAAAGGAAAAGACAGAAGAAAACAGCAAACAACAATGAAAATAATATAAAACAAAATAATTAATTTAAAACAAAGGACATCAAGGACAACTGAAATCATAACAGCAATGCCAACTGTATATGTTTGTGTGCATGTCTGACACTATCACATGTATGTGTGTGTTCTTGTATGTGTTTATTTGAATGAGAGTGTGTGCATATGCATGTGCACAAACACCTGCACGGCATCAGCCTCAGGCAAACCGGCATTAGTTGTGAAAACACTGCCACTTAGTGTCATTCAAATGTACTTTTATTATGTTTTATTTAGACTTTTTTCCCCTTTATCTTTTGACCATCATTCTCTCTCTCACACAGCAACTCCACTCCCACTTGTCTTCGTGTTTCTACGCAACACATATCTTTCAACTATGCTATGATGTTTAACGTACAATTTCAATCTATCTAATCGAATAGAATCTACATATTGCGTGTTGAAGATAAATACTTTTACGAAGAGTATTAAAATAGGTTGTGTTAAGGTGCCCCCTACTGGCTAGACCACTGACATGACAGGAGTCAATCTGTCAAACATTTGATGTTTTTATTCATTTTAGACAGATTACTATTAGTGTTGCAAAATTCCAGTAGCCTTTCCAAAATTCCCAGGTTGTCCTGAAATCCTGGCTGGAATTTTCCGATAATTTTTGTGAGTAGGGAACCCTGGAATCTTCCAACCAGGATTTCTGGAAAACCAGGGAATTTTACAAAACCCTAATTACTGTAATGTGTAGCATATCAATCAACTTCCAAAATAGCTCATATGTTCCATCTATCCCATAATTGTGATAAGAGATGTTGCAAAAAAAAAAAAACATAGCCGATATGCCTAACTTGCTTAAATAAATGTGGTTTCTATGACAGTTGAGATGTACAAACTATGGAACGACGAGCGGGCAAAATTTGTCATCAAAGTCTGGCATCCTCTAGATTGAGTTCCCAGTTGTCTTGAACTCACGGAAATCAGATTTCCCAGTTATGAGTTTCCAGTTGTTTTGAGCGCGTGGCATAAATCCTGCTGGATTGACAGCATGGCCAATGTTGAATGTTTATAATTTTAAGCTTGGAAAAGAGACCCTTAAACCCAGACTTGGGTCCACACACCCAATCCACTGAATAGCAAGCTAGTCATTGCTTTGCAATGCTTGCAGTTAGCCACTAATTCCTTCCAAACCACTCATTGTTGAATTTGCGATTTCCAACTTGTTGTGTAATGTTTTATCAATAATTTCTCTTCATTATTTCTCTTCATATGACCCGGATTAAAGAGGATTTGCCTGTAGATTGCCAACTTGATTCATGAAGATGACTGCTTGTCTAGCTTGCTAGCTAAGATTTTGAAAGTATGACATTGACATGATCAGTCCAATCAAAGCTCATGTAGATATAATGTGATTTGATGTCATTTTATCTGTGGCCAATGACCTTGAGCCTTCTTGGATGGGCACTTCTAATGTAACTCTATGGCAGCACCCAAGGGACTTGAATTTTCAAACTCTACCCTTAGAGTTGGCGGTGACGTACTGTCGTCAGGAGTGACAGAACACTGAGCCAATCACGGCGCAACTAGAAAACATTACCAACCCCTATGCTCTGTATTTTCCACTGCCCCGCCACCACAGAAAGCGTTGAGCTAGACTGAAACACCTGCAGTTTGGAGCTGCTTTACTCAAGAAAGTAAAAAAGAGACCATGTTTGTATGCGACTTTATTAACTCAATCTCGATTTTATTTATTGTTTGCAAATTGATATGTGACATGTATGAATGCCAAAATAACATGCAAAACAGGCATCCCCCCCCCAATTATATATATTTTTTAAATAATTAGTTTATTCTAGAAAGGTGGCTCTGCCCTACCTGCCCTGAATGACAGGTTGCCACTGGTCCTTTGTCCTGATCTTAGCCATCTTCTGATTGTGCCCATACTGAAGCCATAGCATCTACACATGGTAGTAAAATGTATCTCTTATTAGCGCTGTGTCAGCATTGTGACCAGTTTTCGTCGTCCCGCCCTGTATGCAAATTACTTGACAGACATTCTTTGAAAATAATATTTATTTATTGATTTTAAGACACATATTAATGCCATAAGTCAATGGTGCCCACGCCTGTCAATGATTGTAGAGGGCAGGATAATGAACATTTCAATAGTTTCACTGCCCAGATCCATCTACACATTGTGTGTCTGACTGCCTCCAGAAATGTGATCTGATCGTGATCATGCATCTTTTAATCGTTTACACCTGTCTAAAAACGTGGGCACAATCAGAATGTGGACAAGATCAGGACAAAGGATGCATGTTAGAACCAGGTATAAATGGTGGATCTGGGCAGTGAAACAGTTGCCATGGGAGACAGGTGCTGTTGTCTTGTGGGGTATGTGTGAGTGTATGTAGAAATAGGTCAGGGCTTGAGGACTGTGTAAACCAGTGGTGTCAAACTCATTCCATGGAGGGCCTACTGTCTGCTGGTTCTTGTTGTTTCCTTTCAATTAAGACCTAAACAATCAGTGACCTAAATTAATCAATCAAGTACAAGGGAGAACCCTCAGACACTCAGACATCTGTGGAATGAGTCTGATACATGTAGTGTAAACTGTGAAAGAGAACCTGTGCATCAGTTACACATTCCTGTTGGTGTATGGACTGACACTGGCCCACGGGCATGCCTCTCATTTTCACCGGAGCTTTCATATCTCATATCAAAATGTCACAGGGACCAAATCACTGTCTCAAGCCTGTGTTGCCACCAGTATCATATGGGCATCTTTAAAAGGACCCCCAAGGTCCCCAGAGGCATGCCTGCCTGCTTGTAAATTAGGTTAAGATATGTCTACGTTGACAATGAGATGTCGTGGGTCACATAATGCTGCTCTCACAAGCAGCCAGACAAATGACCTCCAATTCTATTTTAGGCCATGCAGAGCAACTAAACACAAGGCCCACAGTATAGAACATTTCTTTACAGCCTGGTCTCATAGACTAGACGTAACATATTAAATGTAAATCCGTGACACTGACGGTAGTATGAAATGCTACGTTTGGTATGGTTACATAAGACAGGTGTTACTTATTGCAAAAACAAAAGTAGGGTGGATGGGTGGATGTGTAATGCAAACTTCTAGCAACCCAAAGGTTGCAAGTTCGAATGTCATCATGGACAACTTCAGTATTTTAGCAACTTTGCAACTATTTAGCATGTTAGCTAACCCTTCCCCTAACCATTTTGGCTAACCCTTCACCTAACACTAACCTTAACCCTTTTAGCTAACCTTCCCCTAACACTTACCTTAACCCTTTTAGCTAACCCTTCCCCTAACACTAACCTTAACCCTTTATCCTAACTCCTAAACGTAAACATAACCCTAACCTTAACCCTAACTCCTAGCCTAGCTAATGTCAGCCACCTAGCTAGAATTTATAACATAGCAAACACTTTGCAAGTTCATAACATATTGTACGTTTAGCCAATTTAGCCAATTTGTAACATATATTACGAAATGGGTGATGGACATCCACAAATTAATACATACCATACCATATGAAACGTAACATATCATACTAAATGGAGTGTAATAATAAATCAAGATATCTCCAATATTATGGAAAAGCATCTTTTGATATTTTCATATTTATGCCCAAAATACACAAGAAAAGTTTAGAATAACCACATTGTGGACAACTGAGCTCAGTGGACTACTCCTTGTTTTGGACCGTTTAGTGTCCACAGATAACTTAACAGCTTTTGTGTTTGTGTTGCCTTGTTAACCCTTCTAGTTAGTCTCTGTGCTTAATGGGGGGTGGGTTGGAGGCTGGAACAGGCACTCAGTGGGATCCTGGAGTGCGTCAGATTGTCTGCGGGGCTGTGTTTAGATAAGGCAGCATGCCCATTGTCTCTGATGGCCCGGCGAGGCTGAGGTATGCCTCCATGCTCTGGAAATAGAAAGACAGCTGAGGGCGTCCATACCCCGGGCAGGGGCAGGCGCACAGACAGAAACCGAGACTTAGCACAATGAAAGACATACCATTGTTTGGAGCCAGGGGGTAATGTCAGAAAAATCTCACCCAAACGAGTTGCTAAAAGACTGATCAGCTCATATTATTGTCTGTGTGGGCTATAGCTGTTGACTAGGAGGGGGCATGGAGGGAGATTTCACAGAGGAATCATTGAGGTTTTGGCCTGTGTGACGCATCATTGTGTCTCCTCTCTGATAATTGATGGCTAGACTTGAGCTTCTACAGTTGCTGTCAGCGTTTGTAGGCAATCACTGGACGATTACAGAAAAATTATCAGGCGATGAAATGTACAGTAGAAAATGGACAGCCACCTCAGTGTCTCTGCCATTAGGTTTGGGTTATCTAGAATGGAAAAGTAAGGGATTGGAATTTGTAATCCCCTCGCCAACAGAAAAGGGGAAGAGAGGGGAATTGAATCGTACTACACCGGCTCCGACGCTCGTCATATGTGGCAGGATTGCAAAATATTACAGACTACAAAGGGAAGCACATCCATGAGCTGCCCAGTGACACAAGCCTAAATTACTTCTATGCTCGCTTCGAGGCAAGCAACACTGAAGCATGCATGAGAGCATCAGCTGTTCCGGATGACTGTCTGAACACACTCTCTGTAGCCAATGTGAGTAAGACCTTTAAACAGGTCAACATTCACCAGGCCGCAAGGCCAGACGGATTACCAGGACATGTACTCTGAGAATGCCCTGACCAACTGGCAAGTGTCTTCACTGACATTTTCAGCCTGTCCCTGACTAAGTCTGTAATACCAACATGTTTCAAGCAGACCACCCTGTGCCCAAGAACACTAAGGTAACCTGTCTAAATGACTACCAACCCATAGCACTCACATCTGCGGCCATGAAGTGCTTTGAAAAGCTGGTCATGTCTCACATCAACACCATTATCCCAGAAACCCTAGACCCACAACGATTTGCATACCGCCCCAACAGATCCACAGATGATGCAATCTCTATTGCCCTCCACACTTCCCTTTCCCACCTGGACAAAAGGAACACCTATGTGAGAATGCTATTCATTGACTACAGCTCAGCGTTCAACACCATAGTGCCCTCAAAGCTCATCACTAAGCTAAGGACGCTGGGACTAAACACCTCCCTCTGCAACTGGATCCTGGACTTCCTGATGTGCCACCCCCAGGTGGTAAGAGTAGGTAACAACATATCTGCCACACTGATCCTCAACACAGGGGGGCCCTCAGGGGTGCGTGCTCAGTCCCCTCCTGAACTCCCTGTTCACCCATGACTGCATGGCCAAGCACAACTCCAACACCATCAATAAGTTTGCCGACTACACAACAGTGGTAGAGGCCTGATCACCGACAACGATGAGACCTATAGGGAGAAGGTAAGTGACCTGGCCGTGTGGTCCAAGGATAGCAACCTCTCCCTCAACGTGATCACGACCAAGGATATGATTGTGGACTACAGGAAAAGGAGGACCGAGCACGCCCCCATTCTCATCAACGGGACTGGAGTGGAGCAGGTTGAGAGCTTCAAGTTCCTTGGTGTCCACATCACCAACAAATTAGAATGGTCCAAACACACCAGTACGTGAAGAGGGCATGACAAAGCCTATTCCCCCTCAAGAGACTGAAAAGATTTGGCATGGGTCCTCAGATCCTCAAAAAGTTCTACAGCTGCACCATCGAGAGCATCCTGATTGGTTGCATCACTGCCTGGTACGGCAACTACTCGGCTTCCAACCGCAAGGCACTACAGAGG
The DNA here is from genome assembly GCF_036934945.1 of Oncorhynchus masou masou. Classification (NCBI taxonomy): domain Eukaryota; kingdom Metazoa; phylum Chordata; class Actinopteri; order Salmoniformes; family Salmonidae; genus Oncorhynchus; species Oncorhynchus masou. The sequence goes on along the minus strand of NC_088217.1, from coordinate 45,872,807 downwards.
GTAGTGCGTACGGCCCAGTACATCACTGGTGCTAAGCTTCGGTGTCAGAGGATGGCCCTAAAAATGGTCAAAGGCTCCAGCCACCCTAGTCATCAAATAAAATAAAATTTTATTGGTCACATACACATGGTTAGCAGATGTTAATGCGAGTGTAGCGAAATGCTTGTGCTTCTAGCTCCAACTATGCAGTTGCACTATGCAGTAAAATCTAACAAGTAATCTAACAAATTCACAACAACTACCTTATGCACACAAATGTAAAGGGATGAATAAGAATATGTACTTATAAATATATGGATGAGAGATGGCATAGGCAGATGCAGTAGATGGTCTAGAATACAGTATATACATGAGATGAGCAATGTAGGATATGTACACATTATTAAAGGTGCCGTTATTTAAAGTGACTAGTGATACCTTTATTAAGTCTGTTTATTTAAGTGGCCACGCTGTCTGTGTGGGTGGACCATTTCAATTTGTCTGTGATGTGTACGCCGAGGAACTTAAAACTTTCCATGTTCTCCACTACTGTCCCGTCGATGTGGATGGGGGGGGGGGGGCTCCCTCTGCTTTTTCCTGAAGTCCACGATCATCTCCTTTGTTTTGTTGATGTTGAGTGAGAGGTTATTTTCCTGACACCACACTCCGAGGGCCCTCACCTCCTCCTTGTAGGCTGTCTCGTCGTTGTTGGTAATAAGGCCTACCACTGTAGTGTCGTCTACAAACTTGATGGCGTGCATGGCCACGCAGTCGTGGGTGAACACGGCGTAAAAGGAGAGGGCTCAGAACACGCCCTTGGGGGCCCCAGTGTTGAGGATCTGCAGGGTGGAGATGTTGTTTCCTACCTTCACCACCTGGGGGCGGCCTGTCAGAAAGTCCAGGACACAGTTGCCCAGGGCAGGGTCGAGACCCAGGGTCTCGAGCTTAATGACGAGTTTGGAGGGTACTGTGGTGTTAAATGCTGAGCTGTAGTCAATGAAAAGCATTCTTACATACAGTTGAAGTCTGAAGTTTACATACACCTTAGCCAAATACATTTAAACTCAGTTTTTCACAATTCCTGACATTTAATCCTAGTAAAAACCTTTCTGACCTGTCTTAGGTCAGTTAGGATCAACACTCTATTTTAAGAATGTGAAATGTCAGAATAATAGTAGAGAGAATTATTTATTTCAGCTTTTATTTCTTTCATCACATTCCCAGTGGGTCAGAAGTTTACAAACACTCAATTAGTATTTGGTAGCATTGCCTTTAAATTGTTTAACTTGGGTCAAATGTTTCAGGTAGCGTACCACAAGCTTCCCACAATAAGTTGGGTGAATTTTGGCCCATTCCTCCTGACAGAGCTGGTGTAATTGGGGCGGCAGGGTAGCCTAGTGGTTCGAGCGTTGGACTAGTAACCGGAAGGTTGCAAGTTCAAACCCCCGAGCTGACAATCCCCTATCGTTCTGCCCCTGAACAGGCAGGTTCCTAGGCCGTCATTGAAAATAGGAATTTGTTCTTAACTGACTGGCCTAGTTAAATAAAAATACATTTGTAATGCTGCTCCAAAACCTTGATTTTGTTGTCCTTTTTGCCACAACTTTGGAAGTATGCTTGGGGTCATTGTCCATTTAGAAGATCCATTTGCAACCAAGCTTTAACTTCCTGACTGATGTCTTGAAATGTTGCTTCAATATATCCACATAATTTTCCTCCTCATGATGCCATCTATTTTGTGAAGTGCAGAAGTCCCTCCTGCAGCAAAGCACCCCCACAATATGATGCTGCCACCCCCATGCTTCACGGTTGGGATGGTGTTCTTCAGCTTGCAAGCCTCCCCCTTTTTCCTCCAAACATAACGATGGTCATTATGACCAAACAGTTCTATTTTTATTTCATCAGACCAGAGGATTTTTGGAGGACATCTCCAAAATGTACGATCTTTGTCCCCATGTGCAGTTGAACACCGTAGTCTGGCTTTTTTATGGCGGTTTTGGGGGCAGTGGTTTCTTCCTTGCTGAGCTGCCTTTCAGGTTATGTCAATATAGGACCTGTTTTACTGTGGATATTGATACTTTTGTACCTGTTTCCTCCAACATCTTCACAAGGTCTTTTGCTAGGAGACAGAACGCGTCTCCTTCCTAAGCGGTATGACGGCTGCGTGGTCCCATGGTGTTTATACTTGCGTACTATCATTTGTACAGATGAACGTGGTACCTTCAGGTGTTTGGAAATTGCTCCCAAGGATGCACCAGACTTGTGGAGGTGTACAATTTTTTTATGAGGTCTTGGCTGATTTCTTTTGATTTTCTAATGATGTCAAGTTAAGAGGCACTGAGTTTGAAGGTAGGCCTTGAAATACATCCACAAGTACACCTCCAATTGACTCAAATGATTTCAATTAGCCTATCAGAAGCTTCTAAAGCCATGATATCATTTCCTGGAAATTTCCAAGCTGTTTAAAGGCACAGTCAACTTAGTGTATGTAAACTTCTGACCCACTGGAATTGGGTCAGAAGTGAATTATAAGTGAAATAATCTGTCTGTAAACAATTGTTGGAAAAATTACTTCTGTCATGCACAAAGTAGAGTAACCTACTTGCCAAAACTATAGTTTTTGACAAGAAATTTGTGGAGTGGTTGAAAAACGAGTTTTAACCCAACCTAAGTGTATGTAAACTTCCGACTTCAACTGTAGGTATTCCTCTTGTCCAGATGGGATAGGGCAGTGTGCAGTGTGATGGTGATTGCATCGACAGAGGACCTTTTGGGGCGGTAAGCAAATTGGATTGGGTCTAGGGTATCAGGTAGGGTAGAGGTGATATGGTCCTTGACTAGTCTCTCAAAGCATGATGACAGAAGTGAGTGCTATGGGGCAATAGTCATTTAGTTCAGTTACCTTAGCTTTTTTGGGATCAGGAACAATGGTGGCCATCTTGAAGCATGTGGGGACAACAGACGGGGATAGGGATTGGTTGAATATGTCCGTTAACACACCAGCCAGCTGGTCTGCGCATGCTCTGAGGCGCGGCTAGGAATGCCGTCTGGGCAGGCAGCCTTGCAAGGGTTAACACGTTTATATGTTTTAATCACGTTGGCCACGGAGAAGGAGAACCCACAGGCTTTGGTAGCGGGCCGTGTCAGTGGCACTGTATTGTCCTCAAAGCGAGCAAATAAGTTATTTAATTTGTCTGGGAGCAAGACTGTAGTCATGGACTGTTCTTTTTGCTACCGCACGGCAAGCGGTACCGGAGCACCAAGTCTAGGTCCAAAAGGCTTGTTAACAGCTTCTACCCCCAAGCCATAAGACTCCTGAACAGCTAATCAAATGGCAACCCAGACTATTTGCATTGCCGCCCCCCCTCCCCCCACAGCCTCCCTCACCTCCTCTTTTACGCTGCTGCAACTCTGTTTATTATCTATGCATAGTCACTTTAATTCTACATACATGTACATATTACCTCAATGACCTTAACTAACCTGTGCCCCCGCACATTGACTCTGTACCGGTACCCCCCTGTATATAGCCTAGCTACTGTCCTTTTGCTGCTGCTCTTTAATTAATTGTTATTTTTATTATCTATTTTTTACTTCATATTTTTCTTAAAACTGCATTGTTAGTTAAGGGCTCATAAGTAAGCATTTCACTGTAAGGTCTACTACACCTGTTGTATTTGGCGCATGCAACAAATAAAATTAGATTTTATTTGAAAGGGGTAAGAGTGGAGCAACGGGTCTTACTTTTGTTATTGTGTAATTGTGTGCATGTGTGAGGTGGAAACAGAGAGAGAGAGAGAGAGAGAGAGAGAGAGACAGAGAGAGAGAGAGAGAATGAGAGCATGCACATGTGGTGTTTAACACTGCTGAATGCAATGCACTCGTAAAGCTCAATCTCTTTCGATCTCTCTGTCTAAGCCACATGGTATTCTGTGAATGAAGATCTAAAACAACTGTGACCCTTCAGAGCTTCCTGGGATTCAGGTCTTGTAGGGATGTCCCAGATGACTACACTGGCTCTCCACATGGGGATCAACTTACTGTTGGGCCTGTAAACCCACAGCATACAGTCTACCGTTTGTGTAATAATCAAAATATGGGCATTGAGAGGGCCTTCACTGTATACAACCTCCCAAATGGTTTTGGTAGAGTATTTTCAGGGTGTAAGGAGAGCTGTTGTTTTCAGGATTCAGCTGTTGCAGTGGGATGCAGTGTGGCACTACAGAGGGACGTGCTGGGTGGGTCCATACTATACTACAGTGTGGATTTATTTTAAAGCAACACTGGTGGACTTTGGGGATTCATCCCCTCTCATGTGTTATCGGCATGTCAGCTTTTTAAACTCCAGAGCAAGTGACACAGTACATAACACAGCCACCACTACTCTGAAGTGCCCCTTGTCCTGAAATAGCTCTGGCCTGCTATATCTAACTGATGCCCAAGAACGTTTCAGCCATCAACGGAACACCTCTCGTCCTGCCACGACAGGAGATAATGCCATTAACGAAGATGGCTGCCTCTTAAACCAAGATTTCCATGTAGGACATTGTTTTCCCCTATCGTCACTATTGAGTCCTGCACTCTAACACATAAGAACACTTACAAAGCATTTAAAAAGAATTTGCTCACCATTTATTAATCATATCACTCCCACATTTGTAAGTGTTAGTAAGCTAATTATTCACATGCAGTTGAAGTCAGAAGTTTACATACACTTAGGTTGGAGTCATTCAAACTTGTTTTTCAACCACTCCACAAATTTCTTGTTAACAAACTATAGTTTTGGCAAGTCGGTTAGGACATCTACTTTGTGCATGACACAAGTCATTTTTCCAACAATTGTTTACAGACAGATTATTTCACTTATAATTCACTGTATCACAATTCCAGTGGGTCAGAAGTTTACATACACTAAGTTGACTGTGCCTTTAAACAGCTTGGAGAATTCCTGAAAAATATGCCATGGCTTTAGAAGCTTCTGATAGGCTAATTGACATCATTTGACCTGTGGATGTGTACCTGTGGATGTTTTCAAAGCCTACCTTCAAACTCAGTGCCTCTTTGCTTGACATCATGGGGAAAACCAAAAGAAATCAGCCTCAGAATTATTTTTTTTACACCTCCACAAGTTTGGTTCATCCTTGGGAGCAATTTCCAAACGCCTGAAGGTACCACGTTCATCTGTACAAACAATAGTACGCAAGTATCAACACAATGGGACCACACAGCAGTCATACCGCTCAGGAAGGAGACTCGTTCTGTCTCCTAGAGATGAATATACTTTGGTGCGAAAAGTGCAATTCAATCCCAGAACAACAGCAAAGGACCTTGTGAAGATGCTGGAGGAAACAGGTACAAAAGTATCTATATCTGTCAGGATTTGGCCAGGGTTGTTCCGGGTTTTGGTCACTAGATGCCCCCATTGTGCTTTTTGACCTTATGTTTTTTCCCTTGTTCCCCATTATTATTTGCACCTGTGCCTCGTTTCCCCTGATTGTATTTAAACCCTTAGTTTCCCTCAGTTCTGTGCTCTGTGTTTGTATGTTAGCACCCAGCCCTAGTGTTTTGTGTATTCTTGTCGATTCCGGTGGATGCTCTTGTGGAATTCTGTTTTTGTTTTTGAGTATCTCTTGAGGCTTTTTTGTGCTATTCCTACCACCTTTTGGATTTGCCATTTTTGTATTTAAGGACTTCTCCTTTTTACTTTATTAAATACACCGTCTTAAGTACTGCTGTGTCTGCCTCATCTTCTGGGTTCTGCTGACTATTCGTGGCTCAGTTGGTTAAGTGACTGTTTCTCACTCCGGAGACCCAGGTTCGTAACCGGGTCCTGACAGAAACACAGAGCCAAAAATGAACCCAGAGGCAGCCAGTTCCCAGGACCTTTTGCCATGCTGTCCCACCACCAGGAGACTGTCCAACGCCACGAAGCCGCCCTGGTTCAGCAAGAGGCCTTAATGGCTAGACATTGTCATCTTCTGTCGGAGATGCTGACTTCCATTAAGCAAATATCTGATCGTCTTACCCCGGCAACAGTTCCCGTCCCAGTACCTCAGATTCACGTACCCATGGCAGTTAACCCCCTGGCTGAACCTCATCTTCCACCTCCCCAACGGTTCTCAGGTGATCCAAGTGCTTGTAAAGGGTTTCTCACCCGATGTTCTCTCTCCTTTGAGCTACAACCCTCGTCGTTTCCCACCGACCGGTCTAAGATCGCTTATATCATCACCCTGCTGTCGGAAAAAGCCCTGGCCTGGGCTACTGCTGTGTGGGATGCCCATAGTTCCTGCTGTGCCAGCTACTCTGCCTTTGCTGAGGAATTCAAACGAGTGTTTCAAGGCCCAAGCAGTGGTTCTGACTCAGCCAAACAGCTCCTGACTCTCCACCAAGGTTGGCGCAGCGTGACGGACTGTGCCATCCAGTTCCGCACGGTGGCAGCAGCAAGTGGCTGGAACAACGAGGCGCTCACGGTGTGCTTTCTGAAAGGCCTTTCCGACACTATCCAAGATGAACTGGCCACTCGGGAACCACCGGACAATCTCGAGTCCCTGATCAAGTTGGCCTCACGCATTGACCAGCGTCTGAGAGAGAGAGAACTCAACCGTAGACCTCTAGCCCCTATCAGTCCCAGCTCCGAGTCCCCACCTTTATCCTCGCTGGCTCCATCGGAACCCATGCAGATTGGACGCATCTCCCAGGCTGAGAGAGACCGCCGGATGAGGAGCGACGCTGTCTATATTGCGGCAAACCGGGCCATTTCCGTTCCACGTGTCCCGGGCTCCAGGGAAACGCTCTGTCCCGTACAGACCGGGGGGAACTGTAACGGGAAACATATCCTCCTCCCATCCGTCCAACTCCCGTCTGCTCATTCCAGTCACCCTCTCCTGGGACAACCACAAGCTTCACCTTCAAGCCTTGGTAGACTCTGGAGCCGCAGGTAACTTCATGGATGGTGTCTGGGCGAAGGAGAATGGCGTTCCCTCTGAACCTCTAAGTGAACCCATGAGGGTCACTACATTGGATGGAAGCCCTTTGGGATCTGGACTTGTCACTACCTCCTTGCGACTTTCAGTTTCACAACACCAGGAATTGATGAACTTTCATTTGATCTCCTGTTCCGAGTTCCCTCTCGTCCTTGGATACCCCTGGCTTCACAGCCATAACCCTCACATCGACTGGTCTGTGGGCACTATCAAGCAGTGGGGTCCTACGTGCCAAGCTACTTGTATTTTCCAGAATTCCCCGAGTTCTACTCCCGAGTCTTTAGAATCCATCGACCTGACCCGAGTTCCCGAGTGTTACCATGACCTCAAACTGGTGTTTAGCAAACAGAGGGCCACCATGCTACCACCCCATAGACCTTACGATTGCCCCATCGACCTGTTTCCGGGCACTTGCCCCCCCAGGGGTCGGATCTTTTCCCTATCTCCACCCGAACGAGCTGCTATGGATACCTACATCAAGGACGCTCTGGAAGCAGGCCTCATGCGTCCATCCACCTCCCTGGCGGGAGCAGGGTTTTTCTTTGTGGCCAAGAAAGATCGTGGATTACGTCCTTGCATCGACTACCGGGGACTCAATGCCATAACCGTCCGTAACCGTTACCCGCTACCCCTTATGGCCACAGCCTTCGAGCTGCTCCAGGAAGCAGTTGTTTTCACTAAGCTTGACCTGCGGAACGCATACCATCTTGTGCGGATCAGACCTGGTGACGAGTGGAAGACCGCTTTCAACACGCCTACTGGTCACTATGAATACTTGGTGATGCCCTTCGGCCTGACCAACGCCCCAGCGGTGTTCCAAGCGCTCATAAACGATGTGCTTAGGGATATGCTTAACATATTTGTGTTTGTTTACTTGGATGACATCCTCATCTTTTCGAGCTCCCTTCAAGAACACACTAAGCATGTCAGACAAGTACTCAAACGCCTCCTGGACAGCCATCTGTACGTTAAGCCGGAAAAATGTGAATTCCATTCATCCCGAGTACAATTCCTGGGATTTGTAGTGGAACCCGGTCGAGTCCAAATGGACCCCAGGAAGGTAGGGGCGGTAGCGGATTGGCCCACCCCCAAATCCGTTAAGGAAGTTCAGCGTTTCCTGGGCTTCACAAACTTCTACCGCAAGTTCATCAAGAACTTCAGCTTGGTGGCAGCCCCTCTCTCAGCTTTAACCAAGGGTGGCAATGCAAGGTTTTTGTGGGGAAGAGAAGCTGAGACGGCCTTCCAAGGACTCAAGCAGCGCGTTCTCTCTGCTCCCATCCTGATACTACCGACTACGGATGAACCATTTGTGGTGGAGGTAGACGCATCAGAGGTTGGTGTTGGAGCTGTCCTGTCTCAGAGGGGTGAAGACAAGAAGCTTCATCCGTGCGCTTTCTTCTCACACCGGCTTACCCCGACTGAGAGGAACTACGATGTGGGGGATCGTGAACTCCTAGCGGTTAAGATGGCATTGAAGGAATGGAGACACTGGCTCGAGGGGGCTTCTCACCCGTTTCAAGTGCTTACGGACCACAAAAATCTGGAGTATATCCAGCAGGCGAAGCGGTTGAACTCTAGACAAGCTAGATGGTCTCTTTTCTTCAATCGATTCCAGTTTATCCTCACCTATCGGCCCGGGTCGAAGAATCTCAAACCGGATGCCCTGTCCCGAGTCTACGCTCCTGCCATTCGAGATGACACGGACATGCCTGTCCTTCCTGCTGCTAAGATTGTGGCTCCGATCTCGTGGCAAGTTGAGGATACCGTGAGACGTGCTCAAGCTAGCGAACCGGACCCGAAAGGAGGTCCTGCCAATCGGTTGTTTGTCCCCAAGGCAGTGAGGACTCAGGTGCTTCTGTGGGGGCACTCCTCTCGCCTCACCTGTCATCCGGGCGTAGGTCGCACCTTGGAGTTCATCCAGCGTAAGTTCTGGTGGCCTACCATAAGAGAAGACGTTGCCACTTTCGTCAATGCCTGTCCCTTGTGCTGCCAGGGCAAATCTTCTCACCTCCGCCCTCAAGGACTCCTTCACCCTTTACCTGTTCCCCACAGACCCTGGTCCCATATCTCATTGGACTTTATTACTGGACTTCCTCCATCCCATGGCAATACTACTATCCTAGTCATAATCGACAGGTTTTCAAAGGCGGCCAGGTTCGTCCCTCTGACTAAGTTACCTTCTGCCAAGGAAACGGCTGAGTTGGTAATTAATCATGTGTTCCGAGTCTTCGGCATTCCTCAAGATATGGTTTCTGACAGAGGTCCCCAGTTCGCCTCAAGGTTTTGGAAGGCCTTCTGCCAACTCATGGGGGCTTCTGCCAGTCTATCTTCAGGGTACCATCCGGAGTCCAACGGCCAAACAGAGAGGATGAATCAAGAGCTGGAAACCACCCTCCGATGTATGACTCGTGACAACCCGTCCACATGGTCATCCTTTATTGTTTGGGCCGAATACGCGCACAACACCTTGCGTTCCACCTCCACTGGTATGTCCCCGCACGAGTGTCAGTTTGGCTATGCTCCTCCATTGTTCCCGGACCAGGAGGCAGAAGTCAGAGTGCCTTCAGCCTTGAAGTTCGTCAGACGCTGTCGGCTTATGTGGAGGAAGACCCGTCTTAATCTTATGCGTTCCTCACAGAGGTACCAACAACAAGCCAACAGACGTTGCCGTCCCGGGCCTACCCTGCGCCCCGGCCAGAGAGTCTGGCTCTCCACAAGAGACTTACCTCTACGGGTGGAGTCTCGCAAGCTGTCCCAAAAATACATCGGTCCCTTCAAGGTTGCCAGGAGAGTTAACCCAGTTTCTTATCGCCTACACTTACCCAGATCCCTTAAGGTTAATCCCACATTTCACATTTCATTGTTAAAACCTGTTGTTTTTTCTCCCCTTGTCCCGGCAGACAGACCTCCCCCTCCGCCTCGTGTCATTGGAGGCCAGCCGGCTTATACCGTCCATCGGATACTGGATTCCCCGCCGGGTGCAGCGGTCCTGGCAGTATCTGGTGGACTGGGAAGGCTACGGTCCCGAGGAGCGCTCCTGGGTTCCTGCCAAAGACATCCTGGACCCTGACCTCATTCGTCAGTTCAGGGTCCTCCACCCTGAGAGAGCTGGTAGGAACGTCAGGAGCCGTTCCCAGGGGGGGGATTCTGTCAGGATTTGGCCAGGGTTGTTCCGGGTTTTGGTCACTAGATGCCCCCATTGTGCTTTTTGACCTTATGTTTTTTCCCTTGTTCCCCATTATTATTTGCACCTGTGCCTCGTTTCCCCTGATTGTATTTAAACCCTTAGTTTCCCTCAGTTCTGTGCTCTGTGTTTGTATGTTAGCACCCAGCCCTAGTGTTTTGTGTATTCTTGTCGATTCCGGTGGATGCTCTTGTGGAATTCTGTTTTTGTTTTTGAGTATCTCTTGAGGCTTTTTTGTGCTATTCCTACCACCTTTTGGATTTGCCATTTTTGTATTTAAGGACTTCTCCTTTTTACTTTATTAAATACACCATCTTAAGTACTGCTGTGTCTGCCTCATCTTCTGGGTTCTGCTGACTATTCGTGGCTCAGTTGGTTAAGTGACTGTTTCTCACTCCGGAGACCCAGGTTCGTAACCGGGTCCCGACAATATCCACAGTAAAACGAGTTCTATAGCGCCATAAGCTGAAAGGCCGCTCAGCAAGGAAGAATCCACTTCTCCATAACTGCCATAAAAAAAAGCCAGACTACGGTTTGCAACTGCACATGGGGACAAAGATCATACTTTTTGGAGAAATGTCCTCTTGTCTGATGAAACAGAAATAGAACTGTTTGGCCATAATGACCATTGTTATGTTTAGAGGAAATACGAAAATTTGTGGGCAGAACTGAAACAGTGTGTGCGAGCAAGGAGGCCTACAAACCTGATTCAGTTACACCAGCTCTGTCAGGATGAATGGGCCAAAATTCACCCAACTTATTGTGGGAAGCTTGTGGAAGGCTACCCGAAACGTTTGACCCAAGTTAAACTATTTAAAGGCAATGCTACCAAATACTAATTGAGTGTATGTAAACTTCTGACCCACTGGGAATGTGATGAAAGAAATAAAAGCTGAAATAAATCATTCTCTCTACTATTATTCTGACATTTCACATTCTTAAAATAGAGTGGTGATCCAAACTGACCTAAGACAGGGATTCTTTACTTGGATTAAATGTCAGGAATTGTGAAAAACTGAGTTGAAATGTATTTGGCTAAGGTGTATGTAAACGTCCGACTTCAACTGTATGTGTATGTAATTCCTTAAACATACAGTGTTGTGTGATTAATCTTTTACCAGGTACTGCAGGAATGTCTATCAATGGCATGCCAATCTTTTTGTGAGAAATTACACTGGTCATTCAAAACATCTTTAAAGTATTAATTTTAAAGTACAAATAGCACTCACTTTAGATTAGGAACTGCAAAAATACTTTACTAATGATTAGTAAATGGTTTATTAATGTATGAGTAAGGATAAATAAATGATGAACACACAATTTGTTAATGCCTTATGAATGGTTTATAATCGACCCTTCAAATAAAGTGTTACCGAACATTATAACCCTCTAATTTTTATCTTCTCTCTGTCTGTACTGTCTCTTCAGCTGAGGAAATTACAAATGAATCCCAATTGCATTTCGGCCACTGCTTCTGTACTGCTGTGGCTACAACACTGGACCATGGACGTGTGCTACTGTGCCTGTTCAACAATAGATCTTTCCAACAGTGAATCTTTCAATCAGGAATGCTGGACTCTGGCTTTGTCTATTCTGGGACACTTTGAACCCACCCCCCTCTATGCACTCATACAAGGCACCATCTCCTCCTCTGCTCCTCTGGACTGAAGGTCAGGTCCACTGGGGCCAGAATTTGAGAGGGACCGTCCTAATAATAAGACTCATAACGTTCATAGACTAAAGCACACTAGTAGTTTTCCTTTCACATTTAGCACAGGAGAGTTCTCTGGAGTTGAGATATTTCACGTTCACAATATGGAGTACTGGCAATGTGCCATTATCTTTGCATAAGTCATTTATGACCACCTTGTGTCGACATTATGACAGAACACCAATATAACTTGTTACCAAAATATTACTGCGTTGCTATTTCATCAATACATTGCTCAGACATCTTCAGTGTGTCAGTATCTTCCGCGTAGAGAATGTAGATGTACTGTCCGCCACCATGTTCAAACAGAGAGTCGTTTGTCTCTATTAATATTGTGTGATGTATTTATAGAGCATGTTTAATGTCACACAGACGGGCTCCTGAAATAATCTCTTCTCAGGTTGCATCCTCCTGTGGCCACACACAATGGCAGACACCCCTGTTGGCTCCTGACAACAAAGAAGCCGCCTGGGCAATTACTGAGGGACAGAGTGAGCACATGGGCATCTCATTCACTTCCTGTTGCTCTGTGCAGACTTGAGCTTTTCAGGAACTTTTATTATAGAGAATAAGATAACACTTGGTATTTTCATTGAGGACAAAAGTGACACTAGGCAGGTTTTAGTCTCAACAAATAGATTTAACAAGCTACTACATATAAGTGTGAAGTATTTTGTAAAATATACCGTGCAATTGCATTCACAGGCAATAATATCTGTAAATAACTGTGAATAAACTATTTAATAATAGTAAACTATTAGTTAACCCTTGTGTAATAAGACAGTTATTTAGAATATATTTCAGGATGACACTTTATAGACCTATCTGCTCACAACGGTATTTGAACTTTTTAAACCACTTATGTTTACAATATCGTGGGCAACTAAAACGGATTATCAGTCAAATGTATTGTGTTTCAGTCTAGTTAGATGCAATTACGTATTGTCATTCTGCATGGTTGTCGACTTGATAGTGGTTCCACAGCTGACAGTGACATCAAAGTTTATAAAAGCAGTTCAAACGTATTATAATTATGTTTAACCACTCACAATGTCTACCTTACATAAATTATTACTGTAAAAATAGCCAGCTTGAGATAAAAACCTTGCTTTCCTTTTGTGTCAATTGAGACACGCGGTCACGACCAATAGGCGATGGAGGAGGTGGCATATGCTAATTAGGCATTAAGCTACTCTGACCGTGACCTTGAGAAAGACAATAAAAAGCGCACACACTGTTCCAAATAGTCATCCCGTTGCAGGACCCTGTTTTGAGGTCAGTTTACAACTTAAACTCGTCTTTTATTTTCTATTTTTACATCATTACACGCCTTTACGCACCAGTGTAAACCCATGTGTGGTTTTTTATACAATATATTTTTTTAATTCTTGCTGAAAAAAATGTACCTTGCTATTTCTCTGCTGCCTAAACTGTGTTGTCATCTATTGCCATGAATGGATTTACTCACTACATTACGCACGAATCGTAAATGTTGTTCTTTGAGTTTGTCCAAACTTAACTTTTTATGAATGAAGAAAAAGTTGACTCACTTAAACGTGAACCGTAATAAGAAATCAAAAGAATGCAAAGTAAATGTTCCTCTCTTTTCCAAGTAGTTTGAGAAATCTTCTGTCCTGTCGGTGCTTCGTCGGCGTGTGGAGTTGCCATTGCGGTCATGTCCCGCTTTGATGCGAATGAGCTCGGAGAGGCTGGTCCTTTTCTATGCAAAACTGACCTGGAGTTGCTGGCTGCGAAGACCATCGCGTTTGATGGTAAAAGCGAGCATGGGCTTGGTAAAGGAGGCTTACATTGAGGTTAAGATCAACGAGCTCAACGGAGACCAAGTCATCGCTGAGACCAAAGTTAGAAGGGTGAGTGTTGCGCTCAGGGATTTGACACAACCATTTACTCAGGTTTAGAAGATACGACTACCTCCTCACTGTGCAAAAACTGTTTGAATCAACGTTGTTTCCGCGTCTTTAATATATATTGATGACGTTGAATCAATGTGGGAAAACTGATTGGATTTGCAAAAAGTCATCAACATAAGGGAATTTCGTTTTTTTCCCATCCACCTTGTAACCGAAGTCAAATAACAGTAATGTTTTGTTGATTTCACTTTAGTTGACAACTCAACTAAATGTAAATCAAAACTAGAAGTTGAACTGGCATCTGTGCCCAGTGGGTCATTTCTTTGCAGGTGTTTATAGATAGTTAAATACTAAATAAATAATGAAATACTCATAATATAATAATATAATATAATAATTTATTCTGATACGTTATTATGAATCGTTTTTAAGAATAAAATGGAATATAGGTTTGTAGTGACTGAATATAATATGACAACAGAACCAGAATATATATGACCACAGTTTTCCTTGCCCAAGGCCCCAGTCTCACTGTCGCCTCTTCCTCCTTCCTCTCCCCAACTCTAGTCTCTTACAGTGTAGCAGGAGGACATCCAGCAGATAAATCCTCCTAAGTTTGACAGGATAGAGGATATGGCCATGCTGACACACCTCAACGAGGCCTCTGTGCTCTTCAACCTGCGCAGGCGCTACGCCGCATGGATGATCTACGTGAGTGACCCCACAGGGGCAATGGCGGGGTGGGACAGTTGTTCCATGCACTTCCTGGGATCCTTGAGTAGCCAGAACCACAAGTCAGTCTGTTTTAGGCCATATGAAATGAGACTGTCAGTTAGTGCTCCTCATCCTTCTATTATTGCTCAGTTGGGTCTTTTGGGGAACAACTTGATTTAACAGTATGCCAAAGGTGTTGAAACTATAGCCCAGGTATGATGAATTGCCTTATTCAACTCTCTCTCCACAGACTTACTCTGGGCTGTTCTGTGTGACAGTGAACCCATGCAAATGGCTGCCTGTCTGCACCTCCCCTGTTGTCGCTGCCGACAAAGTCAAGCGCCGTGCAGAGGTCCCGCCCCACGTCTACGCCATCACAGACAACGCCTACAATGACATGTTGCGCAGTGAGTCACTCAGCACAAATAATACTCACACTCCTCCATGTTGTCAGAAACCTGATGCTTGCCACTAGAAGTCATGATAGTGCACACAAACACTAGACAGTAATGGAATATGACGTCACTTAAGTAGAGCTTCACCAAAATACAAGTTGACGTAGTGCTACTACTATTACACAAGCCTTTTCTAACAGTTCACTCTTTATGATATCTACACAGATCACGAGAATCAGTCCATGCTCATCACATAAGTAAAAACCCAAATCCGTCTCAGACAACTGTGCTCTAATCATTGTGATATCCTACCGTCTGCTGTTGTTTCATACACTACTAGCAAAGACAACAATAACAACTTGTGACGTTGGCCTTGTCTCTGTATGCGCAATCAGAATGTATTCTAGGCCATCCAAACACAGCCACTGTTTTAAAATGTGTATATAAAACAATATTCTATTTTTGTTTTGTGCTGTAACTCAAGATGTTGAAACAGGAGTTGTTTTTTGGGGGGCTAAAGATTTTGGTACTATTTTTTCTTTCAGCAAGAACATTCTGGTATTTTGTTCTTGGCTGTAGTTTATAGTCTAATTTTCTTGATTTGTGCATTTTTTTTACCTGTTTTATCTACACATTTCCTTTCTTATCTATACTTTTCCCACACTTCTATAGCGGAGAATCCGGTGCTGGTAAAACTGTAAACACGAAACGTGTCATTCAGTATTTTGCCATTGTAGCAGCTTTTGGGGAAGCAGCTGCTAAAAAAAGGAGTAAGGCCAATATGGCATTCCAGATTTTTTTTCCTTCCCCTTTTACATTTTTTTTTTTGGGGGGGTGTTTGGGACTCGCTGAATGTTTACCCTTTCCCTTTATGACTTCTTGGTCATATTCTGTCATTCAGCTTCAAAACAGTGAATGTTAATATACATTTTTACTGTCCTTGTGGCTCAAAGTCCATGTTTGTCATGTATGCAGCCCTTGTTTTTTACTGCTTGTTCTCATTCTCATTTTTTAATCTTTATTTTTTTCATTATTTCAAGTCTTATATCTTTCCTTTTTGAAACGTTCTGTTGTTATTAACACCCATTACAGCCCCACCATTTAAATTTTCCTCCCATTTCGATTTTTCTCGTTAAAATTGTTCAACATTTTTTGTCCTTGTTGTTCAATATGCACTCCATTATTTCTCTCTAGACACAAAGTTTCTTTATTTACTTTAGAATAAACAAGGTATTCAGCACTAAATTGTATCATTGTCTACCTCCTCAGTCTATGAAATGTTGCTGTAATTGAACTTATTGACTGTGAAAGAGTTCAGAAAGAGCACAATACATGTACAATGATCTCAACCTCTTCCCTCAAAACAGGGTCCTGCAACCAAAACAGGGTTAAGTAAATTACATCATGATCAATCAATGTGGTCTCAGGGCAATTCTTATTATTCTGTATGTAAATCCATGATACTCCATTTAGTATGATATGTTACGTTATGTTACAATATGAATGGAATTGCGGTCGTACAATATCCTACAAATTAGAGGACGTTACATACAGCTTACCGTACAATAGCATACGGATTGGATGATGTAACTTATCATACATCTTAGAGGACAAAAATAATTTTGCACGTCTGAGACCAAGTTGCTTGTTGCGTCATAACAACAAAAGAGAATTATGGGAGAATTTACGTTGGCGGTTAAGGGAACTAAGACAAAGGTTAAGAGAACTAAAACGACAAAGGTTAGGTGAATTTACGAAGCAGGTTAGGTGAATTGGGCTAAGTTTAGTGTAAGGGTCAGGGGAAGGGTTAGCTAAAGTTATACAGTTATCCTGACGCGACCCGAACATGCAACTTTTGGATTGCTAGACCAGGGGTTTTCAATGTGGGGTTCGTGGCCAGATCTCAAAATATATACAGTGCATTCGGAAAGCATTCAGACCCCTTTTCCACATTTTGTTACGTTACAGCCTTATTCTAAAATGGATTATATTATTATTTTTCCTCATCAATCTACACACAATGCCCAATAATGGCAATGCAAAAACAGGTTTTAAGAAACTTTTGCAAATGTATTAAAAAGTTCAAACAGAAATACTTTTATTTACATAAGTATTCAGACCCTTTGGAATGAGACTCGAAATTGAGGTCAGGTGCATCCTGTTTCCATTGATCATCCTTGAGATGTTTCTACAACTTGATTGGAGTCCACCTGCGGTAAATGATTTGGAAAGGCACGCACCTCTGTCTATATAAGGTCCCACAGTTGACAGTGACTGTCAGAGTAAAAACCATGCCATGAGGTCAAAGGAATTGTCCGTAGAGCTCCGAGACAGGATTGTGTTGAGACACAGATCTGGGGAAGGGTACCAAAAATTTCTGCAGCATTGAAGGTCCCAAGAACACAGTGACCTCCATCATTCTTAAATGGGAGAAGTTTGGAACCACCAAGACTCTTCCTACACCTAGCCGCCCGGACAAATTGAGCAATCGGGGGAGAATGTCCTTGGTCAGGGAGGTGACCAAGAACCTGATGGTCACTCTGACAGAGCTCCAGAGTTCCTCTGTGGAGATGGAAGAACCTTCCAAAAGGACAACCATCTCTGCAGCACTCCACCAATCAGGCCTTTATGGTAGAGTGGCCAGACGGAAGCCACTCCTCAGTAAAAGGCACATGACAGCCCGCTTGGAGTTTGCCAAAAGGTCCCCAAAGGACTCCCAGACCATGAGAAACAAGATTATCTGGTCTGATGAAACCAAGATGAAACTCTTTAGCCTGAATGCCAAGCGTCACATCTGGAAGAAACATGGCACCATCACTGTGGGGATGTGGGGATGTTTTTCAGCGGCAGGGACTGGGAGACTAGTCAGGATTGAGGGAAAGATGAACGGAGCAAGGTACAGAGAGATCCTTGATGAAAACCAGAGTGCTCAGGAGCTTAGGCTGGGACGAAGGTTCACCTTCCAATAGGACAACGACCCAAAGCACACAGCCAAGACAACGCAGGTGTGGCTTTGGGACAAGTCTCTGAATGTCCTTGAGTGGCCCAGACAGAGCCCGGACCTGAACCCGATCAAACATCTCTGGAGAGACCTCAAAATAGCTGTGCAGCGACGCTCCCCATCCAACCTGACAGAGCTTGAGAGGATCTGCAGAGAAGAATGGGAGAAACTCTCCAAATACAGGTGTGCCAAGCTTGTAACGTCATACCCAAGAAGACTTGTGGCTGTAATCGCTGCCAAGGTGCTTCAACAAAATTTGGAGTTTAGGGTCTGAATACTTATGTAAATGTGATATTTAAGTTTTATTCTTTAATACATTCACAAACATTTATAAAAACAGTTTTTGCTTTGCCATCTATTGTATGTAGATGGATGAGGATTTAAAAAAAAATCAATTTTAGAATAAGGCTGTAACGTAACAAATTGTGGAAAAAGTCAAGGGGTCTGAATACTTTCCGAATGCATTGTATATACAGTGGGGCAAAAAAGTATTTAATCAGCACCAATTGTGCAAGTTCTCCCACTTAACAAGATGAGAGAGGCCTGTAATGTTCGTCATAGGTACACTTCAACTATGACAGACAAAATGAGAAAACAAAATCCAGAAAATCACATTGTAGGATTTTTAATGAATTTATTTGCAAATTATGGTGGAAAATAAGTAGTTGGTCAATAACAAAAGTTTATCTCAATACTTTGTTATATACCCTTTGTTGGCAATGACAGAGGTCAAACGTTTTCTGTAAGTCTTCACAAGGTTTTCACACACTGTTGCTGGTATTTTTGCCCATTCTTCCATGCAGATCTCCTCTAGAGCAGTGATGTTTTGGGGCTGTTGCTGGGCAACACAGACTTTCAACTCCCTCCAAAGATTTTCTATGGGGTTGAGATCTGTAGACTGGCTAGGCCACTCCAGGACCTTGAAATGCTTCTTACGAAGCCACTCCTTCGTTGCCTGGGCAGTGTGTTTGGGATCATTGTCATGCTGAAAGACCCAGCCACGTTTCATCTTCAATGCCCTTGCTAATGGAAGGAGGTTTTCACTCAAAATCTCACGATACATGGCCCCAATCCTTCTTGCCTTTACACGGATCAGTCGTCCTTGTCCCTTTGCAGAAAAACAGCCCCAAAGCATGATGTTTCCACACCCATGCTTCACAGTAGGTATGGTGTTCTTTGGATGCAACTCAGCAGTCTTTGTCCTCTAAACACAACGAGATGAGTTTTTACCAAAAAGTTATATTTTGGTTTCATCTGACCATATGACATTCTCCCAATCTTCTTCTGGATCATCCAAATGCTCTCTAGCAAACTTCAGACGGGCCTGGACATGTACTGGCTCAAGCAGGGGTACATGTCTGGAACTGCAGGATTTGAGTCCCTGGCAGCGTAGTGTGTTACTGATGGTAGGCTTTGTTACTTTGGTCCCAACTCTCTGCAGGTCATTCACTAGGTCCCCCCGTGTGGTTCTGGGATTTTTGCTCACTGTTCTTGTGATCATTTTGACCCCACGGGGTGAGATCTTGCGTGGAGCCCCAGATCGAGGGAAATTATCAGTGGTCTTGTATGTCTTCCATTTCCTAATAATTGCTCCCACAGTTGATTTCTTCAAGCCAAGCTGCTTACCTATTGCAGATTCAATCTTCCCAGCCTGGTGCAGGTCTACAATTTTTGTTTCTGGTGTCCTTTGACAGCTCTTTGGTCTTGGCCATAGTGGAGTTTGGAGTGTGACTGAGGTTGTGGACAGGTGTCTTTTATACTGATAACAAGTTCAAACAGGTGCCATTAATACAGGTAACGAGTGGAGGACAGAGGAGCCTCTTAAAGAAGAAGTTACAGGTCTGTGAGAGCCAGAAATCTTGCTTGTAGGTGACCAAATACTTATTTTCCACCATAATTTGCAAATAAATTCATAAAAAATCCTACAATGTGATTTTCTGTATTTTTTTCTTCTCATTTTGTCTGTCCTAGTTGAAGTGTACCTATGATAAAAATTCCAGGCCTCTCTCATCTTTTTACGTGGGAGAACTCTCACAATTGGTGGCTGACTAAATACTTTTTTGCCCCACTGTATATAAAACATTATGATTATTACTAACAACAGCAGATTAAACACATGTTGGCCAAGGGATCGGTAGAATAAGTTTAGAGGGTGTAATACAATACTTTGTAATATTAATCTACAATTTATGTTATTAACACTGGGCAACATGGGCCTGGGAGGCTCGCAGGGATATTGGTTTCGACAGTACTCCACCAAATATAACAATTTTCAACTTAATACTTCTTGTATTCCTCACAAATGTGTTTTTTCAAGCATAAATTCACTCAAATTAAGCTTAATAACTGCAAAGTTTTCTCTCTGCCTCATGGAAAAACGTGTTGAATTGCAGGATATTATCTTTAAAGCTGCAACAACAAAAAACCTCTGACACTTGACAAAATGCTTGAAAAAAGCAACATTTTCTCTCTGTTGCTAAGTGGCGGGCCTTTAAAATGTTCCTTCCAAAGGTCTGAGACTTGGTTTGTCCGGCAATGCCCTGCCGAAGTCAAAGTAAAACTCTTTGTATGCTATTTCTATCTCACTTGAGTTATGTTCTGATTATGAGGGGGTCCCTGATGAATTTGCTATCACAAATGGGGTCCCGGTCTCTAAAAAGTATGAGAACCCCTGTGCTAGACTGTCACAGATTACGCACAACCATCCTCCCTGATCAACCTTCCTATTTTCATGTTTGTCTTAAGTAACAAGACCATTAGTAAGTATCATACGTCTTGGAGGTGCTCAGAAATATGTAAAGTATATTTTGTATTGTTCTCAGGCCAGGCTTGATCAACTCCAGCGTGACCCCCAAAAGCAGTTCTGTCTAGTTGGGACTCAGTGTTAGTCCTGTACTTGTCTTGCTTCTCTGCTAGGTTACCTTGGAGGACCAGATCATTGAGGCTAACCCTGCCATGGAGGCATTTGGCAATGCCAAAACGCTGAGGAACGACAACTCGTCCCGTTTTGTGAGTATCCAAAATGAATGAAAGCTTTTGAAAAATGGATGGCAATAGCATAAATTAGTTGGTTGATTATACTCCATCTGCTTTATGTGATTGTTACTGTTTACTCTGCACCACTCCTACAGGGCAAGTTCATCAGGATCCACTTTGGGCTCACAGGGAAACTAGCCTCTGCAGATATTGATATATGTGAGTACCATCAAAAAGCAAAGTGGGATGAGCTCATAACACCTGCATAAAGAGCACAACTCTGCACACAAGTTTCAGGGTGTGATGAAATTAAAGATATGCCCATTCTTTCTCTCCTTTAGATCTTCTGGAAAAATCCAGAGTGATATTTCAGCAGCCTGGAGAGAAGCTACCATATCTGCTACCAGATCATGTCCCAGAAGAAACCAGAACTTCTGGGTAAATTAGGATGAAATTCAATACTACCCAGAAAGTGTTAGTGTTAGGTGACCCAATTGCATGGATTTTGATTGACAAAGATTGTCTCCACCACAGACATACTGCTGGTGTCCACCAACCCGTACGACTACCACTTCTGCTCTCATGGCGTGACCAATGTGGAGAACATGTACGATGGAGGGGAGCTCATGGCCACCCATGTAAGAGCTCTTACTCTGCCATTCCTTACTGCTAGACCAACTATCAGTAAGGAATTTGTCAAATGTACTTGCTCCATTGATCAGCCTTGGTGAGTCATGACATCACTTCCCCTGGTTATCCTGGGGTTTACTCCTATTGAGAAGTATGGCTGCTATAAGATAGTGGGAGCAATCATGCATTTCGGCAACATGAAGTTCAAGCAGAAGCAGCGCGATGAGCAGGCAGAGAATGATGGCACTGACAGTAAGGGGGACTACCAATTTGAGATTTTGCATAAAAGTGGACTGTCTAAGACTAATAATCAAGAGCAGATCAGGACCAATTCCATTGTAGCCTCCAACCAAGTGTGTTATGCGTGTGTTTCATCATGTATATGTCCTGTGTGTTTGTCCAGGTGCTGACAAAGCCTCCTACCTGATGGGAGTCAGTTCAGCTGACCTCATCAAGGGGCTCCTGCACCCTTGGGTGAAGGTGGGGAACGAGTATGTGGTGAAGGGATAGAGCGTCGAACAGGTGAGGAGGACTCACCACCGCACAGTCAGCACACAGCACTCAACAGCATCTGTACAGCTACAAATATTCAGTTTTCTTGAAGTGAATTCAGCTTAATTTGTGATAATTTAGCTCAGTGCTGAGCATGTCTGCAGGGATAGCTTCTTAATCCTCTATTGGTCAATATATTTAGCAGACTCTAGAAACTGGTCTCCAAGCAACTGTGTGTGTGTGTGTGTGTGTGTGTGTGTGTGTGTGTGTGTGTGTGTGTGTGTGTGTGTGTGTGTGTGTGTGTGTGTGTGTGTGTGTGTGTGTGTGTGTGTGTGTGTGTGTGTGTGTGTGTGTGTGTGTGTGTGTGTGTGTGTGTGTGTGTGTGTGTGTGTGCATGCGTGTGTGTGTGTGTGTGTGTTTTAACTATTCCGTCGGAGCTCTGGCCAAAGCCACTTACAATATGTATGTTCAAATGGCTGGTGGGACGCATCAACAAGACCCTGTACACATCCCTGCCTCGCCAGTTCTTTATCGGAGTGCTGGATATAGCTGGCTTTGAGATCTTTGATGTATGTCTTTCCTTCCAACAATTTTCACAGAATGTTTTAATTCACTCTCTTCCTGGATCCTAAACAGATTTTTTTGTGTGTGGTCTGTAAATATCAACATTCTTTTCCAGCTTCATTTCACAAGACTAAAATCTGAAGTGCTTCTTGCATTCTTACAATCTGAGGCTTTTATTCCACTCAATATGCTTTTTCAGAACCCCTGTCCCTCTTTCATTTCAGCTCAACAGCTTTGAGCAGCTATGCCTCAACTTCACCAATGAGAAACTGCAACAGTATTTCAACCACCACATGTTCATCCTGGAGCAGAAGGAGTACGAGCGGGAGGGCATTGAGTGGCCCTTTATAGACTTTGGACTCATACAGGCTGGCATTGACCTCATAGAGAAGGTATGTGGAGCTACCACTTCTCAAAGACATTGCATTAACATTAGAAATGAACAAGAACTTCCCACCTCGGATGAGGTATTGAACCCAATGATGTGTTTGCTTGCTAGTATGTTTCATGACAGGATCCTGCATGTGTGTTTGTTCCTGCAGAATTTGTATGTATTGTATTATATTTGATTGCATGATCCATCTCAGATTCACTACATGTATGTTTAGTTGAGCTTTGTTTCTTCATGTCCATCCTTGAAGAGGAGTGCATGTTCCCCAAGGCTACAGACAACAGCTTTAAAGCCAAGATGTACGACAACCACATTGGAAAGTCAGCTAACTTCCAGAAACCGCGGCCCGATAAGAACCACTTTGAGCTGATGCACTACCTTGGAGTGGTAAGTGTGTATGAATGGTATAATATTACAATACAATTGAAACAAACTGATAACTTGACAATCATGAATATATATACAACACAGAAAGTAGAAAAGGAAACAAACGTTTCATTTTTCACTTACAAATTTCATTAGGATTTTTTTGGCAGTAGTTAGAGCAACTTTTAGCCACATGAGCTTCTCAATCAATATCAATATCCTTAGTGATATTCACTCAAAACCGAGCAGGATGTGAAAGTATTGTGATATGTCCTTTCTATACCCCTCTTTCCAGAAAACGATGTGTCCTCCTAATTATCGTGTAGTGTATGTGAAGGTATTATCTAGAAAGTATGTTAACGGTTGACTTCATCCTGACACCCCAGGTACCATACAACATCATTGGGTGGCTGGACAAAAACAAAGACCTGTTGAATGAGACGGTGGTGGTGGGCTTCCAGAAGTCCTCCAACAAGCTGCTGTCGTGCCTCTATGAAAACTATGTTGGCCCTGACTCAGACCAAAAGACTGGAGGAAAGGAGAAGAGGAAGAAGGCTGCCTCTTTCCAGACCATGTCACAGCTGTATGAGGTGAGAGTGACAATTTGCTCTATCAACAAAATGCTGGATAAATTGACAATTTCACAAGCGAATCTAATGAGATCCAGCTGGATTATACTTTACCTACTGTAGTAGACAGTAAAACTATACAAGTCATTAAAGGTGTAATAAACAAACAGAAAGGATATCGCTAGTTAGGCAGTGAAGCTGCATCAACATTGAGAGATCATCTATCCTGTGCTGAGAAGGAGACAGTTAAGACTTGCAGTGATGTTTAGGGAAATGATCACATGAACATCACTTTAAGTCTGTGCTGGCTCCATTCTCATAAACATCGCACACTGTATCCTCCCTGAAGTCAATGGAAGAGCTACAGCTGTGCACCATAACTGAAAGAGTGAGGGAGAATTTGTTTTCATAAACTGCTGCAATAGCTTAGATATTTGCTGACGTTGTAAACGCTGAACCTACATTGAGCAACATTCCCATCGTCAATGCTAGCTTAGGTTTTCATTCTCTCCATCCGTTATGTGCGCTTCTCTGTCTGCAGGAGAACCTGAACAAGCTGATGACTAACCTTCGCTCCACTCAGCCACACTTTGTGCATTGCCTTATCCCCAACGAGACCAAGACCCAAGGTACGCCACAGTGCAACATTCAATTGAGATCCAAGGGAGTCGGAGTGCCAAAGAAATTTGAGGAACATCTTGTTTACTGTAAGTGCTCCAGAGAGCATCCTCTACTCTGATTGATTACCTCCTCTCACCCGGTCCTCTGCAGGGATCATGGATTCCTTCATGGTGCTGCACCAGCTTCGCTGTAACGGTGTGCTGGAGGGCATTAGGATATGCAGGAAGGGATTTCCAAACAGCATCATATACGCAGAGTTCAAACAGCGGTGAGTTTGATAACACACGTTCATTCCCACAACACACACATAAAAAAAGATATTTGGAATTAATCATACAATACAATGTTTGTTTTTTTACTAACAGCTATCACATCCTGAACCCACATGCCTTCCCCGATGAAACGTTTGTGGACAGCAGGAAAGCAACAGAGAAACTGCTCCAGAATATGATGACCAGGATGTAAGGGACCATGGCTCCATTTGATTTGATCCTAGTAGAGTACCTAAATGAAGTCAGGTGTACTTATGATCTGAGAGTATTTGGCCAACATTTAAACCCAGAGAGGTTTTATCATGGCATTTTTTTGGAACCATTCATAGTAAGATAAAGACATCAGCGTAAACAAACCAACTCCTCCACCAGTTGCTTCCTCCAACAGGTTCAATAGTAATATGATCAGTTGCTCCCTTTCAGTTTGTGATATATTATAACTTAGTGCTCCCATGGTGTAGTACAGGGCTATTCAACTATATTCTTATGCAGACCAGATGTAAAAATAAAAGAAGGTTTATTGCAGGGGGGCCGGACAATTTTTCACATTCTTTGTAAGAACTGTAAAAAAACAACGCACAACCACCAATAAAGCACATTTCTTAAAATTAATCGTCACTAAAAGTAGTTAGGAAAGGAGGAGGGCGCTCAACCAACGTGAGTCGAGGGAGCAACCCCCGGATTTGATCGTCATTGAAAAGGAAAAGGAGCAACGCTCGCTCACCAAAACTAAGCATCTCAATAAATGACACAAAGACATATTCAAATCAGGTAATGCCAAATTCCAGTCGGAAGGGAGTTTAAAGCTTTGAATTAATTTCCCTTTGTCATTAGGTGCACTTTTAGTCACACTCCTAACGAGTCCTACGAGTCTCAGAGAGGGAAACAGAATACACGCACATGCGTGTTCCTTGGAGTCATAGCTTTCAGGAATGGGGTCATAATATTTTGTAGCTTAAACTGTGGCTAGATCCAAATTCATATGAAGAAAAAATAAATCAACATGCCAGAGGTGCTAGAAACCCCTAAAACACATGCTAGGAAAACAACACTAGAAACAACCACTTGTCGTTTTGGTACTGAACGTCAAATTTGTGCACGGAATTTTTTGCAGAACTTTTATTAAATGTTCAGAATTGATCAAAGGGTGAGTATAAATTAATACACGGGCTGGATCTGGCCCGCGGGCCGCTAGTTGAATAGTCCTGGTCTAGTATGTGTGGTATGCAAGGGCAATGTTAGCGGCGTGTGTGAGGCGTGTGCTTGTCCATGTATGGTTACCCTGCATGTGTGTGGCCCCCACGGTAATATTGACCTCATTACCTCCCTCTCACACACTCCTCCCCACCCGTCCCGGCCCCTCTCCCCTCTCTGCTCTCCCTAAATTAAACAATGCTGACGGTGTCCTTAGAGCCAGGTGGCGACATGTGCCAAGTGGCAGCTGCTAGGGCCCACCCTAAAAATACAACCCCCCCCCCCGCCTACCCCGTGGCCCTTGGCCTCTTTTGTCCCAGGCGCCTGCAGTTCTAAGTAAGCACATAGATGGAATATGTGGTGGGTGACAGATGATTAAAGGCCGCTGTTTGATAGAGGGCTTTAGTTTCTAAATAAACACATAGACACTCACCTTTGAGAGGCAGAGCATGGAGTCATGTCAGAAATGCAATCATACTCATACCACAGCCACCTCCCCATTCACTCTGCTACCCTCGACACCCTGCCTGACCATGGCCCTGTACTCACTCAGGCACACATTCACAACTCTGACAGGAAGTGCCTGACCAGGTTGCAAAAATGTTTTGTATCTAAAAGAATTCATCAGCTGTCCCCATAGGAGAACCCTTTTTGGTTCCAGGTAGAACCCTTTTTGGTTCCAAAACCACAGGCTTAAGATTTTCAAAATAAGGATAATATAATAATATCCTTTTGGGTTCCATGTAGAACCCTCTGTAAAAAGTGTTCTACCTGGAACCAAAATGGGTTCTCCAAAGGGTTCTCTTATAACCCCTTTAGGTTCTAGAAAGCACTTTCTTTCAAATAGTGTAGTTGAAGATGTCTAGGGGTGTGAGACGCCATCATTATTTTGGAAATCTTCAGCCTTTGGTTGATCCAAGACATTAAACATGTCATGAGGGATGCCAGATTGCATAATTATTCCAGTTTTAATTTGCCTAACAATAAAGGAACTCATAATTATGATGAGATGGCCTAGGTTAATTACAAGCTGTGGTGAGTTTCTAACCAGACATTTTCACTTGATCAAAAAATACAGTTTACTTATTTATGTGTGGTAATTGTTAATTTAGTAGGAACGGTAGAGAGATCCTCAAAGTATAAGATAAAGATAAACCTCAAGGTAAATTTGATATTTTCTAATTTAAGAAAAAAAGAACGTCTTTGAGCCACACAGCTAAGCAGGTATAGGCGCTGAGGATTTCCAACTCAGCAGAATTCTGCGACGGCTCAGCACAGTTGTGAATGCAATAACATGAGGGTGTTTTTCCACAATTTGTTACGTTACTGCTTATTCTAAAATTGATTAAATCTACACACAATACCCCATAATGATGAAGAAAAACATGTACAAAAAATGTAAAACAGAATTACCTTACATAAGTATTCAGACCCTTTGCTATGAGACTCAAAATTGAGATCAGGTGCATCCTGTTTGCATTGATCATCATTGAGATGTTTCTACAACTTGATTGGAGTCCACCTATCTATAAAAGGTCCCACAGTTTACAGTGCATGTCAGATCAAAAACCAAGCCATGAGGTCGAAGGAATTGTCCGTAGAGCTCCGAGACAGGATTGTGTCGAGGCACAGAGGGTACTCAAAATTGTCTGCAGTATTGAAGATCACCAAGAAAACAGGGGCCTCCATCATTCTTAAATGGAAGAAGTTTGGAACCACCAATACTCTTCCTAGACCTGGCCGCCCGGCCAAACTGAGCAACCGGGGGAGGAGGCCCTTGGTCAGGGAGGTGACCAAGAACGCGATGGTCATTCTGACAGTACTCCGGAGTTCTTCTGTTGAGATGGGAGAATTTTCCAGAAGGACAACCATCTCTGCAGCACTCCACCAATCAGGCCTTTATGGTAGAGTGGCCAGACAGAAGCCACTCCTCAGTAAAAAAGCACATGACAGCCCGCTTGGAGTTTGCCAAAAGGCACCTAAGGACTTTCAGACCATGAGATTCTCTGGTCTGGTGAAACCAAGATTGAACTCTTTGTTCTGAATGCCAAGCGTCATGTCTGGAGGAAACGTGGCACCATCCCTACGGTAAAGCATGGTGGTGGTAGCATCATACTGTGGGCATTTATTTCAGTGGCAGGGATTGAGAGACTAGTCAGGGTTGAGGGAAGGATGAACGGAACAAAGTACAGAGAGATCCTTGATGAAAACCTGCTCCAGAGTGCTCAGGATCTCAGACTGGACAACGACCCTAAGCACACAGCCAAGACAATGCAGAAGTGGTTTCAGGACATGGCTCTGAATGTCCTTGAGTGGCCCAGCCAGAGCACGGACATGAACCCGATCGAAATAGCTGTGCAGCGATGCTCCCCATCCAACCTGACAGAGCTTGAGAGGATCTGCAGAGAAGAATGGGAGAAACTCTCAAAATACAGGTGTGCCAAGCTTGTAGCGTCATACCCAAGAAGACTTGAGGATGTAATCACTGTCAAGTTGCTTCAACATAGTACTGAGTAAAATGTCAGAATAAATGTGATATTTCAGTTGTTTTTTAAAATAAATTTGCTAAACTTTCTGAAAACCATTTTTTGTCATTATGTGGTATGGTGTGTAGAATGAAAAACAATTTGATCAATTTTAGAATAAGGTTGTAATGTAACAAAATGTGGAAAAGGGAAGGGATCTGAATACTTCCCAAATTCACTGTAAATGGGGTCTTCTACATCTCTAAAAATAGCAGCATGGGGTGATGGTTGAAGTTGAATAGCTAGGACCTGTGATGAGATTTAAAAGATCGAAGTCCAGAGGCTGGGCCCAACGTCCAGACTTGTCATCGAAGTCAGGGTATATCTCTGCTACTCTAGACTTGCTCATATGAACTCGATGGAGCACCTTAAACTGGTTGAGTCCAAGTCGAGCACAGGAAGAAGACGGAAAAAGCCCTAATTCTGACCTCTACTTACTTCCTGTATCCAGGGAGGCTCTGGTGATCATCCAGTGGAACATCCGGGCCTTCAACACTGTGAAGCACTGGCAATGCATGATGCTCTTCTTCAAGATCAAGCCTCTGCTAAAGAGCGCCACCACAGAGAAGGAGATGGCCACTCTGAAGGAGGAGTTGGCCAGGCTGAAGGAGGCCCTGGAGAAGTTATAGGTAAAACGTAAAGAGATGGAGAAGAAGCAGGTCAATCTGATCCACCACTCTCTGGAGCTACAGGCAGTAAGTTCCCACAGACTCACGGCGATGCACGCATTTACTACCTCCTACAGCATGGTACCATTAGGGCTCCAATGTCACCTCCCATTTCTCCCTCTCTCTCTCTCTCTCCCTGCAGGAGTAGGAAAGCCTGGCGGATGCGGAGGACGGCTGTGACCTCCTGATAAAGGCTAAGATCCAGCTGGAGGCCAAGGTCAAAGAGATGATGGAGAGGCTGGAGGACGAGGAGGGGATGAACGCCTGCGGGCTCGACAAGAAACGCAAGCTAGAGGACGAGTGTGCTGAGCTGAAGAAAGACATTGATGACATAGAGATCACCATGACCAAGGTGGAGAAGGAGAAACACGCCACTGAGAACAGGGTGAGGAGACTATAGAGAATCACAGAGAAGGAGATCAGACCAGACAGTCACAGAGAGGGAGAGGACACTGAACCACAGATATCATAGTCCTCTTGTCCTTTAAAGTGAAAGAGATTCCTCCTAATTTTAGATGATACAAACAGTGGTAGTATAGTCCTGACTTAATGTAATTAATGAATCAAGTCAACGTCAATACTCCATCCAACTGAAACGTCTGAAAAAATATCAAACTTTAGCAAACTAATATTGGTGAATATGTGCAGATGAGAATGCGATGTGCATAGCTGAGTTCCTGAAGTCATCGTATACCTTGTCTCCTCTTCTCCAGGTGAAGAATCAGATTGAGGAGATGTCAGCTCTGAATGAGATCGTCCTGAAGCTGACCAAGGAGAAGAAGGCCCTGCATGAGGCCCACCAGCAGACACTGGACAACCTGCAGGCCGAGGAGTACAACACACTGTCCAAGGCAAAGGTCAACACACTGTCCAAGGCAAAGATCAAGCTAGAACAGCAAGTGGACGATGTGAGTTTACGCATAAAGGAACTACAATCCATATCCAACCTGATTAAAATGAAAATAGATATAAATCAAGGGAAATACATTTTTGTTTTGATACATTGCCTTTTTTTACAGCCACCTAATCTTTGACATTCTCCATACTCTTTCCCAAATCAGTTGGAAGGCTCTTTGGAGCAAGAGAAGAACATGCGCATGGACCTGGAACGGGTCAAGCACAAGCTGGAGGCAGACCTTAAGCTGTCCATGGAGTCTGTCATGGACCTAGAGAATACCAAGCAGCAACTTGAAGAGAAGCTGAAAAAGTGAGAACAATCTATTTGATTGAAGACTGAACAACTGATCAGTTCCATGATTATTGATCAAATATGAATGTTCTTTCAAATCAGGAAGGACTTTGAGATTAACCACACTAGCACTAAGATTGAGGATGAACAAGCCTTGACCATTCAGCTCCAGAAAAAGATCAAGGAGTTACAGGTATGAATGGAATACTGGGTCTGGAAATAGTAACAGCGATTTCTGGTTAATATAATACAATACTATCACATTTCTCAGTACATTACAAAGATCACAGACCACAAGCTGAATGCGTCCATTGATCTCTACGTCTATGCTCATATCTTCTCCCAGGCTCGTATCGAGGAGCTAGAGGAGGAGCTGGAGTCTGACCGGGCATCCCGGGCCAAGGTGGAGAAACAGCATGGGCGATGTGGCCAGGGAGCTGGAGGAGCTCAGCGAGTGGCTGGAGGAGGCCGGGGGCGCCACCTCCACTCAGATCCAAATGAACAAGAAGCGCGAGTCAGACATCCTGAAGATTCAGCGGGATCTGGAGGAGACCATGCTGCATCACGAGGCTACGGCAGCCGCACTGAGGAAGAAACATGCCTACAACGGAGCCGAGCTCGGGGAGCAGATTGACAGCCTGCAGCGCATCAAACAGAAGCTGGAGAAAGAGAGGGGCGAGGCCAAGATGGAGGAGGACAACCTAGCGTCCAACGTGGAGCAGCTCTCTAAGAGCAAGGTAGAGAGAACACTCACACTGGTACTATTTCAGCTGATCCCACTTGGATTTCCAGGCTAAAGATGTGCCGTCTCTATGAGGACCAAATGAACGAGGCTGAGGCCCTAGGGCAAGGTGGAGGAGCTCCAGAGACAGCTCAATGACACCAACACCCAGAGAGCCTGCGCTCAGGCCGACAGTGGTGAGGCCCTGTCCTAGAGCGTTATAGAGACAATGTGTAAAGCCAAGGGTTTAGTTTAAAAAAAGACTTCCCTGTCTGATCTCCCACTAGGGCCAGTCAGAAGCCCCATACTGTAGTGGAGTGCTGATGCCAGCATCAGTCTGGTATTTTAATGACAATGTATAAACATCTCAATATCATAGCCCACTTAAGCCTAGTGTTCACTACATGATTTTGGCACCAATTTATCTGTCCCAGGCAAGTTTTTGAGATCGTAGACAAAATCTCCATGTCGTTGCCTAATCGGGTCGCGTGGCCGTCACCGACGCTCGTTTATTATAAGCGGGTTAGAGACGCAATCGGAAGGCTATATTTTCAAACGTTTGATTTTATCGGCACAAAATATGCAATGCTTTTGTAGTGTGAGCTGTGCAATGACATGTTTTGAGAACGGTGATCAGCAATAGCCAATGACAGCTTGCCAGTGAAGAGCCCAGAGAGTTGATGATATTGTTTTGCATCACCTAGAATGTGTAGGCTCTCGAGCAGGAGCAATGACCACTAGTATGTGTTTGTACTTGCCTTTAACCAAAGCGTTGAATCGTTAAAGCGCTGAAGTTCACAAGCAATCTTATTCAATTCAAAATGTTGGCTAGAAATTTCAACACTGTATGACAAACGTGAATGTCTGACTGAAAACTTTTATGAGGCTGCTTTGAGCCACAGCTCGTTCTAGTTACATTAACAATCTAATCACATCATCATATATAGATGGTTTAATGTGGGCATCACTATGTTGGCAAGACAAAAAAACTACAGGAAAGACAATCATTTAATGTGAGAGGAACAGCGATGTTCGGGTTTTTTAAATGTTGTGTAGTGTAGTTTACACCCAGCATTAGTTGGTGTGCTTAACAGCACGACTCTCCTTTCCTCCTTCCACCATCTTGGCGCTATCTCCACTATCATTGTCTTCAGGCGAGGAATGCACTGGCCCATGCTCTCCAGTCCTCCCGCCACGACTGTGACCTGCTGAGAGAGCAGTATGACGAGGAGTAGGAGGCCAAGTATGAGCTGCAGCAGGGCCTGTCCAAGGTCAACGCTGTGGTGGCCCAGTGGAGGACCAAGTATGAGACAGACGCCATCCAAAGGACAGAGCAGCTGGAGGAGGCAAAGTGAGTGAGGCATCTAAGGTCTACATACAGTGACAATGACTCTTCACTCTCATCTATGTTTTCAACCCTGGCATAGTAACTAAAAGAGTGACATCTAATTAATGTGAGATGATGTATCTATTCAACAGGAAGAAGCTGGTGACACGTTTGCAGGAGGCTGAGGAGTCTGTGGAGGCGTCCAACGCCCAAGTGCTCCTCCCTGGAGATGACCAAGCACCGGCTGCAGACAGAGACAGAGGACCTAGTGATGGACCTGGAGCGCTCCAGCAGTGCAGCTGCCGCCCTTGACAAGAAGCAGCGCAACTTCGATAAGGTCAGCAATTTGAGATTATCATGGGCAATGCAAATTACAGAGACAACTTGATGACATGCTGTTGCCGAGTAAGGAACTCAAGTGAATGACCTCAGTGGAAGAAATTGCAATTTAGGTTGTTTTGAACCTAAACGTTATCCAGGCAGGGGCAATGGAATTGCTAATGAGGTGTATTACTGATTTCAGGCGCTGGCTGAGTGGAGGCAGAAGTATGAAGAGTGCCAGTGTGAGCTGGAGAGCTCTCAGAAGGAGTCTAGCAGCCTGAGCACAGAGCTGTTCAAGTTGAAGAACTCCTACGAAGAGGCCCTAGACCACCTGGACACCACCAAGAGAGAGAACAAGAACCTCCAAGGTACGACCACGTCACACACATTGGAATAACTCTGACTACTGAGTCATTGGTCCTGGTCCAAGCTACATGAGTTGAGCCATTGAATTGTATCATAGCCTAATTCATTTCTCCCCCCAATATAATAATCGAATGATTTATTAGTTGAGAATTTCACATAGATTGTACAAAGTATGGAAACGCAAACTGAACGGCCTTATTTCCACTAACCCCACTGTCCTATTCCCTCCACCTACAGAGAAGATTGCTGACTTGTCTGATCAGATCAACCAGGGCTGACTTAGAGGAGGTTGATGTCAGTCACTGTTCTGTTCTTTCTCTCTGTCTCTCTTTAAGTGTGCTGTACTGTAACCATTGTGTGTATTTGTTTGTATAATATGTTGTTCTCTCTCTCAGGGCACTTTGGAGCATGAGGAGAGCAACTATCCGCCTCCTGCTGGAGCTCAACCAGATCAAGGCCGACATCGACCGGAAGCTGGCGGAGAAGGACGAGGAAATCGACAACCTCCGGTGGGTTAAATCACCACACAGTTAGAAAAACATGTCAGGGGTTGTACAGGCACTGGTAGCGATCTCTCCTTTTAGTATCAGAGGCCCATGTCTAGGAATGTCCTCCCTTGTTAACTCCTCATTTTTTGCCCTCCTCCTCTCCTCCCTCGCCCCCCAAGCCAGAACCACCAGCGAGCCTTGGAATCCATGCAGGCCACCCTGGACTCAGAGTGTAAGTCCCGGAATGAGGCGGTGCGTCTGAGGAAGAAGACAGAGGGGGACCTGAACGAGATGGAAGTGCAGCTGAACCACACCAACAGGCTGAGTCCCGGAAACTACTGCACCACCTGCAGGTCCAGATCAAGGCAAGTTCTTCATCAGCTGGTCTGACAACTCCACGCTCACTTATGGGTACTGTGACAATGTGACACACAGTTGTAAAATGTCTAGAGACAGGATTTGTATGTATATTTATTTGGTTTTTACAATTCTTTGTTTACACTGCAACAAACTCTTCAGACTCATTCAATTTAAAGTTAGCTACGTGACTCATTGACCCTTCAGATCATTTGCCTGCTGGGTTATGTCAATAGCGTGCTGTACCGAACACAGGCTTTTTCTTTTCTTCCTTTGTTTATTTTCTTCCTCCTACATTTGTATAGTTATGACACATTGATTTGATTGGGGAGATAACGGAGAGGGACATAGCAGTCCCACAGTCTGGGTTTGAACACATGGCTCCAGGGGCGACGTGTGGTCCGGGGGGTTGGCAGCACTACTGCTAGACAAGCTCCCGGCACTACTACTAAACACTGTCTGTCTCCTCTGTGACCCCAGGACCTGCGGCTGGAGCTGGATGACACGCTGCACCAGAACGAGGAGCTGAAGGAGCAGGCAGCGGTGACGGAGTGCAGGAACAGCCTGCTGACTGCAGAGGTGGAGGAGCTCCGAGCCCTGCTGGAGCAGAACGACTGTGCACGCAAACTGGCCGAGCACGAGCTGCTGGAGTCCACCGAGAGGGTTCACCTGCTGCACTTAAAAGAACACAGGGCGCATCAACCAGAAAAAGAAGCTGGAGAGTGACCTGTCTATGCTGTCCACTGAGTTGGACGAGGCTTCGCACGAGTGCCACAATGCAGAGGAGAAAGCCAAGCTGACGTAAGGGAGAGAGCCAGAAACCCAGGCTAGACTTACTTGTGTGTCTAGTTTAAAATTAAATTAATTTCCGATTACAAATCAATCAATCAAATGTATTTCTAAAGCCATTTTTACATCAGCCGATGTCACAGTGCTGTACAGAAACCCAGCCTAAAACCCCAAACAGAAAGAAATGTGATTAGGAAAAACTCCCTAGAAAGGCCAGAACCTAGGAAGAAACCTAGAGAGGAATTAGGCTCTGAGGGGTGGCCAGTCCTCTTCTGGCTGTGCTGGGTAGAGATCATAACAGAACATGGCCAAGATGTTCAAACGTTCATAGATGACCAGCAGGGTCAAATAATAATAATCACAGTGGTTGTAGAGGGTGCAACAGGTCACCACCTCAGGAGTAAATGTCAGTTGGCTTTTCATAGCCGATTATTCAGAGTTAGAGACAGCAGGTGCGGTAGAAAGAGAGAGAGAGTCGAAAACAGCATGTCCGGCAAACAGGTCAGGGTTTTATGGCCGCAGGCAGAACAGTTTAAATATATGAGAGTGAGAGTGAGAGTGAGTGAGTGAGTGAGTGAGTGAGTGAGTGAGAGAGGGAGAGAGAGAGAGAGAGAGGGAGAGACAGAGAGAGAGACAGACAGAGAGACAGAGAGAGAGAGAGAAGAGAGAGGGAGAGACACACAGAGAGAGAGAGAGAGAGAGGGAGAGGGAGAGGGAGAGAGAGAGAGGGAGAGACAGAGACAGAGAGAGAGAATCCCTCCGAAACAAACTATTGCAGCATAATTACTGCAATAGATCCTGGAACCATATTACAGGTCAAACTCTTCTCTCTGTCATTGTCCATTCAGCCATGATGGCTGAGGAGTTAAAGAAGGAGCAGGACACCAGGACACATGAAGAAAAACATGGAGCACATCACCAAGGACCTGCAGCTCTGCCTGGATGAGGCTGAGCAGATCGCCCTCAAGAGTGGCAAGAAACAGATCCAGAAACTGGAGGGCAAGGTGAGAGTCCAGAGAGCACACCCTTTTCTCATTCACCATCTGTTCATTAGGAGAGTGCAAAGTAAGTAGATTGTTGACTCAATTAGCATGCTCAGGGTTTTGCTTTACAGATTTAGGCCTTACCCATTTTTACAGTCCTGTAAAGACTGTAAAAAATGGGACCCGTTGTGTCTCTGCTTAGCACTCAGCATTGGGGGAAAGGCCCCGCGATAGACCTGCGTTCTATCCAGGGGGTGTACTTGTACATCATGATGCCTCGCGCTACAGAAACAGAAGATAAGCTGCTGCTTCTATGAGTCGCTCCAGTTTGGCAGGTTGGCGTTTATTTGGATGAATCTTATCCTGGTGGCAGAGCTGAGCGATTTCCACTAGATGGGCCAGCGTCAAAGTCAAATTTATCTATTTACTGAAAATGAAAAATGTAAACAAAAATGTGATTTTTGGTCTTATTTTAAGGTTAGGCATGAGGTTAAAAGTGTGTTTACTGTTAGGGTTAGGTTTAAAATCAGATTTTATGACTTTGTGGGTGTGCCAGGTAGTGACTACCCTTCAGAGCTGCCTCCAGTACATGAGTCATCCCAATAAATGGCAACCTGCTCCAGGCCAAGGCTTGTGCAAGGCTACTTCATTTACTTGGTTAAAGTTGTTCACCAATATTGGACGGTGAGTGCAGATCAGTGATCTGATAGTCTCCCATCAACAGGTGAAAGAGCTGGAGAATGAGCTGGAGTCTAAGCAGAAGAGGAGCCAGGGGTTCCAGAAGGGAGTCCGCAAGTATGAGAGGATGATCAAAGAGCTCACCTACCAGGTACTGAAATATACCACATGATTATATGCACTGTTTATTGAAAGAGCTGCCTGGCCTGTCAGGTGTTGTGATGTGATGTAGTGTGTCATGCTGCCCTCTGCTGTTTGTGTTTGTCCTTGCAGACAGAGGAGGACAGTAAGAACCTGGCCCGTTCTCAGGAGCACATAGACAAGCTGCAGGCCAAGGTGAAGAGCTACAAGAGGCAGGCTGAGGAAGCGGTAAGTCCCCCACAACATTTCTAGTTTTCATTTCAACTGTTGTGTTACTGTATGAAATGTGGGTCTGTTTCCAAATGGCCTACAGTGGCATGATCTAGTTCCCTGCTCTCTGTCTTCTCCTCTCAGGAGGAACAAGCCAACTCCAACCTGGCCAAGTTCAGGAAGATCCAGCATGATCTGGACAATGCAGAGGGCCGATGCCACTGTCAACAAGCTCCGTGTTCGCACTCGGGACCAAGGTCAGTACTACACTTCATGGACGATACCAGTAAATTGTGATATATCACATAACATGGTCTTCTCCGGAGTATTTATTCCCATGCCCTCAGTATTATCGGTGGTTGTTACCGTAACATACTGTGTTTCTCTTGTGTGTTTCAGCTCGCAGAGTAGTCCAGAGGATAACTACCAAACCAAAGCTATCACAGCCAGCCAGCTGCAACAGTTGTGGTGTGACTGTGGGAGTGCAATACAGACCCAATAAAGACTTCTATAAATACTTAATAGTACAATTTGTCTCACCAGATAGGTGCAGTGAAAGGTGTTGTTTTACAGCAGCGGTTTCAACTCATTCCATGGAGGGCCTAGTGTAGGGTTTCTCAAACTAGCAAGCTTTGATCATTTGAATCCGCTGTGTAGTGTTAGGGCAAAAACCAAAACGTGCACCCCTTGGGGTTCCAAGTACTGAGTTTGGGAAACACCATAGTAGTACAGTGCCTATTAAGGTTAAGTGCCTTTGCTCATGGGTACAGTTTTTTTTTTTTTTTTTTTCATCTTGTCGGCTCAGGTATTCAAACCAGCGACCTTTCGGTTACTGGTCCAACGCTGTAACCGCTAGGCTACCTACCTTATTATCGGCAGTCAGTGTGGCACGTGGAGATGCAGTGAGTAATGGATGGTAGTGGTCAACGCATGGAATCGTCAGTAAATTACAAGAGAATTTACACCCAGTGTTCTGTGGTCAGAGGAAAGAGGACGGCTGCCTGCTGCACACAGCCGATGTTCATGAGGACAAATATAAGCACCCATCACACATTATCGGTGTCCCATCCTTAAAACCACTGTGACAAAATACACCGGGCACACACTCAAAAAGAAAGTTGAGAATTTATTTAGGATTATCATTGTATTAAATTCACAAACAAGACTGTTAAATTAAACATAAGATTAAGAAAACAGGTGTGAAACTGAATTTTAGGGGGATTGTGGTGGATTGAGTCAGGATTAGGAGTGGTGTGTGTGTGGGGGGGGGGGGGGGGGTAAATCCAATGTACACTAAAACATCACCACCCCAATATCCAATGTCAAAGCAAAATATAAACATACAAAAATGATTTGATCATGTTTCAGAAAACATAAAGGTTTGCTGATCTAATTTATCTAGGTATACACGCACCCTATGCTTTTTATTATTCATCTCCAATGATAACAGTGACTGGGTTATACCACACACAGTCAAACAAAGGAAACTAACTTGGCATATATGCCAAAGAACAGAGTAACAATTCCATCAAATAATGTATCTGATGTAAGAAGGGTAAGAGACTAGGAATTACAATCAAATTCAAATAATTAAGCACCAATTATCAACTAAAAATGTCAAGTCAGACTTTCATTTGTTGGGGATTTAATGTATATAGGCTTCTATATAGGCTTCTTCTGAAGTGTAAGTTCTTAGTGTGAAGCAAATCTGCACAAAACCAAATATACAGTATGTACAATGTTTCAACAGTACAAAATCTGGGTGGCTGTTAATGATGGGTAGTATAGAAATACAGTACTGCGTTTGATTTTCAAAGTTATATCTAGCAATTAAGACCAGATTTTTTAAAAGTAGGTTATCTACTCTGCACCAGATGCCAAAAAAAACCCAGACAATAAGCTATTCCACAGGCAATCATGACTCTTGGGGAGCGTGGAACATGCACAGGGTTCTCATGGCAACAGTTCTGTTCCAAACACTAGAAGAAGACTAGACACACAGAATGACCTAAATGGTGCTGCACCGGTAGGACTCCTATGAACATTGCAGGCTCCTTCCATGATGTACATGAACACAAGTCATCCACATTAAGTAGTGGTGAAGTGTAGGTAGGTAAAGAAACCAAATGGTGCGAGAACACACATCGTAGGAAAGCCTGTGGTTATGTAGCAATAACAACTGTTAGGGCAAACCAAATTGTGAACAGATTGTACGTTCACATGACTGAATGTATGATAGCAACAACAACAAAAACTGTTTGAACAGGATTAGTTCCATTTCGACATACAGCCTGTGAGTGATCCAATTGGTGCTTGCTGGGTTGAAAAATGAGGTAGCTCAATCATTGGTCAATTTCTTGGATTCGTTTTTTTTTTTGCTAAATGCTTACTCTGCATCGGCAACATCAGCACATTCTAGCCAGAGGAGCCATAGCAATGTAACCACTCCCATTCCCCTCTTCAGCCAATCACATTAGAGGTGACATCAAGCACAGAATCATCACAAAGACAGATCAAGATTGTCGAAGTCTCGGCTCATGGTAAGATGAGAGCAGTCAAGAGTTAAGTGGACGACTAGAGAACAATCAAGTGACGCAGCACAGCGTGGCTGTTGGTTGAAGGATAAAAGGGGTTAAGGAACTGTTGTGAGAACTGTCGGCGACACAGAGTGGGATTGAATACTAGAACCTGCATAGTTCATTATTTTGCCAAACCCCCTTTTACTTGATGCATACAAAGTCTGATACAAAATGAAAACATCGGTCATCAAAATAAACAAAACAACAATTCAAACAGTGCAATGTTTTCTTCCTTTTATCTACACTTTATTTAGAACTAAAAGCTATTCTCTTAACAAGATGGAAAAACAAAAACAATGTCTGAAAAACAGAAAGGAAAATGTTTCCTTGTGTTGGGGTAAAGTCATGACGGGGTTGGTGACTTCAGGTGAGTGGGGATCCCGTCCAGCCCCATCTCATCCACCATAGGACCCCATAGAATGTCAACCATTAACAGATCCACAAGCTACCTGGACGGGCTGAATAAAGCTACAAGTACCAGTCGACTAGATTCACCTAAGAGAGAGAGCCCTACATACACATATAGATCAGAGACGAAGCCATTCATTCAAAAGACCACTGGACAAGACTGATGCCACCTCTGCATCCAGTCATGAGCAGCCCTCTTAGGCTCCCAGACATGGAGTCAACACTTCCCTTCTCTAAGAGAGCCATGTGGGCTAGAAGAGACACGGGGGGGACTAGTCTTCAGACATACTCTGGGCCTCCCCTCTTATAACAAGTCACCCACAGTGAAAACAAACCATTTTCTGTGTTAGATGGATAGATAGGATGTATCCTATCTAATTTGTTGCATCGTATGTATAGATTTTTCAATATATTTATGTAATATATAAAAGGCTATTTGATTTCACCTAAAGCAAACCACCAACATAGGAGTATTTCAAGGTCCAAGAAATGTATCTCTCTACTGTAGGGTCTGGTAATGGACAGACAAACAGGTGCAGTCTCGCCCCTTCTCCTCCGAAGAGAATGGAGCGAGGAGTGAAGATGGCCAGGATTGTAGAATCACCCCCCCCCTCCTTCAGTAACGGCCTCCTGGCCTAGTTACAGACAGCATAGCAACGAGTCTGTGTCCAGCCACAGTTACAGTCCTGCTCTAGCTTTCTGGCATGGTCATCACTCATGATAGGTGTCCATACCCCAGCAACCCCCTACCCCCTCCACCAGGCCAGCCACACCCAAACCCGCCTGTATGGGTTAATCCTCCAGCAGGTCCCTGTCCAGGTCCATGAAGGGCTCGTCTATGTAGCTGGCTATGGCACACAGAGAAGTCCTGTCTGAGCCCAGCAGCACTGACACTGTCTCCTTCCAGTAGTCAAAGGGGATGCAGGAGCTCTGAGGGAGAGAGGAAACAGGGGGTTAAGACTTGTAAAACACACATTTTTTACCCAAAGAGGAGAAGGGGATATTCATGGTAAGTGGAGTAGTGCAAAATTGCAATGTGAAACTTTCCCCGGTTTTAGGAAATACAAAATACTACCGCCGCACCTGCCCGGTACCCCAACAAAATGTGGTGGACACCGACTAATGAAAACACAAGCACATTTATAGGATTTGAAGATTGGCCTCCTCCCGCGTCTTCCGAAACACACCCAGCTCCATGCCATTGAACTAGTCTCTGACTAAATGGCCCCTCACTAAACCTTGCAAGATTTGAATTTAAAGTTTAGTCAAAGGCTAGTTAAATGACAGGCCAGCCAGTCTACGGACTACAACTAGATCGGGTGAGCTCATAACAGGGACGCAAACTGCCGAGGGCCCAAAAAGTTGACAAACGTTACATATTTTCAGGGAATAACAAGTACATATTTGAACAATCTCAATACTCTGGAAGCATGTTTATGGTAGGCTGGCCTTGTTTAATTGATGCCCTGGGTCGAATTTAATCCACATAAGTGTATAGTTCCATATCACAACATGTTGCTGAATTCATGAGCGAAGCAGAGGGCCTGTATATGCCTATTTGGCAAGCCAGCTGTGCAGGGCTGCATCTCACTGTAGTAGGCTGTGTTTTGGTTATTTGGATCTCCATTCAAATCTAATTTTATTGATGACATACACATATTTAGCAGATGTTATGGCGGGTGTAGTGA
Source organism: Oncorhynchus masou masou (assembly GCF_036934945.1). NCBI lineage: Eukaryota > Metazoa > Chordata > Actinopteri > Salmoniformes > Salmonidae > Oncorhynchus > Oncorhynchus masou. The sequence continues at coordinate 45,831,456 of NC_088217.1, read as the reverse complement.
AATGCTTGTGTTCCTAGCTCCAACCGTGCAGTGGAGTAGTATCACTTGCCTTTTGTTTACTGCATTTGTTTACTGTTAATATAAATAGCCTAAATATAGATCGCGTCATGCTTTTATCAATCTGATATTGTTTACTAGGCCTACTTGGTAGTGCTGTTTTGTTCTATTTGAATTATTTCGTTTGCATTCGCAGTTGTCAGTATACTGAGCCAAACTGCTATCCAGTATTTTTGTTTGCATGCATGAATAACTAGGCTACCACTTCCAGCATTTATTAAGACAGTTCATGGCTACATTCACAGGCTGTCGGTAATAGGTGACTTACCCAATTTATCTTGTAGCCTATATTCATTACCAAAACAGCCTTGCTTTAGTGTGATAAGCAGCAGAGATTGGCTACAGATTTTGTGCCAACCTGTCACTTCCAAAATCACTCAATGGTCTCAAGAGTCTCGCCATTTCAACTTTATGGTTATTGTGGTGTAACGTGATATAAGCAGAACTCAATATACAATTCCAATGCAAGAACTCCCCCCAAAGAATTGACGAACCCCCAAAAATGTCAACTGCCCCCTTAGTCACTTTATCCTGGCGCCGGGTCGGGAGAGAAGCAGCTGAGTAGACTAATGGCTGGTTAGGGGACGTGACTCAGCTGTCACACGTGATATTGGATGAAGCGATCCGATTTGACATATATGACATCACTCTGAACTCTGATATTCTATTTTAGCTTGTCAGCATAGATGCTAAAGTAGTTCGCAAGCTAACGTTAATAACTTAGTGTGTAATAATTTGTGCTATTGAAACATAAGTACGGCTATTGTGGTAATCGTATCACCGCCACCCCAGTCAAATTCCACGTGGCCATTTAGTCACGGTAATTAGGGTTCTCCAAGTTCTGATGCTGCTGATGGTCATTAGTAGCCTAACAAATTTCGTAACTGCCTGGTACTCTGCACTCTATTGTCCCTCTAATCACTCTGACATCGATGCAAATGTAATCAAAAATCTAATCAAACTCTTCATGAGAGCCCATGATCTCATGTTACACAACATTTCAATAGGCCATGCAATTGCGTGAGAAAACACAGTGATTGGCTCTATTAAAAATAGGAGGATCCCATCAGCTTTCTATAGGCTAGGCCTACTATATTTATTTCTTAACTTTCCTAATATTAAGTACATTGCTTCTCTTTACAACAGGAGAATAGCCTACCTGACTGGCATTCGTAATTTAAGTGCATAGATGTATTTTTTTCCCCAACTTTTTTGACAGGTGCATGATAAATGATAAATCTAAACCAAAACAAATTTCACACATATATTATTTTGTATATGTAAAGACAAAATTAAATCAAGAATAGTCTGATGGGTGACAATACCAGCCTATCACATGTGAATTCTATATTATCACTTGAGAATAATGCCCAAGCGTAAGGCAAGAAACAATGCCTTTTTTGCAACTTTTTCGAATCATAGTCGCACACCTCATGTAGCCTAGCCCATAGGCCTATATATGTTCTAATAAGGTTTGTATCACAACTAAAGTGTCCAAATAACTTCTTAAAATTAAGCACATTAATCCTCTTTACAAGGGTTGTAGAGCCTAACTGGCGTGAGTTTCAAGTTTGGGAAAGATAATTTACACCATAAAAATGCACCTTTATAATAAAAGCATTATATGCATAATCACATTTACGGTAATTCTTGATAATGGTGTTTTCCCGCTAATGGAACATTCACGCTTACTGCTGTGTGTACATTACTGCACTTATAATGGGAAGATATAGCCGAATAGTTTATCATCCAAATGTTCTGATCTGTCAGCCTCATTGCATAAAAAAGTGTGGGGATTCTAGTGGTTATATTAATTTGGGATCCATCGCATCCCACAACTGTCCCAGACTATGTTTGGAATATTTATTTCACGCACAGAATAGGTCGACTTTTGTACTATGGGGATAGTAGATTGACATTGCTGTTCGTTCGGTCTACTCATCTGGTTGGATGACGAAATGTAAATGTGGACAGTTCTTCAATATGCACCTTGGAATTGGATAAGGATGCACGCATTTGCGTCCCGATGTGTCTGTTCACTTGTAGCCTGCAAGGAAGAACTGATCATGTGATGGAGAGCCATGTGAGTGAGAGGTACTTCAGAGCAGGCAGCACTCAGGAAGAGGCTCATTATAAATGATTAAACTTATACTTTGTGGCACAACGGCCACAAAAGTGAGTGAGAGGCACAACGGCCACAAAAGGCATAGATTTGTTTAGGGTGCATTACAGCCACACAAAGGGGTTTGCCATTGGGAAATTCGAGGCATTATCATATGCTTGTCAAATTGTGAATGAGAGACTGATGTATTTTGTACAGTCCGTGCAAAAAAAAAAACAAAGCAGAGCTCATTCCTTTCGAGCAACTTTTTTCAAATCATCGTTAGAGTCGCATCATGCAGCCTTACAATGTATTCAAAATCAAAACATATAGCCCAACGTTTGTAGAACAACTAAATTTACATTAATAACTCTAAACTAAGCATATAGTTATACCTATTTCTTTGTTAACCGCTCAACACAGAACAGCCGTATGTGTGTACTCCCTCAAATTGTTTGGTGAAAATATCCTCTCTATTTTATTCAGCTTTGTTCAATTGTATTCTTCATACTAGAAAAATAATGCCACGGGAATTCAAAGAAAATCTTGTCTGCTAAATGAACTAGTGTAGCCAACTGCCATATGGCATAGCCAGATCAGGATAACTCAAGTATGCTATTCTGTTATTCTGAAATAGATTACATTTTCTTCATATCATGTTTCTTTAGACCGGTCTAAAATTATAGATTTATTGTGAAGGTGTAGGCTGTATTACATGGATTTATTAGACTTTTTAAAATGTAGATGTTCCAAAGGTCTGCCTCAGTGGCTTGTAGGCTATGTGTTGAAGCCAGGAGATGCTAATTGTGTTTATGTTAATTAACGGTTAATTATCATGAGACAGTTGACAATCACTGGCTGACTAAATTTTGTGACTGCCACAGCCCTAAACTTAAGCAAATTATAGTTGCATGTTTCAAATATAACCGCAGCATTATTTCAAACACAGGTTGCTTACCTCAAGTTGCATTCCAAATTTCCCAGTCAGGAACAAAGTTTGTTGTGTGAAGTGGATGATGACTCAGCCGCCAGAGAAGGTAACGTTAGTGAGCACACAGTGGGAGAACCTCAATTGCATACTTCTCGCTCCTCAAACCCCAATGGATGTGAAAGCCAGAGGTCCCTCCCCTCTGACCTTCTCCTCCAATGGGTTTTGAGAAGGAGGTGAGGAGAGAGGACGCGGGGAGTGTGCAATTGAGATTCTGTTCACACCTCAATGGGTGACACACTCTGCGTACTTTGCCAGACATACTTTTGTTTTCATGGATCGACACAATTCATGTGAATTACCTATTTTGAGATCAAAACTGTGAATATAGCCAAGAAGCGTCAAGTTTGCATCCCTGCATAATATCTTTTGAAGAAAATAAATCTGGTTTTCCCTTGTTTGGGACAGAGCAGGGCAAGGACACTCACGTTTTCCAAACAGGTGCTGTCCTTGTCCTTGTTGAGGTAGTGGCGCTGCCAGAAGCGCAGCAGGTTGTGGAAGTTGTTTAGCAGGCAGCCAGGGTATTTCTCTGCATACTCCTTCTCTCTCAATGTGTTGAGGTAGAAGGGAAGTTTACCCCGCCTCCTGGCCAGCATCAGGACCACCAGGCTGGTGTTCAGACAGCTCACATTCTCCTGGGCCAGGGGATGGGCAGGGCAGAGGGGGACATGTCAGCGCCAGATGTTGGAGAACAACAACCTCAAACCCTAACAAACTGAGGACACATTCCTCTTATCCTGAAAGAGAGGTACAGAGGTGTGGGTTTGTCTGGTGTTAGAGAGACCTGTGTGAGAGTCTGCACGTTGATGACATTGACCAGCCTGAAGAGGAAGGACAGCCTGTTCTCCACCCGGGCCATGTAGGACAGCAGACAGCATTCAGACAGCACCTCCACCACTGCAGGACCACAGGCAGTAACAATTACATCAGGAACAGCACCATTATAATGCACTCAAAGCTTGAATTCATTCCAGCATTGGCAGCTTAAGATACTACATGTGACCCTCTCTCATCGTTCCATTCACTTACTATGGGATTAGACAGTGCGGCTTACCTTTCACATCCTCTGTCTGGCTCTCGAAGCGGTCGAGGGACAGGACGATGCAGCGCACCAGCATGTTGGAGTCCACCAGGGAACTGTTGATCTGGGTCATGAAGGTCTGGAACTGCAGCCGAGCCAAACAGAGGAATGGGACACACAGCATTATAGAACACACACATCGCAAAAACTTTGGTACATTGAGATTACTTATATATGACTATAAGAATCGATATTGCATTATTTCATGTATTTTCTGGGACGATTGAGAGGACTGACAGGTTCCTCCCACATTGGGGGGGGTTGCTACTCGCTAAGGGTTTCACCTTGTCGTCTGTGCTGACATATTTGTTGAACCTCTTGAAGGCGTCGATGTTGAACTTCATGAGTTCCCCCAGCAAGTCAAAGTAGCTCTGCAGGACATCTCTGGACTTACAGCCACTGTCTATGATACAGAACAGGATGTGTTCTAGCAGCCCCCTCTTCAGCAGAAACATCTGGTCCGCATAGGAGGTGGCTCCACGGAGGAAACTCTCCACTGCCCTGGCCTGCCAGAACCTAAAGGAGGAGTCTGGAGGCTCCCTCTTCATGACGGCGAGCAGACGTGTGAGGAGACCCTTCTTCCCATCGCACACTAGACTCCTGCAGGAGCACAAGGAGACATGGAGAGTGCATTAGTGTGTGAATCACTCACAACAGATTTAGGACACACAATATGGTATTGCATTTGAGGTTTCAGAGAACATGATGTCTCTGTAGTGTGACGTATTGAGGGTGGAGTCAAAATGGAGTCCCGGCCGTGATTGGGAGTCCCATAGGGCGGCGCACAATTGGCCCAGCGTCGTCTGGGTTTGGCCGGGGTATTTGTTCTTAACTGACTTGCCTAGTTAAATAAATGTTACATTTAGGATGCATACCTGTCTGTATTGACTAAGGCCTCCACCTCCGGTATGTTGGCCTTCAGAGAAATGGCACTCAGCTCGTTCAGCTCCTGACTGTTCAGAAGAAGGTACTTGTTCCTGAAATAAAGAAAATGTTGTTTGTTAAACTCAAGTGAAGCTAATGGAGGAACTTTCGGTCAAACAGACCTGTTTGAAGGTTACTCACTCGTGGTGGTCACTGAAGCTCTGGAGAAGCCTCAGAAACTGGATCTTGAAGGATATTTCCTAAGGGAAGGACAGAATCAGCATGATTGATATTGCAAATGTTATAACACAGCAATGGTAATATGTTACTCAGGGTGAGAATCCTAGAAAAAGCAACTGATCATGTCCAGGGACAGCTCAGTGAGAGACGAGTGCACTGCTTACAGGACTGCAGTCACAGTTCTCGTTCTGGCCATGCACCACGTGATCGGACGAGGTGTACTTCCTCCAGATCAGCTTGTCAAACAGGTTGTTGAGACCTGGGATCAGACGGAACTCTGCTAACATCTTGTGTACCTGAGGAAGACGGATCAGGTGGTCAAATACACGCAAGAGCACAGGAGTGCCTACACCGGAGAACCCATGTCCTGTATTAGGTGAGGCGTCTGCTCTGTCCCCCAGTCCCTCACCTGGTTCCTCTGACGGCCCATTAGCAGCACACAGAGCACGTAGAGCACCTCCACCTTGTACATGATCTCATGGACGATCTTCATGGACTGGGGCAGACGGTGCCTCAGAGGGCTGGTGGCCATCGAACTCTCATCTGATGACTCTGTGGAGGAGACACAACAGGATGTAATTTTTTTAATTATTTAAAAAAAAATTAAAATGAGAAGAAATGTTTATAGATAAGTACAGAGGTACAAGGGTAGGTGACAACCGAGATGTCCAGGATATTTCTGTATAGTACAATAAATAAACATTTCACAGGCAGAATGGTGCATCTAATGTTAGACCTTTTAAGTGATAACTGGTGTTCAAGGCAGTGGTACAGAGCAGGAGGAGACAGGATGCTGACCTGTGCTGCTGTGCTCAGCCTCCTCCGTGGCCATCTGCATGAGGGCGTCCAGCACCAAGGCGTTGTCCAGCCACGTGTACCAGTCCTCCAGCTCCTGCAGGAAGTTCGACGCCCCGGTGGCCTCAGACACCTTCCTGGTGGCCAGCTTACACAGGCGCTCGATGAAGCCCGGGATGTTCAGGAGGGTAACTGGGAACAGGGAGGCAGTGTGGGCTCATTCATTGATCATGTAACGTTACTCTACAATAGTTTTCGGTTTTGTACAGAATAACGGTATCGAATTTAAATGAGTACTACAAATGAACAGACGAATTAAACCAATACTTTAACGAGACCCTAAAGAAAGGGTAATTGAGCTAAATAGTGAGAATACAATCCAATTTCTCCAGTGTGTTCCCGTATCCCTGTCCTACCTTGATTGACCTCTGCACGTGAGGGGCTTGCGTTGCGTTTCTGCTGTGCATTCTTGGCCAGCAGGGTGTGTTTGTCATCATTTCTCACGTCGGGTTCTGAGATGGTGACAGAGAGGATGCGGCAGAAGTTAGCCAGCTGCTGCTGGTCGAAGCTCTGGACCAGACCAGACAGGTTAGGAATCCCCTCCAACTGGATCATGTCCTGGGGCAGAGAGAAGACCAAGACCAAACAAATGGATCACCATCGGCATAACATGATCATGGACACCAAATCTCTACCTAGAGCAAACCCTCATACTCTGTGTGAACAATATTAGTATAAATTAAAACAATATGAAGACTTTGCCGTGAAGTTGCTCTGACCTTCTTGACGCCGAGAATATCCTCGATTAAAGTGGCAGTCTGTAGAAACGTCTTCTTGTTCGTCATCAAGGTGAAGAGAAACAGGACAAAGTCGTCTCTGGCTGCAAGGCTCTTTGTAACCCCTTCCGTCTGAGAAAATGTGGGGAGAGATTTGACGATTAATGAATGTCTAAAGATCTAAAGAAGAACAAGCAGACATGACAACTTTTTTTTTGCGAATGAGGTGATGGCCTGCAAAGAGGGTACTTACACATATACAGCAGTTATAAAGAACACTGAGGCAGTCCTTGACTAAGTCATCATTCACTGCAGGGACAAGAGACACAGACATGAATAGCAACGGTCCCTTATGTCAAAAGTGCAGTCTTCAGAGAGAAATTATATCAGACGTAAGTGTTACTGCTTACTTTGAGGTTTCTTCTTCTGCATAGTGAGTGTAGGCCTCATCAAGATCTCTACCAGCAGCTTCGAAGGGATGGAAAAAATGAATGCAAATGAACAAACGTCGCCTGATAGTATCTCAGAAGGCACTGATACACTGTAGTAGGAGGTGACATGGCTGATTCAAGACATTCAAACTGGTCATTGATTACTGTCCATCACAGCACTGAGCACACTAGTAACAAGAGCATAATAAACAGTATGTAAACATACATCAACTCCACCAAAGAGGTCAAAGGTGTATGTGTTGGGAAAGGTGGATTCTTGAGCACTCTTCCTGTCTTCTGTGACAAAAGACATTGCCTCCATGGAAAGTAGGGATGATAGTTCCTGTTAAAAACAACGGATAATTAGGCCTTAATCTTAGAGTAAACTATACACATTCAGTCGGCTCCTATAGCCTAGGAGACTGCGCTTTGTTGATGTTGTGGTGTATATATTATCTGGGTACCTTTAGTACACTGTGTGTGTGGGAGAGGTCACTGTTAGGATGGCTGCTCTCATGGAGCTTCTGCAGCAGCTCAGGGATGCCGTGCCATTTGGCCCTCTTATCTCTCTCCTGGAGCAGAGCCTCTGGGAGCTGGAACACAACGAATGAGTGGTGAATACAGGAAATATGCGAGAGCTTAGAAAATGTCTCCGGTATGTTCCCGTGTCACAAGAACACTGACAGTTGATCCTTTTACCCTACCCTCCGCACACCCACACAACCTGAGACAGATTTAACAAAAGCCTAGGTCTTAGATGTTAGTGCAAAAATAATCGCATCCTCTCCCAATTCCAGTTGCAGAGACCATCTTCTGGCACCAGTTAAGTCAGAAGTCATTCCAAAATCATGCCCAAATGCTCCTCACAAATGGAGCACAATATAACTTTCAGTTCTCAAAACTAAATTATTACTGAAACATTGAGAGGAATGTGGCTCAAACTGCCATTTGAGACTTTTTATTGGAATCGATGGAGCAACACATAGGCCTTTTCTCTTCTTTAACGGCAAGTTGGCAGTGAGTTAAGCAGGCCACATTTCACAAGAATGAAATGAGGAAAAGAAGTAAAAGCTTATCAGTGCTGCTGAGGTCTGAGGTTGCCTTGAAAAGTACACAGGATTCCTTAGTTTCAATATCAGAGAATTTGTCCTGTCCCCATTGCATGTTCAGAAATGTTGCGCTTATGAGTTGACTTCATAGCTATTATTGGTAAGGTTATCAATACGACTCAGGTTGTTGTTTTATTCCCAAGCCATAAGACTGCTAAACAATTAATCAAATGGCTACCCAGACAATTTGCATTGACCCCCTTTTTTACACTGCTGCTACTCGTTGTTTATTATCTATGAATATTCACTTTACCCCTACCTTTATGTACATATTACCTAAATTACCTCAACTAGCCTGTACCCCCGCAGACTGACTCGGTACCGGTACCCCCTGTATATAGTCTCGTTCTTGTTTTTTATTGTGTTATAATAATAAATATTTTTTTGAGCACATATTTTCTTACTTATATATGTATATATATATATAGAAAAAGAAAATCTGCACTGTTGGTTAAGTGCTTGTATTTAAGCATTTATCGGTCAGGTCTATTCGGTGCATTAGACAAATAACATTTGATTTGAAAGCAGAAATGCCAAGTTGAAGATTATTGTGGAGAAGGCAAAAGAGAAATTGGGGGTAACCGATATTACTGTTGAAATTATTGTTCACATGCTGAACAATCCTAAGGGTGGAGTGTTTCAGCATGATATAGATCACGTTTAATGGGGTAGGGAAGGTTTTTGTTGGGAGGCTGTGGTAGAAGTTACTATGGATTTATTTGGTTTTGGATTTTATTTTCATGGTAGTACAGAATTGGGCAGCTCATGATTGAGCGTACAATCTTTCCAGCACAGTAGGTGGTGGCATGCACTGTAAACATTTGTTTGTGGACTGCCATGATCTCCATAGAAGAAGAAAGGCAGGGAGTCAGAGGGTAATTCTAGGATAGACATCCTCAGCATGCACAAGATAGCTCTTCATGTTAAATGTATAATTCAAAAGGTTTGTTTTAAAATCACCACCATCTAGTCTACTGCAGCCATTTGTATACACACATGAATGAGTGCATAATGTATAATTTCCAGTGGTGTAAAGTACTTAAGTAAAAATACTTACTAAGTTGTTTTTTTGGGTATCTGTACTTTACTATTTATAATTTGGACAAATTTTACTCCACTGCATTCCTAAAGAAAATAATGTGATTTTTACTCCATACATTTTCCCTGACCCCCCAAAGTACTTAATATAAGACATTTTTAATTATTTATACTTTTACCTTTGATACTTAAGTACATTTAAAACCAAATACTTTTACTCAAGTAGTATTTTACTGGGGTGACTTTTACTTGAGTGATTTTCTTTTAAGGTATCTTTACCTTTACTCCAGTATAAACCTTGGGTACTTTTTCCAACACTGACCATTTCCACAAGATTATTAGCAAAAAAAGGTGCCGTAGATTTTTCAACAGTGCATGAAAGAGAAAGGTTTTTGCCCCTGTAAGGTTTATTTATCTGGCTAGTAATGAGAGGCTGACATGAGCAAAAACAAGTAGCTAGTTAGGTAAAATACCTGTTGGCAGTATAATGACTGAGCCGTGCCCAGGCACAGATGGGCGGCACCCATTTATGGAAACGAAAGTAGCTGGGGGCTGGTGTCGTTAACGTTACGTAATCACGCGTGTTGTTCCAAGTTAGTTCTATCTAGCAGATGAAAATCACATCCTGTCAAAACCTAAAACCAAGCTAGTTAGCCGTAGCTAACTAATAGCCAAACTAAGCTGCAAGCGAGCTAGCAGCAGTGGCGCACTCTTTCCGTTTCGCAAAGTCATCAAATGTTAGGTAGCTCGCTAATATAACAACATTGAGTAATACAACGAACTACAGATACCAATTGTATGTAACGTCATGGATGGGAACAGACACATACGATAGTACCAAAGATGGCTATCTACTTAGGTTAGCTAAAAAAAGGTTCGCGTAAATATACTAGCAACACTTTAAAAAAAATCTTAACAAAAGAGCTAACAAGTGCAGGCTACATCAAGGTTTCGGCTGTCATTTTATTGTAAGTAGCTAACTTGCGGGTGTATTTGGTCATTTAGCGAAATGATCACATTATTTTGTAGCATAGACAGCTAATGTTAGCCAACTAAACAGAAAGTCTGATAAACAGCTAGCTAGTTTCCCTATATATGCTAACGTTAGCTAGCTCTCAGCAGGGTTACCAAACGCAATCCCAGTCAGGCTTGAGTCGTCCTCCCCCTTTTCAAATACCTTCATTGCCGATACATCGCACAAGTTGTCTTACCTGTGTCCCTCTGCTGAAACCCTGGCCTGCGATCTGACTGTGTGTGATTTTTGCAATGATATTGCGACTGCTTCGTTTTCCTCCAGTCCAAGGGGACTCAGACCCCAGAAACGTCGCCATTATTTCTTTTTCCTGAACAGTTCTAAGCAGGAAGTTCTGTGGATTTAGCGAGCTATGGTTGATACAAAATATTCCCATGTATCTAGCGGTATCTAGTGGTAGGACTTGAAAATGGTTTTGACATGAGATGCTTTCTCTTTGTGGGCCAGATGTGAGAAAACTACAGCATCCATTGTCTTGTATGTTTTGACGATCTTGTTTTTATAATTAAGAGGTTGGCCATGATAAGAAACCAATGAAACAAAACAGTCACTCAGAACTATTTATTTATTACTCATTATCACCCACATTCTGGCAAAAACGTCTTGAGTTAGTTTCAAGTTATACGGGGACGTGTGAGATATACTCCTCAGCCTTAAGTGTCTTCATTTGCGCTAGCTAGTATTCGCATGGCGTCGAGTGGAAAGATGCTTCAGGAGGGTGGTCACGTGTGCTAGCAAGGCAGAAGTCCGGAGTTCGCGCCAGGTATGGGCCGAATCAGGAGGAATCGATTCTTGTTATGCAAGCAGCGTGACGTCCTTTATTTACTCAGACATGGCAATTCATTCATACAAACAGATTACATATGAAACTACAAATGGGTTCTCCCTTTAGTCCAGATACAACATTATTGTATTTCAGTGATCTTCCTTCTTAATTTTTTTGCCCTAGCACTGGACAGCTGATTCAAATAACCAACTCATCATCAAGCTTTGGGTTTTTAATCAGCTGTGTAGTGACAGAGAGAGAAAAAAACGAGTTTAAGAAACCCTGCTCCATAGGAATGAATGGAATTCTACAATATTTCAATTAAATATTTCAAAGACACAATTACACATATTTAAATATTTGTTGTTGTAGTGGGGACAGTAACATTAGTACGTTCAACAAGTTATACTTTAAGAAAGTATGTTTTTATATATATTTGTATTGAAATGTTAATGTTTAGCTCACATCATACAATTTAATAGTATGCATTAAGGTGTCCGTAATGGAATAAATATGGCAAAAATGAATGTAGACATTAATACATGCATTTCTATAACTTCCAAAATATTTTTTTGCAAGGGTGGGGGAGTGACAAGATGGAGATGCACCCCCTGTCAGTCATCATGTTTGGCCCTGTCCGGGGGTGTCCTCGGATGGGGCCACAGTGTCTCCTGTCTCAGCCTTCAGTATTTATGCTGCAGTAGTTTATGTGTCGGGGGGCTGGGGTCAGTTTGTTATATCTGGAGTACTTCTCCTGTCCAATTCGGTGTCCTGTGTGAATCTAAGTGTGCGTTCTCTAATTCTCTCCTTCTCTCTCTCTCTCTCTCGGAGGACCTGAGCCCTAGGACCATGCCCCAGGACTACCTGACATGATGACTCCTTGCTGTCCCCAGTCCACCTGGCCGTGCTGCTGCTCCAGTTTCAACTGTTCTGCCTTATTATTATTTGACCATGCTGGTCATTTATGAACATTTGAACATCTTGTCCATGTTCTGTTATAATCTCTACCTGGCACAGCCAGAAGATGACTGGCCACCCCACATAGCCTGGTTCCTCTCTAGGTTTCTTCCTAGGTTTTGGCCTTTCTAGGGAGTTTTTCCTAACCACCGTGCTTCTACACCTGCATTGCTTGCTGTTTGGGGTTTTAGGCTGGGTTTCTGTACAGCACTTTGAGATATCAGCTGATGTACAAAGGGCTATATAAATACATTTGATTTGATTTGATCCAGTGTATATATATATATATATATATATATATATAAATCATAGGTTTCACCTTGTGAAATGTGCTCTTGAGAACAAGAACCAGTAGCATTAGAAGTGCCAAGAAACACGGCTCCTTGTGGCTACCTGAACCCAAACCCACATTTTACTATCAAGACATGAATTGTGCTTGTAGTTTTCATTGTGGTTGTAAATGGTAGGCTTACTTCTTTTTAACTTCCTCTATGCTTTTGTTTAGGTCACCCTTTCTGGCCTAGTACCATTGGGACGGGGCAGCGGCAGACCAGACAGTATTATGTATTATTATTTTACTCTCAGTCTTCCCTCTCATCAGGTATCCCAGTGTTTGCCACAGTCCTGGCAGCTGGCCTCTGTCATGTAGAGGTATGAGCTCATGGCCTCCCTCAGCCCCTTGCTCACCAGAGAGTCCTCTGAATCCACTCTGCCCTTACTGAAGATCAATGAGCTGGGAAGACAAGAGGCAGGCACAGGGAATGTGATATACCTACCACCAGTATATGCATCATCTTACAATGTGAATTACAATGCAGTTAATTGCATAGCTATAGCATGACACATCATATCATATTGACAAATAGTCAAATAAGTAGTGTGTAGGTCACTTGCGCCACAAAATATGGTAGATGGAGGATTTAGGAATGTGTCCCACCTGTCTACGTCCTTCCAGTTGAGGGTGGGCCTCCTGATAGCTTTGGGGTACGGTCTAGTCATAGTAGTATTGTTTGAGCCTTGGATGATGCAAGGCTCCCTCAGTAAACAGCACAACCCATCTGCTGACTCTGTGGATAGACATGTTTCCAAATGTTTAGAACATTCTCTACCCAAACAACATATTACAGTAGTACCATACAGTCCACTCTCTTTGCATACCAGAGTAAGAACTGTGCTATAATAATAATGCATCTGAGCCCGTCGATGGGCTTGTACCCACCAGAGTAGTGTTCCACCAATTGGCCCAGGGTGTAGAAGGTGAGGCTGGGGGAAATGTAGAACCAGCCGTTTTGGAGGCGACGGATGCGGTAGTGTTTCACTGTGCCCATGTACGAGGAGTCGGTCCTCCCAAGGACCGAGAGCGAATAGGTGTCTGTGACCAAAAGTAACACAAGACTCTTGTCACGCCACAGCAATGAAACAGTGCACAAGTCCTAGGCTAGTTGTTGTGCTTATAGCAAACTTAAAAAAACTTGACATAACATTCAGTAAAATGAATTTAATTAAACGAGCCCTAAGCCATGAACATGGACTCACTTGTGTTTGTCTGACTCTGTCGAATCAGGAAAGCCCCTGTGTAATTGTGTGGCATCAGCAGCAGCTCCTCTGCATTTAACCTGCTGATGCCATTATACTGCCACCTGATTAAAGATGGATGAGAAATATCAAATATTCACTATCAGAAGACAAATAAGATAGCACATTATATTTTTCACTCCTCTCTGCGAGGAAACTCCACTGGAACTACTGGTGACATCTTCCCCCACTGGGGGAGGAGTGACATAATTAGGACATTGATGATGTCATTCAGAGCGAGAGAACATCTACAGTATTGCTCTTTCAAATTGACGCATTCCAATTCCCACCCTCTAGTGACATTCACTGATGTGTAAACAGCTGTGACAGTCAGAAGTAAAACTTGAGAATAAGTAGTAGGTATCTTACCTGTTTATTACTTTGGCAGTGTAGTGGCTGGGGATGTAACTCTCATTGCCTGTTGTTGTGGATTGCACCATCCAAAAATCCCCATCACTGCAAATAAAGAGGTCAGTCAGTGCATTCAACTAAACTATCACAAACTACCACATACAGTAGGGTCAGAAATTGACGTGATTGATAAAGATGACCAAAAAGGACTGTATAAAATAAATAAATACTGAGCTATATTGTATACTCCAAAAAGTTGGGAAATTATATTATTTTATACTAATACAATTGCTCTTGTTCAACAAGTAATACATCATTTTCTCAAAAAGGTAGGGTTAAAAATGATTGACATCCCTGTTTTTAATACCTTTAGAGGATACTGAGACTTTTTCTAAAATATTTTATGAGCAGGAGAACACATTGGGAGCAATTTTGGACCATTCCTCCATACAGAATCTTTCCAGATTCTTGATATCCTTAATCTGTGTTTATGGAATGCCCTCTTCAATTCAAATCTCTTCAATTCAAACCACAGGTTTTCAATGGGTTTCAAGTCCAGAGACTGAGATGGCCATTGCAAAATGTTGATTTTGTGGCCAATTAACAAATTCTTTGAGAATTTTCATGTATTTTGGGGCTATTGTTTTGCTGGAAGACCCACTTGCAGTATCAGCCTCCTGGCAGATGCAACCAGGTTTCGGGCTAAAATGTACTGGGTAAAGTTCATGATGCCGTTGACCTTAACAAGGTCCCCAGGACCAGTGGAAGTGAAATAGCCTCATAACATTAAAGATCCACCACCATATTTCACAGTAGGTACGGGGCTATTTCCTGCTTATGCATTCTCATTTCGACACAAACAAACACCACTCTGAGCAATTGTATTATTCTAAAATAATATCATTTTAATTTTTTTGTTGCATAAATTATCAATCCTTATTTGAATACTTTATTTGATGCAGTCATTTTTACTCATCTTTATCAAGGGTGTCAATCATTTCAGACACCACTGTATATGTAAAGCTACATGCGTGTATGCCACTTACTCTGATAACACAGTGAGCCTCTCGCCCATGCGGATGCTGGATTCCGAGGGATCTTGGGAGGGGAAGTCATAAAGGGACACCACCATGGGCCTGTTATTGTCTAAAAAGGAAGAATGGTTTTAATAGTTGCAATCAGCATTCACGCTGGCTGGTTGATGATTTCAGATTAGGTTAACAAAATTCAAGAATTCAGAAGACCTATGGAGGAAGCTGGGCGTTTAGTATTACCTGACATTGCAGGTTCAGTTGGATTCTCAAGGGATGGCATACTGGATCGAACTTTGACGGGGCAATTCCCCATGATCAGCTGTTCTCGAGCTACAGTATATGTCTGTATGGCTCTGTAGGCTGAGAGACAGAAAGAAGTGTATTGTCATTTATCTTCTCTTGTCATATGTCAAGCTAAAACAAGATGACACAGGAAGAGAAATAACCACAACCAGAAACCATAATTTCCTCAACCTGAAGTTTCCATGAAAAAAATATACATATTCATTACTATCTAAACATGAACTCTGGAGAAATAAAAGAGTTGGGTGCACTTTACGATACACAGGCCTTAGAACAGTATACTTACCAGTGGAATAACTTGTAATGAGTGTAAATGCAATACAAGGTGCTTCCATAGTATGTTAGTGGGTTATAAACTAAAATTGAAAACTTGCTCACCTTATTGAAAGAGAATACGTCTCACTCCTCTGCTCTGTTGCTCAAGGCGACTATTCCATTTACGCAGATGTGTCCAAAGGGTAGATAGAAACAAGACAGAGGCTCACTGAATGAGGACTGGTTTTTATGTCTCTAGAACCTGTGACGCCAAAGGCTCTGACATCCTCCTGACACAGAGCAATGTGTGGGTGTGCATATGGAGGGTTGACGTTTGATATGTCAATAACATTTTATTTCTGCATAGGTGCACAAAAAACACGAGATCAATATTCTGCTTAAAATTACAAACTACTTTTTTTCCAGGATTGTAGCAATCAGCATGTATTTAGTATAGGCCTACTAAATACAGTGCCTTCAGAAAGTATTCAGAACCTTTGACTTTTTCCACATTAGGCTAGGTTACAGCCTTATTCTTAAATTGGTTTAAAAAAACAAATCCCTCATCAATCTACACACAATACCCCATGGTGACAAAGCAAAAACAGGTTTTTAGACAATTGCAGACCACGTGTAACCACGCCAGCCCAGGACATACACATCCGGCTTCTTCACCTGCGGGATCGTCTGAGACCAGCCAGCCGATGAAACTGAGGAGTATTTCTGTCCATAATAAAGCCCTTTTTATGGGGAAAAACTCATTCTGATTGGCTAGGCCTGGCTCGCAAGTGGGCCTCTGCCCAGTCATGTGAAATCCATAGATTAGGGCCTAATGAATTTATTTCAATTGACTGATATCCTTATATGAACTGTAACTCGGTAAAATCGTTGAAATTGTTGCGTTTATATTTTTATTCAGTATAAATGACATATTTCTGTATTTAATTTTCAATAAATTTGATAAATGTTTCACTTTGTCTTTACGGAGTATTGTGTGTGGATTGGTGAGAAAAATAAATACATTTAATCAATTTTAGATTCAGGCTGCATCACAACAAAATGTGGAATAAATCAAATGGGAATTAATACTTTCCATATAGACTGTTGGTCATCAGATAGGAGGAGAGGATCTGACTCACGAAGGATGATCATTTATTTTTCCTTGACCTATAGCCAACTGATTAAGACCTGATGCACTCAGATGGAACGTCTTGGTGAGACGCAGAAATCAGATGTACTACATGTTTGCACTCTCAGTGGTTAGCTGAAATGGAAAAGCAAACTTCAGAGAACCTTATCTGAGCTAGGGCATAGCTGACCGTTCTACTTTATTTTTAGAGCAAGCTAAAAATAGCCTGCCCTCACCGTTTACATTCAGTTTGAGGTCAACCGATGTAAGAGTGAGAGAAAAAGCTCACATATGCGGTTGGAAACTATTGGCCATATTCCTTTAAGTCTTCTACCAAGACAAAGCTGAAAGGTGTCAACTATTTTAGTCTGAAATGCAGAACATTGATTATTTTTCTCAAACCTTTGCAATTATTTGATAGATTTGCTGGCGTATGTGTTTGTGTGCGCAGTGGAAACACTTGAAGATATGACCACAAACCAAGGGCCCATTTTACATCTTCTAGCTTTATTTAGTAGTTTAGTAGTATAAATGAGTTGTATTGGCAGACCGTGATAAGCACCACTGGGCCCTGCAGTGAAGACTGAACACATTTCCACATTATAACAGGCTTGTTAAGTTGTTATTCATTGTGTATGTCTACTCAAGCGATGAGTGAACAGACTATAAAAACAAAAATGTAAAACATAAAAAGACGACATCAATTACAAAATAAACTTTTTTAACACACAGATGAAAGGAGAAGTGATTGAATCTAGACAATCACATTGGCCCACGGTTCTTTCCCATTGAATTTCTTTACATTTTTGCATATTCCTAAAAAGCAAGTATAACGTTCTAGAACAACCAAAACACAGTGCATTCATTCTGTCATTTGGACCAGTATAACCTGCCATTTGGAAAACAACACAATGCAGAGAAATGTACAGGAAGTCATGAATCTTGTGTTTTCACCCAGCATGAGTGATCATTCTACAGTGTGAATGGAGTGACTCGGCAGAGCAGAGCAGTGCAGCAAGGTACAGTACAGGAAAACACACATCTACACTATGCCACACAATCAAAGGAGGCGTGTGTTCACAGTTCACAACATTCAAAAATGTGTCTAAATGTGTGCAATGAATGAAGGTTAAGTGTAAATGTGTTCTAGATCATAGTATAAGAGAAGGAAGAGGAATGTGTGTTTGGACTACAGCGGATGTGAGAGATGGGACTCTTCAACCCCTCCTGTGCTGAGGAACCGATCCTATACACACAGACACATGGGGAATAAATAACAGATGTGAAAGGCAACAATCGGAACAAAGGAGGGACATACAGTAATTGAAACCGGGAGAACAAGTCTCTAGATTCACTTGCACAAGACACATGCATACATATGAAATGATGAGAAACTGTTGGGTGGGGGATCGTACCATCTAGACCCTTGGAGTATACAGTATATCTGATTCATCCTTTATTTTGTCCCCTCAGCTTGTGGCTCGAAGTTTGACATGTATACAGTATTATATTTAATCTTCATTTGTATATATTCTCATATTTATCGCACAATTCATCACTGAACACCCTGGCATTGAGTAGCTTCGGAGCAGGGTAGGAGAGACTGGGAGACATAAGTTACTGGAGGAAGAGAGGGCCACCGGTGAGGGCGGCTACCCTATGTGGAGTGAGGGAGAGATGGGACGATTTAGCAGGAGACCTCCATGGTCTGGGGCCCAGGCTGGTTGTCCAGGCCCCCAGTGGTGTTGGCTCTCTCCAGCAGGCTGTTGAGGTTGCGGCTGCGGATGCTGTCCATGGAGGTGATGCTGGAGGAGGAGGTGGTGCGGGATCGGACCAGACGACTCATTCCAGCCGTGGGCACTACGACACAACACAGGAGTGTTAACATGCCAGTCACAATGTAGAGCACTTCATGCAATGCAGGAAGCATTATGATGTGTTCCCTCTGTTAGGGAATCACATCAAGAAATCATACAAATACTGCAGACATTCACCATGCAGACAAATCTGAGGAAATAAAGGGACCCATTTTTTTTAAAGACTTCAGTACCAGACACAACTACACTATGCAAGCCAAAGACTCTGACAAGCATGTCTTGTAAAAAAGGCAATACAATAATAGCATAAAGCACTGAAAAAATTGATAAAGGCAAAATGAAGCAAAACTAGCACCATGTGCAACAATAGTAAATCTAACATAAGTTTCATGCTTAAAGGAGCCACATTACCACTTAAACAAATGTCAAAGTATGCAGACGGTTCTCCACTTAATTGAACAATACAGATGACCGAAATGACCAATAATATGTTGTTAAATGGACTTTCTGAGCATACACTGACATTCATGAAATGTGTGTTAGGTTGAATGGAGGCTGGTATTTGGCCAACTGGTCTAAAACTGCTACTGCTTTAACACCTGGTACCTGATTCGTTGCTCAGGTGACTGAGAAGAATGTAGGGAACTGTTAGCATTGATGGAGGGAGGAAAGGATTGAAAAAAGAAGAAAGGAGAACGTATTGGACGGGAATAAGGTTTATGAAGGTTGAGGTAATGAATAGAAGTCATTTTGAAGGAAAAGACAACTGCTGTATACCAGAGAGACAACCCCCCCCCCCCGATGTGTTCTTCCTGCCTGATTCTGGGGTAGGGTAGAGACAGAGATATCCCAAATGAGACAAAGCAGAATTTTGGCCAATACACAACGGGGCCTTGCAGCAAAACAACACCAACACTGTGACGAGAGTGTACCCTCATACACCTGTCAACGTGGTTTATAGGGTGCTGCACTGGGATCGTGACGAGATGCGTTAATGTCATGGCATAGAGTCATGGTATAGAGTCCATACCCTATTGAGAAAAAAAATGTATTTATTTCATAATAGGAAGATTTATTTTCATTCAGCCACACTTCATAATAGGAGGATATTCTTGCAGCCTCTCCAACAAAGTTGCTGTAATTGAAATGGTTTGAAGTAGCTAGTTACATCAACAACTGTGTCAACTGATCTGTCTTTTTAATACAAGCCTAAAATGCGATACCATTTCTTTCAATGTGTGTCAGGTGATTTTAGCTATTTCACTACTTAGTTTTAGGATTATTGAGATGACTTACGAATGTATATTTGATATTATGTGCTTATTTCTGTGCATCTATGTCTCTGCAACGCTCTCGCTGTCGAAGAAAACAGACTTGAAACGTAAAACTATGCTGCTTCAAACTAACCTCGCTTCGCTGACGTTTCAGCCTCTGCGTGCAGTAGAACATATCTCATAGATGACTATGAGAAGAGGCTTTAATCAATTCTAATCTGACAGTGAAATGTCCTAATCTAATCATCAATCAAATGTTTTTATAAAGCCCTTTCACATCAGCAGATGTCACAAAATGCTTCTACAGAAACTCAGCCTAAAACCCCAAACAGTAAGCAATGCAGATGCAGAAGCACAACGGCTAGGAAATACTCCCTAGAAAGGCGGGAACCTAGGAATAAACCTAGAGAGAAACCAGGCTCTGAGGGGTGGCCAGTCCTCTTCTGGCTGTGCATCTGCAGGGAGTGACTCTGTGCTGCATGGCCTTCACCTCCACTCTACAATTCTCCTCTCACACAGTGACACCTGGGGCTGCATGCAACACTCCCACTGAGGAGGACTGGGGGAGGAAACAGAAAAGCCTAGTACCATAGAAATGCTGTGCTGGTGAAAGGTGAAAACAGAGAAGCCTTTGCTTTGTGTCACAGGAAGAGCTGCATCTTAAACAATTTGGTTAGAAAACAAAAACACACAAGGCAAGAGAGTCTCTCCCACGCAGAATTGAACAGGAAGTCAATTGCTGTTCAGAACATCTTTGTTGCTCGTCATTCATGCTACAAGCACTGTTTCTCACCTACTAAGAACTGAGGCTAGTCAACACTGCAAAGATGAAAGAGGAAATGACGTTAGCTGTGAGGCGTGAGGAGCGGACTCCTCCGTGACCAGTGTGACAAAAAGAGGGTCCTTTCAGACAACTGGCTGCACTTCAAACCCAGGAGGGGGTGTGGCAAAGGCTCATGGGAAACCGTGATGAAAACAATACTCATTTCAGCAACAGTTGTTATTTTGCTCACGTCAACAGGAAATACGTTCAGAACACATATGTTAACCACAAAGACGTACAACAGCTTGTTAGTGGATAATCAATACTCAAGAGTCAAATTTCAAGGTAAGCAAACAGTTACCAGTGGCCAGAGACATTATTTATTTAAGTATGCTAGAAAGGAGTGGTTATTGAGATCACACATTTATAAAGAAAAGTAAGAGTTGTGTACTTACTATAACCCATACCCTGAACAAAGTACTTGAAGGCCTCTGCCAGTTTCCCAGGCTATTGAGGAGACGACAGTAAGTTAGTCATCAATGTAAATGAAAAAATGACATAAAAAACACACACAAGGATATAATAACAGCATTTCAGAAGCTCAAACCTCACCTGCACAACCTGAGGCAAGCCTCCACAATCAGCCATCTACAGAGAGAGAGAGAGAACCTTTGAGTCACTACACATGCAATAGCTTAGCATCAATTTTTTATGCATGACACACACAGGATGTCCTGCTTCACCTCACCTTAAACAGTGTAGTCTTCGTTGGATTTAACCTGGAATTGCACTCCACCTGAAACAAGGTTAAAGAGTGTTAGTGGACAAAACTTAATCACATAAAGGAACTGATTTTCAACATTTAGTTCCATCATCCTACTATATATACACACAAGCATGTAGAAGCGAACGATCCATAGTCAGAAGCTAAACAACCACCTTTAACTAACTCACCACTGCCTCCACTGCAGGAGATGTGTCTCCAACCACCAACAGAGAAGGGCACCTGGAGGGGGAAGAGAGTAGTTTCCATAAGCACTGTGAGTTACAACAGGTCCGCTTGAGCATACTGTTCAAACTTTCAAACTCACGTCAGTGTGTTCACTGTCTCCTCATTCAGACCAATGACTGGCCTCTCGATTTCCAGATCCCGACGACTGTCATTGAAAAAAAAGAGAAAAAAAAGGTTAAAGCCACACTTGGTAAGTCAGTAGTAAAGTCAGCGAGTACCTTGGGCAGGAGTGGATCCCTGCCCCATCTCCACTCCTGCCTAGCGTACCCGTTGTAGGAGGCACAGAAGAGGGCCAGGTTGTCCTGATTGATGTCCTGGGCGATGTGAAGGCGGTAGGTCTGGATCAGCTCTTGGTTGTCTGTTAGCTCATCCTAGAGGAACACACAAGGCATCAGTATGGCTATGGGTGTGGATGGTATCATGACTTCATCTTCGATCACTTTTACATAAAAATGTTTCAAACCAGGTTAGTTTTGTTTTAATATTATCAAAGGTGAACGGAACTCAAAGATGGGCAGATGCCAACCCATCATACTCACAGTGCTGAAGTGGTGAGCCATCACTGTGTCCACGATGTTACTGGTCCATCCAGAGAGCTGAAGAGAAAAAAACAGGACAAGGTCTAAGTAATACATAGCTAGGACTGTGGCAGTCAAGACATTTTGTCAGACGGTTATTGTCATGCAAAAACGTCTGCCGGTCTCATGGTAATTAACATAAACATTTAGCATGTACTACCTGTACTACCTGTTCACCCACGACTGCATGGCTCCAACACCATCATTAAGTTTTCTGACGACACAACAGTGGTAGGCCTGATCACCGACAATGATGAGATGGCCTATAGGGAGGAGGTCAGAGACCTGGCAGTGTGGTGCCAGGACAACAACTTCTCCCTCAATGTGAGTAAGACAAAGGAGCTGATTGTGGACTACAGGAAAAGGCGGGCCGAGCAGGCCTTAACATCGACGGGGCTGTAGTGGAGCGGGTCGAGTTTCAAGTTCTTTTGTGTCCACATCACCAGCAAACTATCATGGTCCAAACATACCAAGACAGTTGTGAAGAGGGCACAATAACACCTTTCCCCCCTCAGGAGACTGAAAAGATTTGGCATGGGTCGCCAGATCCTCAAAAAGTTCTACAGCTGCACCATTGAGAGCATCCTGGCCGGTTGCATCACTGCCTGGTATGGCAACTGCTCAGCATCCGACCGTAAGGCACTACTGAGGGTAGTGCGTACAGCCAAGCACATCACTGGGGCCAAGCTTGCTGACATCCAGGACCTATATACTAGGCGGTGTCAAAAAAGTGTTAAAGATCCAGTCACCCAAGTCATAGACTGTTCCCTCTGCCACCGCACGGCAAGTGTGGGACCAGAAGGCTCCTTAACAGCTTCTACCCCCAAGCCATATGACTGCTGAACAATTAATAAAATTGACCCCCCCGCCCCCCAATTTGTTTTTTACACTGCTGCTACTCACTGTTTGTTATCTATGCATAGTCACTTCACCCCTACCTACATGTACAAATTACCTCAACTAACCTGTACCCCCGCACATTGACTCGGTACCGGTACCCCCTGTATACAGCCTCGTTATTGTTATTGCATTACTTTTAATCATTTTTTACTTTAGTTTATTTGGCAAATATTTTCTTAACTCTTTCTTGAACTGCACTGTTGGTTAAGGGCTTGTAAGTAAGCATTTCACGGTAAGTTATACCTGTTGTATTTGGCGCAGGTGACAACTAAAGTTTGATTTGATTTAACTTTGTTACTGTACCCAAGAAAGCAAAGGTAACTGAACTCAATGACTATCGCCCCGTAGCACTCACTTATCATCATGAAGTGCTTTCAGAGGCTAGTTAAGGATCATATCAGCTCTACCTTACCTGACACCCTAAAGCCACTTCAAATTGCATACTGCCCCAATAGACCCAAAGACAATGCAATCGCCATCGCACTGCACATTGGCCTATTCCATCTGTACAAGAGGAATACCAATGTAAGAATGCTGTTCATTGAATACAGCTCAGCCTTCAACACCATAGTACCCTCCAAGCTCATCATTAAGCTTGAGGCCCTGGGTCTCAACCCCGCCCTGTGCAATTGGGTCCTGGACTTTCTGACGGGCCACCCCCAGGTGATGAAGGTAGGAAAAAACATCTCCACTTCGCTGATCCTCAACACTGGGGCCCCACAAGGGTGCGTGCTCAACCCCCTCCTGTACTCCAGGTTCACCCATGAGTGCGAGGCAACGCAGGCCTCCAACTCAATCATAAGTTTGCAGTTGACACAACAGTAGTAGGCCTGATTACCAACAATGACGAGGCAGCCTACAGTGATGAGGTGAGGGCCCTGGCGACGTGGACCCAGGAAAATAACCTCTCCATCAATGTCAACAACATGAAGCACGCTCCTATCCACATCGATGGGACAGCAGTGGAGAAGGTGAAAAGCTTCAAGTTCTTCAAGTTCCTCGGCATACACATTTTCTGGAGCGGTAGGGTAGCCTAGTGGTTAGAGCATTGGACTAGTAACCGGAAGGTTGCAAGGCAGTAAACCCACTGTTCCTAAGCAGTCATTGAAAATAAGAATTTGTTCTTAACTGACTTGCCTGGTTAAATAAAGGTTAAAGAAAAAAAAATATTTTTTTTTTACTGACAATCTGAAATGGTCCCCCCACACTGACATTTTGGTGAAGAAGGCGCAACAACGCCTCTTCAACCTCAGTAGGATGAAGAAATTTGGCTTGGCCCCTAAGACCCACACAGACTTTTACAGATGCACAATTGAGAGCATCCTGTCAGGCTGTGCCCCGCAACCGCAGGGCTCTCCAGAGGGTGGTGCAGTCTGCACAACGCACCACCAGGGGCAAACTGTCTGCTGAATCACTGGTTACTTTAATAATGGAACACTAGTAACTTTAATAATGTTTACATACTGCTTTACTAATTTCATATGTATATACTGTATTCTATTCTACTGTATTTTAGTCAATGCCACTCCAACATTGTTTGTCCTAATATTTAAACATTTCTTAATTTCATTCTTTTACTTTAGATGTGTGTGTATTGTTGTGCATTGTTAGATACTACTGCACTGTTGGAGCTAGGAACACAAGCATTTTGCTCCACCCTGCTAAATATGTGTATTTGATTTGATTTGATGCCAAATCATATATTTGTATGATTTTATAGTAAGAAGTATATCATTTAACTTAAATAGAAAGGATATTTGTCCCATTCTAGAGCGAAGTTGCTTTGTTCAGCGCAAAAGTGATCATTTGAAACAGGCCCTATATGCTAGATTTAGAGCTATGTGGCAACTTTAGTTGTGAATGATACAAACATTAGAATGTCTTAGAAATCAAAACATGTATGGGGTGTATGATGCGACTATAGGCTATTGATGATTTGAGGAAGCTTGCTCTCTGTTCCTTGCCTCAGGCTGCACAGCTGTTCTCCCATCAAGTGATCATATTTTCACCCATCAAAAAATGTGTAATATGTATGCACTCGAATAGCGAATGAAGGCCGTGCTCTTTCCCGGAGGTCTGTTTTCAATGATTCCGGATAGGCTACTTCTATTTTATAGCGGAGCTGTGCTTAATATGAGCAGCTGAGAAACAAATACACTTATTTCACTCTACGCATTAACTACTGTTTGAGAAGAATGCTTACTGCGCGACAGGTGATATTCCGCCTAAACTCTGAATGCCATGGGCTCTCCAACCCTGTTCCTGCACCTACCAAGTGCTTAATTTCGGAAACCAAGGGAAATCTGTTATGGAAAATCAACAATAACATGTTTTCGCAACGAAACATATTTCACCCAATTAATTATGAAGAAAAAAAATCCCTATTACTAGGCTATTCAAAATCAAATACAAATTCACTATAATTGTAGACTAACTGTTAGCCGCCCTGCACAAATCAATGAACCAACAGGATCGACTAGGGCTATACGTTCTCTCCCAGACTAGTGTATAGAAATTTTGGAGCATAAGGTAACCAGTCCATCCAGTATGAATAATAATACAGTCTACACTCAAAGGTGATTACTCAAATTTGTTTAATTTTGGAGTAGAGGCTAGAGCATTTATGTTTTTCTGCCATGGGTAATATGTGATACGCTATATATTGTATAATGGCACAATCATCATTTTTATTACGTTTATTTATTTTTTCAGGCTTGGGCTCATTAGCCTTTGAGTATGCATAAGCTTTACTATTTGAACGAATCACCTTAGAAAGCACTGTCAATTTAGTTGCATAAGGCTTTGAAACAACATCCACAACAACCATGTTTTCCACTTAGTTTCAACCTGTCGTTGAACTTCTTTCTTCAAATTGATCAGTAAGGTGCGTTTTAAAAGCATGATACTGTTTTGATGATAAGTGGCTGATGTGATTTTCAACCTGATGGTCGTTAGCGAGTTGGGTACTACCAAAACATGTCCAGAGTGCATAAAAGGAGATTATCTCAAGAGAACTGGGGGGCTCTCGAGTGGAACTGCGGTCTAAGGCACTGCATCTCAGTGCTAGAGGCGTCACTAAAGACCCTGGTTCGATCCCGGGCTGTATCACAACTGGCTCGGGAGTCCCAGCTCGGGAGTCCCATCGGGTGGCGCACAATTGGCCCAGCGTCGTCCGGGTTAGGGGAGGGTTTGGCCGGGGTAGGCAGTCATTGTAAAATAATAATTTATTCTTAACTGACTTGCCTAGTTAAATAAAGGTTAAATAAATGTATATATTTTTTTTTAAGCGGTCACATGGAATTTTACTGTCGTCATGACTCATGGCGGCCGGTGTGACGGTAATATGGTCACTTCTAGGAGATCAAATGATCTATGTCTTGGTCTGTAAATAAGGGTGATTGGTTTGAGGACTACTGACCTTGGAGGCAGCCCAGTCGATCCATCCCTCGGCACACGGATCCACGTTGATCAGAACCAGGCCCTCTACCAGAGTAGGGTTGTTCAGCTGCAGGCGAGAGGTACAACATATCAGCCCCCCAACACGAGGTGAATCAGCATAGCATCATTCCAGTCTTCATACTTAGTATAGTAAGAAAGGAATGAAGATGATGATGAACGTCTCAGGGAGATGTGGTGATTGGCGTTAAAACTGCATTCAGAATGCTACAAACATTTGTCATTTTCAAGAAAGGCCAGATGTATCAACAGAGGCGGCTGAGATGCTGGTTACCCGAAACTACATGTTAACATCAAATGCAACGACAGTTGTTACCAATCTAGCTACCTTGTTTCCATTTCACTCCAACCCCTAACTGGTGGAATTTGAAAATAAATGTTGAGTAGACCCCCAGCGAAACATCAAACACTGTGATTCCTAAATCCTCCAGACTATATATATATATATATACTATATATATATATATATATATATATATATATATATATACTACTCACTCACTCACTCACTCACTCACGAGAATGCAGCAGAGCTAAAATAAGCCAGGCATTGAGCGCAGAAAGGAAAAAAACACAAAAGAAATGGCGAGTGAATAGCAAGGTAATTCACCCCCCTCGGAATGGCACGGTTTATAATAGACAAGAGGACTGGTGAAACGCTGCTGTGTGAGTTGGGTGTTCAGACTGTAGAGGAAGCTGTAATAGTCCACACAGAGATGAACTGAGAGAGACAGGTGATTTCAGGGAAAAAGAGAATAGACATTGGATGAGAGAGCTGTTGTCAAGTGTTAAGTAGACTTACTGCAAACCGGGATAGGATGTAGGCTCCTGCTCCCACGCCAATCCCTATCACACTGTTCACCCTGTGGACATCAGGAAATACATCACACTCAGCAACACCAACTTCCACTGGTTTATCCATCACAACCTGAACGAGCCAAGTGATCAATGTCCATGTCACTCACTTGAGCTGAGTCATAACCGAGGGCAGCATCTCAGACAGTTCGTCCATGGTCGGGTACTGGTACCCGGTGGGGAACGGTGCTGCCGCCTCCTGCTGTCCGGGGGCGTCCACGTGAACCACAGCAAAGTGCTGCGTGATCTCTTGCATGTCCTCAAAGTTAAACAGCGTGTTGAAGCATGACTTATCTGCACAGAGAGGGGACCAAAAGGATAGTAATGCAAACCCATTCATTAGATATGAAGAATTAGAAACTGGGTGGTTCGAGCCCTGAATGCTGATTGGCTGATAGCCATGCTACATCAGACCATATACCATGGGTACGACAAAACATTTATTTTTACATCTTTAATTACGTTGGTAACCAGTGTATAATAGCAATAAGGCAGCTCTGGGGTTTGTGATATTTGCCAATATACCACGGCTAAGGGCTGTGTCCAGGCATTCCCTGATGTGTCATGCCTAAGAACAGCTCTTAGCCGTGGTATATTGGCCATATACCACACCCCCACGTACACAAGAATGGCACAAACCTATCATACATGAAACACAAATCCAACACACTCACGATTGAGGCCGATGTCATGGTAGGTGAGGATTACTGGCCGGTTGCCCTTGGGAACGCCCCTCATGGTCACATGGAGCACGCCATGCTGAGTCTCAATATCATGCTCCTGCAGCCAATCAGAGAGGAAAACAGACAGGTCAAGGCATTGGTAGACAGATCTGAACAGTACGGAGGTAGGGAGGGAGCCACCGACATAGGGAGGGGCCAGACCGACATATGCCCAATTCCAAACGTACTCCTAGGCCCTTGAGGTCGAGGACATTTTCACCGTATTGTTTTTTTCTTATCTAATCTTTTTCAATCTACACCAAGTGCCCCAGGGTCTGTGTAGGGGGATCTGGAGTGGGTTGGATGTGGACATTTATGGATTCATATCCTAATTACAGCTTACTACATCATTCCTCAGATATGAGAATGACATAAAAAGACAAACAAATTGACAATCCAATACTGAGTGAGTCCTTATGATTGAATGCATACAGACTATACAGCTTCCTGTCTCCTTTCCAGAGCCCTCAGATGGGACGAGGAGGAGCAGAGAGTGTGCACTGGGCAGAGGATCAGATGGTTCTCTTGGAGATTTTAAAATGCACTCCACTCCAAAGTATTACTGTGCAAAAATCCAGAGTCGTCGCCTCCATTGAAAGCTGCCACTGAAGGGAGGACTAGCCCTCTTCTATTCAAATTCAGACTCAAACTGCCTTCATTTTTCTCCATGCCTCTCTCTGCACTAAATAGCTTCCTTTCTTAACAAGAGACTGAACCCTAAAATTACACAGAGACAGATACTGGAGGCATCTATAAAATGCTGAATGATTTTTTTAGGATTCCAAGTCTGTGCATTAAGGTTTTCAGTGTAACCGAGTCAGATAATAATCTAGTTGACCAGGGCAAATTAGGCCCAAAAATATGACAGCAATAAACTGCCATCTTTCTGAGCATCATCACATAGCATTTTCAATGCTTTAAAATTCACTATAGTCAGATTAAGACTTCATTTAAATGCACGGAGGCAGGTACATGCATTAATCAACAGCCAGGCGCCCACAGAGTGGAGACAAAGACAAACACAGAACAGAAACATGGCGACACATGCAACAGAGAACAATGGAAAAGGCTTTTCCTCAGGTTACTGTCTTTAGTATTGTATGTTGACCATATCAAAGTATTACGAAAAAGAAGAGGACCCTTTAAACCGCTCTGCATTCAAAGAACGTATTTGAAGCTCACAGAAATGACACGATGGTCAAAGGATGAAGGCAGCACGACCTGTTGTTATTAACAATGAAACACTCCCTTCTGTGTTGCTGCACGACCTGTTGTTATTAACAATGAAACACTCCCTTCTGTGTTGCTGCACGACCTGTTGTTATTAACAATGAAACACTCCCTTCTGTGTTGCTGCACGACCTGTTGTTATTAACAATGAAACACTCCCTTCTGTGTTGCTGCACGACCTGTTGTTATTAACAATGAAACACTCCCTTCTGTGTTGCTGCACGACCTGTTGTTATTAACAATGAAACACTCCCTTCTGTGTTGCTGCATGACCCGTTGTTATTAACAATGAAACACTCCCTTCTATGTTGCTGCAAAAGGAGAGTGTTTCAGGTTGAGAGAAGGACAGCAACAAGGACACCGTGAGTGAGATAAAAACAATTGTTCAAATAAATGGAGCACAAACACACACACACACACACACACACACACACACACACACACACACACACAGATGGATAAAAGGATGACAGAGGAGAGGAGACCCAATGATGAAAAACAAACACAAGGGAGTGGCTTTCTTGGCATAGAGGAAGAAAATGGTTCATCATAAACACCATGATCTGAACAAGGCCCCAGATCCAGTCATCTAGCTTAGAGCCTTGTCTTTGGGTTGTATTGATGTAGGAGTAAGCCATGCATGCGGTCTGTTTTCCTTCATCTTTCTCTCTTTACACACACACACACACACACACACACACACACACACACACACACACACACACACACACACACACACACACACACACACACACACACACACACACAGATGGATAAAAGGATGACAGAGGAGAGGAGACCCAATGATGAAAAACAAACACAAGGGAGTGGCTTTCTTGGCATAGAGGAAGAAAATGGTTCATCATAAACACCATGATCTGAACAAGGCCCCAGATCCAGTCATCTAGCTTAGAGCCTTGTCTTTGGGTTGTATTGATGTAGGAGTAAGCCATGCATGCGGTCTGTTTTCCTTCATCTTTCTCTCTTTACACACACACACACACACACACACACACACACACACACACACACACACACGCAGTTGAGCCTCAGACGCAAACAGAACTGGGGCGGGGTTGCTGGCCTGAAGAGGGAGGGGGAAGAGGAGTGAGCACTGCAATGGCTGCACCCCTTTTATCCTTTACCAAAGTGAAACTATGCTTCTTTAATGGGGGTTTAGACAAAATTAATAGAATGTGGAGGAGAATGTTAATGTAGGGTTTGGATTTGTGTATCGTCAAAGACGGCTGATAATGATCTATAACAAATGGAGGGCTAAGGACAGAGAGGTGCCCTGCAGACACCCAGAGGAATCTGCCAAAGATGGAAACAAAGTCACACAGAGAAGGAAAATAGAGAACAAGGAGAGGATAGAGAGGGTGAGGAAGGAGGAGGAGAGGATAGAGAGTGTGAGGGAGGAGGAGGAGAGGATAGAGAGGGTGAGGGAGGAGGAGGAGAGGATAGAGAGGGTGAGGGAGGAGGAGGAGAGGATAGAGAGGGTGAGGGAGGAGGAGGAGAGGATAGAGACGGTGAGGAAGGAGGAGGAGAGGATAGAGAGGGTGAGGGAGGAGGAGATGATAGAGAGGGTGAGGGAGGAGGAGGAGAGGATAGAGACGGTGAGGGAGGAGAGGATAGAGAGGGTGAGGGAGGAGAGGACACACACACACACACCTGTCTATGTCTTGGGGTTGAAAAAAACATTTTGCCTGTAAAACGTCCTCGTGTGATATCTTTCAGACTTCAACAAATCTGTCATTGTTATGTGGGTGAAAGATCAGTTCCTGGTCCCTGTCAGACTGTTGCAGTTCACACACATGGATCACAAGGCCTGTCTAGCTGGTCTCGGTCACCACTGATATGTACAGAGAAAACAGCTATTTTCTCTTCACGATCTGGCAAACACAGACACAGAAATGCAGTACATCCAGGGACGTGCACACACAGACAGGTACATACGCATACCCTCCCGCCTATCCTCCCGCCTACCATGCTGTATGCTGAGACTCCTGAACACTTATACACATGCATATTTCATGCCATCACATTAAAATGTACCAACACACAAGAACACATTCATAAGTCTATGTTGACAACACACACACACACACACACACACAAACACACACTTCCCCGCAAACGAATACACACACAGTCTCAACAGTAAGTGCACACAAACAAGACAAATCTAGTGTTCTCCTGCAGACAAACGTCCGCCCACGCAAATGCCTCTCTGCACACTGAAACGTCTCAGCTGCTTAGCCGTCTGTCTGGGGAGGCAGTTAGGCAGACAGGCAGGTGTGCTGCCAACCAGCCAGGGAGTCCTGCCCGGTCCAGCCCCTCCCAGAGAGCCAGGGGCTCAGCACCCTGAATCTAAACCCAGCGAGGTGTGTCAGTTAGACGCACTCACCACTGCATTCCCAGAGCATGCGATCTGGTCCAGGTCCAGAATGGCTGACATGTTTCCCACGCAGGAGAGGACTGTGTGCTGCTAGGAGGGAGGGAGAGAGGGAGGCAGCGCAGGGTGGAGAGAGAGAGCAAGAGAGAAAGAGAGAGAGAGAGAGAGAAAGAGAGGAGATAGAGACTCGCTGCACAAGTTAGACCAGCAAGAGGGAAGGGAGAGAGCAAAAGACAGACAAAGACAAAAAGGAGTGAGAGAAAGAGTGAATATTTTGAAAGAGAGGGATGGAAAAGATGCAGAGGGACAGAGAAGAGGGAAGAGAGAGGAAAAGAGAGTGGGAGAAGTAGAGAGTGAGACTGCAGTTTGTGCTTGGTAAGCACAGCGCGTCTGTGCAGCCAAGGCTTTGTCCCGGTAATTCTAATTGGATTTCAGCAGGTCAGGTGGGTAGAAAGGGGTTGGGCTAGAGAACAGAGGAAAGAGGGCAGGGGATGGATGGGGAGTGGAGAGGGTGCTGGGGTGGAGACATGCAGCACTCTGACATCACAGAGAGAGATAGAGGGGTGCTGAAAAGGGAAGGGATGCTGACATTGACTACTGACCCCTTCCTTCCAGTGTATTCTGCATCAGCTCAGCAGCTGCGCTCTAAAGTCACTGTCTGATCCTGCTGAATTATCAGAGCATCACCTTGATATGTCAGTTTATGGGCTGGAATTGGATTAAACACTACACCTGTCATCAATGAGCAACCAGGCTAATACATGATGACGAAATCCATTCTTCTTGTCGCAGTGTCAGACTAGACAGTGAGGGAAGAAGGTCTGCATTGAATATCAATATGAGCTCAGTCTTCCAATGCACCAATATGCTTTTGTAACAGCAGATTTTCCAGTAACTAAGACATTCAGTATATTGATTTTATTCACTAACAACCCTGCAATCATGCGACCTGCTGTGACCCCAAGGTAATCCAATGCACCGTCACTGTGATGGGCTACAAATGAGCACCTTGTGTCTAAGAGAGATGAACAAAATGGCTGTTACACTGTAATAACAATCCACGTTGCTCTATATCACTACTGTGAGTGTGTGTCTGTGTGTGTGAACCGTATGTATTTACTTATTGAGCTTGATAACCTGTTGATTCGTCATGTTCTCTTCTCTATTACCTGCAGGAAGCAGCTGGCCTGGTGGGCGGAGTTTCCACCAGGGGACCAATGCAACGTACCTAGAATGTGTCGAGTGGGCGGAGCAGCACACTCACTGTGTGTTCTATTGGTCCTACAGTGTGAACTCCACCTACCTACAGGGAGCGCCAGGCGAGCTGGGTGGAACGCACTACCTCGCGTCTCTACATGAATGATTCCCACTACTGCCCCACAGGGGGGTGCCACATACATACATATATACTGTACAAACACACGTTGGCCGGTCTAATGGTGATGATGATGATGATGTGTGCATCTCTGGAATAAATTACCCCACTCGGATATCAATATCTGCTCTCTCATGCACACAGGCACACAGCAGCGATGCACACGCCTTTTTTACTGATAAACACCACCATTTTTATTCAGGCATACATTTCTTACTACGGTCTGCTTTTGTCCAATTCCACAGTGTTTTAGAATGCAATCACGGAGACTTGGCGCGACTGTTTTGAAGTCTCTCAGGCACCACAGTGAGAGTGACAGTCATACTGCCACCTCTCCCTCCCTGTGAGTCATACAGACACTGTCGTCTCAGCACCAACCACCCCCTCCAAGGAGACAGACAGATGGTCGGACGCTCAGAGGAGAAAGTAGAGGACAGGGATAGTCACAGGGGACACTGATGTATTTCGTCTGCACTGTTTTCACCACAACCAACATCTGAATTCCATTTTAATATAAGCCTTTAAAAAAAATATAACATAGCAAGCCTTCTGTATTGTACATGCAGGGTTGGGGAGTAACTAATCATAAATAAAAACGGTAACTGTAATCCATTACCAGCTAGAATTGTAACGGCGTTCTTTAGTTGTTGAAGGAGAGTCGGACCGAAATGCAGCGTGTATGTTACTCATGTTTATTAGTGAAGACAAAAACGAACGAACTAACACGAATAACAAATAAATACAAAAAAAACAACAAACAGAACGAAACCTAATACAGCCTGACTGGTGCAACCTACACAGAGACAGGAACAATCACCCAACAAAATACAAAGCGAAAAACAGGCTACCTAAATACGGTTCCCAATCAGCGACAACGAGAAGCACCTGACTCTGATTGAGAACCGCCTCAGGCAGCCAACCTAATTAACACACACACACACACACCCCTAATCAACTACCAACCCAAACACTACAAACCCCAATACGGAAATACAATACATAATAACCCCATGTCACACCCTGGTCTGACTAACTAATAAACTAAAACACACAATACTAAGACCAAGGCGTGACAGAACCCCCCCCCCCTAAGGTGCGGACTCCCGAACGCACCTCAAAACCATAGGGAGGGTCCGGGTGGGCGTCTGTCCATGGTGGCGGTTCCGGCTCCGGACGTGGACCCCACTTCATAAATGTCAATGTTCCTCCCCTTCGCGTCCATGGATAATCCACCCTAACCGCCAACCATGGCCGAATAGTCCTCACCCAGAACCCTACATAACAAAGGAGCAGCTCGTGACTGAGGGGCAGCTCGGGACTGAGGCAGCTCGGGACTGAGGGACAGCTCGGGACTGAGGAACAGCTCGGGACTGAGGAACAGCTCGGGACTGAGGGGCAGCTCAGCACTGAGAGGCAGCCCAGCACTGAGAGGCAGCCCAGTACTGAGAAAAAGCCCAGTACTGAGATGAAGCCCAGCCAGGAAGTTGAATCCGGCAGATCCTGGCTGACTGGCGGATCCTGGCCGACTGGCGGATCCTGGCCGACTGGCGGATCCTGGCCGACTGGCGGATCCTGGCCGACTGGCGGATCTGGCAGATCCTGGCTGACTGGCGGATCCTGGCTGACTAGCAGATCTGGAAGAGTTTGGTTGACTGGCAGATCTGGAAGAGTCTGGTTGACTGGCAGATCTGGAAGAGTCTGGTTGACTGGCAGATCTGGAAGAGTCTGGTTGACTGGCAGATCTGGAAGAGTCTGGTTGACTGGCAGATCTGGAAGAGTCTGGTTGACTGGCAGATCTGGAAGAGTCTGGTTGACTGGCAGATCTGGAAGAGTCTGGTTGACTGGCAGATCTGGAAGAGTCTGGTTGACTGGCAGATCTGGAAGAGTCTGGTTGACTGGCAGATCTGGAAGAGTCTGGCTGACTGGCAGATCTGGAAGAGTCTGGCTGACTGGCAGATCTGGAAGAGTCTGGCTGACTGGAAGGGTCTGGCTGACTGGCAGATCTGGCTGCTTCATGCTGACTGACGGCTCTGGCTGCTCCATGCAGATTGACAGCTCTGGCGGCTTCTTGCAGATTGGCAGCTCCATGCAGACTGGCAACTCCATGCAGACTAGCAGCTCAGGCTGCTGTATACAGACAGGAGGCTCCGGCAGCGCTGTAGAGGAGGAAGGCTCTAGAACCGCTGAACAGACGGGAGACTCCGACAGCGCAGGAGAGGGAGAAAGCGCTGGCTGCGCTGAACAGGCGAGGCGCACTGTAGGCCTGATGCGTGGTGCTGGCACTGGTGGTATTTGGCCGAGGACACGCACAGGAAGCCTAGTGCGGGGAGCTGCTACTGGAGGGCTGGGGTGTGGAGGTGGTTCTGGATAGACCGGACCGTGCAGGCGCACTGGAGCTCTTGAGCACCGAGCCTGCCCAACCTTACCTGGTTGAATACTCTCGGTTGCCCTGCCAGTGCTGTGAGGAGAAATAGCCCGCACTGGGCTATGTAGGCTAACCGGAGAAACAGAGCGCAAGGCTGGTGCCATGAAAACCGGCCCAAGGAGACGCACTGGAGAACGGATGCGTAGAGCCAGCTTCATAGCATTTGGCTCGACGCTCAATCTAGCCCAGCCGATACGCGGAGCTGAAATATACCGTACCGGGCTATGCACCCGCACTGGGGACACCGTACGCACCACTGCATAACACGGTGCCTGCCCGGTCTCTCTAGCCCTCCAGTAAGCACAGGGAGATTGCGCAGGTCTCCTACCTGACGCAGCCATAGTCCCTGATAGCCCCCCCCCAAAAAAAATTTGGGGCTGCTTTTCGGGCTTCCTTGCCAACCGTGTTCCCTCGTATCGTCGGCTCCTATCTCCGGCTGCCTCTGCTCTCCTTAGTGCCTCCACCTGTTGCCATGGGAGGCGATTTCTTCCGGCCAATATCTCCTCCCAAGTGTAGCAACCTTTACCATCCAGCACGTCTTCCCATGTCCATTCTTCGAATAATTCCTCCTCCCTTTGCTGCTCCAGCTGTCGCTGCCTGTTAACACGCTGCTCCTGTTTACGCTGCTCCTGCCTGTTGACACGCTGCTCGGTCCGAGAGTGGTGGGTGATACTGTAATGGCTTTCTTTAGTTGTTGAAGGAGAGTCGGACCGAAATGCAGCGTGTATGTTACTCATGTTTATTAGTGAAGACAAAAACGAACAAACTAACACGAATAACAAATAAATACAAAAAAAACAGAACGAAACCTAATACAGCCTGACTGGTGCAACCTACACAGAGACAGGAACAATCACCCAACAAAATACAAAGCGAAAAACAGGCTACCTAAATACGGTTCCCAATCAGCGACAACGAGAAGCACCTGACTCTGATTGAGAACCGCCTCAGGCAGCCAACCTAATTAACACACACACACACACCCCTAATCAACTACCAACCCAAACACTACAAACCCCAATACGGAAATACAATACATAATAACCCCATGTCACACCCTGGTCTGACTAACTAATAAACTAAAACACACAATACTAAGACCAAGGCGTGACAAGAATATTGTAATCAGATTACAGATACCTTTGAAAAACTAGATGATTATTGAGGATTACTTTTAAATTCAAAAGGGATGTTTTATGAAAACAAAATCTTGGACACTTCTCTGTTTTCTCAATGACTTTCAAATCAGCATTGAAAAAAAAGGCGCAACTTTAAGTTTGTTCCACCTGAGCAAGTCTGACCACAAGTCAGAGACCACTATGATGACACACCAAATGTGTTTGATGGATCGAGGGAAAAGAGCAAAAATAGGCTTTTGTAGGCTACAGTCCAAGCTATGTCTTCCAATGGTGCGACTGCTGTCGGGATCCAAAGATGATCCAACTTGAATACACGCTTGGAGGTCAGGATGACAGCAGTGGTGTGGTCCACGGTGATATGGATAAAAAGAGAAAAGTGGGGCTTTTATTGCTCAATCTAATTAATCCGGGTTAAAAAAATCAATAATCCATAGGCCTAATGGACACAAGCTCAGACTCGCAAACTTTTGATTGACTTAAAGGGGCAATCTGTAGTTGCTACAATCCATTTTTGGAGTTATAAATGTATATCCATTGATTCTTGAAGAATGTAACTTATACATGCCTCATGAGCTCAGTTCAACTGTCACACTCCATGAGATCCTAAAATATAAACTTGATTTTTCTCCTATGTTTGTAAATGTAAACAAACACTGTTTAGCCTCATAACATGGTTAAAATAATAATGTTGATATCATGGATGGTCAGTCCTTCCATCTATAGCTCTGTCTATTGAGTGATGAAAATTTTCCAGGCCCATCCCTCAGCTTTTTACCAAAACAGAGGCGTGGCAACCGTTTTGTTTTTGTTTCATCTGTGGATTTGCCCTTTAAACAGCTGCACATTATCAAGATATCATAGTGTCAACAACAAAAAGGTCAACAATAGGCCTATAGCAAATGCAGCATATGGCATTCATTTTTCACATGTAAATAGCCCTTTTCAGTAGTGCTCAAAGCATGCCATTCCATGAGCGCAGCATTTATTTTATACTCCAATCAATGAGCCCAATCCAGTCCTCCATGACAACAAAATCATAAACAACAGAGTAGGGCTGGCTAATAAACCCTTAAATTTGGTGTTATGCTCAGGAAAAAATGTTGGTTAATCTATACTTCCATATTTCCAAGTCCTATTCTTGAAGATCAAGGGGTATAACATTTATTGGAATGACTGGAATTCTGATATATCTTGACAATAAAAACCAAAGTCTAATTTAATCGTATTATTATATGTAGTAGAAAGTGATAGGTTAGAAGAAGCCTACGTAACCAACCCATAAAGTAAAATGTAACATCCATATATGGCCAGCTATGTAAACTTTAACATTGATTTATCCTGCAATAGATGTTGTTCAATTGGTAAAATATATATTTTTGTCTTCTTCTAATGCTTCTTAAGGGGAAAGTAATCTAAAAGTAACTGAATGTAATCAGATTATGTTACTGAGTTTGGGTAATCCCAAAATAACTGATTACAATTTTGGGCAGGTAACTAGTAACTGATTACATCACGCTAAAGATCTGCTCCATACCATCAGACAGGCTTACAGCGCCATCTCCTGGGCTAAATGAAATCAGCAAAACACAGGGGGCCACAGCAATGACTTGCAATCCCAGTTTGATGCTATACCAAGACATTTCACCCACTGAAGGGGAAGAGAGAGGACAGTGCATTTCCTGGAGGAGGCCAAGGTCAAGCTGAAGTTATTGTCAGGTTCTTTACATTCATTCTAGTCTACACTGAAGAAAAATAAATGCAACGTAAAGTGTTTGTCCCATGTTTCATGAGCTGAAATAAAATATCCCAGAAATGTTCCATATGCACAAAAAGCTTATTTCTCCAAGGTTTTATGCACACATTTGTTTACATCCCTGTTAGTGAGCATTCCTCCTTTGCCAAGATAATCCAACCACCTGACACATTTGGCATATCAAGAAGCTGATTAAACAGTATGATCATTACACAGGTGCACCTTGTGTTGGGGAGAATAAAAGGCCACTCTAAAATCTGCTTGTGAGGGGTGGCAGGTGGTTAGTGGTTAGAGCGTTGGGCCAGTAACTGAAAGGTTGCTGGATCAAATCCCCGTGCTGACAAGGTAAAAATCTGTCGTTCTGCCCCTGAGCAAGGCACTGTTCTCCAGGTGTCGTGGATGTTGATTAAGGCAGCTCCCGGCACCTCTCTGATTCAGAGGGGTTGGGTTAAATGCAGAAGACACATTTCAATTGAAGGAATTCAGTTGTACAACTGACTTGGTATCCCCCCTTTCCAATGTCATTTTAGAGAATTTGGTAGTGCGTCCAACCGGCCTGACAACCGCAGGCTATGTGAATGGTGTGCAAGTGGTTTGCTGATGTCAACGTTGTGGCAGTGGGGTTATGGCATAAGCTACGGACAACAAACACAATTGCATTTTATCGATGGCAATTTGAATGCACAGAGATACTGTGACAATATCCTGATGCCCATTGTCGTGCCATTCATCTGCCGCCATCACCTCATGTTTCAACATGATAATGCACAGCCCCATGTCACAACGCTTTCTGAACACAATTCCTGGAAGTTGGAAATGTCCCAGTTCTACCATGGCCTGCATACCCACCAGACATGTCACCCATTGAGGTGTACGACAGCT
The DNA here is from genome assembly GCF_036934945.1 of Oncorhynchus masou masou. Taxonomy (NCBI): domain Eukaryota; kingdom Metazoa; phylum Chordata; class Actinopteri; order Salmoniformes; family Salmonidae; genus Oncorhynchus; species Oncorhynchus masou. The sequence continues at coordinate 45,791,997 of NC_088217.1, read as the reverse complement.
GGAACACATGTACGAAAGCGTGTTCCAGTTCCCGCCTATATCCAGCAACTTCGCACAGCCATTGAAGAAGAGTGGGACAACATTCCAAAGGTCACAATCAACAGCTGGATCAACTCTATGCAGAGGAGATGTGTCACGCTGCATGAGGCAAATGGTGGTCACACCAGATACTGACTGGTTGTCTGATCTAAGATCCTACCATAAAAAAAGGTTATATGTGACCAGCAGATGCGTATCAGTATTTTCAGTCATGTGAAATCCATAGATTAGGGCCTAATGCATTTTTTTCAATTGACTGATTTCCTTCTATGAACTGTAACGCAGTTAGAAAAAAAAAAGTTGTCACATGTTGCGTTTATATTTTTGCGCAGTATATTTACTGTACATAGGAGAACAATACATTTGAAATTAATTAGGCCTACACCATTATCTTTGCAAGGAGAACAAAATTGTTATGTTGTAACAGAGCTAAGCATCCCATTACTCACGCCTTCGTATTACTGCAGCTGCCAGAGCAGGTCTCCTGGGACTGCACTCATTTAGCATCACTTCACACGTTTCCATTTTGAGAGCATAGCCATTTCTAGCTCCATCATTTGGTTTCCGAATTCCCGCAACAGTGTAAATGTACATGTGTGAAGGGAGGGAGGGTGATACAGCTAGTGGATGCCTCCCTGTGATGTAAGACATGGGCAGCATCCCTTCGGCCCAGTCTCCTCCATCACACACACACACACACACACACACACACACATACACACACTCTGGGTGATGACGTCACAGCAGTGCTGCAGTGGACCGACTAATGGGAGCTTCTGTAAAAATGACGCTGGCTAGATGTAAGAACTGCGGGTTGTCTGTTGGATGTGGCAAAAGTGAAGACAATACTGTATGTCTGAATGTGTGTGTGTGTGAGTGACAAGGCCTATGTATATGCATGAAGGGTGGACGGGTGCACAGACAGGACCACCTGGAGAAGGAGAGACAGGACCACCTGGAGACGGAGAGCATGCACCAGCCCTGCTCCACAGAGCATGCTTACTCTCCTACCTGCAGTAGATACGGTGCATTTGGAAAGTATTCAGACCCCTTGACTTTCACATTTTGTTACATTACAGCCTTATACTAAAATGTATTCAATTGGGGGGGAGAATATCACATTTACACAAGTATTCAGACCCTTTAATCAGTACTTTGTTGAAGCACCTTTGGCAGCGATTACAGCCTCGAGTCTTCTTGGGTATGACGCTACAATCTTGGCACACCTGTATTTGGGGAGTTTCTCCCATTCTTCTCTGCAGATCCTCTCAAGCTCTGTCAGGTTGGATGGGGAGCATCGCTGCACAGATCTTTGGGGTCTCTTCAGAGATGCTCGATCGGGTTCAAGTCCGGGCCCTAGTTGAGCCACTCCTGCATTGTCTTGGCTGTGTGCTTAGGGTTATTGTCCTGTTGGAAGGCGAACCTTCACCCCAGTCTAAGGTGCTCTGGAGCAGGATTTCATCAAAGACCTCTGTACTTTGCTCTGTTAAACTGACTAGCCACCCAGTCCCTGCCACTGAAAAACATCCCCACAGCATGATGCTGCCACCACCATGCTTCACCATAGGGATGGTGCAATGTTTCCTCCAAAAATGATGCTTGGCATTCAGGCCAAAGAGTTCCATTGTGGTTTCATGAGACCAGAGAATCTTGTTTCCCATGGTCTGAGAGTCCCAAACGTCAAGTGGGGTGTCATGTGCCTTTTACTGAGAAATGGCTTCCATCTGGCCACTCTACCATAAAGGCCTGATTGGTGGATTGCTGCAGAGATGGTTGTCCTTCTGGAAGGTTCTCCCATCTCCACAGAGGAACTCTGGAGCTCTGTCAGAGTGATCATTGGGTTCTTGGTCACCTCCCTGTCCAAGACCCTTCCAGCCCAATTGCTCAGTTTGGTCTGGCGGCCAGTTCTAGGAAGATTCTTGGTGGTTCCAAACTTCTCCCATTTAAGAATGATGGAGGCCACTGTGTTCTTGGGACCTTCAATGCTGCAGATATTTGTTGGTACACTTCCCCATTTCTGTGCGTCGACACAACCCTGTCGTCTCGGAGCTTTACGGACAATTCCTTTTGACCTCATGGCTTGTTTTTTACTCTGACATGCACTGTCAACTGTGGAACCTTATATAGACAGGTGTGTACCTTTCCAAATCATGTCCAATCATCAGTTGAATTTACCACAGGTGGACTACAATCAAGTTGTAGAAACATATGGGGTATTGTGTGTAGATTGATGATACATTTAAAACATGTTTTAGAATAAGGCTGTAACGTAACAAAACGTGGAAAAAGTCAAGGGGTCTGAATACTTTCCGAATGCACCAGGAGGTGATGCAGGGAACAGGCAAGACTGCAGGAGGCTGAGAGAGCCAGTGTTAGTTAACCCTTTACAGCCTGAGAGGCAGCATCCAAACAGTTGAAAAGCCAACCATCATCTGTATGTATGTATGTATGTATGTATGTATGTATGTATGTATGTATGTATGTATGTATGTATGTATGTATGTACAGTGCCTTGCGAAAGTATTCGGCCCCCATGTACTTTGCGACCTTTTGCCACATTTCAGGCTTCAAACATAAAGATATAAAACTGTATTTTTTTGTGAAGAATCAACAACAGGTAGGACACAATCATGAAGTGGAACGACATTCATTGGATATTTCAAACTTTTTTAACAAATCAAAAACTGAAAAATTGGGCGTGCAAAATTATTCAGCCCCCTTAAGTTAATACTTTGTAGCACCACCTTTTGCTGCGATTACAGCTGTAAGTCGCTTGGGGTATGTCTCTATTAGTTTTGCACATCGAGAGACTGACATTTTTTCCCATTCCTTCTTGCAAAACAGCTCGAGCTCAGTGAGGTATTTGGCTCCATCCATCTTCCCATCAATTGTAACCATCTTCCCTGTCCCTGCTGAAGAAAAGCAGGCCCAAACCATGATGCTGCCACCACCATGTTTGACAGTGGGAATGGTGTGGTCAGGGTGATGAGCTGTGTTGCTTTTACGCCAAACATAACGTTTTGCATTGTTGCCAAAGTTCAATTTTGGTTTCATCTGACCAGAGCACCTTCTTCCACATGTTTGGTGTCTCCCAGGCGGCTTGTGGCAAACTTTAAACGACACTTTTTATGGATATCTTTAAGAAATGGCTTTCTTCTTGCCACTCTTCCATAAAGGCCAGATTTGTGCAATATACGACTGATTGTTGTCCTATGGACAGAGTCTCCCACCTCAGCTGTAGATCTCTGCAGTTCATCCAGAGTGATCATGGGCCTCTTGGCTGCATCTCTGATCAGTCTTCTCCTTGTATGAGCTGAAAGTTTAGAGGGACGGCCAGGTCTTGGTAGATTTGCAGTGGTATGATACTCCTTCCATTTCAATATTATCGCTTGCACAGTGCTCCTTGGGATGTTTAAAGCTTGGTAAATCTTTTTGTATCCAAACCCGGCTTTAAACTTCTTCACAACAGTATCTCGGACCTGCCTGGTGTGTTCCTTGTTCTTCATGATGCTTTCTGCGCTTTTAACGGACCTCTGAGACTATCACAGTGCAGGTGCATTTATACTGAGACTTGATTACACACAGGTGGATTGTATTTATCATCATTAGTCATTTAGGTCAACATTGGATCATTCAGAGATCCTCACTGAACTTCTGGAGAGAGTTTGCTGCACTGAAAGTAAAGGGGCTGAATAATTTTGCACGCCCAATTTTTCAGTTTTTGATTTGTTAAAAAAGTTTGAAATATCCAATAAATGTCGTTCCACTTCATGATTGTGTCCCACTTGTTTTTGATTCTTCACAAAAAAATACAGTTTTATATCTTTATGTTTGAAGCCTGAAATGTGGCAAAAGGTCGCAAAGTTCAAGGGGGCCGAATACTTTCGCAAGGCACTGTATGTGTGTATGTGTGTATGTGTGTATGTGTGTGTGTGTGTGTGTGTGTGTGTGTGTGTGTATGTATGTATGTATGTATGTATGTATGTATGTATGTATGTATGTATGTATGTATGTATGTATGTATGTATGTACGTATGTACGTACAGTGGGGAGAACAAGTATTTGATACACTGCCGATTTTGCAGGTTTTCCCTACTTACAAAGTATGTAGAGGTCTGTAATTTTTATCATAGGTACACTTCAACTGTGAGAGACGGAATCTAAATCAAAAATCACATATCGTACCTCTTGGTACGATATTATCATGATACTCAGGTGCCGATACAATATGTATTGCAATGAAATTAATTCTTTATGTATCGCGATTCGACAGTATGATTTTACTGCAATTCAATATTCCAAACATTGACCAGATGTCTGATCAGTCAAGGACATTAAAGTGCTGAAAACAAATTGTCTCCCTATTTAAAAAGAAGATGGAGCACAAGCTAGGAAGGAAAAATGCTGGCGTTTTGGTGAAAATACAGCCAACTAACGCAGGTCAAAACAAGACATTGTTAAAATAATATCCCGATATGTAACTGTATCGATCCCCCCCATCACTAATAATGATCCTGTCTGGCAGTTCTATTTGGGTGTTTGAAATGTATTTAGACATCACACAATATGACAGAAACCACTCCTCCTCCTCTTCTTCTTCCCACTCAGTGTTACATGGCAGTGAAGTAGTGATTCGCTGTGTAATGGAGAACGAAAGGCATTCATTGGCTGTTGTGGTGATCCTCAGGGCCTCAGGCTGGTGTGGTTTAACGAGTCACGACTCAGTATTATTCCATAAAAGGTTTGTCCACAGAACAGGGCCTTACAACAACTTAACACACCAGAATCTGCAAGTTCAAAGCATCAAAATAAAACCTTAATCATGGAATAAAACGTCACTTGTTCAATTGTACATTATTAGAGAACCATACCAGAGCAACTGACAGATACAACTCCAGAACCAAAATGGCTCCCGTAACCACAACCACCCCATGAACCCCATCTCATGATGAACCCTAAGTCTATCACAGTTTAACCAGAATGGTATAGATGGTATAGATGGGTTAGCTGACAACGTCATGAAAACGATGTGCATGCTTCCATGGTGCAGAAGTCAGCGTGTTGTTGTTATTCTGGATGACCAAATACCGAGCAAGAATGACAAGAAACTGCCATGTGGGAGAACAGTAAGTGGCTAGTTTCAGTTCGTTTCATCTTGTTCTTGAAACCATGTCTTGTTTTGAGGTGTTTTGACAAACATCTGCTATAGCGAGCTAACCAACAACTGTAACAATGTATTTGAGAGACAACAAGTGCTCACTGTGAAAATATAGTTTACATGTTGTCAACAAAGCCAACCCCATCTGTTTTTCCCCATAGTTGCACATGCATCGGTTTTGTTGCTAAACAACCAAGCAGTCAATAGTACGAAGCAAGCTAGATCTACTCAGGCTTTTATAAAGCTAGCCAGCTTCAGTTAACTTCACATTCCACCTCAGGCAATATCCACATTACAAAAGGTAGATATTGATCATGCACGCGCCCCTTACTTGAGCCTGCTCGAGCTAGGCTTGTAACTGCATGTTCATATCGCCCGTGGCTAGTCCAAGGGGATGGAGGCACAATCTTTGCGAGAGGGAGGGAATCTGATTTAATTGGTCCTCAACTCCCGGACTAAAGATACATGGAGTTAGCCTGCTCCAGAGCAGGTTAATTCTGAAGGATACGTTGCATTAGAAATTTACCTGGCTAAAAGGTGAGCCACTTTTGTGGTACCGGTTAACCCGAGATGAACTAAGAGTTGACCAAAATAACCGCACTAATTCCTCAAACGTGATTCGTAGTACACCCCACTGAGCCTTGTATGGCTGGAGGCCCACTATGAACGCCAGGCTGTCCCGCGCTCTCCATGGCTCGGCCACAACTCCCCCATCAGCAGACTCACACACCACACAGGAGCTGGGGAGCGGGGGCATAGCTCTGAGCTTAAGGCCAGTGGGAGGGTGACTCAAAGGTCACTACTAATGCTGCTGTTAGTCGTTTGCTGCGTACACACCAACAAATAAACAAGCTGAGCCAGTCTCACAAGCAACATGTTTTCCACCACTTGGCTTGTGAAATTAGCATCAGTAGATAGATGATGCCCTTAACAAATGATTCAGAGTCAGATGTTTCCCCCCCTCTCATGGTGATTGTTAGGATTGGAGGTAGGGGAATCTGATCCAAGATCTGTGTTTAAACGTATACTACCACAAACTCTGCATCACCATTCCACCTGCAGACTCTTCATTGTGAGAAAGGAACTCCAGTTAAATCCAGGGCAAACTAAATGCAGTACTAGGAGAATCAGAATGAGGCCATGTCCCCAAACCACCACTTGTTACCTGAGCAGAACACCTTCCCTCTGTTTGGCTCAATTAACAGGAATTGAGAGGAGAGCCCTTTCAAAGCTCTCCTGGCCTGAATCACATCACTGAAATAGATCAGTACAAAACAGCATCCGTTTCTTATAGAACTGGAGACACTCACCTGGCAGTCAAAGTCCTGGAAGTTACGGGAATTCTGAGAGAAAAGTGGAAAGAAAGGTATGTTAATGAGGTGTTGGATGTTAGAAAACATATTTAATTAGGCAAGTTGGTTAAGAAGAAATTCTTATTTACAACGACGTCCTACCCCGGCCAAACCCTAACCACGCTGAGCCAATTGTGCACCGCCCTGTGGGACTCCCAATTGTGATACAGCCTGGAATTGAACCAAGGTCTGTAGTGATGCCTGTAGCACTGAGAACCAGTGCCTTAGACCGCTGCTCCACTCGGGAGCCCTACAGTATTTTAGAAAACACGACTATGGGAGTTTCAGTATACATGCACTGGCTGATTGACAGACGAAATATGCTATCCCATCTATCTCCCTCACCTATAATCTCATTACCGTCTGTATGTCCTCATGTCTATCCCGCAGGCTCCTGTGAGTGTCTGCTTGGTTCTTAATGAGGTGGCCTGGCCACTAGATGGAGTGAGTGGTCAGCCATAAACCCATTCATTCAGATGAGCTCATGATTCTGCCTTACTTCCTTCAACCGGTCCACAGCCGAGATACTGTATATATTGACAAGGTGGTCTTGTCTCTACCCTAACAATGGGAGTTGTTGTCCCAAAGGAGGGAAGGTAGGCGGTCTGCTTAACGTGGACAGATAATGACGTGAGCGAACCCTCGCACTTCTCTTCCTCTCTTTCCACTGCCAGCCCACTTCACCAGCACCACTGTCAGGTGATAAATGGCCTGTTCAGCCCATGATGCATGGCGCAGCACCCTCTGCCTCAACCTATACATCAACTTATTTCCTGTGAAGCAGAGAGTCTACAGGGCTCTACGCTGACCTTTGTTTTACAAGGAGCACGTATGCGCCTGAGTTTAAAAAACGTAGATGTACACAAAGAAATTTAGGAGCACAATGCAAAATATTTGGGGTAATAAAGCTAGAATCTGTCATTTTTCTAGGCGTACTGGCGCTCCTAAATTAAAATTCCAGGTCGCACTGGAACTGTCTGGAACAGAATATCCCCCTCTGGGTTTAATAGCGGTCAATTTACACAGATGGGCTGACTTCCTTCTCCAAGGCAGGCTCGGAGCTCATGCCCTCCCTGATGCTGCAGTGTAGACTGAGGTCCTAGAGGAACTGTGGTAAGAAAGCTTTGATCTGCTGGAGGTTTTTCCCCTCTCACCTGAATCTTTCAAGCTCACAAAAAAAGAGCAGTTTATTTTCTCTCTCTATCTCTTGCTTTTTGTTCTTCTATTGACTCTTCCCTCACTACAGTGAAGCTGAGATGATAAATAATTCACTTTGATGAACAGCGCTCTGGAGTGGGGAGCGAGGCACTGTTCACGCTGGAGACAAATACTGAATAAGTCTCTGTGTGTCATGTATAGGCAACATTCTGCACATCTGTCTGTGTATGTATAAATCTTCCATGCAAGTGGTCATCTCATCCTCTCACCTTATTGGTCAGCAGGGGCTTGATCTCAGTCAACTGCACGTCCTGTAGCTCATCCATACTTCTGTCTAGTCACTACACCACAGAGAGAGAGAGAGAAAGGAGACAGAGACAGACAGGTGTATTTCTTGTCTTCCTCTCTGTGAGCTACACATGGCATACATAGCACATCTTCAGAAATTAGAGTTGCACAATTATAGCACATGCAAATAATAGTCTTTGTATGATGGTATGCGTCAATGCAAACAAAAGGAAGATCTGAGAGACCCCTGCTGCGTCGATAAGATGTTCAGATTCATGTCAGCTTCTCACTATTAGTTAACATGGGAGCAGTTAGTAACGACACATCAGGCTGATTGATCGGTTTATGTGGGATGAGAGAGGCAGGCAGCCGTGTGTCGTGCCCTGTCATTCCTCCCCTGGGACTCTCCTGAACAGACCTGAGCTGTGTCGCCGTGACACACGTGATGAGGATGATGATGATGATGGATCTGAGGGGTTCAAGAGAATTCTGACTGTCTGTGTAAAAGGTGAGTCTATCCTTTCATAGTTTATACCCAGGGACCAGACAGGCAGGAAGAAAGCCAAGCAGGGATACCACACAAGTCCCTCCTCATTTGTTTTCCCCTTGAGGCCTCAGTTTGTCCTGGCAAACAATTAGACCGAGAGAGACGACGCCCGGGCGGCACGCAATCACCCCCACCAGCCCCAGCCCCTTTTACCCCATCGCCGCCTGCTCAAGGTGAGGACCTTAATGGTGTTCTGTTACCTGGCTCTCTGAGAGACAAGATCATGTTACGGATAACAGGAGATATCATCTAGAGGCCTTCTCTTAGGTCAATGCTTCTAACAACAGAATAAAATTAAACTGAGCCCATATTGTAACTAACTCTCACCTATATTTTTTGTATACTCATATTAAAAAAGCTCAATTAACAGAAAAATTGCTCTAAAAATGTACAGTACAAATACAGTGAAGGCTGGTCTTCAAAAGAAAAGGCCATGTGTATTGGATTGACAACAGCCAATGGGAGTTCCAGTACTACCATCACTTCCTGTGTCCGGGCCCGCCTCGGACAACCTTGAGCTGAGGTAGCATTTAACCTTCAGGGTGGGTTGGTGATTTGCTTGGACCTCAGCCAACCAGAACAGCTCCACTCCACAGATTACGTCATCCCAGTTTGAGTCAGCAGGAACCATTAGGCTGTTCTTAGACCTGCTATAATGCATGACCAGTGTAAAGAGCCTCCGTCTGATGAGTGAAATATAATATACATAACATATCCCTGTGGCAAGACTTCACTGTCTTCCTGAAACAGACTGGACGTTCCATCACATAAAAGTAAGCAAAACGGTAGTTTATGCCTGCACATCAAGCGTCGACAGTACTTAGCAGGGTGAAAATATACCCAGCAATCCTGGTTGACAAATCCGGCTCAAAGGAACTAAATAATATTTTGACAAGAAGCTAGAAAAAAGAAAAACAAATATTTGCATGCTTGAGCGGATTGGCTGGATAAATCCAACACTTCCTCTGGCTGACACAGAAAGTGGGCCGGTAGCAAAGGCCAACTGTAATCATAGCCTTCTAAATCGGCTAACGCAGCCCCCAGAGGGCAGGGTCAGGCTTATACCCAAATGCCAGACAAACAGCTTCATTTCACACCTCAACTCCTTTGACCCATACTGGGTTACCTGACCATGTTAAATGGAATTACACGGAGACCCAGATTTTTCACCTTAAAAATGAATAATAAACAAAAAACATTAATTTAAACATTTAACAAACCACAGAACTCCATGGACAATGACTACTTTTAACAATTTCCACTGAATATTTGATAAAAAAAAAAAACACATTTACAGGAAGAACTGTGCCAATACAAAGTTTGGTAACAGAATAACAGGGATATTTTACTGTAATGTATTTTGTACTGTATTTTACAGTTAATGTATATATTTTTTACTGTTTAAATTGTTCGAAGTAGTCATTGTGCAGAGAGTTGTATGGTTTGTTAAACTTTTGTTTGGCATACATCTGGCATAATTCAGTTATTGTGGAATTGCCCTCTCTCATTTGGGGGGGGGGGGTCCCTAAGAGCTATCCCACAATAGGAAGTGGTATTGTATTTTATTGTACTGTATATTGTCTTTGGTCCGACCCTGTCCCACGTTAACTATAAGAACACCAGGTCACGTCTAGACACCTCCGTCTCCAACAGATTCACATTCTACTATACGCAGTGTGCTGCGGTTGCCATAGAGACAAAGCCGGCGATGTTTATTCTAAGCTAGGAGCCCCTTGGGACAAATGAGAGCCAAAGAGACAAGGGGAAGAGATAGACTGTAATGGGAAGAACAGATCGGGGCAGTGTAGGTCTGGAGAGAGACACTAAATCATCTAACTCCTTCCCTGTGGTCACATTCATCCACAGTGCCATGTAACACACTTCCGATACAGTCATTCAGAGATTATTCAGGCAATGAGAGTTAAGAGGAGATTGTCTATCCATCTGTCCTCTAGGCTAAGCATGTGTTTGCTCTCTGTGGGCACATATTTGACTGAGACATTTTCACATTTGTTTAAATGCCTCTGACATCAGACGATTCTAAGAACATGTCAAGTGCATGGATAAATATGGAGGAAGGGGGAAGGGGAAATGGCGGAAACAGCTAAAACAGTACAATGAGGTGCATAACTGTCTGGAAAGCCTGACTGGTGGTGGATGATGGATATTTTGAATACAGTATGGCTATCATCTCTCTCGTGGATGAAAAGGTTAAGGAGATGCAGGGACACACACACAGACACAGTAGCTGTTCTCGTGGTCAATTTGAGCTCTCAGCACGCTGCTCCCAGTGCCTTCTCCTATCAATGTTAAAAATCCCACCACCCTGCAACAGAGACTTGGGACCGAGCGCTAGGAAAAACATCACTGGAGATCATGTCTGAGAAAAACCCCAGCCACAAAACTGAAGAAAGCTCAGGTCTTCACCCCAGCTACCAGGCAATATACTACTAAAGTCCCTGGCAATATACTACTTCATAGGAATTTACGAGTTAAAATAGTCCTATTTTACAATGTCTGACTGTGTATTCCTCTGTTCCCCATCTTCCATCCTGTGTGACTGAAACTCCACTGGTCTAAAGGAGAACCCACCATTGATGCCCTGCCCTCTGACCTGGGCTAGCTGGGGGTCAGAGGTGTTATTAGCTTTAGCCTAGTGCTGAGACACACACGCCAGAGCGAAACAAAAGGGAGTCCTGTAGCCGCCTTGTCAGCAGCCGGTGCTGAATGATCGATGGAGAGGACGCATTCACACTCCTCCCCCTCTCCATCTATCTATCTTCATCTCACCTTGAAGAGCAGTGCAGTCTGGGAGAGGCTCCAATGATGGATCACATTTTTCTGAGAACCTAGTCATGATGCTGACTCTGAGGTAGCCTTCCTTAAAATGGCATTATGGTGACCCTGAATTATTCCCCTACATGTTGCCATGGTGACCTTATTTCTACCTACCTAGACATCGCCATGGAAACCCTAGGCCTAGGGTAACCTGCCTAGATACCACCATGGTGACTCTAATTTGACCTACCGTATTGTCACAATGGTGACCCTGAGTTAACTAACCTGCCTGTATGTTACCATGGTGACCCTGATTTGACCTACCTTAAGGTCCCCTATGGCTGAAGGATCTACTGCGAGAGCAGGGCCCTGGACTGTCTGTTTTCTGGCTGTCCCGTTTCATTTAGGGTCAAATAACTTTAATGAAAGAACAGAGAATCCTATGTGTGTGGGGAAGGTGTTTTGGATTGGTAGTCAGGCATTAAAAAAAACCCAGAGGAAAACAAGACAAGCCAAATTCCTGGGATGCGCACGCTGCCCTCCCAGCCAACAATTGATACCAGATCCCATGCCTGTTGTATTTTATGTGACTCAATGGTCCTGTCATGGCCACCTTCTGAAAAGTACAACTAACTGACCTGTGTTCAAACCAGGAAGATTTCACTAAAAACATCTTCCCTGGCAGCTCCACATCGGTGCCCTCCTCCACACTGTTTAGAGCGCTTAGTCTGTGTATAACTTAAAGTTGGTGCATTCTTGTTAAGGTGGCTAGGTGAGACAACCACGCATATTTTATATTTATATCTTAGCAGACACTCTTATGCAGAGCGATTTACAGGAGCAATAATGGTTCAATTCCTTGCTCTAGGGCACGTCGACAGATTTTTGCATAGTCAGCTCGGGGATTCGAACCAGGAACCTTTTGGTTACTGGACCAACCTCTTAAACACTAGGCTACCACCCAGCTCACAGTCATCCTTACAACCTTTCCTCAATAAAGCAGCTATCAGCCAAGTTAGTGCTAGTGACAAAAGACAAATGGGAGTGTTAGTGCAAGAAAGGCATAATCCACCCCAGAGTATAATTGTGTGAAATGAAGAGATTTTCCCTCTAATTCTCTGACCAAAAGCAGCAGCCTGGGTTAGAGTGCTAGGAATAATCTGAAACCGAGCCCACACAATGCCAAGCACTTCTCTGGATCTTTGAAGGATTAACAGCCAAATACACAATACATTGTTAATTTATAATGACTTTGATGACTTAAACCTGTCACTTTCATATTAGAAAACACAACCACACAGACACTCTCAGAGATTTAATTTCCTGACCCTCCTACAAGCAATAACTCAAAACACAATCACCGGTGTGTGTGTGTGTGTGTGTGTGTGTGTGTGTGTGTCAGAGCAGGTCAAGGCTCAGTTCATTATCAGAGCCCTCACTGGCACACAGCAGTCACTGCGCTTATCTGTCTGCCAAAAGGGGAGCCTCATCCCCCTCTCTAAAGTTACTAAGGACAGGGCAACCCTGTCGTATTCAAACAAAACACAGGTGCACACACACGCGCTCTGTCAAGTCTCTCTCATTCGGAACATCCGCTGCAAGACATCTCTCATTATTCTTAGAGGGTTTTAAAAGAATTGCATTATTCCTTGCGGGGGTACTTTATCTGCTAATGTACTTATGAGATTAAAAAAGGCATTTCCCATATTGATTTAAGACCTCATATCAGTTGGCATCATCAGCAAGTTTCCAATACACCCCCCCCCCCCCCACATGCATGCGCACAAATCTTTAAGTCACAAATTCTAAGGGATGCTAGTTTTACTGCACTAAAAAAACCTGTCCAGCAGTCTACTTTGGCGTCACTGCGAGCCCTCTTTTTTTCCACTGCAAATAGCAAACTGGAAAACTCCATTTAAACATAAAATCAAAGGAAGTGTATGTCTAAACCATAAATACTGCATCATGACATGTAGATCCTGAGTGTCTTTGAGAGCCGATTGTATGAGGGCAATTCCACGATAACAGAATCATGCTGAGACTCACTTTAAAATCTATTTCAAAAACCAACAAACCATACAACTCTATCCACAATGACCACTGTGAACAATTGACTCAGTAATGAATCAATGAAAAACAATTTCTGGTAACAGAATTATGGTAAAATCTCCCCTTTACTCTGTTACCAAACAGAAGCACAGTTCTTCCAGTAAATGTGTTTTCATAAAATATTCAGTGGAGATTGTTAAAAGGAGTCATTATGCATCACAATGGGTTCTATGAAATCTATGGTTTTTGTTTGGTATACATATTAAAGTGAAAAAGTCTGAGCGTAATTCCATTACCATGGAATTGCCCATGAGTAAGCCTTTCCATGTTCTCAGTGTGTAGCCTACATCCTCAGCCTCTCCCGACTCAGGAACGTCTATTTTGGTGTTCATGTATAAGTCATGTGGTGGACTGAGCACTACACTGCATGCATATCACTTATAGGGTGATGGGATTTGACTCTGCAGTGTCTAATGCTCTATCTGACGCGGGGGGGGGGTTGATTATAGAGCATGAAGATGGCACAGAACCTCCGACTCAACACAAGCGGTGGAAAATGCTCTACTTGTATGTATTGTACTCATGACGTTATACCCACAGATTGAAATAGAACAAAAAAGACTCTGCCAGGTAAACAATCTGGAGGTGTATCTGACGTTCCAAAGGATTATTAAACAGATTAAAAATCAGGGAACGGAGACGCTGCCCTTCCATTCTGACAATGGCAAGTGGCTTGCATCATCATTATTGGTAAATCAATACGACCCAACACAGCCCTAACAAAACGCACAGGGGCAACTTAAAAAATATATACTACTGAGCGGAATGACAACAGATGAATGACTCCCAATAAATCTGCTACAATCTATAACATTGTCCAGGACACTACCAGTGCTGCTACTCCTGCTATATATAAGGCTGAATGGGCCGGCTGACGTGTCTGTTCGAAGTGCTGCTAATAGAATCTCGACTGTCTGTGTTTGAACGCCCCACTCCACCCTGTTCGCAGGCTACCCTGCCAAGGAGCCGGATAGGGACGGTCTGTGGGGGATTCCTAGCACTGCTTACTTGTTCAGACAGGAGTGGAGAGGCAGGACAGAGGGAGGAGGGAGAGCCAGAGGTAAAGAAAAGGGTAGAGGGAGAGAGAGAGAGAGAGCATGAGAATGCAGATGAGGCGGGGTTCATGTGAGAGTTGTGCCACGGTGAACCTTACTCCAGATAACAGGTTTACAGGACCCAGGTCTGGTGTAGTGTAGACAGACACCCAGGTCTGGTGTAGTGTAGACAGACACACAGGTCTGGTGTAGTGTAGACAGACACACAGGTCTGGTGTAGTGTAGACAGACACCCAGGTCTGGTGTAGTGTAGACAGACACACAGGTCTGGTGTAGTGTAGACAGACACACAGGTCTGGTGTAGTGTAGACAGACACACAGGTCTGGTGTAGTGTAGACAGACACACAGGTCTGGTGTAGTGTAGACAGAGATGGCCGCCTCGCTTCGCGTTCCTAGGAAACTATGCAGTTTTTTTACGTGTTATTTCTTACATTAGTACCCCAGGTCATCTTAGGTTTCATTACATACAGTCGAGAAGAACTACTGAATATAAGAGCAGTGTCAACTCACCATCAGTATGACCAAGAATATGACTTTTGCGAAGTGGATCCTGTGTTCTGCCTTTCACCCAGGCCAACGGAATGGATCCCAGCCAGCGACCCAAAAAAACGACTTCGTAAAAGAGGGAAACGAGGCGGTCTTCTGGTCAAACTCCGGAGACGGGCACATCGTGCACCACTCCCGAGCATTCTTCTCGCCAATGTCCAGTCTCTTGACAACAAAGTTGATGAAATCCGAGCAAGGGTAGCATTCCAGAGGGACAGAGACTATAACGTTCTTTGCTTCACGGAAACATGGCTTACTGGAGAGACGCTATCGGAGTCGGTGCAGCCAGCTGGTTTCTCCACGCATCGCGCTGACAGAAACAAACATCTTTCTGGTAAGAAGAGGGGCGGGGGCGTATGCCTCATGGCTAACGAGACATGGTGTGATCACAAAAACATACAGGAACTCAAATCCTTCTGTTCACCTGATTGAGAATTCCTCACAATCAAATGTCGACCGCATTATCTACCAAGAATTCTCTTCGATTATAATCACAGCCGTATATATTCCCCCCCAAGCAGACACATCGATGGCTCTGAACAAACTTTATTTGACTCTTTGCAAACTGGAATCCATACATCCTGAGGCTGCATTCATTGTAGCTGGGGATTTTAACAAGGCTAATCTGAAAACAAGACTCCCTAAATTGTATCAGCATATCGATTGCGCAACCAGGGCTGGCAAGACCTTGGATCATTGCTATTCTAACTTCCGCGACGCATATAAGGCCCTGCCCCGCCCTCCTTTCGGAAAAGCTGACCACGACTCCATTTTGTTGATCCCTGCCTACAGACAGAAACTAAAACAAGGAGCTCCCACGCTGAGGTCTGTCCAACGCTGGTCCGACCAATCTGATTCCACACTCCAAGACTGCTTCCACCACGTGGACTGGGATATGTTTCGTATTGCGTCAGACAACAACATTGACGATTACGCTGATTCGGTGTGCGACTTCATTAGAACGTGCGTTGAAAATGTCGTTCCCATAGCAACGATTAAAACATTCCCAAACCAGAAACCGTGGATTGATGGCAGCATTCACGTGAAACTGAAAGCGTGAATCACTGCTTTTAATCAGGGCAAGGTGACCGGAAACATGACCGAATACAAACAGTGCAGCTTTTCCCTCCGCAAGGCAATCAAACAAGCTAAGCGTCAATATAGAGACAAAGTAGAATCTCAATTCAACGGCTCAGACACAAGAGGTATGTGGCAGGGTCTACAGTCAATCACGGATTACAAAAAGAAAACCAGCCCAGTCACGGACCAGGATGTCTTGCTCCTAGGCAGACTAAATAACTTATTTGCCCGCTTTGAGGACAATACAGTGCCACTGACACGGCCTGCAACGAAAACATGCGGACTCTCCTTCACTGCAGCCGAGGTGAGTAAAACATTTAAACGTGTTAACCCTCACAAGGCTGCAGGCCCAGACGGCATCCCCAGCCGCGCCCTCAGAGCATGCGCAGACCAGCTGGCTGGTGTGTTTACGGGCATATTCAATCAATACCTATCCCAGTCTGCTGTTCCCACATGCTTCAAGAGGGCCACCATTGTTCCTGTTCCCAAGAAAGCTAAGGTAACAGAGCTAAACGACTACCGCCCCGTAGCACTCACTTCCGTCATCATGAAGTGCTTTGAGAGACTAGTCAAGGGCCATATCACCTCCACCCTACCTGACACCCTAGACCCACTCCAATTTGCTTACCGCCCAAATAGGTCCACAGACGATGCAATCTCAACCACACTGCACACTGCCCTAACCCATCTGGACAAGAGGAATACCTATGTGAGAATGCTGTTCATCGACTACAGCTCGGCATTTAACACCATAGTACCCTCCAAGCTCGTCATCAAGCTCGAGACCCCGGGTCTCGACCCCGCCCTGTGCAACTGGGTACTGGACTTCCTGAAGGGCCGCCCCCAGGTGGTGAGGGTAGGCAACAACATCTCCACTCCGCTGATCCTCAACACTGGGGCCCCACAAGGGTGCGTTCTGAGCCCTCTCCTGTACTCCCTGTTCACCCACGACTGCGTGGCCACGCACGCCTCCAACTCAATCATCAAGTTTGCGGACGACACAACAGAGGTAGGCTTGATTACCAACAATGACGAGACTGCCTACAGGGAGGAGGTGAGGGCCCTCGGAGTGTGGTGTCAGGAAAATAACCTCACACTCAACGTCAACAAAACTAAGGAGATGATTGTGGACTTCAGGAAACAGCAGAGGGAACACCCCCCTATCCACATCGATGGAACAGTAGTGGAGAGGGTAGTAAGTTTTAAGTTCCTCGGCGTACACATCACAGACAAACTGAATTGGTCCACCCACACAGACAGCATCGTGAAGAAGGCGCAGCAGCGCCTCTTCAACCTCAGCAGGCTGAAGAAATTCGGCTTGTCACCAAAAGCACTCACAAACTTCTACAGATGCACAATCGAGAGCATCCTGGTGGGCTGTATCACCGCCTGGTACGGCAACTGCTCCGCCCACAACCATAAGGCTCTCCAGAGGGTAGTGAGGTCTGCACAACGCATCACCGGGGGCAAACTCCCTGCCCTCCAGGACACCTACACCACCCGATGTTACAGGAAGGCCATAAAGATCATCAAGGACAACAACCACCCGTTCCACTGCCTGTTCACCTCGCTATCATCCAGAAGGCGAGGTCAGTACAGGTGCATCAAAGCTGGGACCGAGAGACTGAAAAACAGCTTCTATCTCAAGGCTATCAGACTGTTAAACAGCAACCACTAACATTGAGTGGCTGCTGCCAACACACTGACTCAACTCCAGCCACTTTAATAATGGGAATTGATGGGAAATTATGTAAAATATATCACTAGCCACTTTAAACAATGCTACCTAATATAATGTTTACATACCCTACATTATTCATCTCATATGTATACGTATATACTGTACTCTATATCATCTACTGCATCTTTATGTAATACATGTATCACTAGCCACCTTTAACTATGCCACTTTGTTTACATACTCATCTCATATGTATATACTGTACTCGATACCATCTACTGTATCTTGCCTATGCTGCTCTGTACCATCACTCATTCATATATCTTTATGTACATATTCTTTATCCCCTTACACTTGTGTATATAAGACAGTAGTTTTGGAATTGTTAGTTAGATTACTTGTTGGTTATTACTGCATTGTCGGAACTAGAGGCACAAGCATTTCGCTACACTCGCATTAACATCTGCTAATCATGTGTATGTGACAAATACAATTTGATTTGATTTGATACATACACTACCCACAAATAGGCAATTCCATGGCAAGGGCATTACGCCTTGACTCAGACTTTTCACTTAAAATGTATGCCAAACAAAAACCATTGATTTCAAAGTTCAACAAACCATATAACTCTATGAACATTTTACATAGAACATTTCACAAAAACATATTTACTGGAAGAACTATTTAGATTCAATATTTGGTCACAGAATTACAGTACAATCTCCCATCTATTTTTTTATGTGACCACGTTTTCCCCAAACTCTTAAAAATCTGCTCTGAATTAAGATTTTAAAAGAAGTCTGCAGAAAGAATGGGCTGTCATGAAATATTTTGGTGATTGAACTACAGTAGGTGAAGTGGATTTACATCCAGTAACATAATTATATCATGGCTCCCTGATCTGCACTAGAGGTCGACCGATTAATCGGAATGGCCGATTAATTAGGGCCGATTTCAAGTTTTCATAACAATCGGTAATCTGTATTTTTGGACACCTATTTGCCTTTTTTTTACACCTTTATTTAACTAAGCAAGTCAATTAAGAACACATTCTTATTGTCAATGATGGCCTAGGAATGGTGGGTTACTGCCTTGTTCAGGGGCAGAACGACAGATTTTTACCTTGTCAGCTCGGGAATTATTTTTTGCAACCTTCCGGTCACTAGTCAAACACTCTAACCACCTGCCTTACATTGCACTCCATGAGGAGCCTGCGTGGCAGGCTGACAACCTGTTACGCGAGGGCAGCAAGAAGCCAAGGTAAGTTGCTAGCTAGCATTAAACTTATCTTATGAAAAACATTCAATCTTAACATAATCACTAGTTAACTACACATGGTTGATGATATTACTAGTTTATCTAGCATGTCCTGCGTTGCATATAATCGATGCGGTGCCTGTTAATTTCTCATTGAATCACAGCCTAATCGTGATGATTTAACAAGCACATTTGCGAAAAAAAGCACTGTCGTTGCACCAATGAACCTAACCATAAACATCAATGCCTTTCTTTAAAATCAATACACAAGTATATATTTTAAAACCTGCATATTTAGTTAATATTGCCTGCTAACATGAATTTCTTATAACTAGGGAAATTGTCACTTCTCTTGCGTTCAGTGAAAGCAGTCAGGGTATATGCAGCAGTTTGGGCCGCCTGGCTCATTGCGAACTGTGTGAAGTACATTTATTCCTAACAAAAGCAGTAATTAAATTGCCAGAATTGTACATAATTATTACATAACATTGAAGGTTGTACAATGTAACAGCAATATTTAGACTTAGGGATGCCATCCGTTAGATAAAATACAGAACGGTTCTGTATTTCACTGAAAGAATAAACGTTTTATTTTCTAAATGATAGTTTCCGGATTTGACCATATTAATGACCGAAGGCTCGTATTTCTTTGTGTTATGTTATAATTATATTTGATATTTGATAGAGAAGTCTGACTGAGCAGCAGCAGGCTCGTAAGCATTCATTCAAACAGCACTTTTGTGCGATTGCCAGCAGCTCTTCGCAATGCTCCAAGCATTGCGCTGTTTATGACTTCAAGCATATAAACTCCCGAGATTAGGCTGGTGTAACCAATGTGAAATGGCTAGCTAGTTGGCGGGTGCGCGCTAATGGCATGTCAAATGTCACTCGCTCTGAAACTTGGAGTAGTAATTCCCCTTGCTCTGCAAGGGCCGTGGCTTTTGTGGAGCGATGGGTAACGATGCTTCGAGGGTGGCTGTAGTCAATTTGTTCCTGGTTCGAGCCCAGGTAGGGGCGAGGAGAGGGATGGAAGCTATACTGTTACACTGGCAATACTAAAGTGCCTATAAGAATATCCAATAGTCAAAGGTATATGAAATACAAATGGTATAGGGAGAAATAGTCCTATAATTCCTATAAAAACCTCAACCTAAAACTTCTTACCTGGGAATACTGAAGACTCATGTTAAAAGGAATCACCAGCTTTCATATGTTCTCATGTTCTGAGCAAGGAACTTAAACGTTAGTTTAGCACATATTGCACTTTTACTTTCTTCTCAACAACGTTGTGTTTGCATTATTTAAACCAAATTGAACATGTTTAATTATTTATTTGAGGCTAAATTGATGTATGTATTATATTAAGTTAAAATAAAAGTGGTCATTCAGTATTGTTGTAATTGTCATTGTTACAAATAAATAAATAAAATTGAAAAATCAGCCGATTAATCGGTATCGTTTTTTGGGGGGATCCTCCAATAAATCGGTATCGGCGTTAAAAAAAATCATAATCGGTTGACCTCTAATCTGTACTATACAGAAATGCCTAATTTGGGATATAAATATAGTTCTCTTCATGTCGATGTATGCTTAACAGATACACAAAAAAAGGTAGAAATATGCAATATTTCAAATATGCATATTTGGGTATTATTATACACATTGTTTATTATTGTAATGAACTTATTGCAATACTCACCTCTCCCGAGTCCGTAGGGGAGTTGCAGCGATGGGACAAGACTGTAACTACCAATCATAATATCACGAAAATTATTTTTTTAAAGCAAAATAAAGAAGGTAAGTGGTAGGGGTCATGGCAGGTGTCAGTAAGAGCTTGGACAGTTGACATTAACTGGAAAGAGTGAGAGAGGAGCAGAGAGAGGGAGCGAGAGAGTGAGAGGAAGGGGTCATCCAGACTGTTTTCACACTCTTGCTTTGATCACAAGACGACAGAAAGAAAAAGAAAAAAACAGTTATCGGCTGCACACAACAGTATGCCCAACTATGGTTTGTAATTCCATTACCGATTTATCACCATACAAAAATATAAAACGCAACATGCAACAATTTCAAAGATTCTACTGAGTTACAGTTCATATAAAAGGAAATGAGTCCATTTAAATATAGTCATTAGGCCCTAATCTATGGATTTCACATGACTGAGAAAACAGATATGCATGGGTTGGTCAGATACCTTAAAAAAATAAAAAATAAATCGGGATGTGGATCAGAAAACCAGCGAGTATCTGGTGTGACCACATTTGCCTCATGCAGCGCGACATCTACTTCGCATAGAGTTGATCAGGTTGTTGATTGTGGCCTGTGGAATGTTGTCCCACTCTTCTTCAATGGCTTTGCGAAGCTGCTGGATATTGATCCAGAGCATCCCAAACACGCTCAATGGGTGACACGTCTGGTGAGTATGCAGGCCGCGGAATAACATACATTTTCAGTTTCCAGAAATTGTGTACAGATCCATGCGACATAGGGCTGCACATTATCATGCTGAAACATGAGGTGATGGCGGCGGATGAATGCGCGACAATGAGCCTCAGGATCTCGTCACGGTATCTCTGTGCATTCAAATTGCCATTGATAAAATGCTATTGTGTTCGTTGTCTGTAACTTACGCCTGCCCATATATAACCCCACCATGGGCACTCTGTTCCTAACAGTGGCAAACATCTGGCCCACGACGCCATATACACAAGGTGCACCTGTGTAATGATCATACTGTTTAACCAGCTTCCTGATATACCACACCTGTCAGGTGGATGGATTATCTTGGCAAAGGAGAAATGCTCACTAACAGGGATGTGTGCATATGGAAGACTTCTGGGATCTTTTATTTCATCTCATGAAACAAGGGAACAACACTTTACGTGTTGTGTTTATAGTTTTGTTCAGGATAATAGATTTACTAATAGATTTATCTAGATTTACTTGTTACTTCTGTGAACTTTCATTATCCTCCCCCTTATGAGGTAGAGAAATTAGATAATATATACGGGTTTTTGGTAATGGAATTACAAGGCACAATGCAATGTTTCTTAATCTTACAGAAGGCAAATAATATCTCCAAAACTAAATATGAGTGTTGATATTAGTTGGCAGGGGTCTTTACTTCAACATGATTGTTTTTGATGCATTTCTGATACCTTAAGACTTTTTCTTGGTTGATGTTGACGAAGACTCCTTTTCCAAGTTTGGACCAGAAATCAAAGCATTTCCTTAAATCAACATTTTTAGGATGTTAAATGGTTGAAACATGTATATATGCCTTAATTTCTAAATAAAATATACTCTTAGCTTTCATTTGACATGCTCCTATGAACTTCACATGTCGGTGCTCTTGGATCCTTTTACACGGAAATGCCCAGATCTATCCTGTGGTCTATATACATTCCACAGACAGCAGGGTCACGACTCACTGGGGAGCTGCTGCTCAAGCACAGGCCCAATCTCACTGAGTGCCATTCACTTAGTAAATGACTGTTTGATGTTTGTTTGTTATGTTCCTCTCGTTCTCAGTTTAACTGCACTCGCAGAAACAGCCCTAGGAGGAGTTCAATTCACTGGGGCGTCATATTAGCTTCTCTGCAATTACAACTGGTAAGGTATTACATTTTCTGGGCATGTTAAAAGAAGCCAAGGACAAAATCCTTATACTCTTTACCCGGTCTATAACCTTCCATCGTTTGACTCCCTTCTCTAGAAGGCTGACTGTGTAGTGGATATTTATGTACGGGAGGAGCCTGACCACAATCATTGATCGGTTGCTGAAGTGTTTTGTTGAACGGAGCACAGATCAGCAAAGGCCTCCCAAGTGGTGCTTTAGCTACAGAACATGAGAAATCTCTAGATGTAACCCACAAAATCTGAGATACACAGGCAAAAGTATCACAATAACAGACGGACAAAACACTTATGAACAAGTAAACGTACAAATATATAAAAAACTAAATATAATAGATGAAGTAGGAAAAAAATGAACACAAAAGAAGAGCAGTCTTTCCATGAAGAGGAAAACTAATGAGGACCTCATATCCATCCATTAGTGTCCAGTACATAGATGTTAAATTGGTCAGAAATATACAGTAAATGCAGTCACTGGACACTCTCCCAGACACGTTAACACCTTGTTGAGAATATCCAACAGCGTAGATACCCAGATGTCAACTGAGGAATGTATCTGGTCTGGTGTAGGGCTGTAGCTGTCACAAAATTGTCAGCGGGTGATTGTCAAGCAAATAACTGTCTCACGGTATTTGACCGTTAATTAACATAATCACATTTAGCATCTCCTGGCTTCAACACATAGCCTACAAGCCACTGATGAAGACCTTTGGGAACATCTACATTTTAAAAAGTATAATAAATCCATGTAATATAGCCTACACCTTCACAATAAATCTATAATTTATTTTAGACAGGTCTAAAGAAACATGATATGAAGAAAATGTAATCTATAACAGAATAGAATACTCTGAGTTGTTCTAATGTAAGGTCCTGAGCTGCCCATGCCAAATGGCTGTTGGCTACACTAGTTCATTTAGCAGGCAAGATTTTCTTAGAAGTCAATGGCATTATTATATAGTACAATTGAACAAAGCTGAAAAAAATAGAAAGGATATTTTCTCCAAATGATTTGAGGGAGTACGCACATACGGCTATTCTGTGTTGAGCAGTTAACAAAAAAAAAGGTATTCCTATATGCTTAGTTTAGAGTTATTAATGTAACTTTAGTTGTTCTACAAACGTTGGGCGACATGTTTTGATTTCAAATACATTGTAAGGCTGCATGATGTGACTAATGATAATTTTTTTTAAAGTCGCTTTAAAAAGGCATGAGATCTGCTTACAGGCTGACTACACCGCTCGTGTCGCATGCGAGAGCATTGCAAAATACATTTAGAAATCTATGTTGTTATTTAATTATTGTGCGCGCCTACGAGCGTCTGCATTGCCAAGGGCTAAAATAGAAGTCAGTTCTATTTCTGACACCGAACGTGCTGCAAGTCCTGCCTCTCCCATCTCCTCATTGGTTTATAGAAGCAGGTACCCACGTGCCATCTCCTCATTGGTTATATCCACGTGGGTAACTGAAAGATGAACGAGGTCAGTGGCGGTAATGCACCTCATTTATGAAAGTTGCCAATCTCAAAATAAGGTCAAGAGAAGAAAAAGCCTGGAATGAGGAGAGATGACTAGAAACAATTTGGTTGGTTGTTTTATGTGTGGATTAATTGTCAGAGTAGAGGACTTTGTGCATTTCAGGTAAAATAACTCCATTTTTATATCTCAGGACAAATTTGCTAGCAACAGCAATCTAGCTAAATAAGACAAATTAGCTAGCAAGTGCAAGCTAACGAGCTAAATTGCTATACATGTTTAATGCTTTTAGACCTGTCTCCAAATTAATATAATTGGTTCAGTTTGTTTTGATATTTTAACCTGCGTGTCGAGATCGCATTTGGTGTGGGGGGACAAAATACATTTATGCATGATGGCGCTGCCGGTTTGAGCTCTGTGTTCGTTTTTTTGCGCAGGCTGTACACAATACATCAGTCACTCATTCACAATTTGACAAGCACTTGATAAATGCCAAGAATTTCGCAGCGGTGTCCCCTTTGTGTGGGCGTAAAGCACCCTAAAAAAAATCCATGCCTTTTGCGACCAGTGGCCATTGTGCACTTCTCCCTGAGTGCTTCGCGCTCTGAATCACCTCTCACTCACATGCCCCTCCCTCATGTGATCGGGTCTTTCTCTACAAGTGAAGACAGACACATCGGGTAAAATGATCTTCCCAAACTTGAAACTCACACACTGCTTATGTATCCAAGATAGGCTCTACACTCCTTGTAAAGCATATTAATGTGCGACTATGACTCGAAAAAGGTCGCAAAGAAATCAACAGTTTCTTATGCTGGGTATCATTCACAAGTGCTAATATATAATTCACAAGTCATAGGCTAATATTGTCATCCATCAGACTATTCTTGATTTAATCTTTCTTTACATATACTAAATAATATATATGTGTGACATTTGTTTGGAATAAGAATGGACCATTATGCAGCGGGAAAACATATGTCATCTATGCACTTAAATTACAAACGGAGGATGCTTTATGCATGGTTCATTTTCATGCCAGTCAGGTAGGCTATACTCCTGTTGTAAATATAAGCAATGAAAAGTTGAGAAATAAATATAGTAGGCGAAGCCTAGAGAAAGCGTATGGGATCCTGTTTTTTTTAGTAGAGGCCATGACTCTTGTTTTATCATGCAATTGCATAGCCTATAGAAATGTTGCACAACATGAGCTCATGGCTCACAAAGTGTTTGATTAGGTTTTCGATTACATTTGCATTGATGTCAGAGTGAATAGAGGAACAACAGGGTGCAGAGTACCAGGCAGTTAGCAAGTTTGGTCATTAGTAGCCTACCAAGAGCAGCATCTGAGCTTGGAGAAGCCCAATTACTGTGGAATTTGACTGCCTTCATGACTTGTGACTGTCGGTGTGGTGGTAATACAGTCACCACAACGGCCCTAGTCTGGCGTCTCCTAATAGTTCACTGCAGCAGAGGTGCATGTGAGTATCATGTATTATGTGTGTGTGTACGTGTCGTGCGTGCATGTGTGTGTGTCTGTATGTGTGCGACTGTGAATATGAACCCCGGCAGCAGTGAAGGACAGCACAGGGCATCCAGAGGGCTGGCTTGGACTCTATCCATCTTCCTGAATCAACAAGCCGGCCACCTGTGCTCCCTCTCCCTCTCTCACCACCTGCTGCTGCGCTGCTGCTACTGCTGACGCAGATAAAGAAGTGAGAGCTCCCAGAGGTGTGATGCAAGAGATTGGCTTTGTGAGGAAAGGACACCCCAGAGCTTCATATGACTATGGATGAGACTGTACAGAGTGTTTAGATAGGTTTACAGTGTCCAGCACAGACTAAATACATCACCTCTGTATTGTGTGTTAGGCTAGAGTACAGTAGTGGAGTATAGGCCTAACTAGTATGAGTGTTATTACAATGTAGTAAAACTGACCATTTAAGTATAGATCCAGGTTTTGAATAAGTGTAAAGGGGATTTTCAAGTGATCAAAAGAGAACAGCAGTCGCAGATATTGTCAATCATAAACCATTTCGGTTTAATTAGAAGTTGCAACAGCGAGACACCTCCAGCACAGAAACAAAGAAAATGTCTCCCTGTTGCACCTTGTAATGAAACCAAAATTATTGTTGATCGACTATATCCGCAACTGCCCCTCCCTTTTGTTCACCTGAAAATCCCATTTACAGTTTGGCGACAAGGATGGGATGCTAAGGTTTTCAGCCATGTTCATTGAGTAAAGCTTCAGAATCAGCTCCCTGGAGGTGAGTCAATTGTTTGTACTCCTCTTCGAGTAGCATCTATGGTTTCTCTCCAAGAGATAGTCTTCCTCTGGTATCCAAAGATTACCACTGGATTTCAGTAATCTTTTGGAACAGCAGAACAAAGTTACTAAAACACATTCCAAAATGGAGAAAGGAAGGTGGGATGTGAACGGCATCCTGACTAGAATGTTGAATACTCCCTTTGGTAAATGGATGTAAAGACAGGTTAGTTGACAACATCATGGTATAGATGCGCGTGCAATGCAAAAGGCTAAAAGTTGTGAGTTGTTTAGATTGAAAGCCAATCCATCCACCAATCGGTGTCCAAACTTTTGCCTGGTACTGTATATGTTCCATAACCAAAGATATTGTATTTTCAGCTGTTTGAAGCTGGTATACAAAACAGAAAGTAAAAGGCACAAAAACAACACTTAAAAACGGGAAGCATAGAACTAGCACGTAGAACAGCTCTACCACTTCTTAAGACTTGTTTTCAATGAGAATGACAGATCTATAACTCACATTCCTATGTGAACTTTGTTGGGTCGCTAAAAAAAGTTTCATATTGCAGTTAAGATTCAATGATGTCTGCAGAAATTATTGGGTGTCAGCTATGACATGGCACCTTCAGTTTGAAATAAATATATTTTGGTTATTTAACAAGAGTAAGTGAAGTGGATTTATACCCAGTAACCGGATTGGGTCCCTGATCTGTACCTGATTGGGTCCCTGACCTGATCTGTAAAGAAATGCATAATTATTATGAATATGAATGTCATTCTCCTCGTGTTTCACAAGTCAGGGCAGCACAGCAGAGCACAGTAGAGTACAGTGCAGTGCAGTACAATACTGCACAGCAGAGTAGGGTAGAGTTCACTACAATAAAGTAGAGTATAGTTATGTACAGTACAGTACAATATACTATATTCTACTGTACTATACTTTTATTTACTGTATTGTGCTAACTTGTGAAACATACATGTACATCACTGATAGGTTCAGATTTGGTCCAGCCCGATCCGTCTGTGGACGTTAACATCAAGGCCAGGGTGGACTGACCAAATGTCAACTACTTTTCAATGACCATGGACGTCCGGTGTCGGTGGGTGCTCAGTGGATGAGGATGCTGGTTACAGTAAATGGAAAGAGAGGGGGCAGGTGTCAGTAAGAGCTGAGAAAGGTGACATTAACTGGAAAGAGACAGAGAGAGAGGGGTTGTCCAGACTTAGCTCTCGAAGCGGTTAGCTTCACCCACAGTTGGCTGCGTGTGAACTACAATTCCGATGCTTAGAAACGTGAATAATCGCCGCTTGATGAATGGTTTTCAAAACATATGCTGATATGCTCCTTATCTTTCATGTCAGTGAGAAATAATTATTCAAATAAAAAATATACACTTACGGTAGCAGCTTAGCACAAATCCATACAGCTATGGGTGCCTCCAGTTGACGAACTACAGTCGTAGCCAAAAGTTTTGAGAATGACACAAATATTAATTTTCACAGTCTGCTGCCTCAGTTTGTATGATGGCAATTTGCATATACTCCAGAATGTTATGAGGAGTGATCAGATTAATTGCAATGAATTGCAAAGTCCCTCTTTGCCATGCAAATGGAACTGAATCCCCCAAAAACATTTCCACTGCATTTCAGCCCTGCCACAAATGGACCAGCTGACATCATGTCAGTGATTCTCTCGTTAACACAGGTATGAGTGTTGACGAGGACAAGGCTGGAGATCACTCTGCCATGCTGATTGAGTTCGAATTACAGACTGGAAGCTTAAAAAGGAGGGTGGTGCTTGGAATCATTGTTCTTCCTCTGTCAACCATGGTTACCTGCTAGCGAACACATGCCATCATCATTGCTTTGCACAAAAAGGGCTTCACAGGCAAGGATATTGCTCCCAGTAAGATTCCACCTAAAATCAACCATTTATCGGATCATCAAGAACTTCAATGAGAGCGGTTCAATTGTTGTGAAGAAGGCTTCAGGGCGCCCAAGAAAGTCCAGCAAGCACCAGGACAGTCTCCTAAAGTTGATTCAGAAGCGGGATCGGGGCACCACCAGTACAGCGCTTGCTCAGGAATGGCAGCAGGCATGTCTGAGTGTATCTGCACGCACAGTGAGGCGAAGACTTTTGGAGGATGGCCTGGAGTCAAGAAGGGCAGCAAAGAAGCCACTTATCTTGATGAAAAACATCAGGGACCGACTGATATTCTGCAGAAGGTACAGGGATTGGACTGCTGAGGACCGGGCTAAAGTCATTTTCTCTGATGAATCCCCTTTCCGATTGTTTGGGGCATCCGGAAAAAAGCTTGTCCGGAGAAGACAAGGTCCTGTGTCATGCCAACAGTAAAGCATCCTGAGACCATTCATGTGTGGGGTTGCTTCTCAGCCAAGGGAGTGGGCTCATTCACAATTTTGCCTAAGAGCACAGCCATGAATAAAGAATGGTACCAACACATCCTCCGAAAGCAACTTCTCCCAACTATCCAGGAACAGTTTGGTGATGAACAATGCCTTTTCCAGCATGATAAGGCAAAAGTGATAACTAAGTGGCTCTGGGAACAAAACATCGATATTTTGGGTCCATGGCCAGGAAACTCCCCAGACCTTAATCCCATTGAGAACTTGAGGTCAATCCTCAAAAGGCGGGTGGACAAACAAAAAACCCCAATCATTGATTATGCAAGAATGGGCTGCCATCAGTCAGGATGTGGCCCAGAAGTTCATTGACAGCATGCCAGGGCGGATTGCAGAGGTCTTGAAATTAAAAGGGTCAACACTGCAAATATTGACTCTTTGCATCAGCCTTTGACACTTATGAAATGCTTGTAATTATACTTCAATATTCCATAGTAACATCTGACAAAAATATCTAGACACTGAGGCAGCAGACTTTGTGAAAATTAATGTGTCATTCTCAAAACTTTTGGCCACGACTGTACACTTCCTCCCCAGTTACACAGGTGTAAATAGCACAGGTGGCAGGCAGCCTGTCTTCCATAAACCAGTGATGTAACATGGCGATATGGCCAGGTGTGAACAATAACCCTAAAAAAAGGTGTGTAGTCATTTAACCTTTAGTTTTTAAAATGATTTCTCACTGATAGGAAAGATACGTGCTTTATGTTTTCAAAACAGTACCGCAAGTGATGAGGTTTAACGTTCAGAGTGTTGGGGATCTTAACAAAACTCCCCCAGCCAGAAGATACTATTGTCAATAGGCGCTAAAGCAGTTAGCCTCTATGAATGGGTTTGTACAGACTCAGACTATTTTAACAATCTTGGTTCGACCACCAGATGACAGAAACACAAAGAAAACATGTATGTGGACACCTGCTCGCCAAACTTCTCATTCCAAAATCATTTGCATTTATATGGAGCTGGTCCCCCCTTTCCTGCTACTACAGCCTCCACTCTTTTGTGAAGGCTTTCCACTAGATGTTGGAGCATTGCTGCGGGGACCTGCTTTCATTCAGCCACAAGAGCATGAGTGAGGTCGGGCACTGATGTTGGGCGATGAGGCCTGGCTCCAGGTTGGCGTTCCAATTAATCTCAAAGGTGTTCAATGGGGTTGAGGTCAGGGCTCTGTGCAGGCCAGTCAAGGTCTTCCACACCAATCTCAACAAACCATTTCTGTATGAACCTTGATTTGTTTACAGGGGCATTGTCATGCTGACACAGGAAAGGACTTTCCCCAAACTGTTGGAAGCACAGAATTGTCTACAATGTCAGTGTATGCTGTAGGGTTAAGATTTTCCTTCACTGGAATTAAGGGGCCTTACCCGAACCATGAAAAACAGCCCCTGGCCATTATTCCCACTCCACCAAATTTTACAGTTGTCACTATGCAGTCGGGCAGGTAGCATTCTCCTGGCATCTGCCAAACCAGCACTCAGCAGCCCCGTTCTGTGAGCTTATGTGGCCTACCATTTCGCGGCTGAGCTATTGATGTTTCTAGACGTTTCCACTTCACAATAACAGCACTTACAGTTGACATGGGCAGCTGGAGCATGGCAGAAACTGACTTGTTGGAAAGGTGGCATCCTATGATGGTAAAACGTTGAAAGTCACTGAGCTTTTCAGTAAGGCCATTCTACTGCCAATGTTTGTCTATCGAGATTGTTTTTTTTTGTATTTCTGATACCTTTTAAGATTTTTTCTGGTAGATGTTTTCTAAGACCCCTTTTCCATCTGTTTATCAAAAATAAAAGCCTTTAATTATGACTCATTTCTATGATGGAACATTTTAGAAAAATGTATCTATTCATTCATGTCCGAAAAATGTAGACTCTTAGCTTTCATTTGACACACAATTTGATATGCTCCCATGTACTTCACGTTGGTGTTCATGGGTCCTTTCGTTGGAAATCCCTGTATCCAAATGTCAGAATTGGCCATTTGGCATGCCACTTCTGACGGGTATGTCAAATGAAAAACCGGGGACTGTAATGGGGAATATTTAAGATGAATCAGGTTAATTCAGTTAAGCGTAATTAACACAATGATTAGCATACTTATGTTTTCTCTATGTAATTCACATGATTTCAAGTGTTCTATTTGTGACACTCATGTGTCACTGGTTGATGGTCACTAGACTCGATGCTTTATGTTAAACTCATCTGTAGATAGGGACTGACGCCAGACTGGAGGTCCAAGTACCAAGGACATTGATTGTATTCTGTGGAGCACTTTGTGATTATGAAGCAGCTGACAAAGTTGTTTTGACTTCTTGGTTCTGTGTAATTAGAATATCAGGGCCTTTCTCAACAAAAGCCAAGTTAGAGATTTTCTCTGCTTATGTGCTGGAAGGGTATCCCTGTTGCAACTTGTAATTAAACCTAAATGATTTATGATTGACTATATCCGCGACTGCTCTTCTCTTTTGTTCAACTAAAACTCCCCTTTACAAGAACTATAGGCATAGGAGAGGAGCCAGTGCATCATCTCTTTCCTCTGATAGGTCCACTTAAAAAGAACCTGCTGTGCAAAGCAGGTACTGCTAAGGACTGCTGGGACAACCAAAGCTTAAATTACATCCACACCATTCAACTACAGCAACTAAAGACCCATCACTTCACTTGAGGGCAAATAGGTGAAACTGTGCCATAAAAAAAAGTGATGTGTATAGAGAGAGGTAGCACATAATTATACTAACCAGTGAGTGAGAAAAGTACCACAAACAGTGAAGTTGTCTGATGCTCTAGGCTAGAAGACGTCACGACTAGAACCGTACACTTAATATGAGAATCTAATGGATAAGAATTTTAGCAGCCTGACAGGCTGACCATACCGCTTGCGTCATGTGGGTTGCAAAATAAATGTAGAAATCTGTGTTATTCAATTATTGCGCGCCAACGAGCATCTGCGTTGCCATTGGCTAAAATAGAAGTCAGTTCTATTTGTTACTCAGATCGCGCTGCCTCTCCCATCTCCTCATTGGTTTATAGAAACAGGTACCCACATGCCATCTCCTCATTGGTTATACCCATGTGGGTGACTGAAGACGAACGAGGTCGGTGGCGGTAATGCACCTCATTTATGAAAGTTGCCAATCGCAATATAAAGTCAAGAGAAGAAAAGTAGTAGAAGACCTTGTGCATTTAAAGTAAAATAACAACTCAATGTTTATATCTCAGAACAAATTAGCTAGCAACAGCAAGCTAGCTAAATAGGACAACTTAGCCAGCAAGTGCAAGCTAGCTAGCTAAATTGCTATAAAGGTTTAATGCTTTTTGACCTGTCCCCAAATTAATGCAATTAGTTCAGAGTTTGTTTTGATATTTTAACCTGCGTGTCGTGATCGCGTTTGGTGTGGGGGGGACAAAATACATTTATGCATGATGGCGCAGGCGGTGCAGCCGGTTTGGGTTCCGTGTGAGGATGAGATGGATGTGGAGGAAACACGGTTTGAAAATGTCAAGACACACTACTTCTCTCTTTGCCATGGTTCCCAGGGCGTTGTTTTGCCCCCCCCCCCCCCAGCCATGACAGACAGACAGGGAAGCTGAGGTGATAGAGGGAACCCAAAACACTGGCTGACTGGCAGCGCAGCTTAATTAAATCACTCATATCCCCTGTGGCCAGTATTCCCTGACATTCATCTCTCTAACTCCATTACAAGTCTCAAATCACCAGTCCTCATTTGGGTAATTGGGTACAGGAATCATTAAGTGTGCATGGTGTTTAACTGTAACTCCATGTACAATATAGTCTCAGGTGTACTACACTCCCCTATGCATTTATTTGGACAATGAAGCTAAAACTTAATGTAGCTCTATACTCCAGAATTTTGGATATGAGATTAAATGTTTCATATGAAGGGACAGTACAAAATGTCACCTTTTGAGGGTATTTTCATACAGTACATTCGGAAAGTATTCCGATCTCTTGACGATTTCCACACTTTGTTAAGTTACAGGCTTACTCTAAAATGGATTAAAATCGCCCCCCTCATCAATCTACACACAATACCCCATAATGACAAAGCAAAAACAGGTTTTTAGAAATGAATAAAAAATCACATTTACATAAATATTCAATACTTGTTGAAGCACCTTTGGCAGCAATCACATCCTCGACTCTTGGGTATGACGCTACAAGTCTGGCGCATCGGTATTTGGGGAGTTTCTCCCATTCTTTTCTGCAGATCCTCTCAAGCTCTGTCAGGTTGGATGGGGAGCATCACTGCACTGTTATTTTCAGAACTCTCCAGAAATGTTCAATCAGGTTCAAGTCCGGGCTCTGGCTGGGCCACTCAAGGACATTCAGAGACTTGTCCTGAAGCCAATCCTGCATTGTCTTGGCTGTGTGCTTAGGGTCATTGTCCCGTTGGAAGGTGAACCTTCGACCCAGCTCTTCTCCACCGATTGCTCAGTTTGGCTGCCAGCTCCAGGAAGAGTCTTGGGGGTTCCAAACTTCTTCCATTTAAGAATGATGGAGGCCACTGTGTTCTTGGGGACCTTCAAAGCTGCAGACATTTTTTGGTACCCTTCCTCAGATCTGTGCCTTGACACAATCTTGTTTCTGAGCTCTATGGGCAAATC
The DNA here is from genome assembly GCF_036934945.1 of Oncorhynchus masou masou. NCBI lineage: Eukaryota > Metazoa > Chordata > Actinopteri > Salmoniformes > Salmonidae > Oncorhynchus > Oncorhynchus masou. The sequence goes on along the minus strand of NC_088217.1, from coordinate 45,758,515 downwards.
CATTGACCTCTGTGGTGGATGAATCAGAATTAGTTGGGTAACATAAATAATTAAGATGTCTTATCTGCATAATATTCTTATGTGATATACTTTTATTTAGAATGTATTTCTAATAGACTCTAGTTTTGGCAGTTGCATTTCTTCTCTCAGCTGGAGCTCAGTCACTTGGGGCCCAAGGAGGGGAGAGGTCAGGCTTGTCTTTCACATATCCCTGGTGCTATGCAGAATATCGGAAAGGGAAGAGGACAGGATGGAACATTGTCTTCATATGTGAATGTATCTGTTAAACCATGTGAAGGGATGGCGTGATTAAGGGGGAACCAATTACTTGTCTCCACAATGTCTGTGCGCAAGTCACTCCCTCCTTTGGCATTGGGGGAGGTGTATGGCAGTGTCTGGAACCATTGTATGTCCTGTCTGATGTTGCACTTATCCTGGGATAGTGTATGACATGGAGGCTCACTCCCCTCAGTGAGTTTGTCCAGGAGAGGGGATACTCCTTTCTCAATTATAAAGTCCCTTTGTGAAGTGTTCCTAATATCTGTGGTTCCTTTGTAGTTTGAGAGGGGTGTATCTTGGCTATAAAAGACCTTTGTATTTTTGTGTTGTCACTCTCAACGGATCATTAGAAATAGCAAATTGTTTGAAAGTCAGTGGTATCTTATTATTAAAGATGTAGTTTAAATATAACTCTGACTGGTGCGTGAAGTTTGTTTCTCCTCATTTGGTAATGCAGAAATTAGCCACCACACCTCATGGCTTGGTTTTTGCTCTGACATGCACTGTCAACTGTGGGACCTTATTTTGACAGGTGTGTACCTTTCCAAATCATGTCCAATCAATTTAATTTACGACAGGTGAACTCCAATCAAATTGTAGAAACATCTCAAGGATGAACAATTGAAACATAATTCGCCAGAGCTCAATTTCAAGTCACATAGCAAAGGATCTGAATACTTATGTAAATAAAATAAAAACTTTTTTTGCTTTGTCATTATGGGATATTGTGTGTAGATTGATGAGGAAAAATTACAACTGGTGGTCAAACCAAGAACGTTAAAACAGTCTGAGTCTGGACTAACCCATTCATAGATGCTAACTGCTTTAGCGCCTATTGAAAAAAGTATTTTATAGCTTGGGGAAGTTTGTTAACAAATTTGTACTTTTATTGTAAGAAAGAATATAATACGTTTCTGAACACGTCGACAGGAATGTGGATGCTATCTTGATTACGGATAATCCTAAATGAATCGTGAATCAAATTGAGGCACAAATATCATACCCCCTTCAAAAATGCTAACCTCCCCTGTTATTGGTGAGTTGTTCGCATGTCTTGGGGGTACGATCTTTGTGCCTCTAACTTTCTCACTCATCATTATTCATGATTATCTGTAATCATGGTAGCATCCACATTAATGTAGAATGGAGAAAAGACGTGGCATCCTGAGTATAAATTTGAATATTCTCTTTGGTAGATGGATGTAAAGACGGGTTAGTTGACAACAGCACGAGTACAATATTGATGTGTATGCAACAAAGGCTAAAAGCTGTGAGTTGTTCTGATTGAAAGCCAACCCCGTCTGTCTTGCCCCACAGTTGAGCACGTATCAGCTTTGTTGGAGAAAGGACGTTGGGATGTGAATGGTGTGGAGAGATTACACTACATATCATTCTTCTGGCACCACAAGACACTGTCAGCAGTCACCTGTTAAGCATCACTTTCTACCGTGATAATTAACTATGGTGGACTGCAGCTCCCTCCCAATAGAAGGCTAAGGCTATTATAATAACAATGTCTAAAGCAGGGTTCCCCAACTGGCAGCCCGTGGGTGGCTTTATTTGGCCCCCAAGTTTTGAGCAAAATGTTATTATTTTATTTTCATTGTTGGACATAGGACTGTAAAAACAAGTGACTTTAATTTTGGTAATCTGCCCCAAGTATTCCGACGCATAATAAAGAGACGCGTGATCCCGACCATCCACTCAAGAAAAAAATATCAGCCTGCGGTGGAATTTAGTTGATGATCTCTGGTCTAAAGTAGAATTTCGGTGTCTCTTTGGTGTGTCAAACTAAAGCCTCTTTAGACCATAATAAATGGACCAAAAGCCTGTAGTGGTCATGTAATGGGAGCACTGTTGTGAATGAAAACAACTGGAAAGAATGTCAGTGTTTATTTTGTAAACTATGCACGCCACTGATTATGTGGCATTGTTGAGGTCATTCAGGTAATAGTCCCTCCCTCCCACCAACCGAATTCAAACACCTGGGGTGTATTCACTATGAACCAAACAGAACCAAGCAAAAGAAAACAGAATAAAACGAGGAGTGACCTACCTGAATTTGTCCAATATAAACTCTAATTTCTGTTGCAAAATGCAACTGTTTGGACCACGGCTGAATTCCAAACACTTAAGACATACCCTATCCCCTCAGCCCTCAAATTAAGTGGACACTTCTGATGACTTTTCATGGCGTCTGAAGTAGAGGTCGACCGATTAATCGGAATGGCCAATTAATTAGGGCCGATTTCAAGGTTTCATAAACAATCGGAAATCGGTATTTTTGGGCGCCGGTTTTTATTTTTTTCGACACCTTTATTTAACTAGGCAAGTCAGTTAAGAACACATTCTTATTTTCAATGATGGCCTAAGAACGGTGGGTTAACTGCCTCATTCTGGGGCAGAATGACAGATTTTTACCTCGTCAGCTCAGGGGATACAATCTTGCAACCTTACAGTTAACTAGTCCAACACTCTAACCACCTGATTACATTGCACTCCACGAGGAGCCTGCGAATGCAGTAAGCCAAGGTAAGTTGCTAGCTAGCATTAAACTTATCTTATAAAAAAAACAATCAATGACTGTCGTTGCTCCAATGTGTACTTAACCATAAACATCAATGCCATTCTTAAAATCAATACACAAGCATATATTTTTAAACCTGCATATTTAGCTAAAAGAAATCCAGGTTAGCAGGCAATATTAACCAGGTGAAATTGTATCACCTCTTGTGTTCATTGCACGCAGAGTCAGGGTATATGCAACAGTTTGGGCCGCCTGGCTCTTTGCGAACTAATTTGCCAGACTTTTACGTAATTATGACATAACGTTGAAGGTTGTACAATGTAACAGGAATATTTAGACTCATGGATGCCACCCGTTAGATAAAATACGGAACGGAATAAATGTTTTGTTTTCGAGGTGATAGGTCAAATCCAGAAACTAAGGCTCGTAATTCTGTGTGTTTATTATAGTTAAGTTTATGGATAGAGCAGTCTGATTGAGGGGTGGCAGCAGCAGGCTCGTAATAGTCAAAGGTATATGGTTTAGAGAGAAATAGTCGACGCGCTATAATTCCTGTAATAACTTGCGGCTGAACTTGAAAGGGGTTCCTTCGTTATTTTACCATTCATGTCTTCCATAGAGAATGTCTTGATCTACTTCAAATAAGGTCTGTATTTCGTGCAGGCTTAAACCACCTCTGCATTTTGATACCTGTGTAAATCTCACTAGGATAAGGTAACGTTTGTCAACATATTTTCATAAATCCACTCTACAAAAAAATTATATCTTCGCTTATATTTAGCCAATATTGATCAGAGTTACCTTGCCCTATGGATATCTACACCGTTATAAAATTGGCAAGGTGGTGTAGGCCTACACGAAACACAGACCTTATTTTAAGTGAATCTAAAAATATCCTATGGAATAAATGAATGAAGGACCCGCTTTTCAGATTTTGCTAGAAGGTGTCATGGGAATTATGACTCGCACATTGGTAGTCAATTCTTACCATGCACATTATTAAAATAGGATTTCCTGCATATAGAAATTACAGTTTTTGTTTAACATTCATCGCAGTTAACTTACTCTCAACTGTTTGAATAAAAATTGAGTTTGTCTCCTAAGCAGACTCTTCAGTATCATTGACACTTCAGAGCTGTGTGTGTGTGTGTGTTTTACAGATGGCAGAGAAAAGCAGAGTACCAGTGTGGGACTATTACATGGAATTGGCACCAGGGAAAGCAAGGTGTCTTATTTGTGATAAAGATGTAAGAATGGGGTCAGTCAGCAATGGCTAAATCAAAAGATACCACCAACCTGTGGAATCACCTTAAGAACACCCATCCAAAAGCCCATAATGTTTAATGGTATCTCATTTTTTTTGTCCTCCAATAATCGGTATCGGCATTGAAAAATCATAATCGGCCGACATCTAGTCTGAAGAGTATACACTTGCTGGGCAAGTGATTTTTAAATGGACCTCCACTGCCCGGAAATTCATCACTCGTGCATCCCGCGATGATTGTGGGTGCTTTATATGCACTACGTCAATTATGATTGCATGTCTACTTATATTAACTTTATCATTATTAATATACACCTACTGTATGATAGCTAGCAAATTAAATAACTAAGGTTAGCCTGCATAACTGGAGCTTCTGAAGGAAGAGTTTTTTTATTTCTACAATTTCCAAAAGCTAACCAAACATCATTAATTTACGAGACTTGTTTGTGCCGTCATGTGCATTAGTAGTACAATTTCTACCCTTTTTACATTTGTTTTTACTTACACTTGTATGTTGACTTATCCATATTTACGTTGTGGTTGTAAGTTTCGGCTGACTTTTCTTAGTGGATGTACAATTATCGCAAATTTAATTTATGGAGCGTTTCAGACCCCGAAGTGAACATAATTGTATACTCGCAGAAACGGGTGTTTACGTTGCAAACTACCCTTGTTTGGACCGACCAAGATGGTCACGGGGATTCCCCCAAGGTCATAAAACGAGGGTGTATCTTTTATGAGTTTGAAATGCAGCACACGTGTCAAACTCATTCCATGGACGGCCGAGTGTCTTTTTTTTTTTACTCCTCCCTTGTACATGATTGATGAATTAAGGTCAGTAATTAGTAAGGAACTCCCCTCGCCTGGTTGTCTAGGTAATAACTGAAAAGAAAGGGGAGAAACATCAGACACCAGGCCATCTAAGGAATGAGTTTAACACCCCTGGTTTGTACTACTGATTACACGCCTGAATCCAATGACCTACAGTTCAGCTTCACCTGTGTGACCTCCACCTATCCCAGCCTGGTCTCATAGACCCTAACCGGGTGACTGCTGACAATGTCATGTGGTGCCAGAATAATGATATGTAGCCTAATTTCTCCACGCCACTGGTTGCCAACTACATCAGTGTAACAGCGTGGATATGCCAAGTCTTGTCTACTTAAGCAACCATATAATTCAGTAGACTACGAGCGAGATCATGTTTTGTAACGTTGATGTTGCAATGAACGGTCCTAGACGTGAAAGTGAAACAGGGCAGGTAGTTTTTACATTGCTCTATCTCGGGGATCGTGACAATATTCAGCAACCGCCTTCCTAATCGTTCGATGTTGAGACATAGATATGGGCGGGCCATTGACGTACAGTATGAAGTGCCTAACCTGTAAAACAAAAGTAAGTTATTCAACAGGAAATTATATCCTACAGAGGCTACTGTCGGAGCAGCAAATCGTGTTAGAGGCAACAATGAAAGTGAATAGGCTTGTTGAGCTATAAAATAGCAATACAGTTCATGTGCATTTACGCATGCAGAATGACACTTATCAAGTTAACCTCATCTTGTTACATTTGTTTCAATGCGCGCAGAATCGTGAATTACATTGGACACTTGTGACGTTTAATTTTGGTTACTCACAGATCTCACCTAGGTCTACATTAGAACTGGCTGGAAGATGAATATGGGATATTATATCAAGAATACACCGCGAACTGGTGGATTATCCACACCAATGGCCACATCTGCTGTTGGCATAGCAATATTAGAAAATGTCAAGATCTATACTTACCGCTTGGGTTGAATACGTATCCGTTCGATATGCGTCAAATCCTCTGGACTTTTTTGTGAAATACCGGTGTTATAAACTGCACGTTCTTGTTCTTTGCCTGGTTGCGTTCCTATTCCAACGAGTATTTCGATGTCACTCTCAGGGCGGAACTACACATTGCGTTCTAGACACAGAGGGGAAGCGAACGAAGCAGCCAACCAATAGCCTACGAGGAGGCAGTAGCAATTAATTTGAACGCCCCCAAGAGGTTTAACTGAGAAGATTCTGTCTAAAAACTGTAGTGTACACTATCAGTCCCATCATCATTGAATTGACCCATTTCTCGGAGATTATGCGCTTAGAATTCAATTTCAATCCTCAACTGATTGAATAAGAATACAAACAGGCGGTGATGCAACATGTTTAAAAAACTCGATTTAATCTAAACCTCGGACTTGTTTTGAAGTTGTAGGCTATTTCCAGACCAGCTGTAAAAATGTGGCGATCAGCAAGATCGCTTCCTTCAAGTCCTCATAAAATGAGGGTGAAAAATAAACATGCATTGAGGAAGGGATAGATAAAGATATTGCTTGCCTAGTAGGCTATAAATTGTTTTGTTTCTGGATTTTGCAGCACAGCCTGAATTGTGAAGCAAAATGTGTGGCCAAAAAGGCACAATTGACTTTTTCCACATTTGGTTAAATTACAGCCTTATTCAAAAATGGATTAAATAGTCCCCCCCTCCATGAATCTACACACAATACCCCATAATGACAAAGCAAAAACAGGTTTTTAGAAATTTTGGCAAAAATAAATTAATACATATTTACATAAGTATTCAGACACTTTACTTAGTACTTTGTTGAAGCACCATTGGCATCAATCACAGCCTCGAGTCTTCTTGGGTATGAAGCTATAAGCTTGGCACACCTGTATTTGGGAAGTTTCTCCCATTTTTCTCAAGCTATGTCAGGTTGGATGGGGAGTGTTGCTGCACAGCTATTTTCAGGTCTCTCCAGAAATGTTAGATCGGGTTCAAGTCCGTGCTCTGGCTGGGCCACTCAAGGACATTCAGAGACTGCTTAGGGTCCTTGTCCTGTTGGAAGGTGAACCTTTGCCCCAGTCTGAGGTCCTGAGAACTCTGGAGCAGGTTTTCACCAAGGGTATCTCTGTACTTTGCTCTGTTAATCTTTCTCTCGATCCTGACTAGTCTCCCAGACCTTACCGCTGAAAAACATACCCACAGCATGATGCTGCCACCACCATGCTTCATCGTAGGGATTGTGCCAGGTTTCCTCCAGACGTGACGCTTGGAATTCAGGCCAAAGTGTTAAATCTTGGTTTCATCAGACCAATGAATCTTATTTCTAATGGTCTGAGTCCTTTAGGTGCCTTTTGGCAAACTCCAAGCAGGCTGCCATGTACCTTTTACTGAGGAGTGGCTTCTGTCTGGGCACTTTACCATAAACACCTGATTGGTGGACTGCTGCAGAGGTAGTTGTCCTCCTGGAAGATTCTCCAATTTCCAGAGGAACTCCGGAGCTCTGCCAGTGACCATCCGGTTCTTGGTCACCTCCGTGACCAAGGCCCTAATCCACCGATTGCTCAGTTTAGCTGCCAGCTAGGAAGTCTTGGTAGTTCCAAACTTCTCCCATTTAAGAATGTTGGAGGCCACTGTGTTCTTGGGGACCTTCAATGCTGCAGAAATGTTTTGATACCCTTCCCCATATCTGTGCCTCGACACAATCCTGTCTCAAAGCTCTATGGCTTGGTTTTTTGCTCTGACATGCACTGTCAACTGTGGAACCTTATATAGACAGGCGTGTGCCTTTCCAAATGATATACAATCAATTGAATATACCACAGATGGACTCCAAGTTGTAGAAACATCTCAAGGATGATGAATGGAAACAGGAGGCAGGTATGTTTTTTTATTTTTATATTTAATACATTAAAAAAAAGAACCCTTTTTCCCTTTGTCATTAACTTTTTTTTTTTAAATCAATTTTAGAATAAGGCTATAATGTAACAAAATATGGAAAAAGTCAAGGGGTCTGTATACTTTCCGAATATATCAATGAGAGATAGTGTATTTATGTACCAGCATATCTGTTGCATTTTTTCAGCATCTTGTTTGATTCTTCACCTGGTTCACCCACTAGTACAGTATGGCTCTTTGGAGGGCTGTTTAAAAATAACCATCAATACAAAGTCATCCCAAGAAACATTCAGATGTATTTACACAAGAAATACAAAATATTGCAAATAAACAGTACAGATAAAACAATACAAGAAAAGGAAAATCGTGGATCTGTTACAAGTCTTCCACTGAGAACAGAACACAAAATGCTGAGGTTGTAGCAGACATCTCCACAAACATTTGCAGTAAGCCAAAGGCTACAGTGAAGAAAAGTTAAAGGTCGAGTTCCTGCACGACTAGATGTGCAGGGCAGGCGCTGCATTGCATCTACCAGTGGCTGTGTGCCACGTCAGACTGCAGTCGGGCACCAGATTGCTATATCACACGAGGTGGTTAGCTAAATTGTTACACCTATTGCAGGCATTCTAAGATCTGGCATGCATCTGCAAAGTAGTAGGGCAGGAACTCGCGAGACGAGAAAGAATAGAAGAGAAGATGCACAGAATCCAACAAAATACAAGTGACATTAGCTTTGGAAAGAAACCACATTTAAACAATATGAAAACAAAAATCCAGAAACGTCACTCGTCAAACTGTGTACTGTCCCTCCAGTGTCTATAATACAGACCAAGTATAAATTCACTACGTAAAATCTGAAAGATGAATCTTATCTATACAGTGCCATTATAAGAATATAGTTTGTATTGTCACACCCTATTTATAACCTTATTAAGGTTGTGCTCTGTAAAACAATCCACATGATCAGCAAACATAAGCTTAATAATTATGCGAGATTATCATTGACTAAGTACTTTACAATATTGAGACAGGAAAAAGAGTTGCAAAATATGGCTTCAAGGACAGTGTTTCCAAAAGCTGTCATTATGAATATTGACAGTGTGTCTATCAGAAGTTCAGGTGAGGTCTTTGAATACATAGTACAGCTCATCAATTTGTGGAGTGCATGACAGCAAGCTTCAAACAAAACCTCAGACCAAGGCATTAATATGATGCAGGTTTGCACCAACAAAACCCATCCGATCATAAACTTGTTCTCTCTTGTATTGACTCCATCCATTACCTACTGCAATGACCACGATACAGCACATTTCCATTATGTGGGCTTTTCCCTGTACAGACTAGAGGCCTTACAGAGGAACACCAACTGTCATCCTCAAGCATTTTACCCCATGCCATGAAATGGTCTGCAGTATACTGAAAGTGCATTTGCATTTTAATTATCTGGTCATTTCTCCTCAGTCCAACCCCCATATGCCATAGATAGACCTGTGAGTGGCTGCTCTCCACTGCATTGTCTCTTGGGAGTGCTGTGTTGGTCTGTGAATATGGATGTCACACAGCTCACTGGCACCCTCATGTGGAGCAGCACAGGGCAATCTGCTGCACCTTAGCCAGCTCTGTTAGCAGCAGCTTCATGCTGTGTTTAAGCTGAGGCAGGCGGGCCAGAGGCTCTGGGGGCTCCAGCTCCCCTGTGTAGTCCAGCCAACTCTCCAACACTGAGGAGGAAAGACGGAACAGACAATACTGTCAATCACTCATGTCAGATGCATAACTGAGAGGAACCTATAATATACAGTAGATGTATTGATTGTGGCTACACCTTTGTGACAGGTAAGAGGGCAATGTCTTGTTGTTTTGCTTTAAAATCTATTTTTTCCCCATTGTACATATACAATCAGTGGCATCACAAAACGCTTTACTTGCTGATAGAAAACAAAGGGCATGCCTCACCATCCAGCTCCCTCTCAATGAAGTCCATCCTGTGAGTGACCTCTTCCTGTACGGCATCTATGTGATCCAGCAAGTTGATCTGCCACTGGTGCTGCTGGCTACTGCCGTCTCCGTCCCCTCCCTCCATCTTCACCTCGGCCTGGCCCCAGCGACCAACATCTGAACCCTGGACACAGGGGAAAGAAGATGCTTCAGTCATAAGGTTGACTACCACTCTATAGTATTGTGCATGCAGGATGTATGGATAGAGAGTATAGGAAGCTTTAGTTTTTAACAAGGACCAGCGATCACAGTTGTATACCCACCTATTGTTTTACCACTACATCACTGGCTGAAATAGAACAGACCTCGGGGTGAGTGTTCAGGGGTGTGTGTGGGCTGAAGCAGCACTAACCTTGGTGTGAGTGTTCAGGGGTGTGTGTGGGCTGAAATAGCACTAACCTTGGTGTGAGTGTTCAGGTGTGTGTGGGCTTTGGGCCTGGCTGTCTCTAGCATGCCTCCATAGCGCTGCTCTCTCTCCAGGAGGTCCTCAGTACTCCTCAGGCTGTCCTCCAGCTCAGAGCCCCTCCGTGTGGTCTCCACAACCAGCCTCTGCTCCACCGCAGGGTAGTACGCCCGCGGCTTCTGGTAGCAGTGCTCACTCATAATGTACGAGTCCTGGAACGACTGGTATGGCGAGAAGGCGGAAGAGGAGGCTCGACTGAGCTTCTCCATGGCAGCTGACATCAGAGCTTCTGCTCCCCCACGCGCAAGACTCTTGTGGTCCCTCTCTGAGCCCTCGTCTGTTGGCGCTGGAGACGGTGCTGCGTCAGTGCCCGTCCCGTCTCTCCTCCAGGGCCTCTCTGCCTGCTTCCAGGGCTGGCACCACAGCCGCAAGTCCGGGTGGGCTTGGGTACTACTGGGCCACACACAGTCATTCAGACTCCATACAGACTCTACTCATTTCATAAGGGTATAAGATATTCATTCATATTAGTGTATAGATGGATAGTTTTCCCATTCTATTCCTCTACTTACTGTAGGATGCTCATCTTGAGCTGCAGGCCATTGAGCACCTCCACCACATGGTGGACGTCTCCTAGTAGCTGGTGTGTTGCTGCAATCTTCTTTGCATTCTGGTGGGAGTAGTTTTCATCCAGAAAGGACAGACCGTACATGTGACCCCTGCTCAGCCAATCACGGTCATACCAGTACCGCAGGCTCTGCCTCTGACCTGGAACAAAGATCATGAAGGGTCACATGGTATCATAAGACACATCCAGAAAAATTACAGTTAATTGTATTGGCTTATTTAGTTTAGTGTGAGTCTCTTTTAAATGCCTGTGGAGAAACCTGCGATGGATTTACTAGCAATCCCAGTTGTGTGTTCCTGGCTCTCACCTGCTGGGTCTCGGCAGACGTAGCAAGCATATTTGTCAGGGATGTTCTCCTCCAGGAGGCCCATGCAGGTGCCATGCTGCCAGCACAGACACTCCTCACACTGAGGGAGACGAGAGACAAGGCCAGGGAGCAGAGTTACTATCAACTACTCAATCATGCAAATCAAGGTTTCTCTCTGCTGCTAATGGTTGGCCTAAGATGGGCTTGGCCTTCAGTTAGGTACTATTTAATCTCGGTTTACTCCAGAACTAACGTTTAAGGACTGCCTTTCCCCAACCCTGATATGTCCAAATAATCGGGGAAGAAAAACCCAAACACTGATGTGGTGATTCTAATGGTTTGTCAAGGCTGATGGTTTGTTTACATAGCAGGTTAGAACCATCATGGCAAGTGGGGAGAATTAACGTAGCAGGTTATGTGAATGAGATTAAGGTTAGGAAAAGGGTTAGGCTTAGTTAAAATGCTCCAATTGTCAATAAGTGTAGTCCCAAATCCATCTAGTAGGCCATCTGGTAGGCCTGAGGCCTAACCCAACTGTAGGCCTAACTCCATCTAGTCACAACGGTAAAAGTCCCGACAAACCATCAGTATCGACAAACCGTCACTATCATAACACCTGAACTACTGTTGCGTGTTATCCTACGCATTCCATCCCGTCGCGATAAATTCTTGGGTTTACAGAATCGCAGAATCTGTCTCAGAGAGAATAGGTGCCATTTGACAAATGTGATTGATTTAAATATATAGAGTTGGTAGGAATCCACTAGTCTCGCAGTCTCACTGATGTGTATTGGAGGGAGGTTTGGGCTAGAGCCAGGTAAAACCCCAAGGTAGCTCACCTGTATCATGAAATCGTTTTCCTCTTCCACCTCACAGACACAACGTACAATCTCCTGAGCGCCCGTCTCCAAGGCAACAGAGCCCAGATCCAGGGGTGGAGTAGTGATGTCCAGCTCCGCCCCCTGCTCATCATCACTCCACCCACAGCTGTCAGTTGACCAATCACTGATGCTATCCTCATCTAGGAGGGGAAATCAAGGGATGGAAAAGGTTAACGAATACAAACAATCCTGGTCAAGATGACCCTAGTCTCTTTTAGAAACATTGCAATACTACATAGACATCTATATTTCTTCCATGAGCTAGTTTCATACCAAACAGTATATTTCTCAATATGAGTCCCCAGAAGATAACAGAATTTACATCCAAATGACATGTTTGATCAAGAGAATATTGTAACACCAGCAATAATGGTAGAAAATATAGGAGGAAACTATAGTTAATTTCATCCACAGTATTTTAATGTACACTTAAGTGCCAAAATAAAGGAAACACTTGAGTAAATGAGGGATACAAAGTATATTGAAAGCAGGTGCTTCTACACATGTGTGGTTCCTGAGTTAATTAAGCAATTAACATCCAATCATGCTCTGGGTCATGTATAAAAATACCCAGTTGCCCATTATTTTGGCTACTATGGCTAGAAGAGATCCCAGTGACTTTAAGAGGGGTCTCAAAGGAGCATAGGGGCTGTGTGTGTGTCTCTATGCTACGGCACATATAAGCTGTTCTGGAATCGCATGGTTGCCCAACGTTCTAGTAAGACATTTTGTTGTTGTTTCCTTTATTTTGGCAGTTACCTGTATATCCCTTATGCATAGCTCTGTGGGTTGGACGTATAACAAACCGTATGTTGCACAATAATGAGTATAAAGCAAGCCATAGCAGCAAAAAAAGGCCCTTGATTCTATCAATAAACCATAGAATCAGTCCTCAACTGTGACAACAGTTAGTTTGCTTTTCACGCCAGAAAGTGTGGAAAATAATGAGCAACATCGGTTTGATACAGAATTGAAAAGATACAGGTCGAAGCCAAGGACAAATGACTTGGATTGACACCAGGCAAAGAATAATGGCAGAAGGGAGAGAGCGACACACACACATAACACACACACACTGATACCCACCATCCACGTGTATCTGCTCTGACTGGTTGTATCCGGGCCTGCAGTGGTATAACTCAGGCTTGTGATTGTGTGACAGGGGGAATTTGAGTGGCAAATTCAATTTGGACTGAAGATCGAATATTGAGATGTCAATATTCTCCTCACTACCTGTGTACTCTGTTAATAAAGGGGAGGGAGGGGGAAGCAGACGCAGAACAAAAGGTCAACTTTGGACTTGCTGATGAGGACAAACAAGAGATACTCTATTGCGGGGGGGGACAAACAAACACTATAAAACAGACCTCTGATGTCTACAGCTAAAGATACTATTATTGGTAGGGGAATATTTCCTTATAACAAAGAAACCATAAATGGTCAACTTGTGTCCATAAAATACCTCTACTTGAGTATTTCTGAGAGGTGAACTGGCCAAAACAGTGTAAATATAGTCTAATTGTGCATACTAAATAAACTATCCTCCTAAAACGTGTTATAACAAGTGCTATCCACACTCAGAGTGAATTTAAACTAGGTCAACAGACCAATAGTGTTTCAAACTTGGTTAGAGAAGTGGTGTCACAGTGGCTTGTGGTCAGCATTAGACTTTTCACAGATGAGTGAGATGGTTATTAAATCCATAATAAAGACCTTCCTAGCCTAATGTGTTATTATATGAACCAAACATGAGCCGAAGATGTGCATATCATTAAAGGTCAGTGATAAGGGAGGTAAAAGCACAAGACTGCTGATGCAAATGAAATGAGCAGTGGCTATTTGACTGATGAAGCGGTATAGGCCAGTAGTGAGGACAGGTAGTTTTAGTGATAATCCCACACAGACCTAAACCTACAAGACCAAGAGGAATGCAGGATGGCTCTGTGCTCAGGGGCCTTCCCACGGCCTGAATGAAGCGTTGCACATGCAGCTGAGCAACAGGACACGGGCCCCATTCAGAATAGTAGGGTGACTACTATTCTACTAGTCCCCTTCTTACCAGACTTGGCCTTCTTTTTCTTCTTCTTTTTCTTCAGTTTAACGCGAAGGAAGTCCGTTTGTTTCTTATCCTTCAGCCGGTCTCGTTCTTTCACCAATCCTGGAGTGACACAGAGCGAACCAAGAGTTGAGAGTGCTTTAGATCCTGAACGCATTACAAACACTAGAGCATGCCAAATTTCACAAAATTCCTGTTGTCACATTTAGAGAAAGTGAAAATGAATCTCTGATCAGAAATCAGCTAAGATGCCTACACATTTGCTTCCATCTAATGACCTATTTAAGCACTCTCTTTAGATCTTTCCACGTCTCCATTTTATACACACCTAAGTCCATGCCACTGCTCATAAACGTCTCTGTCGCCACCGGTCTCTGGCCATTCCTGTCCAGCTGGTTCTCTTTGCTCTTCTCCCTCAGCAGCGCCCTCTGCTGCTGGCTCTGTGTTGGTTCTGTGCTGACAGTAGGTGGCACTGACCTGCGTCTGCTCATTGTCTTTGCCTCACTACGTGGAGACGGGGGAGTTCTGATAGGACTGTGCACAGTGGAGTCTGCCAGGCATAGAACAAACATTATTATGACTAAACCTTTGGGTAAATCTATCTACAGCCATTTTTTTACACTCACGCATTGAGGCAGAGATGGTGCGTCTCCTCTTAGGACTCTCCAGAGTGGTAGGGAAGGGGTGCTTCTCTGAGGCCTGGGTCTGGACGCTCCTGGTGGGGCTGAGGTCATCCTCTAGCTGCTGGTCCTCTCCGTGGTAGTACTTCATGTGGTAGTGAAGCAGCTTGGCCTTGCGGAACGACTTGGTGCAACCCACAGCGCTGCATTTAAACGGGTTGTGGTCCAAGTTGATGGACAGGACTGGGGGAGGCTGGTTTTTGATCACTCTGTACACTGAAAACACAATGGAGACGTGTAAGAGAGGATGGACAAACAGCTAGGAGTGGAAAGAACCATGTAAACTGATCTAACAGAGACCAGGGGGAGAACTCACATGGCTCTCTGCTGAATCTGTTGGGGTTGTGAAAACCCTGCTTCCTTATTGCTGGAACAAAAGACAAAGAGACCATATAAAACTGACAAATTAAAAACACTTCACTCTCTCAGAATTCTCATAAATATATTCAAACCTTCTATACTATTTTGTCGACTTGAAATGTGGACAGAACCTTGAAATATAACTGCAGTGACAGCTTCCATTATTTGGAAATAAGTCCCTTTGGATAGTGATTTTCTGAAGGGTGTCGTCTTACGTTTCACTGGGAGGTCCAGTGGTGCAGATTTTGAGCTCTCAGGTTGGCTCGCTGTCTTCTGCTCCACTCCGTCATTGGTGGACAAAGCTGATGGTAATGGGATAGACACTGGCCCTGTCAGTGTTGACATCTGATTGGGTGACTCAGTGGATGGCTTAGGTTCATTTGGTGAGCTCAGGACTGTGTACTCAGTTTCCATTTCCACCTCTTTTTTTATCCCTCCATTTAAATTATGAGTAGACCTCTCCTCACTCTGTCCTCGGTCTTCTTCCACCTGCTGTCCTCGGTCTTCTTCCACCTTCTGTTCTCGGTCTTCTTCCACCTTCTGTCCTCGGTCTTCTTCCACCTTCTGTCCTCGGTCTTCTTCCACCTTCTGTCCTCGGTCTTCTTCCACCTTCTGTCCTCGGTCTTCTTCCACCTTCACTCCGTTCGGGCCCACAGTGGCTGTCATGTGATCCCGGAGGTCGTTCTGTCCTGCATGCTGCTCTGTATGCTCCTCCTGCTTAATCGCGGGTGGACTCTCTTTGGTGACATCCACCTCACCGTCCTTCCTCTTGGTCTTCTCCTGTCCCTCCCCCTTGTCCCATTCATCAACCTCTTTATTATCATCGGTCTCACTGTCTCCCTCCAGGTCAGAGGTACTGCGTCTGGCCCTTTTATTCTTGGGGATGTTTTCCTGAGGCCTCCGTTCTCTGCCATTCTGGTGCTTCCTGACTCCATTCCTCTCAGCAGACCGAGTCTTCCCTCCTCCTCTCTAGTTCCAGGAAGAGAGGGGTGATGAAAAGAGAGGAAAATAAGGCAAAGTATGACCCACAGAAATGTGACTCTTTGCATGGCAAGCCAACACAATATGAACAGAGACAGTGCCTTCAGAAAGTATTCATAACCCTTGACTTATTCCACATTTTGTTGCGTTACAGCCTGAATTAAATTGGGTTTTCATCTACACACAATAATGACAAAGTGAAAGCATGTTGTTATACATTTGTGCATATTTATTGAATATGAAATACAGAAATCTCTCATTTACACCCGAGTCCATACACGTTAGAAATCACCTTTGGCAGCGATTACAGCTGCGAGTCTTTTGGGGTACGTCTAAGAGCTTTGCACACCTGGATTGTACAATATTTGCACATTGTTCTTTTAAAAATGCTTCAACCTCTGTCAAATTTGGTGTTGATCATTACTAGACAGCCATTTTCAAGTCTTGCCATAGATTTTCAAGCTGATTTAAGTCAAAACTGTATCTAAGCCACCCAGGAACATTCAATGTCATCTTGGTAAACAACTCCAGTGTATATTTGGCCTTGTGTTTTAGGCTATTGTTCTGCTGAAAGGAGAATTTGTCTCCCAGTGTCTGTTGGAAAGCAGACTGAACCAGGTTTTCCTCTAGGATTTTGCCCATGCTTAGCTCTATTCTTTTTCTTTTTATCCTAAAAAAACTCTGTAGTCCTTGCAGCTGACAAGCATACCCATAACACGATGCAACCACCACCAGGCTTGAAAATATGAAGAGTGGTACTCAGTGATGTGTTGGACATAACGCTTTGTATTCAGGAC
The DNA here is from genome assembly GCF_036934945.1 of Oncorhynchus masou masou. Classification (NCBI taxonomy): domain Eukaryota; kingdom Metazoa; phylum Chordata; class Actinopteri; order Salmoniformes; family Salmonidae; genus Oncorhynchus; species Oncorhynchus masou. The sequence continues at coordinate 45,741,652 of NC_088217.1, read as the reverse complement.
ATAAAGTTCACTTCTTTGTCACATTTTTGCAGTTCTACTTTAGTGCCTTATTGCAAACCAGATGCATGTTTTGGAATATTTGTATTCTACAGAGGCTTCATTCTTTTCAGTCTGTTAATTAGGTTAGTATTGTGGAGTAACTACAATGTGGTTGATCCATCCTCAGTTCTCCTATCACAGCCATTCTACTCTGTAACAGTTTTAAATTCACCATTGGCCTTATGGGGAAATCCCTGAGCGGTTTCCTTCATCTCTGACAACTGAGTTAGGAAGGACGCCTGTATCTTTGTAGTGCCTTTGTAGTGCCTGTGTATTATTATTATTTATTTATTTTTCTTTCATATTATTATAATTTTTTTTCATTTACCCATCTACCAATAGGTGCCCGTCTTGGCGACCAGACACCTCCCTAATCATTGTGGATGAATCTGTGTTTGAAATTCACTGCTCAACCGAGGGACCTTACAGATAATTTGATGTGTGCGGTACAGAGATTAGGTAGTCAATAAAAATTCCTGTTCAACACTATTATTGCACACAGTGAGTCCATGCAACTTATTATGTGATTTGTTAAGCACATTTTTATACTCTTGAGCTTATTTAGGCTTGCCATAACAAAGGGGTTGAATACTTATTGACTCAAGACATTTCATTTATTAATTTGAAAACATTTCTAAAAACGTAATTCCACTTTGACATTATGGGGTATTGTGTGTAGGCCATTGACACAACATTTCAGTGTAATCCATTTTAAACTCAGGCTGTGTCAACAAAATGTGGAAAAAGTCAAGGGGCGTGAATACTTTCTGAAGGCACTGTATGTGCCATTTTAGCAAGTAGAAACAATTGACAGTCCCTGGTGAGAGAAGGAAACAAAGAGCTCACCTCTCTGACAAAAGGCTTCACGTGGATCCCCTTCACTGTCTGGACGACTCCATCATAAAACTTCACGATGTAAGACGCTGAGGGCAAATGGAGATCAGATGGATCAGGTTGATGCTTGATTTCATATTATTTAACAAATTTAAAATGCGGTTGAATCAGTGTTTGAAATTCACTGCTCAACTGAGGGACCTTAGCTAAATACATTTAAACTCAATTTCACAATTCCTGACATTTAATCCAAGTAAAAATTCCCTGTCTTGGGTCAGTTAGTATCACCGCTTTATTTTAAGAATGTGAAATGTCAGAATAATAATAGAGATAATTATTTATTTATTTCATCACATTCCCAGTGGGTCAGAAGTTTACATACACTCAATTAGTATTTGGTAGCATTGCCTTAAACAATTTAAACTTAGGCCAAACATTTTGGGTAGCCTTCCACAAGCTTCCCACAATAACTTGGATGAATTTTGGCCCATTTCTCCTGACAGAGCTGGTGTAACTGAGTCAGGTTGGTAGGCCTCCTTGCTCGCACAAACCTTTTCAGTTCTACACACACATTTTCTATAGGATTGAGGTCAGGGCTTTGTGATGGCCACTTCAGTACCTTGACTTTGTTGTCCTTAAGCCATTTTGCCACAACTTTGGAAGTATGCTTTGGGTCATTATCCATTTGGAAAACCCATTTGCGACCAAGCTTTAACTTCCTGACTGATGTCTTCGGATGTTGCTTCAATATATCCACATAATATTCCTTCCTCATGACGCCATCTATTTTGTGAAGTGCACCAGTCCCTCTTGCTGCAAAGCACCCCCACAACATTATGCTGCCACCTCTGTGCTTCATGGTTGGGATGGTGTTCTTCGGCTTGCAAGCCTCCCCCTTTTTCTTCCAAACGATGGTCATTATGGCCAAACAGTTCTATTTTTGTTTCATCAGACCAGAGGACATTTCTCCAAAAAGTACGATCTTTGTCCCCATGTGCAGTTCAAACCATAGTCTGGCTTTTTTATGGTAGTTTTGGAGCAGTGGCTTCTTCCTTGCTGAGCAGCCTTTCATGTTGTCAATATAGGACTCGTTTTACTGTGGATATAGATACCTTCGTATCCGTTTCCTCCAGCATCTTCACAAGGTCTTTTTCTGTTGTTCTGGGATTGATTTGCACTTTTTGCACCAAAGTACGTTCATCTCTAGGAGACAGAATGGATCTCCTTCCTGAGCAGTATGACGGCTGTGTGGTCCCATGGTGTTTATACTTGCATACTATTGTTTGTACAGATGAACGTGGTACCTTCAGGCGTTTAAAAATTGCTCCCAAGAATGAACCAGACTTGGAGGTCTACAATATTTTTTCTGAGGTCTTGGCTGATTTATTTTGATTTTCCAATGATGTCAAGCAAAGAGGCACTGAGTTTGAAGGTAGGCCCTGCAATACATCCACAGGTACACCTTCAATTGACTCAAATTATGTCAATTAGCCTATTGGTATCTTCTAAAGCCATGACATCATTTTCTGGTATTGTCCAGGCTGTTTAAAGGCACAGTCAACTTACTTTATATTGACTTCTGACCAACTGGAATCATGATACAGTGAATTACAAGTTAAATAATCTGTCTGTAAACAATTGTTGGAATAATGACTTGTGTCATGCACAAAATTAGACCGACTTGCCAAAACTATAGTTTGTTATAACCTCTCTAGGCTAGTGGGTGGTATTTTCACATCTGGATGAAAAGCGTGCCCAAAGTAAACTGCCTGCTACTCAGGCACAGAAGCTGGGATATGCATATTATTGGGAGATTTGGATAGAAAACACTGAAGTTTCTAAAAGTGTTTGAATGATTTCTGTGAGTATAACAGAACTTATTTGGCAGGCGAAACCCCGAGGACAAACCAACCAGGAATTTGTTTTTGGGGTCACTCTCTTTTCTATGAGATTTCATAGGGAATCTAGATTTCTAAAGGCACTTGCTTGCAGTTCCTATCGCTTCCACTGGATGTCAACAGTCTTTAGAAATTAGTTGATGTTTTTCCTTTGAGAAATGAAGAAGTAGCCCTGTTCAGAACGAGGGTCGAGTGACGTGTACTGTTTGTTAGAGGCGCATGACCTGAAAGCTCGCGCCACTGTTTTTATCCGCTATTGAACGCAGTTTATCCCGTCTTAAATTGTATAGATTATTTACATTACAAAAATACATAGTTGCATTAGGAAAGTTGTTTGAAATGTTTGGACAAAGAATACAGGTAACTTATTAGATATTTTGTAGTCATGTTGCGGGAGTTGAAAACTGTGTTTTTCTGGATCAAACGCGCCAAGTAAATGGACATTTGAGATATAACGACGGAATTAATCGAACAAAAGGACCATTTGTGATGTTTATGGGACATATTGGAGTGCCAACAAAAGAAGATATTCAAAGGGAAGGCATGAATTATATTGTTATTTCTTAGTATTGTGTCGCACCTGGCGGGATGAAAAATGATTGTCTGTGTTTGTTTGATGGGGTACTATCCTCAGATAATAGTATGGTTTGCTTACGCCGTAAAGCCTTTTTGAAATCTGACACAGTGGCTGGATTAACAAGAAGTTTATCTTTAATCATATGTATAACACTTGTATCTTTCATCAAAGTTTATGATGAGTATTTTTGTCTCTCTGCAATTTCACCGGATGTTATTTGAGACAATGCATTACTGAACATAACGCTCCAATTTAAACTGAGGTCTTTGGACATAAAGAGGGACTTTATTGAACAAAACTAACATTATTGTGTAACATGGAATCCTGGGAGTGCCACCAGATTAAGATCATCAAAGGTTTGTGATTAGGGGGCCTCCCGGGTGGCGCAGTGGCTAAGGGCTGTGCCACCAGAGACCCTGGGTTCGCACCCAGGCTCTGTCGTAACCGGCCGCTACCGGCCGCTACCGGGAGGTCCGTGGGGCGACACACAATTGGCCTAGCGTCGTCCGGGTTAGGGAGGGCTTGGCCGGTAGGGATATCCTTGTCTCATCGCGCACCAGCACCAGTGGCGCAGTGCACGCTAACCAAGGTTGCCAGGTGCACAGTGTTTCCTCCGATACATTGGTGCGGCTGGCTTTCGGGTTGGATGCGTGCTGTGTTAAGAAGCAGTGCGGCTTGGTTGGGTTGTGTATCGTGGCACGCATGACTTTCAACCTTTGTCCCTCCCGAGCCCGTACGGGAGTTGTAGCGATGAGACAAGATAGTAGCTACTAAAAACAATTGGATTGGGGAGAATTAAAAAAAAAGGTTTGTGATTAATTTAATTGCTATTTCTGACTTTTGTGAGCCCTCTCCTTGGTTGGAAAATGTTTGTATGGTTGTTTGTGGCTAGGCGCTGTCCTAACATAATCGTATGGTGTGCTTTCGCCGTAAAGCCTTTTTGAAATCAGACAATGTGGTTGGATTAACAAGAAGTTTATCTTTAAAATGGTGTATAATACTTGTATGTTTGAGGAATTTTAATTATGAGATTTCTGTTGTTTGAATTTGGCGCCCTGCAATTTCACTGGCTGTTGTCGAGGTGGGACGCTAGCGTCCCACAAATCTCAGAGAGGTTAACAAGACATTTGTGGAGTTGTTGAAAAACAAGTTTTAATGACTCCAACCTAAGTGTATGTAAACTTCCGACTTCAACTGTACATAACAAAATTGTCAAGGATACAAACACAAAAAGGTCAAGAGACTTATTTCCATTGCGGTCCTCTATTCTGCAGAACAGAACACACAAATCCCTTCAATATGCATACGAGTGTACTTCCAAACCACTCACCATCTTTATTGACTGCTAAGACCTTGGCAGGGTAGAAGCGGCAATCGGACCAACTGGCGAGGACCTTGTCATTCACATGAAATCCCTGAAGAGACAGATGAAAGGAGGTGTCACACATGGATCCAGTATCAGCCTGAGCAAATGACATCCAATAGAAGTAGGCGGAGCAAACAAAAGATCAGGTAAAGCTAAGCAGAGCAATCAGTAGGGATCTAGTCCCTATCTTACAGGGATAGGATCGTCGTCCAGCAGTCCCTGTCGTCTCAGCTGGATCCTCTCTACAGGTCTCAGGTAGGGGCTGGTCCAGTCAAACCACTCATCATAGCGGTGGCTCCACTGACGGTAGTGGATCAGGATCTTCTCATCACTATAGTCAATCTTCTCTATATTGGCCAGATACCTAGGAGCAGGGGATATATGAGGGGTGACTGAGATGGGAGCAAAGCAACTGAACTGGATAACAGAAAGACAGAGAGAAAGACAAAGAAAGACTGAAAAATAGCTGAGGAAAGCAACAAAGAGAGTGCAGGCAGATAAAGACATACTGTACTGAGAATGAGAGAGAGTGATGGAGGGACAAAAGCATGACTCACCAGTTTTTGAGGGTGTCTCTGGCCTCTAGCGTAGCTCCCACCTCAAAGATTATCCCTCTTCTGTTAGGGGGTGTCTTGCTCATCATGCCCACATCCACCTCCTGCTGACAGACACACAGTTCTACTCGGTTAAAGACCAGACACACATACACTTCTAGTTCTTAAAACTGCCATGACGGGGGTCCAACGTGAGTTCGTTCTGGTCTAGAGACTGGATTAGAGTGAACTGGCTTAAATACAAAAGAGGTCCAACTCCATAATCAGTGGAGAATTTAGTTAGTTCTCAATTTCTTTTGATCAGCATTTACTTGTTACATAATGAATCATAGTGGTGGAAAGTGAAAGCAAACAATGGTGCTAAGGGTCTTAGTCATTTTGCTGAGAGGACTGCCAGGAAGAGAGGTGAGAGAACAGGGGATGAGGCTTGTCTATATGGCTGAGAGAAAGGGGAATTATTCCATAAATACAGGAACACAATACTGTGTGTACCCAACAATAACTACTGTAAGTATGTAGACACATGGGGAATAAAAACAATAATTACTGAAGTTAGTATTGTAGCAGTAGACACATGAAGGGATTCCACAATGTTTACAAAAGACCAACGACTGAGCAACAATGTTGGCAGGCACAGTGGAATTTAGCCCCTAGTCTAAAAGGTGTGTTGACACCATGTAGTTCTAAGCTTAATCTAAAATCTTAGTTTGTTGCATCCAAAGATAGGTGTAAACATTGTAGTGTGTATCATCTAAATAAATAAAAACGAAGAAATACCAACTTAAGCCATTATAGGGCATCCATAAACTAGTCATACATAGACGTTTAATAAGAATTTAAGCAAAGTCGTACTACATAATGAGCGATGTGAAAGGCCCTTAAATCTGGTGCTCATCCAAAGATGGCATAACCCCCTTGACACCCTTAAAATGGCTTGAAATTCGTTTATGATAGCCTAAATGACGGGGAAGACATATTTGCTATCTGGCTCCAATGTTTATCCAACGAAAACACTTAGCAAAGAAACACACACATAACGTTATATGCTTAATGCAATCCTCAGATCTCATAACAGCACGCAGACCTTCCTCTTTGAAGCATCTGTATGTAACCCTTGCTCCATCTATTTTATAGCAATACTGTCTAATCCCGGTCTCGAGAATTTTGTGCAGCCAGTACCTAATAACGAGGTCAAGAGCCAGACAGCTTTCAAAGACTTGGGCAGCACGATGAGAGATTCCGACACTGTCTATTATGTATCCTTTGGTCTAACTGGAGTGATCACAGTGTGATGACTCATGACTGAATTCCAATTCGGTCAAATTGACAAAATTGTTGCTTTTGATGACTAAATATGCTCAAACAAAATCTGTGCTACTCAAAATGGTCCATTGTCTGGTCCATTGCAGAGCGTTACACTGTGTCTCGCGCCCTGAATACTTTGTATCCTCTAGCATTGTCAAACACAATCACTAAAATCCCGGGAAACACGATTCTAAACATATCTTTGCAATACATTCGCCTAATTTCGGGAGGAAAAACTCACCTTTGTGTAGAGACTTTGATCATATTCCATTTAAATGCAACAATAGTAGCCGGATATCTTCACACTACTTGGCAACCCACGTGTTTTCTGGTCAGGCGAACATTCCACATATTGAAACAATGGGAGACAATAGCAATGCAAATGGTCTCTGAAGTTAGATTAAGCTAGTTATGTAGGCCAGTTGCTTATGTAACATACATGGATAACATGAATCAACGTTATGTAGGTTCCATAAACACATACTCTGACGAAGCATTTATGAACGAATACGGCATAATTATTTCTGGTGGAGTGTGGCTCTAAACGCACGGAAGCGACCTCAATGACGCGAAATACACGTCAGTTGTTTATCACAGACCCGATAAGGGTGAAAATAATTTTCAACTTAGACCTTGGCTTCAACTATAGGCCTACTATAGTCCATGGCTTTACATTACCTATGTAACATAACCATAGAAGGCTAGTTGCCGATAAAATGTTGAAATATCGCCTAATCCTTTAAATTGCCATGTTTTTCTCTCTCCATTATTTGGCAGCGCTGCTTGCACGTTAGCATTCACTCCAAAGTAAGGCTTAAATAAGATGTATATGATTTTATACAATTCAAAAGCTGCCTTTTATGAATTCGTTTCTAACAGTTTATCTTCCGATATTCTATAAGGAGTCTTGAATATATTTCACTGTAGTTTGTCAGTGACTTGAATAAAGCTAATTGGTTAAGCGGTCTGATATGGGCGGGCTTGAGACATTTTACAGGCCATTCAGACTGTCATTCATAAGAGGATCGGGCCTCTACGCCTGGCCACACGTTTTCTTACGGTAAATACGGCATGGAAATAGAGCACTTTAAAACTTCCCTGAAGCCACCGAAACAATGACGAGTCAACCTTACACCAAGCATAAGATATCCGCAAACCAAAACAAATCTACATTACAAGTCTTTAAAAGTTATTTATTTAGGAAGCAGAAGCGTCATGCCGCATTCAGATTACACAATGTTTTGTGTTATTGATGCATAAAATATATATTCTGTCTCAAATACTAATGACTAAAATTGTGCAGAAAACTGATATCAAATGTTACCTTGATTTCTGGATACTGTTTCCAATGGTGATGTGCAGCGTGTGGTGCCTCCGCTTCTGATTCGAGAGCACGCAGTTGATTTTTTTTTCTCTCGATGCACTCGCACTACCGGCGCGCAACTACGCATGTATTAAATATACCTTCTGTTCCAGAGATGCATGGTCGAGGCTAAACACAAGTAAATTACTTTGTCGTAGGCCTGCCAATGACATGTACAGCCAATGGCAAATTGACATCAATAGTAGGCTAAGCTATATTACATCGTATTACTAACATAGCTAATTGCTGGCTTAAAATCTGGCAGGGTATTGTTTCTTGAATAGTGCTCAATTTTACTCCAAAATAGGCTATATTTCCTTTATTTAGAAGATAACTTTATAAAAAAAAATCCGAATCATGTTAATTTAATTTCCTGCAACTTCTGCATTACATTCTTATGTACAAAAAGATCCACTATATTTGTTTTAATTACCAGGAGGATAAGGACAATGACAAGACAACCATAAAGAACTGAGGACCATGTCGGCCTACTTTACAATACACAGATGGTACAACACATTTGGACAAGACATTAATAAAGGGAATGCTATTAGGCAATAGCCTCAATAACATATACATTTTTTTATACACTTAATCCAGTAAAGGTATGACAACCAGTCTACAATTAAACCTTTATTTTTCTTGAACAATCATTTCATAGAATAACAGAGGGTATGTTCACATAATACACAACACAAACAATGAGTGGTTGAATCAGTACTATTTTCAAAGGCAAGCTTGCAGGAGGGAAATTATGAGTAGTTACAAAATCAAAAAGGTTAATCTTTATCATGGATCATTTGAAAATACAGCCAGAGTTACTGTTACTATTTACAAGCATTATTTACACAGGAAAGCTTCCAGGGAGTGTCTTATCTACATCGTCAGTTTCCTACATCATAGTTTGGATGCATGTGAAATTCAGACCTTCAGTTACAGAGGGAAGCAGAGAGCAGTTATCACTACACCCGTTTTAATAGAACACCAGAGTCAAAATATCTATAGTGAAAAGAAGTGATAGTGTTACTACTTTACACATGTCTTTATGCCTCTTTCAATATTGGTGTATTGCAACAACAAAAAAACATGTATTTTTGGCAACGCACTGGATAAATGCAGTGAAAAGTGTTTTACAGGGTCAGCCATAGTAGTACGGCAACCCTGGAGCAAATTAGGATTAAGTCCCTTGCTCAAGGGCACATCAACAGATTTTTCACATAGTCAGCTCAGGCATTGCAACCAGCGACCTTTCCAGTTACTGGCCCAACGCTCTAACTGCTAGGCTACCTGCTGCCGAATAGATCTTCCATACACACAGTACATACATGTACCAGAATACATTTATAACATCCTCCCTCAGCAGTTGGAAATCAGAGGGTTGTTATTGCACAACACACACTGTTGAGGAGACCACTAAAACGGGCATTTTACACAAGCTCCAAAACACATGGTCTTATTGCTTCCAGTTTGTACTTTGAAATGTACGCTCTGACTGTGGCTCTACTGTAGTCAGACAATAGACTGTGGCTCTATATCAAAATGGCTGTGGTAGAAATTTTAATTTTTTTAGATAAAATCACCAACATAGCAGTGAGACTGATGCAGTCTTGTTGATGGAACGACTAAAAACATCACAGGCACGCTCATTTTTAAATTAGACATTTTTTCTCATTTGTAAATAAGAACTGGAGGCTGAGTCTCTAGAACTCAAACACACACAGACACACATACATACAAGAGGCCAAATAGATATAAGGAGGGGACCCTGGGTCTGTTTCCTGATGACAATGTCCATCCTGTACAAACCATATGAGACTCCTTCTGCACAGCCCATATCCAGCAAAGAAACAATGGCACTTCACATTCAGTTATAAATGTAGGAGGAAAATCTGATTTTACATGCAGTTAAAACAAAGTCATCCAAATGAACTGGATAAAAAGCGGTCCCTATGATGTAAAGTCATTTGTAGTCTTTGTGTGCAATAATTGTGGGGTTTCCATCACATATCACACACAATGTCACCTATGCAGTAGGCACAGATGTATTGTTCTGCAGTCAGAAAGTAGAACAGAGGATGGGTCCACTGTCAAGTGACTGTGTTACGTACAGTACTCAGTGGTGAAACATCTGGTTTCTCTCTTATCTTCTTATGACCCTGCCTTTGAAGACAGAACTGATCAACTCTGGTATTGTTACAGTATGATTTCCAGTGTGTGTGTGTGTTCTGTGATTGGTCAATGGAGTGGGGCGGGCTTCGCAGAGTGAATCGCTCAGTGACACTGGGGCACGTGGTGTCAAGGGAGTCAGTCTACACAACGCCCTCAATGAAACTGGTGTCCAGGTGAACGATGAGCATGCGCAGGAAAGACATCTCCTTGCGTGTGTTCTCAAAGATGATTCGTGGGTCATCAGACTGGCAGCGGAGGCAGTTGGGGGCCATCACCATGGCAAGGTTATTGACATCCATCTTAGTAACAGACACATTAGCAGGCTGAGCAAACACCTGGGGATAATTAGTGTGGGAGAAAGGGTGAAAAATCATTAGGGACTGAAGGCAGAGTGTGTAACTTGAAACAGATTGACTAAGGACAAATTAATGAGTTTGTAGTGATTTGTTCTATTTCAACTTCCTGACCAATGACCACGTCTCCAATGTTGAATACGATAATAGTTGTGTCAGTATGACTGTATTGTATTAGCTGTGGTGTTCTGTGTCGTGGTTATTACCTGCAGGAAGTGGATGAAGTAGCACAGCACCAGTCTGTTGAGCTCAGGCAGACACTGTACAACAGTAATGGCTGCCACAGGGTCGTCATAGTTACTGACACACTGCTTGTAGAAGGCCATGGGGATGAGAGGCTCCTCCAACTCACGATACCACAACTTCATCAGGGAGGCTAGAGGAGACGGGGACAGTGTTAACACTAACTCACACATGCACAGATAATAGCAGAGGTACAGACTAACTCACCAGGTACGTTGGGGTCAGAGAGGTTTTCTGGGATCCGCCATTGGTCGACCTGGAGCTTCAATGCGTTGACTTCATCGATATCTCCAGGCACCCTTCAGAACAAGCGTTCTAATTCAGTATTCAGTTGCACTGCATGGCCACTAGGGGGAACTATAACACCCACTATTACCAATCTACAGGTATGTTCAGTGGCATAGCTTGAAAACCCATTATAACATGGTGAAACGGTTATCATGACACAAACGGCACTGGGAGTATGATGTTGTTAATTGGCGGAATTTGTTTGGATTTAGGGACTGACCATGATAATAACCATGGTGAATAGGCCTGTTCTGTATTAGCTGGAGTAGGAGAAAAAAAAATACAAAAGCTCTTTATCGCCCATGAAACATAACGTTTATGTTGAGAATAAATACTCCTCCAAACAAATTCAAACCTAATAGAATATTCTACAGAAATACAGACCAAACAAAAATACTTACTCACAAATCACAGATATGAGAATAGCTCTAACAACATGATTGAAAGCCCATGGCCTCATGCAAAAACAAAAGTGTAAACATTTTTTTATAAAGTATCAAATGAAACATTGCTGGTCTCCAGGGGCTCTTGAGCAGTGGTATGCAGTGTTTGCTCTGCTGTCCATCTCTTTACAGTAGAGTACACAGGGAATGTTTGCTTTAAACTGTACTGCTTCAGGAGACCACCCACCAAGGCTGGCATACATTTGTCTAGATCCTCACTAGTTCTCCTTTTATGACTGCGACCCTGCTAAACACACAACACAAACCCACACCTCACTGATAAATACACCAAGTCCAATGAGGTGATATGCTGACCCTGTCCATCCATCTCACCTGAAGATGCCCTCAGTCTGGGCCCCTCCCAGTGCCAGGACGTATTGGGAGAGCTGCACCTGTACCCAGGGTAGCTTCCTGTCTGGGAAGAGTTCACTCTGGCGCTCCATCACCTCGTCCAAGGAGCTGCCAAACAGGGAGGGGGTCACGATGGCCCGTCTGCTGTGGTCAATCTCCTCCAGAGTTGGCTTACGAAGACCCTGCAGGGGAGGTTCACAGTGTGACGACTAGGACTATATTTTACACTGTTCATGTATGACTGTTAGTCTATGACTGTTAACATCAAAGATTATATCTGAAATAGACTGTCTTGTGTGTATGTAAGCCCTGTGACTAAGAATCTATCCATGATATGTTTCTGACTAATGTCCATGTTTATCTCTCCAGCATTATTAATATCTTTATCAACATCTGTATTGGTTAGGAACCCTTTGAGTATTAAACAAATAGGGACATTCAGGGTGGGGTTGTGTTTTGACTGCCTTCTCAATTTGGGCATTTTTAAATACCTTTGTGACAAATACTATTTTCCCTCGTCATTCCCTGCCCCTTTGCCATGCTCACTTCTCAACTCACCTTTTTGCCTCCAGTTATGGCCACTTTCTGTAGTTTGCGATAGCAGAACTTTGCATACGTGCTGATGGGCAGACCTGTGACGAGAGAAGGAAGACAGAGCCACTGTAACACTGAGGAATGCAACTCAGTAACCCAACACCATGGGAAATACAGCTCTTACTATAGCTGCACGTCACACCTTCATAGATACGTCTGCTCAGTGAGTGAATCCTCTAAGGAGCCTTGGTTTTCAACCAAAACAACAGATAAAAGGGTTGAACAATTCCTCACTAAATGCACACGCAATTTGTTCCCATAGATGTCAAATATTTCCAAGACAGTAATTGGAGAGATGCTGGCTGTGTGATTCTGGCATAAGGGGATCAGAGCATACACGTCTCAACTGTCCCGGTATAGAAAGAAAAGCTGGGAGAATGGAGCCAGCCAGCCAGCACATCCTGTCCCAGCTGATTCATCAGACAGACACTTAGTACACTGGAGGAAGCAGTACCCCTACCTACAGACCCAAACTCTAGCGGTCTGCCTCGTTCCCTGTACTTGGGTGTATTTTCTGAAGTAAGATACATTTGAGGAATTAAATAATCATGACTGGGCCTCGAAAAGTAATGGAACAAGGCACTCAACAATCATGCTCCAAATTTATGAGCCACTTCCTAAGAGAACCGCATAATTTCCGTACTACAGGCCGTCGTCACTGTGGTAACTCAAATTTACACATAAACAGGTCTCCACTTCCATCCCAGAGCCTCTCTATCACACCCATGGGATCTCAACCATCTCCCTTCCTTCCCAGAGAACTCTCTCAGGTGGCTGAGCCCTGGCCAGATGGAGAATTTTGTGCTGCGATGAAAAATATCCTTCCTGGAATGTTCTCCAGACTGAAAGACCCTGGATTTATAGCAAACAGGTGACTGACTCATGCATGTACACCGCCATCGTTAATCTGTCCCAGTTTGACTGTAATTACAGCTAATTACAGAGATCATAACGATAATTTCCCATTGATCTCAGGGAAAACACACTGTTTTTCCCAAGATTCCCTGAATTAACTAATCATTAGGGGAAGAAAAGCAAGAGTTGGACAACTTTTTTTTACCCAGCCTGAGAGCAGGTTTGAACACCAACGGTGGTCCAAATGAAAATTGTTTTGATAAGGCAAAACAACAACGAAGCAACCAGAGCCCATGAGAAATCACCCCTCAGAGGATTAAGAGGACAAGTCAAAGACTGTAATGATGACACCTGTTAACTTCTGGGTCCAGACGGTCTGCCTATATCTGTTAGATTCTCCCGGGGTATCAGTTTAGTGATGCTACCTCAGCAAAGTTTTTAAACCCAAGTAAGCAAGGCCCGCCTCAGACCAGCCTAGGCTCAAGAAAAGACAAGAGGCCTCCAGTTCCCACACACACACTCCTCCCTCCCACCACTCTGCTCACAGCTGCTCCATGCTGTGGTCACAACACCACCCTTCATTTCAGCTCGTCTATCCAGACAGCAGCTCTCATCATGCTGTTCATGAGGAGGCTTTCCCTTGTGATTGGCTGGTGGGTCCACATCGTGAGCAATGCAATAGCCCTTTGCCTCAAGTCATTATTCCTGCCTCTATCTCAAGACCTCTACAGTGAGTCACTCCCATGAAGGGTAGCCATTCCTCATGGCCTGCGAGTCACTGATTTTGTCCAGTGTGTACAATAGGTTGACGTTACAGTCATTGATGAACAATGTGTGTGGGTTCACCATTGTGGTCACTGCCACTTAGACGGGTAGGTTCCTCTCTGATGACATCATCACAGCTGATATTGTGGGTTGCCCTATAGCAACAAGACTAATGAGTGTGCAGGTTTGGGGCAAAACAGACAGGATTAACTTAGAATCAAAGGATTGTTGACAACATGTCAACTATATTTCCTCTTTGAATGTTTATTGGAAACATACATGCATTTGCAGAATGAGTACTTGTCTCTCAAACATGGTTGAAGTTGTTGTTAGCTAGCCAGGGAATTTAAACAATTTTTAGTAGACATGACACAAGTGAAATCAAGACATGGTATCAATAACAATACAACAAACTGAAACGAGCCACCTACGATTCCCCACGTGACAGCTTCTTGTCATTGTTGCCAGCTATCTTGCTGTTTAGAATCATAACACAGCCTTTTTACCCCTGCGATGCGCGTGCATCATTTTCGTGCCTTTGTCAGGCAATCCGTCTATTGGGGTCAGTGCAGTGAGTAGGCTACCTAAATCACAATGTGGGGCAGCCAGAGAGGAACACTAACATGTCCCCCTATTGTATCTCTATAGAAATTCTCATCCTTCAGCTCCCTTACCACCTCCACTGGTATTTTGTGAAAACCATTTAATACATCTACCAGGGAAGTTCTGCATATTAGCATGGTAGTCAAGTGACAAATCATAACAAATTTCCATTTCTCCAAATTCTTAATCTGCAGTGAGATATGAACCATGTTTGATATGTAATGGCTTCCTACCCATGAGAAAATAAATAAATGATTGGTCTCTCACTTCAGCATTCTCCAACAGACATCCTCCTTAGGAAAACTCACCCCACACTAAACACAAATCTTTATAATGCTGCCTAAGTGATCTCAGACCTACCTTCTTCATCTGTGTTCTGTTTCCGTTTCTTTCTGGACTTTGAGTTCTTCTTCAGCTTCATGTCCTGCTGGTCTAGTATGAACTGAGCCACTGGAAACCAGGAAATAAGGCAAAGGTTAAAAGACAATTCAGAAAATCAAATAACATTCTCGAAGAGCAAACAGGAGAGAAGAGGAGAGGGAAAAAAACACTTCAAAATCCTCACACACATCAAGCTATACCCATCATGCTGATACTGACAGACACGCAGACAGTGACGAAACAAAGAGAGAGAAAGGTGACCCACCCTGTTGCTCAGTTTGAGACTCACGTTTCTTGTCACTGCTCGGATCCGTGTGCCTCTGGATGTATCCCTCCAGGTAGCAGCGGAACTTGGGAGAGGGGGCGAAGAAGGCCAGGCTGACAGCCATCAGCTCCCAGCCTGCAGCCAGGCTCCTAGGGCTGGTGTTGCCTGTGGTCTGCCTCACCAGCTGCACATACAGCTCATCCCTCAGGCCCTGCATGCCCCAGCACTTGGTGACGATGAGCAGGGCGGCGTGGCGACGGTCCAGCCGTGAGGGTCTGTCTCCCATGTAGGCCTGGACCAGCTTGAACATCTCACAGGCTTCCTTTCTCACGGCACGGTCACTGGTCACCAGCATGGGCTTCTTGATGGAGCCGCGGTTCCAGGAGAGCATGTTGGCGATGGAGACACGGCGGCGGAACAGGCCCTGGGTGTGCATGTTCAGGTGCTTGCTGGCCCAGTCCGCCATGCCTGAGGTGTCTGGGGGCGGGGGCTTGCGCAGGGTGGCATAAGAGAGCTGGTGGTAGGAGCCTCCTATTCCTCCTCTTCCTTCTCCCTCTATGTTGTCATGGGAGACGGAGCGTTGGTGATGTGGGCCCAGTGAGCCTGTTCGTCCGTCCACCATACCTTTCTTCCTGCTGTCCAACTGAGCCTTCAGTTCCAGGGTCCCCACCTTCAGGGGAGAGAGAGAGAGAGGGAAAACAGAGGAGAAAAGAGGAAAGAGGGAAAGAGAAAGCGTCAGTGCAGCAGTATGTATGGCTGTCCACAGCTGCAGGCTCCTCAGTGTCGACGAGGCTGCTTTACCTTTGCTCTGCAATGCGAGGGCTCGAGGGGAAATTGTTGCAGGACCGGCAAATACATTTTCTAAAGCCGCGTCCACCAAAAATTCCCCAATATCTAAATGGACCTTTTCGTCAGGAGAAGGTGAGGAGCTTAGAGTGACATGAGAGGCCCTACCTCTGTTCTGCCTGACCCACAGCTCCTTTAAGACTACATGTGCAAATCCTTCATCTGATCCCAAGTGGGATTTCTGCCTATACGGAGCCCTGTCCACAGTCACCGCCCCTCACAGCAAAAACCAAACCAGTAATGCAGCTCTAGTCAGAGAAACATCAAGAAACCCAGGCCAATTCACAGCAGGAATGTACTATCTGAACATAAAACGTTCAGCATATCTCTTTAATTTGACTATGATGTAATATAGTAGTAAAGTGTGCCTAGACCGTATGGATTTGGGTTTGGCGGCACTTCTTTATGGTCATATGGTCTTAATGGTGTTAAATGAGTGGTATGGGTCACTGTTTGAGATCAAATGGAACCACGGGCAAGTTTAACTAGGCAAAGGAACATTTACAGTATGAATGATACATTCTATAATTCCTCTTCTCTTATACACAGATAGCTTACAGATGCCCCATGACATGGTGGTAATTCAACAGCAGAGTTAAATAAAACAAGTCTCTAAAACAGATTTCAGTATCAAATATTCAGAGTTGTATAGATTACACATTGAAAACAGATCACATTTCCATGCTGGCTTTAAACAACTGGGTTCACTGTTTAGTAAAAAAAAAAAAAAAGTAGTAAATGTTCTGCTTCTGAAAGGCTAGACCAATGCAGCCAAAACTTCACATGGGGTACAGCCAACAACCAATAGTGTTTGTGTGTATTCTGTACGAGCAAATCTGTGTGTATCATGATATAACAGCAGGTCTGTAGAACATTTCAGTACAGGATTAGGGGATTGTTTCCTATATTTGTATAAATGCCATTGCTTCAGTACTAACCCCTCATGGCAACGGCCTCTGAACCCCACCCGTGCCCAGCTCTCCCTGCCAAACTTGTGCCATCTGGCCCACAGTGGCCCTCCTTCCTGACCAGGGGGAGCCATGTCCTGGATCTCCCACGCTTGGCCTAGGCTCCTGATACCCAGACAGAGAGCTGGCACAGAGGGACAGGGGCCTGCTGCGTTGGCCAGGTGTAGGACAGTCAGAGGGGGACAGGTAGGGCTAAGCTCACAGGCTCCATGCCTGAGCCATATATTGGTCCAGTGGGGCCCTTGAGCCTGCCGCTCCTGATTAGAATGTTTAAGGTGTTGCATCTTCCCCGGCACCTTATGTTTCTCTCAGTCAGATTCTAATCGCCAGTCTTATGGATTTCAGGAATTATTTTAAATTTCAACTGAACCTCAGACTTATTAGCTCTATAGTTTCATTAGATTCCTGAAACTTCATAAAGACATATGGAGTGGGGTGGGTGAAGTAAGTGCATTGTTGAAAGGGTTTGGGATTATAAAATGGTAGGTTTCATAGCACTGAGGCTTTGCACAAATCATGTGCACCTGTACTAGCCTAATAATTCAAGCTCCTGACAGCAAGCAAGTTATCACTTCTGTCCATCCCATCTGTGTGAATTACTCTGCTTAGTTAAAATACCATTAGTACATTTATCCAGTTTTATAATATGCATAATGACCTAATCTGTCTTTACTCTGTTCAGAAATGTTTAACCTCAGAAAATGGGAGACAAACACAAAACCATGAATTTAAATACTTCTGTTAATGTATTTAACTTGGCATAGAGACGTCCTAAGTATTCTAGCAATAAAAGTAGCCCTGGAAAGGCACCAGCAATGTAACCACCTCCAGACAAAACAAAACAGAATCCAAAGAAAAATAAACTGTTCCACATAAACAGACCACACAACAACAGGCACCAGTCAGAGTTAACTAAGCAGACAAACCAGAACTAATCCATTTATCAGGAGTGGACTTCCAAGGTCTTCCCATATTTCTCCTCTCTCTCACAGCCAGACAGAGACAAATACTGGAGTGTATGCTTACCTCTGAGGGAGGTCCAGGGGTGTCTGGTGAGGAAAGGCCGGCCTGACTGGTGATGCTCTTCTCCAAGGTGTCCACCTTCTCATAGGTCCTCTTCTGCCTACCAGGCATCTCCAGGGGTGGCAGGGCCGGGTTGCCATGATTACCCGCCCTGCTCAGTGAGCGGCTGGCGGAGGGGACGTCTTCTCGTGACGCACACCTTCCTCCTCCTCCATACCACTGCAGGGAGTCCACGGGGGAACGTGTCCGGGGAACTGCGCCCCTCTCGCTAATCTCTGCCCCCAGGCCTCCAGCCTTCATCTCCCTCATGGTGTTGGAGCGGCTCACCACCTCTCTCATCTCCGCCATCAGCCTCTCGTTAAGGGCACACAGCTCTCCGCTGCTGCCCACTGAGCCAGGCCGGCCTCCGGCCCCCAGCCTCCGCCGGCTCTTCCTCCTCAGGCTCGGAGAGGGGCCAGTGGAGTAGCCAGAGTCCTGGTAGGTGGCGGTGGTCTGGGGGCATGGAGGTGTGGGGAAGTCCTGCGAGGCCTGGCTGCTCTGCCTGCTGTGACGAGCCTCCACTGCCCTCAATACACTGGCCTCCAGGGCACGCCATGTCTGCTTCTTCTCCAGGGTCCCTGGCTCCCTCTGCTGCCCCCGTGGCTGGGACTGGGGCTGGGCCAAGAGGGGGTCTGATCGTGGTGTGGGGAGGGGGTGCGGGTGGGACCGGGTGAGGTGGAGAGGAGGCTCTGTTTTGGGTCCACAACAACCATGTGCTTGATGCACTCCAGGCCAGCAGGGCTGTAGTCAGAGGCAGAAGGGTTCCTCTTGTGCCTGGATTCGGAGTGAGAGGAGCCAGGGTGCTGGAGGAGCCTGGGCTTTTGCAGGCTGTGTGTGGGAGTGAGACGGGATAGACCACCAGGCTCATTATGGAGGTGAGCCCCCTCCACCTCCATGTCCACAGGAGGCTCATCATAGATGGGACACTCTTTTCCCGGGTCGTCGTAGAGGTGAGGTGTGGAGGCGTACTGTGGTGACACTGACCTGGGGGTGCTGGGCTGGGACCTGTGACTGCCGGGAGTTTGGGGAGGGTCAGAGGACACCAGACAGAAGCTGCCGTTGCCGGTCTTTCTCAAGTGGTGGGCCTGCCGGGCGTCGGCGGCCATCTTGCCGGAGGGTGCGGTCTTGTAGCCCTGGGTGGAGCAGGAGTGAGCCCCCGGGGTCTTGCTGCTGACGGGGTGGAGGGTGAAGGCCTGGTGGCCGTTGGGCTTGTTGTGTGTGTGTGTGTTGTGGTGGCGGAGCTGCAGGTCCGGGCTAGATGGGCCTCCAGGCTGGATCCGACTGACACTGTTTACTTTAACCAACATTGCTGCCTTAGACCCTGGGGAAGGCTGCCATCTCTGAGAGCGCTCTCTGGAATAGAAAGAGAATAAGGAAAGGATGAGATCTGGGTTTGGATTTAAAGAGATAACTGCAGATAAAAACACACACACACCAGATGACAGTCACCCGAACAAGCAAAGCATTGTCCCGAACTTCAACAAGCCTGTGGTTACTTCTAAATTGTGACCATCAAAAAAATGCTCCACAAATTTAAATTCCAAGCTCAGACAGATTTGGGAAAACTGTGATCAGATTCCTCGCATTCTTCCCCAGACATTTCACTGACCCTCCAAAATACTGCCTTCTAAGTCATAAGACAATATCTCCAGTGTGTGTTGTGCAAACCAACCACCTAAAAAGACACAATTACCATTGCTGTCTGGGTTAGAGGTGTGGAAAACATTTCCTACGTACTGTAAGTGTTTTAAGCATTCTCCTGCTTTGGACCATAACACAGTACCTCCTCCCAAGAGTTGTGACCCATCAATTACACGGACTCAAAACACATTTGGTTAACATTTGAGAAAATGACAAAACACGATAAGATATAAATTCCCAGCTGCCACAGTTCCAAAACACTCACAGACTGAGTAGAGAAGAGTGTATTTGAGAACATACTTGGGGAGCAGAATTACAGTAGAGTCTCCATCTGGCCTGAGGGACTGGAGGTTGACACTCCTCCCTTGCGGCTAACTTCAGACGTCGTCAGAATGCTAATCCAAGCACTGGGAACTAATCTGGTATTAATCTGTTTACACCTCTCTCTAGCTTTCTAACCCTGTAATTCCTGTGGCCCAAGCTTCAGGCCTCATTCATTCCTCAATATCTCACTTAGATCCAACTGCCATCCATCCGTGGTTCAGCAAATAAACCAGTCTATCCATCTGACCAACTGTGACTGAAACAACTATCATACAGCATAAGAGTTATCCGCTAACTTCAAGAATCAAAGGTTGAGCATGCTTTACAGTACTAGCACTACAGACCAAGGATTAGAAAAGCAGAGACTTACCTTCTGCCCTCCTCCCTCTCTACCGTATAGCCAACAACACACTGTAATCAATACTATTAAACCTGCATGGCTCTATCCTTCTGCAGCCAGACATCTAACAGACTGGCCCACTGCACAAATACCTCCTAAGTCTCAGGACAGGAGTTACTGGGGAGCAGGAAGACGACAGAGAAGACCTTCTGTAGTTTGTAACAATACAATAACAACTCCCCTGGGGCTTAAGCTTCTCGGGCCAATGGCAAACTTCCTCACTTCCTTCCTCCCCCCCGCCACTCAACTGCATTCTCTCTTTCCCTCAAACAGTCACGCCACCTCAGTGATTTGAATGTAAACAGGCTCTTCAAATGGTTGAGCAGATATAGCTTCCACAGCCCATAAACAGCTGGGCCTAAGCCACCTGGCAGCCTCCCAGCACAGCCAGCCCTGTCCTTGTGGTGTTGGGAACATTCCTGGGCCTCACCTCCCTCCCCCCTGCTCAGACGCGACAAAAGACCAATCAACAGTGTTTACTGCCCCACACGTGGGTCCAGAGGAGTGGAGACTAGTCACGCGCTGCAGAGTGGTTGGGAGCCACTTCAAACCGGCTGTGTTAGAGCCGCTTTAGTTCTCAACAGTGTGACAGACTGAGGTGGGAGAGCTGAAAACGTGCTGCTGTTGTCTAAACTCTGAAATGCGGGACTCAGGAAGTCCTCCTTCCGTCATGGTCAGGGGCTGGTGATGTCAGTGATGTTACCTCCAGAGGCAGTGTTAAGCAGATTTTTATGATCAAAGATTATGGTCTGATGTTGGTACTAACCTTTGAATTGACTTTAAAAAAATACAGGAACATAAAACTGGCT
Organism: Oncorhynchus masou masou; assembly: GCF_036934945.1. Classification (NCBI taxonomy): domain Eukaryota; kingdom Metazoa; phylum Chordata; class Actinopteri; order Salmoniformes; family Salmonidae; genus Oncorhynchus; species Oncorhynchus masou. Next base: position 45,720,356 of record NC_088217.1, on the reverse strand, counting down.
GTTTTAAAACAGCCAGTTAATAGTTTACTATGGCACAGAATGGGCCACATTACAGTAACCATTAAAAGAGACAAGGAATTTAAGCAAAAGGCCAAAGACCACATGTAACCTAGCAAAATGATCACATGCATCATGCACTCAATGGCTAGTTTATTAGGTACACCCATCAAGTACCGCGTCGGACCCCATTTGCCTCCAGAACAGCCTGAATTTTTCGTGACATGGAAACGTTGCTCAATTGGTATTAGGGGTTACTAACGTGTGCCAGGAAAACATTCACCATACCATTACACTACCACCACCAGCCTGTACCGTTGACACCAGGCAGGATGGGGCCATGGACTCCTACTACTTACGGCCCCAATCCTGACTGCCATCAGCACGACTCAACAGGAACCGGGATTTGTATGACCAGGGAATGTTTTTCCACTCCTCAATTGTCCAGTGTCGGTGATCGTGTGCCCACTGGAGCCACTTCTTTCTGTTTTTAACAAGGACCGATGAGTTGTGTGTTCTGAGATGCCATTCTGCACACCACTGTTATACTGCACCGTTATTGTAAGTCGCTCTGGATAAGAGCGTCTGCTAAATGACTTAAATGTAAATGTAATGTAAATGTTATTTGCCTGTTTGTGGTCTGCTTGTACGATTTTTACCATTTTCTTTCGACCTCATCAACGAGCTGTTTTCGCCCAAAGAACTGCCGCCGAATTCGCACAATTCTCAGGAAACCCTAGACACTCATGCGTGAAAAGCCCAGGAGGCCATCCGTTTCTGAGATACTGGAACCGGCACGCCTTGGCACCGATAATCATACCACGCTGAAAGTTGCTTAGGTCACTCGTTATTCCCATTGTAACGTTCAATCGAACAGTAACGGAATGTCTCGATGCCTGTTTTTTTTATAGCAAGCCACGGTCACGTGACTCACTGTCTGTAGGAGCAAACTATTTTCGTGAACGGGTGGTATACCTAAAAAAACTGGCTGGTGAGTGTACACCCCCACACATATCATAAGGTTACTCTCATTCTCCAGTGGTGATAGGGATGAGTGGTCTGGTTTACCACTGATGACCTTGAGGGGGGTGGGGTTCTACTTCCTATTGCTGAAGCCCCCTGGAGCCTCCCATACAACACAAACAGGAAATGACAAATCTACCATTCATGCTGGAGTAAGGCCGATTGAGAGGGGTGACCTTCACTTATAGGGAGTTTACATGTTGCTAAATTAAACTCAAACAAACACAACGATATATGAAAGAACATTGTCTAAGTCCCTGCACAGCGTCACTACCATTACACTCGACATCCCCATACTACCTGAGTGCTAATTCCAGCTACACGCTAAATGATGTCAGTCCTCTTTAAAAATGTCACCAGTAACAACAGAAACACTATCCTCTGCTTGGATGTTGTTTTGAGGTGAAACCAGAGCAACACAACAGAATGATAAAAGGAAGTTTGGACATGCTGGGTCAAGCTCCTAGCACAGAGCAGAGCTGGGGATTTCATCTGGCTTTGTGGTTGTTGTTCACTTGTCATTGTCACACCACAGCCAGGGTGGCACAGCCAGGCTAGTGTTCAGCCCTCCAGCATCGGCTCATTATTTTGTTTGTTAGCACAAACAGTTGGTGCGCAATAGATGATTATCCCAATCACATCTGGCTTCATGCCAATGGCCACAGTTGATATAAGCTTTCCTCACTGTAGCAGTCCTAATCCAACTATAATTTACCACCAACAACCTCTTGCGTAGTTAAATAAAATAATAAATACCACCCAACCAGAATGATCTCACTTCTAAAACAGTGAGACAGAATAAGAAAGCAGTGGTTAGAAAATAGGGTGAAGTGAGAGAGAGAGCGAGAGAAAGAGAGACCGAGAGAAAGAGAGAGTGAGAGAAAGAACGAGAAGGGGATTTGTCGTGGGAGAGTGCCGTCAGGGAATGAGCAGGAACGTTGGCATTCCTCAGAGGTCTCATTCAGGGGCCCCAGGCCGGGGAGCCTATAGACAATGCCTGGCTCTGCTATTGTCACGGCAACACCCCTCTGTGGAGCAGAGTCCCATTTAAAGACTATCTACAGATTCTCTCAAGCAGACGTAAACACTTACCTAACATCGGTATGGCAGTGCTGAGCTTACTGGCTCATTGACACTGTCAACATGTTTGCTTTACCACAATCATAAAAAGAGCCTGTGTTATAGCCCTGTGTTTCATCACACTGACCACATTGGCTGTTGGGTACTTTTCAAATAATGCAATAAATTATATGCCACGGAATATAAAAAAATACATTACCGGTATTCAGACAAAAACAGCACTCATTTTCAAAATCTATAACATACCCCAACCAGAAGCCATGGATTACAGGCAACATTCGCACTGCCGCTTTCAAGGAGCGGGACTATAACCTGGAAGCTAATAAGAAATCCCGCTATGCCCTCCAACGAACCATCAAACAGGCCAAGCGTCAATACAGGACTAAGATCGAATCGTACTACACCGGCTTCGACGCACATCGGATGTGGCAGGGCTTGCGAACTATTACAGACTACAAAGGGAAGCACAGTCAAGAGATGCCCAGTGACACGAGCCTACCAGATGAGCTAAATAACTTCTATGCTCGCTTTGAGGCAAGTAACACTGAAACATCGATGAGAGCATCAGCTGTTCCGAATGACTGTGTGATCACGTTCTCCATAGCCAATGGGAGTGAGACCTTTAAACAGGTCAACATTTACAAGACCGCCAGGCCAGACGGATTACCAGGACGTGTACTCCAAGCATGCGCTGACCAACTGGCAAGTGTCTTCACTGACATTTTCCATCTCTCCCTGTCTGGGTCTGTAATACCAACATGTTTCAAGCAGACCAAAGTCCCTGTGTCCAAGGACACTAAGGTAACCTGCCTGAATGTCTGTAGCCATGAAGTGCTTTGAAAGGCTGGTCATGGCTCACATCAACACCATTATCCTAGAAACCATAGATTCACTCCAATTTGCATACCACACCAGGAAATCCACATATGATGCAATCCCTATTGCACTCCACACTGCCCTTTCACACCTGGACAAAAGGAACACCTATGTGAGAATGCAATTCATTGACTACAGCTCAGCATTCAACACCATAGTGCGCTCAAAGCTCAACACTAAGCTAAGGACCCTGGGACTAAACACCTCCCTCTGCAACTGGATCCTGGACTTCCTGACAGGCTGACCACAGGTGGTAAGGGTAGGTAACAACACATCCGCTGATCTTCAACACTAGGGCCCCTCAGGGGTGCGTGCTCAGTCCCCTCCTGTACTCCCTGTTCACTCATGACTGCAGGGAAAACTCCAACACCCTCATTAAGTTTGCCGATGACACAACAGTGGTAGGCCTTATCACCGACAACAATGAGACAGCCTATAGGAAGAAGTTCAGAGATCTGACCGTGTGGTGCAAGGACAACCACCTCTCTCAATGTGATCAAGACAAAGAAAATTGTGGACAACAGGAAAAGGAGGACCAAGCACACCCCCATTCTCATCGACGGGGCTGTAGTGGAGCAGGTTGAGAGCTTCAGGTTCCTTGGAGTCCACAGAGGTCGACCGATTATGATTTTTCAACGCCGATACCAATTATTGGAGGACCAGAAAAATCCAGATACCAATTTATTTTATTTGTAATAATTACAATTACAATAATACTGAATGAACACTTATTTTAACTTAACAGAATACATCAATAAAATCAATTTGGCCTCAAATAAATAATGAAATGTGTTCAATTTGGTTTAAATAATGCAAAAACAATGTGTTGGAAAAGAAAGTAAAAGTGCAATATGTGCCATGTAAGAAAGCTAACATTTAAGTTCCTTGCTCAGAACATTGAAACATATGAAAGCTGGTGGTTCCTTTTAACATGAGTCTTCAATATTCCCAGGTAAGAAATTTTAGGTTGTAGTTATTATAGGACTATTTCTCTCTATACATGTGTATTTCATATACCTTTGACAATTGGATGTTCTTCTAGGCACTTTAGTATTGCCAGTGTAACAGTATAGCTTTCGTCCCTCTCCTCGCTCCTACCTGGGTTCGAACCAGGAACACATTGACAGCCACCCTCGAAGCAGCGTTACCCATCGCTCCACAAAAGCCGCGGCCCTTGAGAGAGCAAGGGGAACAACTAGTCCAAGTCTCAGAGCGAGTGACGTTTGAAACGCTATTAGTGCGCACCCCGCTAACTAGCAAGCCATTTCACATTGGTTACACCAGCCTAATCTCGGGAGTTGATAGGCTTGAAGTCATAAACAGCGCAATGCTTGAAGCATTGCGAAGAGCTGCTGGCAAAGACACGAAAGTGCTGTCTGAATGAATGCTTACGAGCCTGCTGGTGCCTACCATTGCTCAGTCAGACTGCTCTATCAAATCATATAATTAAGTCTAACATAATAACACACAGAAATACGAGCCGTAGGTCATTAATATGGTCGAATCCGGAAACTATCATCTCGAAAACAAAACGTTTATTCTTTCAGTGAAATACGGAACGGTTCCGTATTTTATCTAACAGGTGGCATCCATAAATCTAAATATTCCTGTTACATTGCACAACCTTCAATGTTATGTCATAATTACATAAAATTCTGGCAAATTAGCCCAAACTGTTGCATATACCCTGACTCTGCGTGCAATGAATGCAAGAGAAGTGACACAATTTCACTTGGTTAATATTGCCTGCTAACCTAGATTTATTTAAGCTAAATATGCAGGTTTAAAAATATATACTTGTGTATTTTAAGAAAGGCATTGATGTTTATGGTTAGGTACACGTTGGAGCAACGCCAGTCCTTTTTCGCAAATGCACACCGCATCAATTATATGCAACGCAGGACACGCTAGATAAACTGTGGATTAACAAAAGGCTAAACTGTTTTCCTATATTGCACTTGTGATTTCATGAATATGAATATTTATTAGTAATATTATTTGCCTGTGGCGCTATGCTATTCAGCGGTTGCTGATGAAAATGATCCCGCGACAGCAATGGGTAGCGGGATCATTTTAGGGGGCAGCATTTTCACTTTTGGATATTATCATGTGGCATCATCATGTTGTGGGGGTGCTTTGCTGAAGGAGGGACTGGTGCACTTCACAAAATAGATGGCATCATGAGGAAGGAAAATTATGTGGATACATTGAAGCAACATCTAAAGACATCAATCAGGAAGTTAAAGCTTGGTCGCAAATGGGTCTTCCAAATGGACAATGACCCCAAGCATACTTCCAAAGTTGTGGCAAAATGGCTTAAGGACAACAAAGTCAAGGTATTGGAGTGGCCAACACAAAGCGCTGACCTCAATCACATAGAAAATCTGGGGGCCGAACTGAAAATGCGTGTGCGAGCATGGAGGCCTACAGCGCTGACTCAGTTACACCAGCTCTGTCAGGAGGAATGGGCCAAAGTCCACCCAATTTATTGTGGGAAGTTTGTGGAAGGCTACCCGAAACATTTGACCCAAGTTAAAAGGCAATGCTACCAAATACTAATTGAGTGTATGTAAACTTCTGACACACTGGGAATGTGATGAAAGAAATAAAAGCTGAAATTAATCAATCATTCTCTCAACTATTATTCTGACATTTCAAATTCTTAAAATAAAAGTAGTGATCACAACTGACCTAAAACAGGGATTTTTTACTGGGATTAAATGTCAGATATTGTGAAAAACTAAGTTTAAATGAATTTGCCTAGGTGTATGTAAACTTCCGACATCAACTGTAAATGTCTTGGAATGGCCTCAAAGCCCAGACCTCAATCCAATTGAGAATCTGTGGTATGACTTAAAGATTGCTGTACACCAGCGGAACCCATCCAACTTGAAGGAGCGGGAGCATTTTTGTCTTGAAGAATGGGCAAAAATCCCAGTGGCTTGATGTGCCAAGCTTATAGAGACATACCACAAGAGACGTGCAGCTGTAATTGCTGCAAAGGGTGGCTCTACAAAGTATCGACTTTGGGGGGGGTGAATATTTAAGCACGCTCAAGTTCAGTTCTCGTCTTATTTCTTGTTCACAATAAAACATTTTGCATCGTCAAAGTGGCATGTTGTGTGAATCAAATGATACTACCCCCCAAAAAACTGTTTTAATTCCAGGTTGTAAGGCAACAAAATAGGAAAAACGCCAAGGGGGGTGAATACTTTCACAGCTTCTACCCCCAAGCCATAAGACTCCTGAACAGCAAATCAAAAGGCTACCCTTTTGCAAATACCCAAAAGACTATTTGCATTGCTCCCCCCACCCTGCTGCTACTCTGTCATTATCTATGCATAGTCATTTTAATAACTCTACCTACATGTACATATTACCTCAACTATTTTTATCTACTGCTGCTCTTTAATTATTTGTAATTATTATCTTACTTGTTTTTAAGGTATTTTCTTAAACTGCATTGTTGGTTAAGGGCTTGTAAGTACACTGGTTGTATTCGGCACATGTGACAAATAAAATTTGACTTAACACATTCACTTGTTTTCCATAGAGACACACACATTCCTTAAGGCCTTGGCTAACATGTGAGATGTTAGGTAACGCCGAAGGTTGAAATTAAGTTAGAATCCTTTGGAGCCCAACTGGGTAATTCGATTGGGTTATGGCGCAGCAAATCAACTTAACGGTCAGCGAATTTCAATTTGTCTCGGCAGCTCTGGTGTCATACGCCCCTGACCACTGCTCCTACCTCCACGGAGTGTGATTGTGGTAGGAAAAGCCAGCTAAATATACATATTAAGCTATTTGCAAGAAATGTTCTTTCTTTCCTTCCTGGAATAACCATGGTTGTAAAAACCATCAGCTGAGTCACTGGTGGATAGGGATATGGATGGGGAAGTACCCCTAAAATACAAGCCCCTGGGAATAGTAGGGGTCTCAAAACAGGGGCTGTTATCGTCATCCCGTCAGACAGGAAGAGGAAATGAGGTCCTATAGGCCAGGCTCTGAACACAAACACCTCAGAGCTTGGGCCAATGAGATCATTGCAATCTGCGTAGAAGAAGGATACAAGACAAAGATCAATTTCCAACAGTGACCTCATTGTTTGACACAAACGTCATCAGAAACCAACATTTGAGGAATATCCCAATGCAAAAGTGATACACAATATATACAAAAGTATGTGGACACGCCTTCAAATTAGTGGATTCGGCTAGTTCATCCACACCTGTTGCTGACAGGTGTACACAATCGATTACACTGCCATGCCATCTCCATAGACAAACATTGGCAGTAGAATGGCCTTACTGAAGAGCTCAGTGACTTTCAACTTGGCACTGTCATAGGATGTCACCTTTCTAACAAGTCAGTTCATCAAATTTCTGCTCTGCTAGAGCTGCAGCGGTCAACTGTAAGTGCTGTTATTGTGAAGTGGAAAGGACTAGCAGCAACAACGGCTCAGACGCGAAGTGGTAGGTCACACAAGCACACAGAACGGGACCGCCAAGTGCTGAAGCACATAAAAATAGTCTGTCCTTGGTTGAAGCACTCACTACAGAGTTCCAAACGGATTCCGGAAGTAACGTCAACACAAGAACTGTTCGTTGGGAGCTTCATGAAATGGGTTTCCATGGCCGAGCAGCCTCACACAAGCCTAAGATCCCAATGCGCAATGTCAAGCATCAGCTGGAGTGATGTAAAGCTCCCCGGCCATGGGACTGTGGAGCAGTGGAAACGCATTGTCTGGAGTGATCAATCACGCTTCGCCATCTGGCAGTCCAACGGACGAATCTGGGATGAATTGGAATGCCGACTGCGAGCCAGGCCTAATCATCCAACATCAGTGCCCCACCTCACTAATGCTTGTGTCTGAATGGAAGCAAGTCCCCGCAGCAATGTTCCAACATCCAGTGGAAAGCCTAAAGGGGGAACCAATTCCATATTAATGCCCATGGTTTTGTAATGAGATGTTCGACGAGCAGGTGTCCACAGCATACTTTTGGTCATGTAGTCTAGGAACCCCACAACAGAGACAACCCAAGCAGGAGTAGCAGAGCGATGGGGACCTGCAGGGACACCTCTGAGGTTAAAGACCCAGCTGTCATCATGAGACAGCTGAACGCAACTCCCTGATCTGAGACACCATGTCTACCAGCTGCACATACCACCCACTACCACCCTACCCTACGCCGTCTCCCCACCCAGCTAGGAGGCACTGGGGCTGGGGACAGACACCGGGACCCCTGGTTTCCAGACTGTAGGACATGGTGACAGAGAGAGACCATCCCAGTGTGGGGTCAAAGAGAAACGCCTGTGGAAACTGAACTGTGCTTCTACATGTGTTCATATGGAACCAGATACAGCGTCAGAACACACTCCTTGGATTACAGTAATACAAATCCCACATCCTCTCAATCACACATCCTCTTAACACTGATCTGGAGGTGCGCCACAGGAGCCACAGAACCAACATGCTCACATTGCTGACTTTCATAGTCGAGGTTAATGGATCCTTTAGGTCAACCGATACGCATGCTTGTCATGCCAGAGACTAGTGCACATGGTGGCACTGGCCGTTTATCAGAGCAATGAAAGGCTTCTCAGCATAGAAATCTGTACATGAAGACATCTAGGTCCAGTAACATGGTAATGCTTAGATCAGGTTTAAAATAAAACCAGAGCTTGGACTTGCTGTTCTAGTTTTAAAAAATTATTTAAAAAAGTAGGTCTGTAATCTAGTTTTTTTGAGGACACCATAAAACTTTTACTTTACAAGGGAGAGAGTGTAAACTGGGACAGAGAGAAAGAAATAAGGACAGTCACAACAAGCACCAGCCACCCAGACCCATTTAACCAGATGCTTAAAGTTCAACATAGTACTTTTTAACTGGAAAAATGACACAATAAGAATGACTTCAGTCAACATCTGGCAAGAACTAAGAAATGATCTTACCAAGCCCAGAGATAAAAAAGAGAACAAGTCTTATTCCCGATGTCTTTAAAGCGCTGCTGTTAGTCCCATCCACCGATTGCACAGACAGATGAAAGTGTTAGAGCCTGTGTCAGACCTAGAAACATCCAGTCAACATGTGACTCATTTAAACTCAACTATTTCAACCACAGACTCCTCCTCAATGTACTGGTGATATACTTACTATTGACTCAGAGTGAGGCACATGTGATGATAACCAGGTTGGATTTACTTTTGCTTTCATTCGCAGAGCTGAGTAGGGAAGGTTTGAATCTTCATCAAAATAAGAGACTCAGGGCTTCATTAATTTGGCTACGTAAGGAATAGCGCCTGAAATCTGGATACCATTAGCTATATCTTGACACAAAAAGAATGTCTTTACAGGCTATATGTCAACATAGAAATGTCTATATAATAGATATCTATTTCATGAGAATCTCTAGGTAGACTTACACACGTTGTGCAATGGCGATTGCGCACTGATCCGTAACAACACAAGTGTGTTTGATCTTCGCCTGACTGCCTTGGATTGAATCGTTTTAGTCTTTTGAGTGTAGCTATATCATTAGCGGCTAATGAAAAGGCACATACTATTCTTTTGGTAACTTAGTTCACTATTCACCATACCTTCACTTCCTCTTCAGAGATCATAGATCAGTTGCCCCTAGGGCCACTTGTGATTAACGGAGGGCCTTTCTTCCTTTTGTGGCCCATTCTAACCCTGGGGCAACCCACAGGATAATGGGTTGCTATGACCCATATGTAAACCACCCCAAGTCACTTCTGGGTTACCTTACACATCTCTGTCGTGCCTTTAACAAGTAGGGCACTTCCCCTACAGTTCATCTGTCCCATGGAACTCCAAAACACTACAGGACAAGCTACAGGGCAAGCTAACCCAACTTCTACCCACATGCATCCCCTCTACATACACACACGTCATCTGTTCCCCATTCGACCTTACGCAATCAGGGTCAGAGGTCAGAGGGTAGGAGAGTCTTGCTGGCCATGGCGAGGTCCTCCACATGGCTGAGGTTTGAAACCCAGGACCTAGGCAGAGAGCAGGGGCCAGGGGGAAGTGAAGAGACACACAGACAACTATAGGAACAGCAGTCTCCCGTTTAAAACTAACTGGAACACACTTGACCCCAAGCTACCCATGTTATATTCAGCCCCACTCTCCCTTATACACTCACAGCCAATTGCGGAGCAGTAAGGTGCATTTAACCATTCAGCTATTAAAAAATTATTGGTTTAAAATGGTGCAGTTCCCGCATATTTAGGAGTTGATAATAAATAATAAATGAATAAATAAAGTGGTAACGGGATGCTGGGAACCCTCTCTTTCTAACAAAGGCCATTAAACCAACTGTTTTCCCCATGATTGCAGTATGAATTGTTGTGCATTGACTGCTTGTCAGAATGCATGTTTCCCTCCCTATGGTACTCGCAACTTCAATGTGCCTTGAGAGGAATATTCATCTCGCACAGAATGCACAACAACAAACCGACTAGGTAAATAGATCAACTATGGACTTGTCTGGATTTTCTATTCATTACTCATTTATTTTGCAAGGGAGAATTAAACGTGTACTCTTCTAGTATCTTCAAAGTGTGCCCCGGCTGTTCCATATTTGTTTGCGCGGTGGCAATGAGCTTGCAAGGGCGCAGCGCCACAACTAAATGACTGCAGCGGAAACACTGCATCTGTTGTGAAATCCACAATCCAGTACAGAGGTCGTAAGCAAGGTGATCGCCAACCATTTACTGTTTAAAAAGATCAGAATCCCTTACTCTAGTTCTTCTGGACATGTTGACCTAAGGAGTTTAAGGCATTTTCCTGATTAGCTGTACAGGGTCCCAGGCCATGTGATAAGAGTAACAGATTTAATGTGTGTGAGCGAGAGAAAAAGCTGTATAAACTAAACAGTGCTTAGGATAACACAGTTGGTGTGTAAACACAGGGTTTCCCAAAGTCGGTCCTGAGTCCCCATCTGGGTGCTCGTTTTGGTTTTTGCCTTTGTACTACACAGCTGATTCAAATAATCAAAGCTTGATGATGAATTGGTTCATTTGATCAGCTGTGTAGAGCTTGGGCAAAAACCAAAACATGCACCAAGGAGGGGCCCCAGGACAGAGTTTGGGAAACCGTGTGTTAACAGGCAGATAGATATTGTATGACCACTCCTCCAATGTATTTATAGAACTAAAAGGAAACTGGGATTGGAACAACTGATTGTCAAGTTTCCTCTGAACACTTTTCTCTCAAACGTCATCATCAATCATCAACTGTTGAAATGCACATGAATTTCTGAACAGATTCAACAAAGTAAGAAAAGGGAACTTGGTCAAACTGAAGTAGACATTATGCACACATAGCTGAATGTCAAGAAACTCCATGTTCAGCATGGAATACATGAATGCCCAGACCACTTCTGTCCTGGAATATAAATGAATGATGCTTCTGTAAAAAGAGCGTACACTAGACCAATAGAGCACTACATGCCCTACGAAGTCTTCCACACTACTGAACTGGCAGAGCCTTCCACACTACTGAACTGGCAGAGCCTTCCACACTACTGAACTGGCAGAGCCTTCCACACTACTGAACTGGCAGAGTTTCTTAAAGGAAAATGTCAAAACAATTCTACTTCATACTCATCTCCAGCACCTCCCCAACATCAACATATGTGAGAACTGCAAGTTTCTATGTTTTGTATTACAAAAGGAAGATGAGCGTTGAATCGTGGTTTTAACCAATTATGAGTAGGTGTTACATAATAATTGGTTCATGATGTCATTGGAAACAGTTCCTCTATATTTTTTACTCCAAAACATAGAAACGCACCATTTGTATACTGTAGGTTGATGTTGGGGTGGTGCTGGAGAATATGAAGTTGAAAATGTTTGAAATGTCCCTTTGATCATGACTAGGCTCAGCTATTAATCAGCCAGACAGTGAAGACGAGAAGAGCACAGGTCCCGAAATGTTCCTCTCCAACCCCAAACATGAAACAAACTCTGTTTTCATCCATTTATTGTTTGTCACATTCCATCTTCTCTCCTCATTGCATGGTGGGATCTAATTACAAGCCCAGAGAGAGAGACCAGTGAAAACCACCATATGGCTAAGTGGGGTGCAAAGCCCAGAAGAGTTTAAGACTCTTCAGCTCCACCCAGAGACACAGATGCCCATTGTTTTGGGGAGACATGGAGACTTCTGGGAAACATTGACTCATTAGGGATGACTGCAGAGTGGTGGAGATTCCTGGGGAGTAAATGCTTCTAAAAAGGATGGAATGTCAAAGAGTCAGGCAGGCTGTACCTCCAACCGGGCCTTCGGACAGCAATGGGTGAGCAATTAGTTCCCCTTCTACCTTACGCAATCAGGGTCAGAGGGTAGGATAGTCCTTCTGACCCCAGCGAGGTGAGGTCCTCCACGTGGCTGAGGATTGATGCCCAGGACCCAGGTAGAGAGCAGAGGGGCCAGGGGGAAGTGAAGAGACACAGACAACTCTAGGGTCCCCTGTTAAGATCTAACTGGAACGTAGAAGTTCTGTATGTTATTACCCAAGAACAGACAACACTCCTTTCCTCTGAAACGTTATTAAAGGGGACCTCAGTCATGTTTTGTCTACGGTGGTATGGCTTCCCCCACCAGAGACCCCATTGGTCTTTGATGGCAAGGGGCCTCGTGTTGTTTTAGGAAAAATAAATGAGCGTATATGGGGCTGGAGTAGAGCGTAGCGGCAGTGAGCAGCACACAGGGGCACTGAGACAGCACTAGTGGCCATGGGCCAGGGGAAATAGAGCTGGCATGTGTGGAATCTGCCTCTCAAGGGGAGATGCTGGTTTGGATTCTGCCACCGCGCTGAGCACACGATAGGGTCTTTGAATGGCCCTTACTGTTAGGTGCCTTTCTACCAACATGAAGGGAGAGGGGAATGTCATGCACTTTATGACTGCACCCGTCTTCACATTTGGTAGCAATTGCTTTAAAATGGTTGCGGTGTGATTCACAGAGAAAATTATGAAAACGTGGTGCATGTGGAATGTCAGGATAAGTGAGAGTGAAAATAAAGGAGTCCGAGGTAGCCTTACTTGTCAAATGGTCTCATGCCCAAAGCATTTTAAAGTCAGTATGCCACAATGGGATAACAAATAGGTTTTTGCTATTACCATATGGCCTCTTTACTGTAACATGATTCTCTAATAGTTAAATCCAACCATGTCCTCCCTATCAACAGTCATTTGGTTCAATAGCAAAACAAAGAGATCAGACGTACCTCAGTGACTCCTTGCTTTCGTCCGAGCTGTTGTCTCCCTGAGCTGGTCTGCTGTCCACCACTGTGTCTGAAGTCTCTCTCTCGCTTGGGGTCTCAGGGGTTCTGGGGACAGGCTCACTATCCTCTGGACGAGGGGTGCGGTGTCCCTGGCTGCCTGTACTCCCCAGGCTTCCTGGTTCATGGTGCTCTGGGAGAGGGGTGCGGTGTCCCTGGCTGTCAGTACTCCCCGCTCCATAATGCTCTGGATGAGGGGTGCGGTGTCCGTGGCTGTCTGGACTCCCCAGGCTTCCTGCTCCATAATGCTCTGGATGAGGGGTGCGGTGTCCGTGGCTGTCTGGACTCCCCAGGCTTCCTGCTCCATAATGCTCTGGATGAGGGGTGCGGTGTCCCTGGCTGTCTGTACTCCCCAGGCTTCCTGCTCCATAATGCTCTGGATGAGGGGTGCGGTGTCCCTGGCGGTCTGTACTCCCCGCTCCATAATGGTCTGGACGAGGGGTGCGGTGTCGCTGGCTGCCTGTACTCCCCAGGCTTCCTGGTTCATGGTGCTCTGGACGAGGGGTGCGGTGTCGCTGGCTGCCTGTACTCCCCAGGCTTCCTGGTTCATGGTGCTCTGGACGAGGGGTGCGGTGTCCCTGGCTGTCTGTAGTCCCCGCTCCATAATGCTCTAGATGAGGGGTACGGTGTCCCTGGCTGTCTGTACTCCCCGCTCCATAATGCTCTGCAAGAGGGGTGCGGTGTCGCTGGCTGCCTGTACTCCCCAGGCTTCCTGGTTCATGGTGCTCTGGATGAGGGGTGCGGTGTCCCTGGCTGTCTGTACTCCCCAGGCTTCCTGCTCCATACTGCTCTGGACGAGGGGTGCGGTGTCGCTGGCTGCCTGTACTCCCCAGGCTTCCTGGTTCATGGTGCTCTGGATGAGGGGTGCGGTGTCCCTGGCTGTCTGTACTCCCCACTCCATAATGCTCTGGATGAGGGGTGCGGTGTCCCTGGCTGTCTGTACTCCCCGCTCCATAATGCTCTGGACGAGGGGTGCGGTGTCCCTGGCTGCCTGTACTCCCCAGTCTACCTGTTCCGAGCTCCCTGCCCCTCTCTCCAGTTCCCCCGGCCCGCTTGGCCTCAGAGCAGCGCTTCATAGCCTGTAGCTGGGAGAGGGGAACTATGTCGCCCCCTTGGGGTCGGTGCCAGACAGTCTGGCGTCCTACAGAGTTGTAGTAGTAGAAGCGGCCGCTCTGGGGGTCAAATAGCTCCCACCACTGGTTGCCGTCAGCCTGACGAACGGGAGCGCCTAAGGGAGGGTCCCAGCCGCATTCGCCAGTGGCCAGGTTCACATACATGCGCTCCCGAGAGCGTGGCTCTAGGATCTCCACCCAATCTGGACTAAAAAACAGACACAGAAAATAATGTTGTTAGGACTGAGAGTAGCAAGAAAAACAGCTTTGATGCGATAAATAACAAAACACTTTGTTCAGTATGGAAATCCTACTGATATGACCATCCCTGTTAAATGCTTATCCGATAACCTGCACACAAGTTAAAGTCAAAAACGTACTAAAAAGCAAACACCCTTACACGACCCATATGTATAGTGAATGTTTGTGACCACAACACGTGTCCATCTGTGTGTGAGTGCTATAGAATGCTGGTTCAGCAGTGATGTCATCCCTCTGGTGGGCTGAGGAGCAGCGGGAGTAGCTCTGTGCGTCTGTGATCTGACTAAGGGACAGGTGGAACCGCTCTGTACGGCACTAGGACCACAGCCGGCAGGCCTGGAGAGCACCATCCGAGCCAACAGCACCACACAGGGCATGGCATGAGGATCATTAGCAGCTAACTCAGCAGAACACAGAGGGCTGGGAAGGGGCGGGGAGGCGTTTGAGACTGGCCCACATACACACACAGACAGGGTACAGAGGAATGTGTCATTGAGAAAGGGGGCAACCTGTCAGATTGAGGAGATACATTTGGGTCATGTTTCCCTTTGAGAAATCCCTTATATGGTCTCTTTTGATCTAGTTCTCTGATGCAGAGCAACTTCAAGTGTGCCAATGAATCCATGAGGGACCCACAGCCAGCCTGTCGTGTCCTTATAGTCGGCTGAGAACCCGGTTCGGGGCAAGGTTGGGGAGGCAGGAGGTAGAGACAGGGCAATGGAGAAGAACCTCAGGAGGCTGAAAATATTTGGCATGGGCCCTCAGATCTTCAAAAGTTATACAGCTGAACCATTGAGAGCATCTTGACTGGGTGCATCACTGCTTGGTATTGCAACTGCTTGGCACCACCACTTCACTGATAGAGTTCAGTGTGTCAAATCGGAGGGTCTGCTGTCCGGACCTCTGGCAGTCTCTATGGGGGTGCCACAGGGTTCAATTCTTGGACCGACTCTCTTCTCTGTATACATCAATGATGTCGCTCTTGCTGCTGGTGAGTCTCTGATCCACCTCTACGCAGACGACACCATTTTGTATACGTCTGGCCCTTCTTTGGACACTGTGTTAACAACCATCCAGGCAAGCTTCAATGCCATACTCTCCTTCCGTGGCCTCCAATTGCTCTTAAATACAAGTAAAACTAAATGCATGCTCTTCAACCGATCGCTACCCGCACCTGCCCGCCTGTCCAACATCACTATTCTGGACGGCTCTGATTTAGAATACGTGGACAACTACAAATACTTAGGTGTCTGGTTAGACTGTAAACTCTCCTTCCAGACCCATATCAAATATCTCCAATCCAAAGTTAAATCTAGAATTGGCTTCCTATTTCGCAACAAAGCATCCTTCACTCATGCTGCCAAACATACCCTTGTAAAACTGACCATCCTACCAATCCTCGACATTGGCGATGTCATTTACAAAATAGCCTCCAATACCCTACTCAACAAATTGGATGCAGTCTATCACAGTGCAATCCGTTTTGTCACCAAAGCCCCATATACTACCCACCATTGCAACCTGTACGCTCTCGTTGGCTGGCCCTCGCTTCATACTCGTCGCCAAACCCACTGGCTCCATGTCATCTACAAGACCCTGCTAGGTAAAGTCCCCCCTTATCTCAGCTCGCTGGTCACCATAGCACACGCTCCAGCAGGTATATCTCTCTAGTCACCCCCAAAACCAAATTCTTTCTTTGGCCGCCTCTCCTTCCAGTTCTCTGCTGCCAATGACTGGAACGAACTACAAAAAGCACTGAAACTGGAAACACTTATCTCCCTCACTAGCTTTAAGCACCAACTGTCAGAGCAGCTCACAGATTACTGCACCTGTACATAGCCCACCTATATTTTAGCCCAAACAACTACCTCTTTCCCTACTGTATTTAATTTATTTTGCTCCTTTGCACCCCATTATTTTTATTTCTACTTTGCACATTCTTCCATTGCAAATCTACGATTCCAGTGTTTTACTTGCTATATTGTATTTACTTTGCCACCATGGCCTTTTTTTTGCCTTTACCTCCCTTATCTCACCTCATTTGCTCACATCGTATATAGACTTGTTTATACTGTATGTTTGTTTTGCTCCATGTGTAACTCTGTGTCGTTGTATGTGTCGAACTGCTTTGCCTTATCTTGGCCAGGTCGCAATTGTAAATGAGAACTTGTTCTCAACTTGCCTACCTGGTTAAATAAAGGTGAAATAAAATAAATAAATAAATAAAAAATAAATATCAACAGTTTGATGACCTAAAGGTGAAATAAAATAAATCTGACCGCAAGGTGCTACAGAGGGTAGTGCGTACGGACCAAAATAAGAATTTGTTCTTAACTGACTTGCCTAGTTAAATAAAGGTAAAATAAAAATAAACTCCCTATACCCCAGTAGCGATGATTGATAGTATAGTTTTACCATAATCCGGCCTCAAACTCTCTCTGACCTGTTTGACCTAGCTCTGATTGGTTGTCATGCCAGTTGCTAGGGTGCCGGACACCCTTCGGACTCTCCAGGTCACACTTCTCAGTCTCCTCCAAGCAGTTGCGGAGAGAGCAGAAAACTCCTACACCTATGTCCTACTCAACACAACTGGACTTCTGTGGACTGGGATGGTGTGCGTGCACAAAGGGAGTTGCATGACATGTATATTGTTCTCCAAAGTTAGTTGTATATGCTACCTGCACACAATACATTTATCAACCAGGTCATTCAAGATTGAAGTAGAATTGGATGTCTATCCATGTCCTGAGGAAGTCGGGAAGGGGCAACAGTGAGCACTATTACCATCAAGTAGGCTTGGGTTTTGCTAGGGTGTTGTGGACAGGAGTGGTGGATGGGCGTACTCCCATGACTCTGGATCAGAAGGTTGCGCGTTCTATCCTAGTCCTGGACACAGGTTAGTAATTTTTGGTTTTAACCGTTTCCCAAACCTTAACTATTCTGAATAAGTGCCGAAACTTAATCCTTAACTTCAAAATTTGGAGAAATGGAATGATACCGAGCAGCAAGAGCAACAAAAATTATTCCAAATGTGACGTTTGAAGAACGTGGATGGTCTAATTCTGCAGTGAGACGGAGCTTGTTGACATGTATATATTGTTTCTATTGTTAAAAGCTGTTGCTCTATTTGTGCTATTAGTTATTGCATTGTGTAAAGTGTGTTCATTACCTTGGTTTATGTCCATTAGAGAACCACAACCATTCCAGTACATCTCCATGTACCTGAATGTTTGTGTGTGTAAATAAAGTTCCTGTGTGTGTTAACACTTGTGTTGCTTTATTCCCCTTTAACTGGGGGGCGGTGTCAGTGGTTGACAGACCAGTAAATGCATAGAGCCTGGGTTTTTTTTCTTCAAGTGTACTCCAAGATCATCATGGACGAGAGTATTTGACCATTTCCCCACAATTTGGGACACATGGCCAGAGAACATGTGGTGAAGGGGGGGAGCAGGGTGTCTGGCACGGGCCACAGTACACAACACATGCCCAACACATGCCCAACACATGCCACCCGCACCCCCAGTCTCAAAATAGCCTCAGAAGAGAAGAATACCAGCCAAGTCAACAGGACTGCCTTTGCATTGGGCATAAAGCTCAGTGGAAACTATCTGTATGCGTTCCCCTCGTCACTGCCAGGTTAACATCCAGGGGGACAGGGGCCCTCCACATGATCCCTGCCTGTGTGGTGTCAGTGTGAATGTTTCTGCTGTCTGTTGGGAGACCATCTGCCTACCACTCTGAACAAGGACACATAATTCCCTGTCACAGCTTACATGACTGTAATTAACATGACCCACCTCTTCAAGAAGAGAGACGAATAAATCTAACTTAGCCCGGTTTTCTCTGAGCATCTGCAGTCAAAGAATGTAAGAGTCCACATACATCATTATGTGAGAGAGAGAATGACAGAGACAGGCAGACAATGTAATGGCAATGTAAACATGTTTCACATGCAAATAAAGCCTCTTTGAATTGAGAGAGTTTGATGTGATGAGGGATAGACATGATGGGGGGGGGTTACAAGTCTAGCTAATCACAAAAGAGAATTCCTGCAGTGAGGTGCCATGGATAGTTTCAGTCGAGGAGGGGATGACTTTTATACTGATGGATCAAAAGCTTAATGGGCGGGAAGCGGGTGGAAATAAAGGGACAGTCAAACTAGAGACATGAGCAGTCAATAGTCCTATCCCACACACCCACTCCTCAGCCTCCCTCCCACTGCTTCCAGTCTCCCAAGCAGGCATTACCTTACAGCAGCAAGCATAGTAGTGGGGGTGTGTGTAGCATAGGACTATTGACTGCTTATGCCTCCAGTTTGACTGTCACAATATTATCTTTGCTCTAGTCAGTTGTATCTGCACCAAAATGCCAGTATTTTTCCTTCAAGCTTGTTCTTCATATTTTTAAAATAGTAAGCCAATTTGTTTTCTTATGGCTCTCTTCCCCTCTGCAGCAGACATGGTGAGCAATGTGCTTGGAACATCGAATCGCAATAAAAAAAAAATTGTAGTAACGGCACGTACGTATCGTGACAATATCGCAATGTGAGGTCCCTGGCAATTCCCAGCCCTAAAACAGAGCACTTCACTTTGGATTCAACCCTGTCAAAGTCACGTTTTGGCATTACATTATTGTAATGAGAGACAAAAATCTGAAAGAGAAAACACAGCAGCGGAGAGATGTTGTGAACACGTGCATAAGACACCACCATGTAAACGTGCTGACAGGAAACCGGGCATTAAAGGTCATGTGCATAGGCCATAGTTAGATGTGTAGGAGCAGCGTGGGGTACAGTGGATGCATAATGGACTTTCCACCAGGGTAAATAAACAGTAGGATACAAAGTGGAACCAGCATCTCGCTGACAGCCGCTGATAAGCAGGAAAATGGACTGGCGGTCAGGTATTGGAATTCTTGGAAGATGTATTCTGGGAACTCTTATACAAGATCAACACCCTCCCCGATATCGAACTATGTGATGTTTAACATTATCCAGCCACTCAAGTTCACTGTGCAGAGTAGAGATCGACCCTCTTTCAAATGGTTGGTGAGATAGGGTTGAACTGTTACAGTGTTACTCGATGGTCAAACTAATCTGTTCCACTAGAGCTAGTCGCTGAGTTAGAAGTGTGTGAGTATGCAGTTGGCATACTCAATAGAAAAATCACTGGGTAAAAATAGCCCATATCAGGGGATATCTTCCCATGACACATTTTTGATATTCTAGAGAATACAGATAATTTCCAATACATATTGAGTTTTGTGGATATGCACCATATCCTGACAAATTCTGAATCCACATGTGTCTTTTAGACATATGATACTGGGATTACTCATGGGCATTTCCTACGGACGGCGGGATGTGCTCATTAGATATCCGGAGGCAGGCCTATGTGAACATCTTATTTTCTCCATATGATGACAAATCACGGCCGGTTAGGGATCCCGAGTGGCGCAGCGGTCTAAGGCACTGCATCTCAGTGCTAGAGGCGTCACTACAGACCGTGGTTCGATTCCAGGCTGTATCACAACCGGCCGTGATTGGGAGTCCCATAGGGCGGCCCACAAATGGCCCAGCATCGTCCGGGTTAGGATTTGGCCGGTGAAGGCCGTTATTGTAAATAAGAATTTGTTCTTAACTGACTTGCCTTGTTAAATAAAGGTTCAATAAAAAAATGAACTGACAGTAGGTCTACATAGTATATGCTCTTGAGTGACGGCCACATCAGGATCTTGATATGCTAAATAAGGACAATTTGTGATTTTATTTCTGTAAAAAATGCAATGTGTTTGCCTTTCAGTGCCTTGTATAGCCTACTACTGAATATGGTGCAAATGTATGCTCAGATATGTCTATTGAAATGCTTTTTTTGTTGAGAATATTATAACTCTTTCAGGAGTTCTACAAATATTCTACAAATATGTAAGCTGGAGCAAGCGCATCAGGGGAACGTATCTCACCCCAGATATCTCCCTGGACTCATACGGTAGCAGGGAGATTTGAGGTCCGGATTGGATGCATGTAGAAACTGTCCCATTACAGAGAATATCCTAGCTCTGTATATGAAATAAGGAAATGCATATCTGGAGCATACTCCTTACAGTATATCTAATAAAATGTCAGATATCCGGAAATGTATAGGTCAAGATATTCCCTGATATTTACCCTTTTCTCCCAGTGTAATGTTTACAAATGGTTTGGAATGCAGTCCGCATAACTCCAGTAAAGTTGAAAACACTACTATAAATGTTTTATAATGATCTGAAATGAAGTCTTTATACATGTGCTCGTGTGACTAATTTTTTATTGTTTAATTGTTATTTCACCTTTATTTAACCAGGTAGGCAAGTTGAGAACAAGTTCTCATTTACAATTGCAACCTGGCCAAGATAAAGCAAAGCAGTTCGACACAAACAATAACAGAGTTACACATGGAGTAAAACAAACATAGTCAATAATAGAGTAGAAAAATAAGTCTATATACAATGTGAGCAAATGAGGGAGGTAAAGGCAAAAAAAGCCCATGGTGGCGAAGTAAATACAATATAGCAAGTAAAACACTGTTAAATGTTAAATTTGCAGTGGAAGAATGTGCAAAGTAGAAATAAAAATAATGGGGTGCAAAGGAGCAAAATAAATAAATACAGTAGGGGAAGAGGTAGTTGTTATTATAGATGGGCTATGTACAGGTGCAGTAATCTGTGAGCTGCACTGACAGCTGGTGCTTAAAGCTAGTGAGGGAGATAAGTGTTTCCAGTTTCAGAGATGTTTGTAGTTCATTCCAGTCATTGGCAGTAGAGAACTGGAAGGAGAGGTGGCCAAAGGAAGAATTGGTTTTGGGGGTGACCAGAGAGATATACCTGCTGGAGCGTGTGCTACAGGTGGGTGCTGCTATGGTGACCAGCGAGCTGAGATAAGGGGGGACTTTACCTAGCAGGGTCTTGTAGATGAACTGGAGCAAGTGGGTTTGGCGACGAGTACGAAGCGAGGGCCAGCCAACAAGAGTGTACAGGTCTCAGTGGTGGGTCGTACATGGGGATTTGGTGACAAAACAGATGGCACTGTGATAGACTGCATCAAATTTATTGAGTAGGGTATTGGAGGCTATTTTGTAAATGACATCGCCGAAGTCGAGGATCGGTAGGATGGTCAGTTTTACGAGGGTATGTTTGGCAGCATGAGTGAAGGATGCTTTGCTGCGAAATAGGAAGCCAATTCTAGATGGAACTTTGGATTGGAGATGTTTGATGTGAGTCTGGAAGGAGAGCTTACAGTCTAATCAGACACCTAGGCATTTGTAGTTGTCCACATATTCTAAGTAAGAACCGTCCAGAGTAGTGATGCTGGACGGGCGAGCAGGTGCAGGCAGAGATCGGTTGAAGAGCATGCATTTAGTTTTACTTGTATTTAAGAGCAGTTGGAGGCCACAGAAGGAGAGTTGTATGGCATTGAAGCTCGTCTGGAGGGTTGTTAACACATTGTCCAAAGAAGGGCCAGAAGTATACAAAATGGTGTCGTCTGCGTAGAGGTGGATCAGAGACTCACCAGCAGCAAGAGCGACATCATTGATGTATACAGAGAAGAGAGTCAGCCCAAGAATTGAAACCTGTGGCATCCCCATAGAGACTGCCAGAGGCCCGGAAAACAGGCCCTCCGATTTGACACACTGAACTCTATCAGAGAAGTAGTTGGTGAACCAGGCAAGGAAATCATTTGAGAAACCAAGGCTATCGAGTCTGCCGATGAGGATGTGGTGATTGACAGAGTCGAAAGCCTTAGCCAGGTCAATTAATACAGCCGCACAGTATTGTTTCTTATCAATGGCGGTTAAGATATCGTTTAGGACCTTGAGCGTGGCTGAGGTGCACCCATGACCAGCTCTGAAACCAGATTGCGGTGGGATTCGAAATGGACGGTAATCTGTTTGTTGACTTGGCTTTCGAAGACCTTAGAAAGGCAGGGTAGGACAGATATAGGTCTGTAGCAGTTTGGGTCAAGAGTGTCCCCCCCCCTTTGAAGAGGGGGATGACCGCAGCTGCTTTCCAATTTTTGGGAATCTCAGACGACACGAAAGAGGTTGAACAGGCTAGTAATAGGGGTTGCAACAATTTCAGCAGATAATTTTAGAAAGAAAGGGTCCAGATTGTCTAGCCCAGCTGATTTGTAGGGGTCCAGATTTTGCAGCTCTTTCAGAACATCAGCTGAGTGGATTTGGGAGAAGGAGAAATGGGGAAGGCAGGGTACAGTGCAGTTGACCGGGATAGGGCTAGCCAGGTGTAAAGCATGACCAGCTGTAGAAAATGCTTATTGAAATATGTGAAGCATAGACATAATACACCTACTATGCCACAGGTAAGACAGTGCTTAAGATAAATTGTTAACATATATCCTAATACTGGTGTTTGGTTCTTATTATTTTCTAGATCTGATAACACATTCACACTCTCTCCATGGAAGGCACACAGGTTCTTTATCTCCAATCTGGGTCAAGGAGACGTCTATGCACCAAGTGGTTATTCTAGGATGACAAAAAAATACTCAAAAACACCTCCCCAAACAGAAAACACGACAGGGCATTGCAACAAGACCAACATAAACATACGCACACTCTCTCCTCCATCCTGTTTCTCCTAGCCACTATGTGTCAGACGTCTCATTCTCAATAATAACTTCATCCACAACCCACAATTTACAGTTGTCCCAAAATAACTTGATGTTGAATGGCGTTTCCCGAGAAGGCAGAACAGCATTCTACTCATGGAATCTGCTCCATTGTTTTAAAACAACCCAAAGTATAGATGACAGTTTTCCCAGCAGTGAAAAACATAGGAGTGGACATTGCATTGTCTGAAAATAGGGCAACACAGTTCTGTCATTGTTTAGTTTTGGCTTTCAATCAAATTCAAATTCCAGTATAGCTCAAATCGATTCCCTCAAAGATAAACTATTGTGAAAAAAGGTTTTCCTCCAAGTACCTCAGCCACAATGAAGTGAAGAGACAGGAGACTATAGCCCTGTACAGAAGACTGTCTAACAGGAGACATACAAGTTGATGTAAAGACAGATGGTCTAAAGGTTGAAGAACAGAAATCTAAACCAATGGGGAATAACTGCATGTGTATATCTAAATTCATTGGAAATAGGACTAAAGCCATCAGTGACCAACTTAAAACAGCCATTTAATGTTTACTGCCCTCGTAAACCAACATCTAACCTCGCCTAACAACAGGTTATTCAGGGAGACTCTGCCCTGTCTCCTGAGGACCAGCCCAGGCTGATGTTTCAAACGTGGGCTGTCATTTAGCTAACCTAGCACTCCGTCCACCAGTGCCAAACTAAGTCAGCCTGAGTGTATTTACAGACCTACTATTTCCTATCTGAAGACATAAAATATTCTTTCTGCTCAGATACTGGTCTTATAAATAACAAACTCTAAATTCAGAGTTAAAATCCTCCTTACTCACCTTGCAAAACAGGTTACAGAGGTCCTTTGGAAATGTGTCAGAGGCTGGAATCAGACAATATAAAGACAACAAACCTTCTTCTATAAGCCATCCAGCCCAGTCGTGCGAGCAGCGGCATACACCTCAAAAGAAAAAGGCCACCTTTGTTTGATTATGTGTTACGTTCAAAGTCTATACAGCATAGCTGCCAGGCAACCTGCTTATCCAAATATTGTAAAACATAATGTGTTGTAAAGACAGACATTGTGCTGTACTCGACAGTAGCCCCATTAGCAGTAGGGATGTGATAACAAATTGACAATTTATCTTAAATGCTTAAACTGCCCTTTTTTATTGGTTTTCCTTTGAGACAATAACAAAAACAGAAATTGTCATGTGAACTCAATGCAGAATATGATCCTATTGCGTATGGTGGTCCTATTGCATAGGATCGCTAGTGGGCAATGAAGTTCTATATACTGAATCTCAAAGCGAACACTTGGCCCATAAGCAAGTGGCCACTCGAGTCTTCAAGAGATTTGGCAAAAATTAACATTGAGATGATGTGCACCTGATGTCCCAACTGCCACATCAATATTCCAAAATCAAAATCCATTTGCGCACATTGTCTCCCATGACATGTCTTGTGCATGACTTACTCACTATTAAAATACAGGCACTGGGGCAGACAGCATATACTCTGATAGACAGTGAGAAAGTTAGCTAGCTTCACTGACAAACACAGGGATGGAATGTCTAAGAATGTTAGGCAGTGCACCAATAAACAGTATGTAGTTTGTCACTTAATTACGATAGTTTGACAGCTTGCTGATGAAGTTGTAGACATGTGTCTAGCAGTCAGTCCATACTTTAGCATGTTTCCAAAGCACTAATCGCTGGCACCAATAGATTGTAATGTTGGGTCAGCTAAAATCCCAGCGCAGCAGCCGACTCGAAACTGTACTAAATCAGGGTAGAGCCGTCTGTTCACTGCATTTCTCTGCCATTTTTCCAATATGCCGATACTGTGCAAGCGCTTTATATTAGTGGCAAATAATTTGAAAGATGCATCTCTCCTACTACCATTACAGAATTCTTGCGTTAGTTATTTGTTTAATTTGTATTTTTCCCTTAGTGATGATGATCGGGACCTGCTAGTGGTAGTTCTGTGGTAACTGCACTGGGATTTTGTGGAAGAAAATCTTAATCTTAATCAGAAAAACTAACGTCCCAATTTTGTTTAAACGTTCACACCCCGAATTAGCAGTGTGTAATTCAGACTGTAGCATGTCCCCTTTAGTGTATAGTGTATGCTAGAGTTAGGGGCCCCCAGAACACACAGCATATCAATGTATCTGCAATGAACACAAGGGAGCTAACAGCTTAAGTAAACCAAGATGATGTATGTATGGATGTCAGGTGTAGGCTTATGGCCATTTATTACATTTAGAACTTTAATCAAACATCACTCTAACAACTAGCCACTAGGCTTGGATGGTATCCAGGTTGTCATACCGACCTTGTTCTATCCTGAGATATTCAGTAATACCAGCACTGAACACAAGGAGCGCTATTTTAAGCAATGCAATCCCATAGCAAATGCTAGCTAAATGTTAACAAACACATGAAAACATTTTTATAAAGTCTTTGACAAACTATTTCCAGGACAGACATCCCAGCTCATAAAAGGTATACAAGTATCTCAAAAATGTTACTCAACGTTTGCTGCATGCACAAAACAAATATTGGCTTTTGATCAAGGAGGGAATTCTCTGTTGTTGTTGTTACCAAGAGGAGCTTGATTGCAAGAAGCTAACCACTTAGCTAGCTAAGAAGTTAGTAAACCAAATGGATAACTGCACAGCATTTAGCGCATTTTAGACAGTTAACTTAATAGTTCTAAGATATCAAACAGTGAGTGACTCACAAGGCTCTGGTCTCTCGTGGTTGTGTGCTTGTAAACTGACTGGGGACTACCGATAAGCTTCAAAATGTAAAATAATGTGACAGGTGAAATGAACACGTTATGCTTTATCTCCTAACATATTGCACAAGTTGACTGCAGGCATGTACTAAAAAGTAGCTACAAATATTCAAATGTATAAAAAAACAAAACTTCAAAGTAGTAGTTTAAATGGTATTGAAAAACTATCCTGTGGCCATTTCCAAATACCCCGATATACGGCATACCATTGAAGCCAACTAGCCACACATTTTCTGAATTAGGAATAGGATACAGAGTATTGGGTCACCATTGTACTGGACAGACACCGGGAGGAACCCACATCCAGGCTTGAGAGAACAATCAGAGGGAGTGGAGAGAGTGCACATGTTTCAGATGACATAGAACAGCCCTGCACCTGTCACACACATTCTTTGCTTCTATTGTTTTTCAACTCTAATTCCAACCGTCCCACCAATTCTCCTCATTGGCAACACAATAAATGGGAGGATTAAAACCTGGTGCTTCATTACATCTGTAGGCCTAACAGCAATGTGCTTTATATCAGGCCCTGAAGGCTGCATACTGTCTGCCCCTTTAGAATGTGAATGGGTTTATTTGCCATTGATTCTACTGTAGTGCTAAGAAGCCTGTTAAACTTCTTCCCCACTGCAGGAGTGCCCTGAGGATAAAGGTAATTGTGGTGAGGAGATTAATGAAGTATGGGATCTGTCCCTAGCCATTGGGGCATAGGGTCTCCCTCGTGGGACCGAGAAAGGAGCTCATGCGATGGTGACTTTAATGGAGTCGTGAAATCCTCAGACTAGGAAGCATTTGGTCGGATGTCTCTGGGTTATGGACGGTTTTTGTGGTCGTATAGGTGTGTTTCAATTGTTTTTGAAAAAAGGTTCTGGTGTCTTTCTTTCTGAAGTAGCCTACATCAGCCTGACAGGACCATTGCTGACCACTTCTCCAAAAGGTTGTCAACCCCCCCCCACACACACATCCTGAACACTGGGGGCCAGTGTTCAGGCATGATAAAGCTGGCTTTGTGTTAAGAGATCAAATAAAGCACAGGAGCAGTGGTGGAAAAAGTACCCAATTGTTATACTTGAGTAAAAATAACTCTGGACAGTTCTGACTTAGAATATGTGGACAACTATAAATAACTAGGTGTCTAGCTAGACTGTAAACTCTCCTTCCAGACTCATATTAGGCATCTCCAATTCAAAATTAAATCTAGAATCGGATTCCTATTTCGCAACAGGCTTCCTTCACTCATGCTGCCAAACATACTGACTGACTATCCTACCGATCCTTGACTTCGGCGATGTCATTCACAAAATAGCCTCCAACACTCCACTCAGCAAATTGGATGTAGTCTATCACAGTGCCACTGCGACCTGTATGCTCACGTTGGCTGGTTCTCGCTTCATATTCGTTGCCAAACCCACTGGCTCTGGGTCTCCTATAAGTCTTTCTAGGTAAAGCGCCGCCTTATCTCAGATCACTGGTCAACATAGCAACACCCACCCCTGTAGCACACACTCCAGCAGGTATATTTTACTGGTCATCCGTAAAGCCAACACCTCCTTTGGCCGCCTTTCCTTTCAGTTCTCTGCTGCCAATGACTGGAACGAATTGCGAAAATCACTGAATGAAGTTGGAGACATATCTCCCTCTAACATTAAGCGTCAGCTGTCAGAGCAGCTTACTGATCGCTTAAGCTGTACACAGACCATCTGTAAAAAAATATATATAAAAAAACATCCAACCAACTACCTACCTACCTCATCCCCATATTTGTTTTTCTGCTCTTTTGCACACTATTATTTCTACTTGCACATCCTCATCTACACATCTATCACTCCAATGTAAATTGAAATTACTTCGCCACTATGGCCTATTTATTGCCTCACCTCCTTACTTCATTTGCACACACTGTATACAGATTTTTCTATTCTGTTATTGACTGTACGTTTGTTTATGTGTAACTGTTGTTTTTGTCGCACTGATTTGCTTTATCTTGGCCAGGTCACAGTTGTAAATGACAACTTGTTCTCAACTGGCCTACCTGGTTAAATTAAATAAATAAATAAAAAAGACACCTTCATAGAAAATGACTCAAGTAAACATCACCCAGTAAAATACTACTTGAGTAAAAGTCTAAAAGTATTTGCTTTTAAATATACTTAAGTATCAAAAGTAAATGTAATTGCTAAAATATACTTAAGTATCAAACGTAAAAGTATAATTTCAAATTCCTTATATTAAGCAAATCAGATGGCAGGATGTTTTTATTTTTTTAATGTACGGATAGCCAGGGGCACACTCCAAACACTTAAACATAATTTACAAACAAAGCATTTGTGTTTAGTCAGTCCGCCAGATCAGATGCAGTTGTCAAAAATATAAATAGTAAAGTACAGATACCCCCCAAAAATAACTTAAGTAGTACTTTCAAGTATTTTTTACTTATGTACATTACACCACTGCACAGGAGATAGGCAGGCTGGGAGAGCAGGTTGCCAAGGAGGGGCAGATAGGTAAAGAACTTTAAGCCCCAGCCAGCAGCCCTACGGCCACATTCTGCATGGCTAGCAGGGAGAGAACAGGAGCCTGTACTATACACGCTGCCACCCTGCAGGGTCACCTCCACAAGGTTCATGATGACTGGGTAGCCCCAGCATAAAATGCACCAATTCCTTGGTGAGGGAATATAAAACACCTGTTTGCTATTAAGTGACCTTTATCACTAGTATCACCTGTGAGTGACACTGCACAACTCCAAACCTGACTGTCTGGGAGCCATAAGGTGTGTCATATTTGAAGCTGGGTTCTGTCTGTTCCAAATCAATGGTTCAGCTCAAAGTGGACATTCCGCAGCTTGCTTTTTGCCCTCTACATAATAGCTGTCAGTTCATCTTCAGAAGTGTAGAAAGGGAAATTCCCTGTGTCTCTGCACCAAAACAACTATGAAATTAAATAAAAATACATTTAAATCAACAGTTCGAGAATATCATAACTTGTATCATAATTTGTTTGTCTTCTGAGAGGTTTCTAGTGTTACATAAACCCAGAGGGTGTCTTGTGAAAGAATAAAAACCTGAGCCAATCATATGCATTACAATGCGTATGCAGTGTACCCTATGCTAATGCCTGATGGCCATGGACAATGGGCTCTATTGTCAGATCAGCAAACCAGACTTCATTCAACTAGAACTGTCTCTATTACCATTCCCACAAGGGCCGCCAGCCAATCATAGCCCTCCATCGGAGTACAGTGGGTGGAGCTTGGGACATGTTTAGGAGATTCGGGGTGAACTCCATCAACAGCTGCGATAATCCAAATCATGAACAGTTTGCACTTCTCCTGCCCTGGGATTAAGACTACATTTTTGAGTTGACAAGGTGGCCCTTGAAAATGGATTGATTTTCCAATATTATTTCCAACTTACAGTTTTACATTACCAGATAGGATATACTCTTTCCCAATTCATACAAGGGTCCCACTCTCAACCCAATGCCCCTACAACAAACTCTCTCTGTGTGCGAGTCAAGATTAAACAAGACCTTCCTATTGGTTTAGATGTGGAATATTTGAATGTTGGCAGGCCACCTTCACAGGCTTACTTTGGGCCTCGCCTCCAAAATAACTAAGAAACAGTGCTCTATGGTGGCTGTATGGAGGCTTTTGTCTTGGACTTCGCCCACCATCCCGCTCTTCCTACCACTAAATTAATGCTGGGAACTTCCGGCCCCTCATAGCCCAGCAGGACAGGTCCAGTGACTGTCTCTCTGAGACATGAGACAGCAGCAGGGTCAAACCACAATAAATCCTATTTTACAGGGGACAAGCCTGACCAACAACAGCCCCCTTTACCCCCTACAGGCCTCCTCTATTCCTCCTCCCAACCTCAAACAAATGAGCACTATCAGGTCAGACGGCCTCTGGACGAGAGTGAGCATGTGGGACATAGAGACAGAGTACAGGGTGTTTACAAAATACACGACTCAATGTCAGTCAATACCAGGAATAATGGAGTCACTTGTCCAAACAAATATGGAGATAAATGAACCGATTAGGATGCAACTCTGATTAAGGTTTGTTATTTCTTTGTCCATTCCTTATCAGAGGTGAAATGTAACAAATGAGGACATAAACCAACATTTAGGGCTGAGAATATTTTTTTTTTAAGTCCATAAGGAGTTAACCTCAGCCATCTGCTTGGACAATAGTCCAACAACACCCTTTCTATTCAATGTTCTTGTTGAACTATGTAGTTGGACAGTCTCTGTATGTAACTGCATTTTGAGTTGCGCCTGCGGTCTCTGTTCCCCATCTCCTGCCAACATGACCACAACCCCAGTGTCTAAACCAGGGCCGAGTTACAGGGTGAGAGGGGGGTCAGAGGTGGCCAAGTGAGCCACACAGGAAAGAGGCATCCATCTGGGTGATCCCCCCTGAGGAAATGGGCTGCTGATGGCAGGCAGGTTCTGGATCAGACTAAAGGCTTCCGCATGCGTCGGATCATCTTGAGATGCTGTAGCCTTCCTCAAAACAGTCAGAAGTAAACTAAGATAGATTTCTTGAGTTGTTTTTTATTTTAACGTTTTTGCCGAGGAGATGTTAGTTGCACAATTGTATTTCTAAATAAGATGTTTCGAGCAGTATTCCTCAAGTGAAAACATGTGCATGAAAACGAGTCTACCATTGAATGACAACACTTCATTGAATAATCCCTACTGTTGACCAATGACCGATGAAAGGGCGTAGACTTCGCCTCCGAACTTTGGCTTGCTTCGAGAAAATGCCTTGCCGAAAACCAAAACAAACAAAATGACGTCATAATATATGCACAAACTATTCTGAACTGTTTCGGATGGGAAGCATGCGGACAACTTAGCACACAGACTAGTTATGCTGTTAACGTTTGCACTGAGACTCCAGGAATGAGACGGCCAGGAAGGATAATGTCCTCTCTAGGGGACCAGGGTGGAGAATTCGATTAACATAATTCTAATCACCACAGAATTACAGAGGGCTGGGAAAGGAATGAGTTGCTCCAATCAAACATGAAGACATCCTCCAACACATTTAACAATAGGAAACACAACTGTTAGTACCTGACTACTCAGTGATGATATCAAACTTCCCTTTATTACCTAAAAACCTGAGGATGCAGGTGAAGGTCTTGTCTCTAAATCATTACCATCTGTAACTTTTGGACTGGTAGTCCCAATGTAACCCTAATGCAAGGAACATGAGCACTTAAAAAACTAAACCATGTTTACCACAGCTGAGGTCAGAAAGTTAAGCCAGTCCTTTAGCTCTGTCTAAGAAGGATTCCAAATGTCAGAGGTTGAATTGGGACGGGGCACACAAATTTGATAGAAAAAAAGAGCTCCATCACCTTGGTAAAAGCCAAAGAGAATCACAGAAGGGTGAATGAGTGTTAATGACTTATCACGTTCTTTCATCCTAACGTTTTAACCAATCTCTACAGAAAATGAACAATCAGCACCGCAGAACAACGAGACATAATACATCGGACTAGCCCTTAACGGCCCAATCCAACACATCCATCATCAAAGCCATTGGTTGTCTGACGGAGATCCTGCCTTCACATTGTCATGTTTCTCCCAAAAGGCCTGGCTGGCTGGTTTGCACTGGGGTAACCTTGCTAGAGGAATGCAGTGTCCTGTCCTCCTTTGTCTGTAGACCATTGTGAGTCTACAGAGTAAACAGAGGGACAACATCCTATTGTGAGGCATCTCAGGAGCTCACAATCATTTCCTACTCTGACCCGCTAAAAGTATTTAGACATTTTAAAAGTAAGGTTAATTAGCTAGACTATATTTAGGCCCTCTCCAACAAGAATTATTTTTAATAAGGGAGTTTTTCAGTCCACCCCAATGTGAGAGTTGTTTTTGGAACTATGTTTAGCTCAGAAAGAGCAGACAGTGAGGCAAATTGTTTTTGTATTAAACTTTCCTCTCTTCCAAGACGCAGGTTCTTGTCATTCTGCGAGCACACTTCTGGGATTTGTTACAATAAACCATATCTAATGATATACATGTATGGATGTTTCAATTTGAATTTGCCTTCTATAAAAAAGTATTTGAATGTTTGGTTTATTGAAATGTGATAAGCCGTATGTAACGTCCATTTTTATAGTTTACTTTGCTACTTGAGTCATCGCTTGCTGCCTCTTTCCACAAAGACCTAGCCCTGCCCCTTGTCATTCAAGTAGCGCATGTTGTTCCTTGACCACAAGACACTTGCCTTCAGTCTGCATGGTTAATGCAGCACATTTTATTTTTATTTTATTTAACCTTTATTTAACCAGGTAGGCTAGTTGAGAACAAGTTCTCATTTATAACTGCGACCTGGCCAAGATAAAGCATAGCAGTGTGAACAGACAACACAGAGTTACACATGGAGTAAACAATTAACAAGTCAATAACACAGTAGAAAAAAAGAGAGTATATACATTGTGTGCAAAAGGCATGAGGAGGTAGGCGGATAATTACAATTTTGCAGATTAACACTGGAGTGATAAATGATCAGATGTTCATGTACAGGTAGAGATACTGGTGTGCAAAAGAGCAGAAAAGTAAACAAATATACACAGTATGGGGATTAGGTAGGTAAATTGGGTGGGCTATTTACCGATGGGCTATGTACAGCTACAGCGAAGGGTTAGCTGCTCAGATAGCAGATGTTTGAAGTTGGTGAGGGAGATAAGTCTCCAACTTCAGCGATTTTTGCAATTCGTTCCAGTCACAGGCAGCAGAGAACTGGAACGAAAGGTGGCCAAATGAGGTGTTGGCTTTAGGGATGATCAGTGAGATACACCTGCTGGAGCGCGTGCTACGGGTGGGTGTTGCCATCGTGACCAGTGAACTGAGATAAGGCGGAGCTTTACCTAGCATGGACCTGTAGATGACCTGAAGCCAGTGGGTCTGGCGACGAATATGTAGCGAGGGCCAGCCGACTAGAGCATACAGGTCGCAGTGGTGGGTGGTATAAGGTGCTTTAGTAACAAAACGGATGGCACTGTGATAAACTGCATCCAGTTTGCTGAGTATAGTATTGGAAGCTATTTTGTAAATGACGTCGCCGAAGTCGAGGATCGGTAGGATAGTCAGTTTTACTAGGGTAAGTTTGGCGGCGTGAGTGAATGAGGCTTTGTTGTGGAATAGAAAGCCGACTCTAGATTTGATTTTAGATTGGAGATGTTTGATATGAGTCTGAAAGGAGAGTTTACAGTCTAGCCAGACACCTAGGTACTTATAGATGTCCACATATTCTAGGTCGGAACCATCCAGGGAACCATCCTGGGTGGTGATGCTAGTCGGGCGTGCGGGTGCAGGCAGCGAACAGTTGAAAAGCATGCATTTGGTTTTACTAGCGTTTAAGAGCAGTTGGAGGCCACAGAAGAAGGGTTGTATGGCGTTGCAACAATGTCGATGGTAACGATGCTATCTTCACTGTGCTTCTTAATATAAATTCACTAGCATTATATAATAATACTATTAATTTGTGTTTCTTACATCTGCAAACAGCTAGTTTACATTTTCTTAGAAAGTTAGCTAATTCTTAGCAAATTGGTAGCCACAAATGCTAATCGCTAGCTAATAAAATGTACTGAGTCAAAGCAAATGTAATTAGCTATACAGCTTGATAATACCAGTGATTAGGTAGACCTAAATCAGCATGTTTGTGCAACAGTATCTTCAAATCAAAGAGAAATATGTTCGCTACATGAAGTAGCTGAGAGAAAACATTTAAGGTAGCCAAAGATTTTACAGTCCCCTAGGAAACACAACACTTTCGTTCCTACCCTTTCACATTAACGCCTCCCTGACATTTTTCATTCTTTGTCATATCAAACACTGTATTCAAAAGTTCCCACTATTATATTCTAACTATAGAATTAGAATAATCATTATATTTCCACGATTCCAACAGATCTGTCCAACAGACAAATCACAAGTGAAATGGCAATTGCAACATTTTTGCATCAACAGGGCTTTTCTGACTAACTTCTTTACATATGGGCATTTCCATCAAAAAGGATCCATGAGCATCAACATCAATTGGGTGTGAAATTAAAGCTAAGAATCTATATTTTGGGAAATGAAGGCATTCATACATGCATTTTTTTAATGTTCCATCTTAAAAATTAGGCATAAGAACGACTTTGATTTCTGGATAGACAGATTGAAAAGGGGCCTTAGAAAACATTTACCCGCAAAAGTCTTAAAAAGTATTAGAAATATATCAAAACACAATAATGTTGACGTAAAGACCTCTGCCAACTAATAAACACTTATATTTCGAGAAATTGTTGCCTCCTGCTTTGTAACTCCGTTACCAAAAACCCACAACATATTTTCTAATGAAATTATGGAAAGTTCACAAAAGTAAAAATGAATGGTAGATCTGGTAGATCAATTTGTTATAGTGATTTTACTGATATCAATGTTTAGCTTAAATTTTTTGATAAACTATTAGTTCTTCACATTTTAGGCGCAGCAATGTACACATGGAGGTAGGCCTATGTGTGAATTCCAAAATGCAAATTGCGGGGAAAAAAACATTCTAAAATGAACAGCACACATGCAAGCAGTTTCATGGACAGAGATGGAAATATTCATTAGAAAGAGGGGGGATTTAAAGACGCATTAACTATCATGGGTTGCTAATATGAGTAGATAATCCATTTGGGTGATAGACAACGAAATAAAGTTGAAAGAAAACCAATAGAACAGGAGAATGCATAATGAGCAAGTCAATATAAAAATACTATTAGCCTTTTGCACAGTACAGCTTGAGTTGGCCTGACTGAAAGACCAATATGGGATTTATCATTTTAAATCATTCAGAGTGTATGTCACTGTTTCTCATAGAATTTTTCACTCGGGGCGCCTTTCCTTCGTCAGGGCAGGCCATTCGAATTTTTGGGCCAAAATTAAAGTATACCTACTTCTCCAGGCACCACTACACCACTGTCTCGATCAATAACTAAGAGATATTTTTAAACTCAAGGTGCAATGTCATATCTGACACTCCATTCTTTCTGCAGATATCGCATAAAAACCTGAGGGAGAGTTTACTTGAATTCCATTACCAAAGTTAGCATCTATAAAAATGTAAAAAGTTTTAAAAAGTTTTTTTTTTTAAAGTTTTAACATTGCTCTGCCATTTCCGGGTTGCAAAATGTTGAATAGTTTGCCTATTTTCCGTTTGTGAGAAAACAAGAGTGTAGAGAATCATAGTACCATCTAAACCACTGAAATACATTTTCTATAACCAAAGACATTGTATTTTCACCTGTTTGAAGCTGGTGTACAAAAAAGTAAAAACGCAAAAACTAAACTTAGGAACGGGAAGCATAGAAATTGCATACACAGAACAAATCTACCGCTTGCATTCAATGATAATTACAGATATATAACTCACATTTCTATGTGAATTTGGTCGGGTCACCCAAAAACATACATATTGCAGTCAAAGTGTAATTCCGTTACTGTGGAATTGCCCATATTACTTAGTTTCAGTTTCAAAAGTCTCCAGGAGTCAGTGGACATCCCTGTGACGGTTATGTTTGAAGTTTTACGTTTTATTAGTCATATGTACGGGATACAGATGGTATACACCGTCCAGCGAAATGCTTACTTGTAGGGTCCTTCTCGACAACGCAACAATAAGAAAAAATAAACTATATAAATATGAACATAAAGTAAATGGCTCAATAGAATAGAATACACTTTTTAGCATAAGTACAGGAAGGCAAAATGTATCTGTTTTGGGGAAGGGGGGGATTGGGGGCAAGTGATAAATTGTGCAGTATTTAGCAATGTGTA
This sequence comes from Oncorhynchus masou masou, assembly GCF_036934945.1. Classification (NCBI taxonomy): domain Eukaryota; kingdom Metazoa; phylum Chordata; class Actinopteri; order Salmoniformes; family Salmonidae; genus Oncorhynchus; species Oncorhynchus masou. Next base: position 45,684,434 of record NC_088217.1, on the reverse strand, counting down.
TCGATGGGGAGATTTTTCCTCTTGTACAATGTGTGATAGATTGAGTGGGATGGATTGAAAAGTGAGTGTGTATGCAGAACCCAACACCACACAGATGCTCCCCATTTCACGCTGTCACCAATACCCGAACGTTGGATAGGAACACCAGCTGCACACGGAGAGGTAAAATAGTGAGATGTCTACTCCCTAGTACTCCAGACCATATAAATGGCATCTTTTGCAAACAGCATGCTACTGAGGACCTTGGAGTGACTAATATGTCAGATGGTTACACCACCAGTGAGGGAATGAAAGTCATCAAAAAAGTTTTGAATGTCCCCTTGAACCACTCTAAACGGAGACATCAAGGCTGTTGAGACTGCAGGGGTTGGCTAAACACATTATCTCAGAAATGCTCGCTTTAAACCGGTGACACCCAATAACACATTCAAATCCATAAACACAATTTAATTTATGTTCATCAATAATTTACTTTTTGGGAAGTAAAAAAAATTGAGTACATTCACATAAGACTTTCTTTGAGCTTGTGGCGAAGACTTATTTCCATTGAACCATCTGTTTCATAAAACAAAATCAAAGCAGAAGAGAGGCTAAAGGGTTTTAATGAGCAACTTCACATCTGTCTTAAAGCATAGAGACAGATGTTGGAGAATATTAATGTGTGAATAAACCAAGTCAATCTAACTGCACCAGCCATCTTAACCTACATGAGTGAAACAGCGGTGCAACAAATGGGATACGGAACATTTGTCTTCCGACTTGGTTATTGGTCTGTCAACCACACTAAAGAGCCAGTAAAGCCAATTTGCGAATCAGTTAAAGATGAATCATAGTGGGAACTGACAATTAAAAGGACACTCAAAAGGCAAACTAAATATTCCCAAAAAGGATACAGCATCTATGGGAAATACTTCCTTAATAGACAACATTTTCAATCATGCTTTGATGTTGGGTGAATATGTTGACATAAAAAAAATTTTTTTACAAGATTAATGGCTAATAATTGTCTCTATTGGATACTGAAATATGCTATTCATATCAGTTATAGCTCTCAAACAACCACCAGATAACATGGGGGAAAGTTTTTGGTGACTAGTATTCTAAACGATTATCTGAATATCTTTCAGCATTAAAAACTGTATAAACAGGACAACAGACATACACTATAATAAAAGTTAGTTCCATAACCTTGCAATATCACTTTCCTCCACCATTCCTCATCTTCACAGGGATATTGGATAAGACAGTACACACTTTAAACTTAAATGTAAAATGTTTAAGATCCTAGGCTACATTGAAACAATCGTAGCCTATCCGTCTGTTAAGTAAATTACACTTAAGTGTGGTTAGTAGGTGCTCGAAATTCAAAATAGTCCGCCAAACAAATCATGCGGTGCTGGTTGAGTTAAAGTCATTTCTGTTATAAATGTTGCCCGTTAGGTTTAATTTCCCATATCATTTATCTTACCTTATCCCGGACATTTTCTTCACATTGTGAACATTGCGTTGCCTTGGTCTTGAAATTATAATGTAATGTTGACTTATTCTTGTTAATTTTCCCACCGCGTTGGACGGTCTGAAAAAGAGACAGCTCTCCAGTAGTGATTTAGATATGGAGTCTCCGCCTCTGCACGTGAGTCATACGATGGGGGTCACCCCGCGATTCGAGTCCAGGACGTACCCACGCGCTTCCCGCTCATCCTGCTATTGCCATAAAGCTACCTCCGACGGAACATTCGACACAATTCTAAGCCTATTCTTGGTCCAATGTTGATGGTTTAGATTTACGTCTCATTTTCACGTCTTTAATATTGAAGTTTTTGAGAGTCCTAAATACACCCCACATGGGAATTTCAAGTGTAGGCGTTCCTAAGGTCTTAACATTATAAACAGGCCACTAGCTGTTGGTTCTGTAGGGATGGGCAACTGGCGGCCAGCCAATCCTTTTGCATGCGTGCGTGTGTGCGTGCGTGCGTGCATGCATGCGCGTGTGTGTGTGTGTGTCACAGGAGGTTGGTGGCACCTTCATTGGAGAGGACGGCTTGTGGTAAAGGCTGGAGCAGAGTCAGTGGAACGGTAGCAAATACATCAAGCACATGGTTTCACTATTATGAGCTGTCCTTCCCTCAGCAGCATCCACTCGTGTGTGTGTGTGTGTGTGTGTGTGTGTGGGGGGGGGGTTATTGTAGAATTGCCCAAAATTAACACTAAAACTTGAAAAAGTACTTGAAATTAGTTATAAAATTGCAACCTTTTCTCATGACAAAATGTGTAGAATTTCAGCAAACTAGCTTTAAAACAGAAATATGTTTTCTACATCCCTTGACAAAATGTGTAGAAATTATTTGAGGCCCCTCATGATGAGTTCAGATTTTTTTTTATCCCCCACCCACATCAAAGTTGCACATCACTGTTCTAGTGTTTGATTAGGATCTCACAGTCAAAGAGTGAACTGGATGGAAGACACGGGCTCAGCAACAAGAAAGCGAACAGAGACACCTGCTGGTTGAGTTTCTTAGCACAGAACGTTCTCACTCATCCCGAGACCCCACTAATGTATAACTGAAGCAGTGACAACAGAGAGGTGACCAATACATAGCAGGGTTAAAGGTTAAAGTAGTAAACAGACATGAGGGCAATACACACTTTATTCACAATCAAAACTCTGCTATGGGAGTCTCACTGCTAAGAAACAAAGAACGCTAAAAATGAGGGCAATAAATTAATATGCATGTCAAGATGCATTACATTGTTGTGTAACTTGTTAATCTTGTGTACAACAGAGTCATTTTACAGGGACTTCTTTTCACAGTGAATATTTTCTAAATGCTTTCTCATCTTAAATAAGTATTTTCAAACTACAGTGGGGTTTGAGAGAGCAGAGGAGAAATTCAGATGTCCAGACAGGACAAATGGACAAATACAGAGCTAGGAGAGTTCATCAAGCTACGTTCTTTCGAAAAGGTAATATTTGTCAACTCATATCAAACACGAAAGAGAGGTCTGCCTATTTTTCTGAATTATAAAAAATATTGTAAACATTTATATTAATTGCACAACATACATTCAAATACATACTGTACAGCAAGTCTTTATTTTTCACAATGTTATCATAGCACCATGTATAGCAAGCTGAACAAACTAACATGATTGGACCTAGCAGGTGGCATTAGCAATACAAAGGAGTAAAATTACATCCACTTATGAAATGTACACATTCATAAGTGTGAAGGTGTGAAGATGCTTGTTTGGTAATCTCGTCTGTACCATTGTCTAGGAGGGTGGGGTAGTGGTTAGCGAAGTCCCATCCTGGTTTAAAGTGAACTAGGGGGGATAAGCAAGGTGGTGATGTGATGTGTCTTTCATATCCTGACCAGCTCCATCCTCATACAGTCTGGTGTGTTGTCGTTCTCACTCCTGTATCATCCTTGGGGGGGTGTAAAGAATCCTCGCACGACATCAATGTTAATATAATGTATATTGCAAAATAATGGAGTAAATGTCCTGGGGAACCATTCTGTAGCCATAACACAAACAAAAAGAAGTGAGAAGTTTCCAGAGTGGTATACTACAAAGCAGGTTCAACTTTGATAAAGTTGTTCACTTCAAACCAGGACTTCTCTAACCACTACCCCACCACCCCTAGGCTATGGTACAGACGAGACTTCCAAACAAAAATCTTCACACCAGCAGAATGCGTACATTTCATTGGTGGATGTGATTTTACAGTTGATTTTCTGGTTCATTAAGAAAGCTAAACATAGATATGTGTTTATGGTTAAGTTAATTAGACCATACATATGTCAAGCTTATCTTTCTAAGAAGTAATAAGTTATTTCAGAATATTTAGGCAAGTTAGCAGGCTAACTCCTTTATACTGCTTTGTAGCATACCCCTCAGGCGTGCTAGCATGTTCTGGACAATACCTTTCATGCTGTGCAGTGAGGCGAAAGCTTGACTTGATGTTATCGCCTGACATCATACTCCCACGGGGTGACGATTTAACCCAGATGTGGCACAATGCCATAAGGGATGATACATTGCAGGTTGTGGCAGCAGAATTGACATTAAACTAATCTTGGTACCCAATGTTAAGGCGGTTATGAGAGACTAATATTAAACACACCTCACATTCACTGTTCACACAGGGCAACTGTTGGAAGTCAAAGTATAGGTTCGAAGTGTATCCCCACTCAACTGATCAATCTCCAACTCAGTTCGGCGGTCCTGACAACTGTTGTGATGGGAGATGAGAGGTGAGGACATTCCTGTGCGAGTGAATGAGTGTGTGTGTGTGTGTGTGTGAGAGAGAGAGAGAGAAAGAGAGAAGACAGGAGAGGTTATAGTTTTCATTTTCTTGGATGTTTCAATATTTGCTTTACTGGGTGATGATCTGAGCATCAGTGGCAGCTAATGTAGGATCCATAAACTCCCACAATAATGGTCGATCAGATTACATTCCCATGAAGTCTGTACAAAGTCCTCAGGTTCACCAGTAGTTCTGGTCCTCCTCTATTGGCAGACTGCAATGTGGTGGGTTGTGGGACACAGGTTGTTAACCAACCCATCCTTCCCAAATCTGCCCTCTGTATAAACAACACATAGATAGAGATATATTAGTGTTTCAATAGTACAAATTGCTGATAATCGTAGTTCCAGCAACTTTAATAAGAAAAAACTAGAAGACGACTCTGACAAATTACCAGAAAATACCAAAGACAAAGGACACTTCATCAGTACAACACCACTAACTTTGAAAAGTAGGTCTATCTAAGCCTTAAGGGCATGACATTGAAATGCAGGTAAGTATTAGTTACATGAAAAGCTTCAAACGAGAAGGTTGAAAAGCATGCTGCTGGGCCATCTGACAAAGCAAGATAATCTGGATGAAGAGGGGGAGGTTGGCTGAACTGAGGGGAACAGATGGGTTATGACAAACTCACAGGGATTTGGAAGAGGGCTTCTTCACTTTTGGCCTCTTTCGACGATGAACTGGCCTGAAGAATGTACAGCGCGGACACGCACACGTACGTGAGGGGGAAACACACACACAAACAGTGGAAACAAGCCATTAGGATTCATTGCAACATGAGGAACAGAAGCTGCTACACTCTCATGCTTGCGTTTTAGAATTCACCTAAATAGTTGTTTATTAATAGAATCAACAATGTGACAATTTGTGCAATCCCTATGAAGTACCTCAGAGACTTTATAATCTGCTTAAAAGAAGTGTTCCATTACCCAATGCAGGAAATGCATGAAAATGTACAATAAGACACCAAAGGACAAAAAGACATAAAGCCTGAAAAATTAGAGTACCTGTATTCACTTAAAGAGTTTCTGTCTTTACCACCTGAAATAGAGATCATGTTATTAAAGAACTGAAGTAGCAGTGGTTTGTGTGTATGTACAGTGGGGCAAAAAAAAGTATTTAGTCAGCCACTAATTGTGCAAGTTGTGCAAGTTCTCCCACTTAAAAAGATGAGAGAGGCCTGGAATTTTCATCATAGGTACACTTCAACCATGACAGACAAAATGAGAAAAAAGATTTTTTATGAATTTATTTGCAAATTATGGTGGAAAATAAGTATTTGGTCACCTACAAACAAGCAAGATTTCTGGCTCTCACAGACCTGTAACTTCTTCTTTAAGAGGCTCCTCTGTCCTCCACTCGTTACCTGTATTAATGGCACCTGTTTGAACTTGTTATCAGTATAAAAGACACCTGTCCACAACCTCAAACAGTCACACTCCAAACTCCACTATGGCCAAGACCAAAGAGCTGTCAAAGGACACCAGAAAAAAAATTGTAGACCTGCACCAGGCTGGGAAGACTGAATCTGCAATAGGTAAGCAGCTTGGTTTGAAGAGATCAATTGTGGGAGCAATTATTAGGAAATGGAAGACATACAAACCACTGATAACCTCCCTCGATCTGGGGCTCCACGCAAGATCTCACCCGTGGGGTCAAAATGATCACAAGAACGGTGAGCAAAAATCTCAGAACCACACGGGGGGACCTAGTGAATGACCTGCAGAGAGCTGGGACCAAAGTAACAAAGCCTACCATCAGTAACACACTACGCCGCCAGGGACTCAAATTCTGCAGTGCCAGACGTGTCCCCCTGCTTAAGCCAATACATGTCCAGGCCCATCTGAAGTTTGCTAGAGAGCATTAGGATGATCCAGAAGAAGATTGGGAGAATGTCATTTGGTCAGATGAAACCAACATAGAACTTTTTGGTAAAAACTCAACTTGTCGTGTTTGGAGGACAAAGAATGCTGAGTTGCATCCAAAGAACACCATACCTACTGTGAAGCATGGGGGTGGAAACATCATGCTTTGGGGCTGTTTTTCTGCAAATGGACCAGGACGACTGAACCATGTAAAGGAAAGAATGATTGGGGCCATGTATCGTGAGATTTTGAGTGAAAACCTCCTTCCATCAGCAAGGGCATTGAAGATGAAACGTGGCTGGGTCTTTCAGCATGACAATGATCCCAAACACACCGCCCGGGCAATGAAGGATTGGCTTCGTAAGAAGCATTTCAAGGTCCTGGAGTGGCCTAGCCAGTCTCCAGATCTCAACCCCATAGAAAATCTTTGGAGTTGAAAGTCCGTGTTGCCCAGCAACAGCCCCAAAACATCACTGCTCTAGAGGAGATCTGCATGGAGGAATGGGCCAAAATACCAGCAACAGTGTGTGAAAACCTTGTGAAGACTTACAGAAAACGTTTGACCTCTGTCATTGCCAACAAAGGGTATATAACAAAGTATTGAGATAAACTTTTGTTATTGACCAAATACTTATTTTCCACCATAATTTGCAAATAAATTCATTAAAAATCCTACAATGTGATTTTCTGGATTTTCTTTTCCTAATTTTGTCTGTCATAGTTGAAGTGTACCTATGATGAAAATTACAGGCCTCTCTCATCTTTTTAAGTGGGAGAACTTGCACAATTGGTGGCTGACTAAATACTTTTTTGCCCCACTGTATGTACTGTACCAGTCAAAAGTTTGGACACACCTACTCATTCAGGGGTTTTCCTTATTTTTACTATTTTCTACATTGCAGAATAATAGTGAAGACTTCAAAACTATTAAATAACACATATGGAATCATGTAGTAACCAAAAAAGTGTTAAACAAGTCTAAATTTATTTTAGATTTTAGATTTCTCAAAGTAGCCACCTGCCTTGATGGCAGCTTTGCACATTCTTGGCATTCTCTCAACAAGCGACATGATGTATTCACCTGGAATGCATTTCAATTAACAGGTGTGCCTTGTTAAAAGTTAATTTGTGGAATTTCTTTCCTTCTTAATGCGTTTGAGCCAGTCAGTTGTGTTGTGACAACATAGGGGTGGTATACAGAAGATAGTCCTATTTGGTAAAAGACCAATTCCATATTATGACAAGAACAGCTCAAATAAGTAAAGAGAAACCACAGTCCATCATTAATTTAAGACATGAAGGTCAGTCAGTGTAGTCACAAAAACCATCAAGCGCTATGATGAAACTGGCTCTCATGACGACCACCACAGGAAAGGCCCAGAAGACCCAGAGTTACCTCTGCTGCAGAGGATAAGTTCATTAGACTTGACAGCTTCAGAAATTGCAGCCCATATAAATGCTTCACAGAGTTCAAATAACAGACACATCTCAACATCAACTGTTCAGAGCAGACTGCATAAACCAGGCCTTCACGGTCGAATTGCTGCAAAGAAATCACTACTAAAGGACATCAATAAGAAGAAGATTTCCTTGGGCATAGAAACTCGAGCACTGGACATTAGACCGGTTGAAATCTGTCCTTTGGTCTGATTGTTTGAGATTTTTGGTTCCAACCTGCGTGTCTTTGTGGGATGCAGAGTAGGGGAACGGATGATGAAGCGAAAATGCCAAGAGTGTACAACGCTGTCATCAAGGCAAAGGGTGGCTAACATATTTTGATTTTTTTTACACCTTTTTGGTTACTACATGATTCCATATGTGTTATTCAATAGTTTTGATGTCTTCACTATTATTTTACAATGTAGAAAATAGTAAAAATAAAGAAAAACTCTTAAATGGGTAGGTGTGTCCAAACCTTTAACTGGTACTGTATGTGTGTGTGTGTCTTTCTGACTCACCTGTCTCTGGATTGCATTGCTTGTGGCCTTTGCAGCTCCGCAGTTCCATAAGTTGCTGGTGCATCTGGTTGAGGGCAGTGCGGTCCAGGGTGCTAACCCCATTTATCAACTACAGACAATCAGATGACAGGATATGTTACCAAACACGGTAAAAAAACACAATAGGAGGCTACAGCTCATTTGTGAGATTTAAAAGAGAGAGGGAGAGCAAGTGAGCAAGAGAACGAGAGAGAGAGAGAGAGAGATACCTGGTATGGGTCAGTGTTCAGATCGAAGTACTCTATGAAACCTGTGGCGAACTCGCAGAATATGAAGTTGTGTGTGTCGTTGATGGTCCTGAGGCACCAGTAAGTGTTGTTGTTGGCGCTGGTACAAGCACAGAATGGACCCACTGGCAGGGGATGGAAAGAGACATGTAGTTATTCAAACAAGATACTTGGCCAGTTTTAACGCACCTACTTCATCTTATTTTTGGATCTTTACAATTAATCATTCAATATATAATTTTGTGGCAGTGATGAAGCAGAGTGGTAAAAATTCAGGAATCCCATGTCTCTTTACTTTTACTCTAACTGTTACTATTGTTCTGAATTTGTTTCAGTCTGCATTCTGTCATTCCATACTTGTCCAGAAGGGGCAGTCTGCCAGTGCTGGTTGTCATGGGTAAAACAGGTGAGACCAGGCATGCTGCAGGTGTCGTTGTTGCGGAGCCTCTTGAGCAGTTTACGGAGTTTCTTCCTACGTTTCTGCTCCTTCATCAGCCACTGCTTCTTCTGCTTAGAGGGCATTTTGCTGAGGACACACCACAAGAGGACATATAAAGAGAGATACACTGATTTGTGAGGATCTCCCTCTCTCCCTCCCTCCCTCTCTCCCTCACACACACACAAACACATGCACATACACACCACCATCTCACAATCATTACTTTAGTGAGTGAATGCGGCCTGCATCGAGTCTGAACATCCCTTTGTTCTTGGACAGGTAATTGGGGGTGTTACACTGGCACTCTTCAGGCCGAACCTTCTTCAGGTGACCTTTGACCTCACGCAAGTTCTTTATTTTCGTCTGCAGGGTTTCAATCTGCGCACAGCACATACAAAATAGTTAACCCCTGCAATGACAAGAAAGGCTACAGATCAGCCAGGTCAGATTGAGGATCAACTAGAGCAGTACCTCGTGCTCGATGTGGAGCTTATGGTCTTTCCAGGCCTGGAGGGATTTGTAGAGTCCTCCATCACACCTGACTGTGTCATTCATCAGGATGGAGCACCTGTGGGGAAAACACACACCAGCTACTGTATCATCACCTTTACCTGACTGCATTTACCACAGTTTACAGCAGTTAGCACTTTCTTACAGCACCCTCTCAACACCTGAGCATGAATTACTGTAAAGCTAGTGTGCTTCACAAGAACATACAGATTAATCATACTACTACTCATAGACCCACTGACACGGAAGCTCAACACACATATTCACACACACACATGCACGCACGCATGCACGCACGCACGCACGCACACACACACACACATACACACACACCTGTAGGTGACTTTAAGAGCGGCAGGTGGTGTAAGGCTGTTGCTGGTTGTAGGTCTGGCTGTAACTCCCATTCCACTGAACTCCTCATCGTCGGGTTCCTGCAGGACCACTCCTCTCCTCCTCTCCCCAGGCCTGCTGGTATTCCGGAGGCCCACGGGCCTGTAGCCCTCTTCCAGGTCCACAGCATAAAGGTCTCCATCCAGCTCAAACGGAATGGACCGGGCCCAACGGTTCCTAGTCAGACTCTTAGTGGACTTTACCTCTGATGGGGTTACATAATGTATTCGTTTCAATGTTATTATTACAAAGGTATTGCAACGCCAATGACCCAAGAGAGAGAGGGTGTTAAAGTATATAGCATTTGTCACTGTTTTTAAATGACGCACAGGAAGTCACTTAAATTGTATTATGTCTCATTTCAAGAAAAATAAAATATTTTTGTAAAGTTTTCTAATCTGCCACTGCGGGACAACAAATACTTGTCCTATAATTTGCAAGCACAATTTATAGGCCTTTGATTAATGGTAAATCTATAAGCCACTGAAAGGACTACTTACTTTTCTTGGTAAGCAGTCTCTTCCTCTTCAGGGGTGTAATTTTGAGGCCTAGGGGGCCACAGTCACAGCTGTCTCCATCATTGGATGTGTGTCCAACCCACTGCTGGGACCCGCTGCTGGCCATCAGAGCCTGCATACGTGGGGCATAGAGACTGGCCATGCCCTTACACTTATACAGCCTCAACTTACCAGACGGGTCCTCCAGACACTGCCACTTCTACACACATAGAGAAGGGAAAGGGGGGGGGGATTTAGCTATATTTCTCCCTCCTTTTTCAGAGAGGGGAAAATGGGGAGAGAGATTTAGCTATATTTCTGCTAATGTATAAGTGTTTGTGCCTGTGGGTATTGTACGGAACTCTTACCTGCCCTGGCTGTTCACAGGAGCTCTGGTACTCTGCCCTCTGACACAGGTCTTTGACCCGCTGGTACTTGGGGAGGAAATTCTCCTCCTGGGCCACCTCCTTCCCATCAGCCTTCTTGTGGAGCAGTTTCCTGTGTGAACAGGATGGACTCAGATGAGAGTAATAGAACATAGACTAAACATACATAAAACTTTGATCACATGGCTGTGGGGGATTATCCCTTTAATTGCACTTGATTAACCCTCCTTTTGTGTTAGTTTCATGTTAATTAATTCTGTGTTCCCGGTCCAAAATGACTGCCCCATTATAGCTGATTATAAATCCATAATAATACATATATTATCACCTAATGTTGTGTTAGATCACGTTTTGAACTTCTATTTGCTATTTATGGCCTGTGTGTGTGTGTGCGTGTGTGTGTGTGTGTGTGTGTGTGTGTGTGTGTGTGTGTGTGTGTGTGTGTGTGTGTGTGTGTGTGTGTGTGTGTGTGTGTGTGTGTGTGTGCTCAAACACACATGCAGGTGGGGTTCTGGGAGAGGAGGTGTGTCCATCTGATGAATGGGCATGTGCCTGAACCCAATATTATACACTAATTGTAGTCTCACCCATTCATTTCTAATGACCGGTCATTTTTGAGCAGGAACACCACAGGTGTACAAAAGTTAAATAAAACACCCAAAATGTAATGAAAATCATCTAAATGTATTTTGTATGTTCAGATGCCCTGTATGGACAAAGTCATGGAACCTTATGACAATCAGATTAAATTAACTACATTTTTCAGAGAGAAAACTTGGAAATCGGTCCAATTTTGCCAGAACACAGCAGGAGGGTTAATGACTCAATTATGAATGTAACATACTGACCCTCGCTCTACCAGGAAGGAGTCCCTCCACATCTTCCCCTTCTTGTTCACCTGGAACCTGCAACAAAAGCAAGATATTTCAGGTCATCCTGAAGCGACATGGAGTGTCCATTGTGTTCAAACCATGCAAATGAAGTTGCGACCCTCTGTACCTGTTGACAGGTTTGTCTGTGTCCAGGAGTTTGAGGATGGACTTGCCGTCCATATCAGAGGGAACATCGGCTCCGGCCATGTCCAACAATGTGGGAGCCAGGTCAACGTTCAGCACCACATGAGGGTTACTGCAGGAGGGCACAAGAGCAGGTGGGGGAGAGAGATGAGTGCTGCGTAAGCGATATTATCAAGAGAGTAGTAGTAACAGTGAGATAAGAGCCAAAAGACAACCATTTCTATTGAAACATATACTAAACAAGGTACTGTACAAAGCTTCAAAGTTGCACTCACATGGCTCCTGCCTCCACATTGGGGCCTCGTATGTAGAAGGGCACCCTGATGTCAAACTCGTAGGGCATGGACTTGCCCTTGACCAGGCCGTACTGGCCAATGTGGTAGCCGTGGTCTGATGTGTAAACAATGTAGGTGTTGTCCAACTCACCTGTCTCCACCAGCATGTTGTACACCTGAGGAGGATGACACAGTGAGACAGGTAGTCAGGTAGATGTAGTTGAGCATGAGAGACTATTTTCTGTTTGTCTTTCTTCATGTCTGTCTGTCTACCAGCCTGACTCACCTTGTCCACACAGTCGTCCACAGACAGCAGGGTCTGCATCCTCCGGCGCTGCAGCATGTTGGTGAACTGCATGTGGACGGGTTTCATGGGGCCTGTGTAGCGCAGGATCCAGTGCTTGTCTGGGTTAGGAGCATAGTTATAGCTCGGGGTTCTGAGAAAGGGATGGAGGGAAACGAGTACTTAGTTCTCGACGAAATGTATCTTCATTGACGTGTCTTTGTTTTTCCTGCCATGGAACTGACTTTTTTTTTACCACGCACATGAGACAGAGGAGTGCTTACTGCTCTGATATCTTCACCATTATGTCTCCAGAAATCCCAGAGGAGCTTTAAGATGAAGTCTGTAGTTGTTGAAACTGCCATGTTTGTTTACAATATTACAACAACAAAGGAGTTGCTTCAACCAGCGAACGCAGTTTCTCTGCACGCGGAATAGAACAGTAGAATATGGACCGCAACTTTTTCTTTACCACGATGCTGGATGCTCCTCTCCTCCGTTTCATCAACAAAACAGAAACTTTATTTTAAAGGCGGTGGGGTGAAGAGTGGTTCTGTCCCCCCCCCCCCTTTTACGGAAAGCATTTTACAGATCACATTCTATAGAGAGGTGACATATCTTTTGAATTAACACTGAATAGTATTGTGGTAGGGAACATTGTGATAGTTCTCACAGTATTCATAGAAGAGTGTTTAATATGCATAGCTGTATAGTCTAAATGTGAAATTCTGGTGTGAAGGAAGCATTGTTATATTGCACTGCATTGCATTGTGTTGTGTTGCATATTGTATTGTATTGAATTGAATTGCATTGTCATGTGAATTCCAATAGAAATCAGATTATACAAAGCTGTGGTTGGTTTCATGATGTAGGGGTTGGAACCAAAATCATTTTCCAATCGTTCTGTTCCGAACAAAATCAATGTTTTTCTCTTTCAGTTCCAGTTTTCCGACCACCATAATAAAGTTTTGAACTGGTTCGAACCCGAAAAAGTAACGGTTCATATAGTTCATTTGGCATGAAGCGGGGACTTGTGTGTTCCGGGTGCTGTTTCCGTTCCTCAAAAAATGTTGCTATTTTCCCTGAACCGGTTCCAATCCCTGTGTTGTTTTATGATTGACATATACAACAATAGGCTCTTCGAGTGCTTGCGAATGGCTCCAACTACACCTTTGAAACTGATCTCATAACTTATTGTGTATGCTGAATTGGAGGCAAAGAAATGAACCAAAGAAAAGGCAACCTGCTGCCATTCTGATCAATATCAGCTAACATAGAGAGGACCATTTTATTAATATGAACTAATATTAACTCAGGGGTAGATGGAACCTTAATGATTTCAAAGTTAACAAGCTGCTAAATATCTAACGAGGGCTTGGAGGCAAGGCATATTTAACATTCCAGCATATCGATTTGACTTGGCAAAAAAGCTAATCGTCTATGGCCTTGGAGCACAAGGCCCTGACAACAGATTTAAATAGAGGATGAAGATGAGTCACTGCAATGTGGATGTGAAAAGGGTTTTCTGGAGGGATGGAGTAAGAGGGGAGACATTTTCTTTCCCTCCATAAAGGGAAAGCGAGATCATTTATAAGCTCCCAACAGGGGGGGGGGGTGTAGATTTCTGAGAAAAAGCAATTAAAAGTTGACATTAAAACAGATTGGGCTGAATATAATCACTGTGTTACACTTTTATTCAGTACTTTAATGATGCTTTTGGGACTCAGGATGATCGACCAAAGACACAGGCTCATTACTGCCTCCCTGTTTGTCTCTCACATGACCAATGGGAGAGGTGGTATTAGCCCAGGACCAAGCGTTTATCTTTGGGGTACTGTGCCAAGCAGACAAAGGCTGGGACCCATAGTGTGATATCATAGTCTATGGATGCCTATTTATCATGAACCTCTTTAACGATACCAATCTACTGTAAAGTCTGCAATGTACAAGGATCATCGCTGATCCTACATTCAGCGTACACGAGCACACTGCGTCTTCTGTCAAATGAGTGTGTCTGTGTCTGTTACAGTATATCCTTACATGTGCTGCGAGGCGTTGGGGAAGGCAGTGCTGTACTGCGGTGCTGAGTCCTCTGGCCCATGTGGGGCAGCGTGGCTCAGGACCATCATCACTGGTCGGTGGGGGTACATCCTCTTAGAGGAGCGGAAGTAGTTGAGGCTGTCATTGGTGATGATGTCTGTGAGATAGTCCTGTGGAAGCAAGAATCGCATGTACATGAGGTTCTGAACTCTAATATTAGGCTACTTCCTTCCAGAAAGGGAAAGAAAAATGTGTATAGAGCAATAAAGCTTGTCATACAGGCTGCCTTATAGCAGCATTTAGATTGAGATAAACTGTTTACTGCTGGTTACTACTGTATACTATTATATACTACTATTTACTACGGTATATTACTGTTTACTACTGTATACTACTGTATACTATTATATACTACTGTATACTATTATATACTACTGTTAACTATTGTATACTACTGTTTACTACTGTATATATTGTATACTATTGTATACTATTTTATACTACTGTATAACAATATTATCATAATTTTTAAGAATTGGATGATTAAATCAGGGTTATTCATCATCATAGGTTACTACTCCAATATTTGAGTGAAAACTGAAACAGGATGGAACCTTTGGATAGTTGCTGCCATGCTTCTCCCGCGCACCGTTCCTGCACAGAGTGTAGTTGTAGAAGCGAGAGTTCTTCACGAGCGCTACCCACTCCCTCCAGCCAGGGGGCACATACGAGCCGTTGTACTCATTCAGGTACTTCCCAAAGAAGGCTGGGACAAAAGGTGGGCACGAGTACAAAGTGATTCACTATGCAATAATGCATGTGTGTCTGTGTTTGTATATATGCTGCACAGTTCACACTCACCCGTCCTGTAGCCTGAGTTGTTAAGGTGCACAGCGAAGGTGTGAGGCTCATGGTGGGCCTGCCAGGACGGCGAGGAACAGTTCTCGTTGTTGGTGAAGGTGTGGTGGTTGTGAACGTACTTCCCTGTCAGAATAGAGGAGCGCGATGGGCAGCACATGGGAGTAGTGGAGAAGGCGTTAGAGAAATGGGTGCCTCCCTGCTCCATGATACGCCGTGTCTTATTCATGGCTTGCATTGAGCCTGGAGGAGAGAGAGACAGGGAAAAGAGAGGGGAGGGAGGGAGAGAGGGGAAGGGTGAGGGGAAGAGAGGCATAAAGATGGAAGGGGGTGAGGGATGTGAGAGAGAGAGGGGGAAAGAGAGAGAATAAATATTTTCTGTGAAGAGTCGCCCATTTGAATTCATGTGTACTAAAGGCTTTTCAGGCTGATGCCGATTGTTTAGTGAAACAGATGCAATTCCTGGTTTTCAATGGTATTCTCACGAGCAATCAGAGCGGAACAAAGGGTGTCAGAGAGGTTGTTATACCGGCACTCCAGTCCAATATGCCGTTTAAGGGCTTAAACGGGTAGGGAGATGGCCAGGGTTTGGCACTCAAACAATAGATGCCATAGGCCACTCGCTCCATGCCAATACTGAAGTTGGCCATGGTGTACTTGACTTCGAGTGGGCAAATGGAGAATGGTGCCAAGAGGAAGCATTACCCTGTCCTCTCTCACTAACATGCTGACAGACACTGAACAAGCACCACACAGACACACACTGTGTTTTACCCAGTTCGATGTCCTGGTCGTCAGTGAGGATGAGGATGATGTTGGGTCGGACATTGTTGCGGGCTTGGCGATCCCTCTGCAGACGTGTCCGGTGGCGCTGGCCGGAGAGGAAGGATGAGCCCTGGGCCGGGGAGACCACCCCCAGGAGGAGGAGGAGAAGGAGGCCCCGTCCTCCCATGGCTCTACCTTGTCTTCACCTCCTTCTCACTGAAGCAGGGGCCACTCTGCTGCCGTACTCCCTCACTCACATTGACAAACACAGAGACAAGGATGAGACCAGACCTAAACGATCCATAACATACAAACTGCTACAATCTGGTAGCTATGCTGTGACAATTATAAAACATGTCATATTGACGAGTCAGAAAGTCTGTTGTCTATGGTCATCAGGAGCAGTTCTCTGTGAATTCTGTGAGAAATACTGTAAGTGTCTCTCTCGTTCAACTATTTCTCTCACACACAGACACACTCAAGTAAAGAACAGGCAGATGCCTCCCGGGTGGTGCTGTACTGCAGCGCCAGCTGTGCCACCAGAGACCCTGGGTTCGTGCCCAGGCTCTGTCACAACCGGCCGCGACCGGGAGGTCCGTGGGACGACGCACAATTGGCCTAGTGTCGTCGGGTTAGGGAGGGCTTGGCCGGGAGGGATATCTTTGTCTCATCGCGCACCAGCGACTCCTGTGGCGGGCCGGGCGCAGTGCGTGCTAACCAAGGTTGCCAGGTGCACGGTGTTTCCTCCGACACATTGGTGCGGCTGGCTTCCGGGTTGGATGCGCGCTGTGTTACGATTGGTTGGGTTGTGTATCGGAGGACGCATGACTTTCAACCTTCGTCTCTCCCGAGGCCGTACGGGAGTTGTAGCGATGAGACAAGATAGTAGCTACTAAAACAATTGGATACCACGAAATTGGGGAGAAAAAGGGGTAAAATAAAAATAAAAAATAATAATAAATAAAATAAGGCAGATGTGAGCAAAGCCATTACACAGCGCTCTTCCATATAAATGCACCTGTTTAGGCTCCCCTCGTTAATCAATCATTAATGACGCATTAGAGCGGTGTCATTGCCTCAGTGTAATGATCTCTGCTGGTGAACACATGGCTGCCAGTCTGGGGCTAATGGGCCTGGGCCAGGGGCCAAGGCTCCCTCGTCTACCCGAAAAGAACAGGGGGATGGAGCAGGGCGGAGGTGAGGGAGAGGAGAAAGAGTTTAAAGACGGGATGAGATTTACCAGAGAAGACAGAGGTTATTGAACAGGAAGGCATTGTTGTGGGTTGCTTTGGTGAATGTTTGAGGAAAGAAATACAGAATATTGTTGCTCTCAAATAGTTACAAAGTGTGCATTGAGAAAGAGTTTCAGGGCAGGATAAAAAAAGTGCTCATAAGACTGATTTCAGACAGCGTAGACGTGGTGATGTGGTGGTGCATTATCTGTGTGCTCAGTAAGAGGAAATAATGTAGATGCAGTAAACTTCACTGATGCTTTACACACTGCGTTTCCTCATTAAACAATAGACATCACGCTGTGACAGTGATCTGTTTGCAAAGTATAGCTTCATGCATCATTTGTAAAATGTATACTTGTTTTATATTGATTTGATGCAAGTACACCTCTGACTTCTTACAAACGAACCCCAACAGAGTTTGTCATGGAAACTGTTGATTACATATGTTCACAGTACAGGAAATGGCAACTGATTGTACTTGCTGTAAATGTTTCGAAAAGACTGCCTTGAATACAAATATGGTGTGGTGTTTCTTCTCACAGCTTTGAGATTGAGAAAGATTAGTATTAGAATAAGTAAAAGTCACCCAGTAAAATACTACTTGAGTAAAATAGTATCTGGTTTTAAATTTACTTAAGTATCCAAAGTAATAGATAATGTAATACATCAAGTTCCTTATTCACAGATATCCAGGGGCACTCTCCAACATCATTTACAAACCCAGTATTTGTGTTTAGTGAGTCCACCAGGTCAGAAGCAGTAGGGATGACCACACATTCTCTTGATAAGGGCATGAATTAGATGATTTTGCTGCCCTGGGAGTCAGGGAAAATGTATGGGGGAGTAAAAAGTACATATTTTCTTTAGGAATGTGGTGGAGTAAAAGTAAAAGCTGTCAAACATGTAAATAGTAAAGTAAAGTACAGATACCCCCCAAAAATGCTTAAGTAGTACTTTAAAGTATTTTAACATAGTTACTTGACACCACTGTATAAAAGAGCGTCACAAGGCCTCCTCACAAAATCAATTAACCAACAGCACCACTGACTGAGAGCATTGACAGGATTGAATGGCCTGTGTTCGCTCAGTGTTCTGTGGGTCTACAGGGAGCGTATTTCTCCCAGCATAGAAACTGTACGAACACAAAACAGCCCACAACAACAGCTCAACACCAGCCTCTCCCTGCTGGGAGGTAACTCACTCAACAACAACAACCTCACTGGGATGCCATTTTTTATGGGGACAATAGAACACACACACACACACACATACACAGACACACACACGCACACACATGCATGCACACGTGGACACACACTTCACATGCAAACTAAACAACCTACAGAGCCAAATCAATCGAAAGCATTTAATAAAACAATATCGCCATATCCATCAAGCTCAAGCAAACACAAAGTAGATTAGTCAGTTTGGTATGTTACTATTCCAGAGGAGGGGAGCCACCCTGTTTCTGTCACCCTCCTCCCCCTACCTGATCACAGTGTTGATGCCCAGGGATATCCTCATGGAAAACAGACCTCTAGGTGCCAAACAGTACCCATATCCAAGCAGGCCCTTCTGTCTGTGAACGTCCTGATTCTATAACACACTCATACCCTCTCTATACGCACACTCAAGCTATTCTATCACACACACATGCATCCACCTCCTCATCCCTCGGAAGCACAAACTCACTAACACACACACACACACACACACACACACACACACACACACACACACACACACACACACACACACACACACACACACACACACACACACACACACACACACACACACACACACACACACACACATTATGTACATCCACCCCACCCTCTTTGCATGCGAGTATGGACCCACACATATTATGCGTACATACGCAAATGCACACAAACACACATGCGCACACAACGCGCACACACACATGCACACACACACGCACACACACACACATCTGCCTTTTCTCTGCTTTTATGCCAGCACCTCATTGTTGCCTGTCTGGGGAATGGATAAGGTTCTGACCAGGTGGGCTCTGCTGTGTTATATTCTCCCAACTCCTCTGCTCCTCCTGTCCCCCTCTCCATCCATCCCTTATCCTCCCATCACTGGAATGGGATGAAAACCAAAACAACAACAAGGAACACTATACAAAAACATGTGAAAAGTCACTTAATTAAACAGCTCTGTCGCCAAACACCAGAAATGCCTGACTGACACTGCTGCAATGTTTTGACAATAAATAAAGGAATGGATGGTTCCCTCTCCTCTCCACTGTGAGTGGTAGTGCTGCATGACATAAAGTATACAGTACCTTTGGAAAGCATTCAGACCCATTGAGTTTTTCCACATTTGTTACGTCATAGCCTTATTCGTAAATGGATTAAAAAAGGTTTTTCCTCATCAATCTACACACAATACCCCATAATGTCAAAGCTAAAATGTATTAAAAAATAAATAAAATAAAAACATAACTATACAGACCCTTTGCTATGAGACTCGAAATTGAGCTCAGATGCATCCCGTTTCCCTTGATCATCCTTGAGATGTTTCTACAACTTGATTGGAATCCACCTGTGGTTAATTCAATTGATTGGACATGATTTGGAAAAGCACACACTTGTATAAGGTCCCACAGTTGACAGTGCATGTCAGAGCAAAAACCAAGCCATGAGGTCGAAGGAATTGTCCGTAGAGCTCCGAGACAGGATTGTGTCGAGGCACAGATCTGGGGAAGGGTATCAAAACATTTCTGCAGCATTAAAGGTCCCCAAGAACACAGTGGCCTCCATTATTCTTAAATGGAAGAAGTTTGGAACCACCAAGATTCTCCTAGAGCTGGCCACGCGGCCAAACTGAGCAATCGGGGGAGAATGTCCTTGGTCAGGGAGGGGACCAAGAACCCGATGGTCACTCTGACAGAGCTCCAGAGTTCCTTAAAGGAGATGGGAGAACCTTCCAGAAGGACAACCATCCCTGCAGCACTCCACCATTCAGGCCCTTATGGTAGAGAGGCCAGACGGAGAAGCCAGACCTTTATGGTAGAGAGCCACTCCTCAGTAAAATGCACATGACAGCTCGCACCTAAAGGACTCTCAGACCATGAGAAACAAGATTCTCTGGTCTGATGAAACCAAGATTGAACTCTTTGGCCTGAATGCCAAGTAACACCTCTGGATGAAACCTGGCACCATCCCTATGGTGAAGCATGGTGGTGGCAGCATCATGGTGTGGGGAAGTTTTACAGTGGCAGGGACTGGGAGACTAGTCTGGATTGAGGGAAAAATGAACAGAGCAAAGTACAGAGAGATCCTTGATAAAAAAAAACCTGTTCCAGGACCTCTCAGGACCTCTCAGGAGGTCCGCTCAGGACCTCAGACTGGGGGCGAAGGTTCACCTTCCAACAGAAGAACGACCCTAAGCACAAGACTTTGGGACAAGTCTCTGAATGTCCTTGAGTGGCGCAGCTAGAGCCCGGACTTGATCCCAATCGAACATCTCTGGAGAGACCTGAAAATAACTGTGCAGCGACACTACCCGTCCAACCTGACAGAGCTTGAGAAGGTCTGTGGAGAAGAATGGGAGAAACTCCCCAAATACAGGTGTGCCAAGCTTGTAGCGTCATACCCAAGAAGACTCGAGGCTGTAATTGTTGCCAAAGGTTTTTCAACAAAGTACTGAGTAAAGGTTCTGAATACTTGTGTAAAACATTTTTTTTGTTGTTGCCAAAATTTCTAAAACCTGTTTTTGCTTTGTCATTATGGGGTATTGTGTGTAGATTGACCAAATGTGGAAAAGGTCAAAGGGTCTGAATACCTTTTGAATGCCCTGTAAATACTGTGGATCTGTTGCTGTCTGAGGAGTAAATGGCACGTGGTTTGAAGGAATCAATTGTGCTTTTTTGGCCACACATTTTGCTACACAATTCAGGCTGTGCTGCAAAATCCAGAAACAAAACATTGCTTGCCTAGTAGGCTATAAATTATCTTTGTTATCTATCCCTTTCTCAATGCATGTTCATTTTTTTCCCTCATGGTATGAGGACTTGAAGGAAAACAGTCTAACTGATCTCTACATACTTTTACATTGATTTGGTATAGATTTGCAAACATTTCTAAAAAAAAAACTTTTGGCTTTGTCATTATGGGGTATTGTGTCTAGATTTATGAGGAAATGTACAATTTAATCAATTTTAGAATAAGGCTGTAGTGGAAAAAAATGTGGAAAAGGTAAGGGGTCTGAATACTTTCCGAATGCACTGTATATACACTGCAGCAGACAGCATTAATGGTCTAACTATGTTTGCTCCTCTTCAGTAAGTGTTAAAATACTGATCCAAACAACACTGGGTTCTCATGTCAGCGAAGCGTACTGTATATCCACACAGTTGAGAAAATGTCCAGCTCAATTTCAAACACTGCCTTGATACATCAATAGATAATATGTATGTGATCGTATTAATGAGTATTATTCTACTGAGACCTCGGTGTTTCCCTTATAGGAAGTCAGACTGGATTTATTGCATGTAGGGCTGCAAAGGTCCGGGAACTTTCAATAAATTCCCTGGTTTTCCCCAAAATCCTGGTTGGTGGATTCCTCCGAATTTTGCAACCCTAGTTACATGGAAACATTCTATCTGTCTCTCTTTTTTATCTATTTCATAACATATTCTGTGTATATCCAAGATGGAAAGAAATACATGAAAATCAAAAAATTAAGTTAAATTAGTCAAAAGAATAAGCACTGCTATATGTCTGGCAACAGAAACAAAAAATCCCGGCAGAAATAACAACTACTAAATAAACAACAGCCCAACAGTATGCTTTTCCACTGTATGTGTAAACATAAAGATGGCCTGGAGTGTCCATGCGTTGAGTTGAGTAATGGTATGTCTTTCATAATACCTACTTAATCATTTTCACACAGTGCTTTGTGTAAATACTGATGATTTGAACCCAGTGTTGCTGATACCTTGCTGATAAAGAAGGAAGAATATAGAAGGCAAATTGTTTGTCAGATCAGCTATTTTACACTAAGCGAAAGGCCCACAGTGCTGATGCAGCTGATGACTGATTGGTGGCGCAGACTGCTAAAACAGTTAGCCATATTTTAACGGTTGCGAGTTCTAATCTCACATGGGGCAATTATCTTTACACGCATTTCGTTACAGTTGCGAAAACATCTGCTACCTATGCGACCAATAACATTTGATTTAAGGCAGACATTTGCCATTTAGGCAGAGGCACAAATCACAAGATGAGTAAATATTAATCTGAGCAGACCTCATTAAAAACTGAACAATAACTGTAAGAGTGTGAGAGAGTGAACACAGCACATTTCTGTAAGCCTAAATGAAGATCGATGACAATCATCCAAAATTACAGTCAACTCCAAAATTATTGGCACCCTTGATAAAGATGAGGGTGGAAAAAGACTATAAAATAAATAATACAAATACTGAGCTATATGGTATGCTCACATTTTTGGGAAGTTATAAATGAATTAATAATTAATAAAACAAATCTAAAAAGGTAGGTCTAAAAATGGTTGGCATAACTGTTTTCAATACTTTTTGCACCCTTGAGAACAGCATGGAGCCTTTTTTCTATAATGTTTAATGGTATAGGAGAACACATTGGGAAGGATCTTAGGCCATTGCTCCATACAGAATCTTTCCAATTCTTTGATATCCTTTGGCCTGCGCTTATGGACTGCCCTCTTCAATTCAAACCACAGGTGTTTGATGGGGTTCAAGTCCGGAGTCTGATGGCATGTGACGCTCTGATCTGTTTCACCTGTCCTTGTGCTTGTCTCCACCCCCCTCCAAGTGTTGCCCATCTTCCCCACTTATCCCCTGGGTATTTATACCTGTGTTTTCTGTCTGTCTGTGCCAGGTCATCTTGTTAGTTCAAATCAACCAGTGGTTTCTCTTTTTTTCTGGTAACCCTTCCAAATAGCCTTTTAGTGTGGAGGTGGCATCTAATTGTACATTTGGAGACTTGGTGACCCCAAGATGCGACCAGGTTCTGTAAATCTCCAACTGTCCCTTGGATTTTTACTTTCCTCAAGAAGTATCTTCCTCACTGTGCATCAGACCAAGATACACATGTGTCCTCTAACAGTGGTTTTAAGCTTCTTAATTGTTGTCCGAATAGTGATAAGTGGTATTTATTTTTTAGCATCTGTTTTGTACCCACTTTTATTGATTCATTTTTATTTTGTATTATTTCACCTTTATTTAATCAGGTAGGCCAGTTGATGTCACACTCTGACCATAGAGAGCCTTTTCATTCTCTATTTTGGTTAGGTCGGGGTGTGACTAGAGTGTGTGATCTAGTACATTTATTTCTATGTTGGCCTGGTATGGTTCCCAATCAGAGGCAGCTGTTTATCGTTGCCTCTGATTGGGGATCATATTTAAGCAGCCATTTCCCCACTGTGTTTTGTGGGATCTTGTTTCTGTGTAGTTGCCTGTGAGCACTGCTTGAGCATCACGTATCGTTTATTCTTTATTGTTTTTTGTGCGTTTGACTATCAATAAAATATGTTGAACCGATTCCACGCTGCGCCTTGGTCTGAATGTATTTACAATGATCGTGACAGTTGAGAACAAGTTTACAACTGCGACCTGGCCAAGATAAAGCAGAGCAGTATGACAAAAACAACAACACAGAGTTACACGTAAACAAACGTACAATCAATTACACAATAGAAAAATCTATGTAGAAGAGTAGAGAGGTAAGCTAATAAATAGGCCATATAGGCGAAATAATTACAATTTAGCATTAACACTGGAGTGATAGATGTGCAGATGATGATGTGCAAGTAGAGATACTGGGGGGCAAAAGAGCAAGAGCGTAAGTAATAATATGGAGATGAGGTAGTTGGGTGTGTTATTTACAGATTGGTTGTGTACAGGTACAGTGATTGGTAAGCTGCTCTGACAGCTGATGCTTAAAGATAGAGAGGGAGATATAAGACTTCAGCTTGAGTGATTTTTGCAATTCGTTCCAGTCATTGGCAGCAGAGAACTGGAAGGAAAGGCGGCCAGAGGAAGTGTTGGCTTTGGGGATGACCAGTGAAATATACAGTGCCTTGCGAAAGTATTCGGCCCCCTTGAACTTTGAGACCTTTTGCCACATTTCAGGCTTCAAACATAAAGATATAAAATTATAACATTTATTGGATATTTCAAACTTTTTTAACAAATCAAAAACTGAAAACTTGGGCGTGCAAAATTATTCAGCCCCTTTACTTTCAGTGCAGCAAACTCTCTCCAGAAGTTCAGTGAGGATCTCTGAATGATCCAATGTTGACCTAAATGACTAATGATAATAAATACAATCCACCTGTGTGTAATCAAGTCTCCGTATAAATGCACCTGCACTGTGATAGTCTCAGAGGTCCGTTAAAAGCGCAGAGAGCATCATGAAGAACAAGGAACACACCAGGCAGGTCCGAGATACTGTTGTGAAGAAGTTTAAAGCTGGATTTGGATACAAAAAGATTTCCCAAGCTTTAAACATCCCAAGGAGCACTGTGCAAGCGATAATATTGAAATGGAAGGAGTATCAGACCACTGCAAATCTACCGTCCCTCTAAACTTTCAGCTCATACAAGGAGAAGACTGATCAGAGATGCAGCCAAGAGGCCCATGATCACTCTGGATGAACTGCAGAGATCTACAGCTGAGGTGGGAGACTCTGTCCATAGGACGTATATTGCACAAATCTGG
This sequence comes from Oncorhynchus masou masou, assembly GCF_036934945.1. Classification (NCBI taxonomy): domain Eukaryota; kingdom Metazoa; phylum Chordata; class Actinopteri; order Salmoniformes; family Salmonidae; genus Oncorhynchus; species Oncorhynchus masou. The sequence continues at coordinate 45,659,604 of NC_088217.1, read as the reverse complement.
CCTTTATGGAAGAGTGGCAAGAAGAAAGCCATTTCTTAAAGATATCCATAAAAAGTGTTGTTTAAAGTTTGCCACAAGCCACCTGGGAGACACACCAAACATGTGGAAGAAGGTGCTCTGGTCAGATGAAACCAAAATTGAACTTTTTGGTAACAATGCAATGCAGGTTTGGGCCTGCTTTTCTTCAGCAGGGACAGGGAAGATGGTTAAAATTGATGGGAAGATGGATGGAGGCAAATACAGGACCATTCTGGAAGAAAACCTGATGGAGTCTGCAAAAGACCTGAGACTGGGACGGAGATTTGTCTTCCAACAAGACAATGATCCAAAACATAAAGCAAAATCTACAATGGAATGGTTAAAAAATAAACATATCCAGGTGTTAGAATGGCCAAGTCAAAGTCCAGACCTGAATCCAATCGAGAATCTGTGGAAAGAACTGAAAACTGCTGTTCACAAATGCTCTCCATCCAACCTCACTGAGCTCGAGCTGTTTTGCAAGGAGGAATGGGAAAAAGGTCAGTCTCTCGATGTGCAAAACTGATAGAGACATACCCCAAGCGACTTGATTCTTCACAAAAAAATACAGTTTTATATCTTTATGTTTGAAGCCTGAAATGTGGCAAAAGGTCGCAAAGTACAAGGGGGCCGAATACTTTCGCGAGGCACTGTACCTGCTGGAGCGTGTGCTACGGGTAGTGTTGCTATGGTGACCAGTGAGCTTAGATAAGGCAGGGCTTTACCTAGCAAAGACTTATAGATGACCTGGAGCCAGTGGGTTTGGCGACGAATATATAGTGAGGGCCAGCCAACGAGAGCATACAGGTCGCAGTGGTGGGTAGTATATGGGGCTTTAGTGACAAAACGGATGGCACTGTGATAGACTACACCCAGTTTGCTGAGTAGAGTGTTGGAGGCTATTTTGTAAATGACATCGCCGAAGTCAAGGATCGGTAGGATAGTCAGTTTTACAAGGGTATGTTTGGCAGCATGAGTGAGGAGTCTTTGTTTGCGAAATAGGAAGCCGTTTCTAGATTTAATTTTGGATTGGAGATGCTTAATGTGAGTCTGGAAGGAGAGTTTACAGTTTAACCAGACACCTAGGTATTTATAGTTGTCCACATATTCAGAAGTCAGAACCGTCCAGAGTAGTGATGCTAGTTGGACGGGAGGGTGATAAAATAATTTATATGTTTAAAGATAATGTTAAATAAATCTACCCTGAAACTAACTATTAGGGATTATAGTTTATGTAGCATGTATAAGGAATAATTCAAGTATTAAACGTAAGTCCAACTAGGCTCAGAAGAGACCTGTAAGGGAGAGAAATGTGTGTGCCTAACAAAATACAGAGAACAATTAAACTGTGTTTAACCCGACCTGGCTTGAACTCTGAGAAACTTATAGGACAGGGAGTACTTTTTTGTGTGTTTTTTGTCATGCGTCCTCCGATACACAACCCAACCAAGCCGCACTGCTTCTTAACACAGCGCACATCCAACCCGGAAGCCAGCCACACCAATGTGTCGGAGGAAACACTGTGCACCTGGCAACCTTGGTTAGCTCACACAGGAGTTGCTGGTGCACTCTGAGACAAGGATATCCCTACCGGCCAAGCCCTCCCTAACCTGGACGACGCTAGGCCAATTGTGTGTCGTCCCACGGACCTCCCGGTCGCGGCCGGTTACGACAGAGCCTGGGCGCGATCCCAGAGTCTCTGGTGGCACAGCTGGCGCTGCAGTACAGCGCCCTTAACCACTGCGCCACCCGGGAGGCAGGACAGGGAGTACTTCTCAAGGTTTCCCTAATCTCGGGGGAATAGAACTGTCGGCTGGGTAGTGATACACAGTGGTGAGAACTCTGGTGAAGGATACAACTCACCTACTCTTTGTGTGTATGTATGTGCGTAGGATACCTACTGTTTGTGTGGAAGTATGTGCGTGAGTAGGGAGCAAGTATAAAATGGATGTCTTTGTATAATGGCCTTCAGAGTACTCTCATGAATAAACATTTTGACTAATGTAAGCTGGGACTCTTGTCTGTTCCATTCAACCAGAATCTTACAAACTCTGGGTCGCAGACTGAGTAGATTAATTTAAGTTTATGAACATTGATAACGAAATTCTCATAACAGAGGGTGTGGACAGCAGTCAGTTGAAGAGCATGCACTTAGTTTCACTAGCATTTATAAGCAGTTGGAGGCCACGGAATGAGTGTTGTATGGCGTAGAAGCTCGTTTGGAGATTTGTTAGCACAGTGTCCAAAGAAGGGTGAGATGCATACAGAATGGTGTCGTCTGCATAGAGTTGGATCAGATAATCACCAGCAGCAAGAGCGACATCATTGATATATACAGAGAAAAGAGTCGGCCCGAGAATTGAACCCTGTGGCACCCCCATAGGGACTGCCAGAGGTCCGGACAACAGGCCCTCCGATTTGACACACTGAACTCTATCTGAGAAGTAGTTGGTGAACCAGGCGAGGCAGTCATTTGAGAAGCCAAGGCTGTTGAGTCTGCCGATAAGAATGCGGTGTTGAACGCCTTGGCTAGGTCGATGAAGATGGCTGCACAGTACTGTCTTTTATTGATGGCGGTTATGATATTGTTTAGTACCTTGAGCTTGGCGGAAACCAGATTGCATAGTGGAGAAGGTACGGTGGGATTCTAAATGGTCGGGGATATGTTTGTTAACTTGGCATTCGAAGATTGTAAAAAAGCTGGGCAGGATGGATATAGGTCTATAACAGTTTGGGTCTATAGTGACTCCCCCTTTGAAGGGGGGATGACCGAGGTGGCTTATCAATCTTTGAGGATCTCAGATGATACGAAAGAGAGGCTGAATAGGCTAGTAATAGGGGTTGCAACAAATTTGGCAGATAATATTAGAAAGAGAGGTCCAGATGGTCTAGCCCAGCTGATTTGCAGGGATCCAGATTTTGCAGCTCTTTCAGAACATCAGCTGTCTGGATTCTGGTGAAGGCGAAGCGGGGGGAGGGGCTTGGGCAAGTTGCTGTAGGGGTGCTGAGATGTTGGCCGGGGTAGGGGTAGCCAGGTGGAAAGCAAGGCCAGCCGTAGAGAAATGCTTATTGAAATGATCGATTATCATAGATGTATCGTTGTGACAGTGTTTCCTATCCTCAGTGCAGTAGGCAGCTGGGAAGCAGTGCTCTTATTCTCCATGGACTTTACAGTGTCCCAAACCTTTTTGGACTTAGTGCTACAGGATGCAAATTTCTGTTTGAAAAAGCTAGCCTTAGCTTTCCTAACTGACTGAGGATATTGGTTCCTGGCTTCCCTGAAAAGTTGCATATTGCGGGGGCTAGAACCCCACAGGATGTTTTTGTGCTGGTCAAGGGCAGACAAGTCTGGGGTGAACCAAGTGCTATATCTGTTCTTAGTTCTACATTTTTTGAACGGGGCATGCTTCTTTAAGCACTTTTGAAGAGCAACCAGGCATCCTCTACTGATGGGATGAGGTCCATATCCTTCCAGGATACCCGGACCAGGTCGATTAGAAAGGCCTGCTCGCTGAAGTGTTTGAGGGGTGGTCGTTTGACCGCAGACCCATTAAGCACGCAGGCAATGAGGCAGTGATCGCTGAGAGAGGAATGTGGAATGTGAGTGATGCTGGGGGCTGCAGGGCCTGGGTTAACCTCTCCATCACCAGAGGAGCAGAGGAGGAGTAGAGTAAATCATTGCTTGATTTATGAAAGTCAACAACAATTTACATTTAGTTTCATTTTATTTATAAGAATCTTTAGGGTGCCAATAATTTTGACATATTTTTAAGAATAAAATATTTTTCTCTGAGCAATTGAATTAGTATAAAATAATATAATTTCACCAAATGTTTTGTGCATACAACATTGCTCTGTATTTGTATTATGTATTTTATAGTATTTTTTGTTAATCTTTGTCAAGGGTGTGAATAATTTTGGAGGTGACTGTATGTCAATGCAATCTTCGATCTTTGATCTTTGATTATTCGATTATGTCAATGCGATCATAATCCTGGACTATCAGACCACCATTTTATTACATTTACATTTAAGTCATTTAGCAGACGCTCTTATCCAGAGCGACTTACAAATTGGTGAATTCACCTTCTGACATCCAGTGGAACAGCCACTTTACAATAGTGCATCTAAATCATTTAAGGGGGGTGAGAAGGAGTACTTTATCCTATCCTAGGTATTCCTTGAAGAGGTGGGGTTTCAGGTGTCTCCGGAAGGTGGTGATTGACTCCGCTGTCCTGGCGTCGTGAGGGAGTTTGTTCCACCATTGGGGGGCCAGAGCAGCGAACAGTTTTGACTGGGCTGAGCGGGAACTGTACTTCCTCAGTGGTAGGGAGGCGAGCAGGCCAGAGGTGGATGAACGCAGTGCCCTTGTTTGGGTGTAGGGCCTGATCAGAGCCTGGAGGTACTGCGGTGCCGTTCCCCTCACAGCTCCGTAGGCAAGCACCATGGTCTTGTAGCGGATGCGAGCTTCAACTGGAAGCCAGTGGAGAGAGCGGAGGAGTGGGGTGACGTGAGAGAACTTGGGAAGGTTGAACACCAGACGGGCTGCGGCGTTCTGGATGAGTTGTAGGGGTTTAATGGCACAGGCAGGGAGCCCAGCCAACAGCGAGTTGCAGTAATCCAGACGGGAGATGACAAGTGCCTGGATTAGGACCTGCGCCGCTTCCTGTGTGAGGCAGGGTCGTACTCTGCGGATGTTGTAGAGCATGAACCTACAGGAACGGGCCACCGCCTTGATGTTAGTTGAGAACGACAGGGTGTTGTCCAGGATCACGCCAAGGTTCTTAGCGCTCTGGGAGGAGGACACAATGGAGTTGTCAACCGTGATGGCGAGATCATGGAACGGGCAGTCCTTCCCCGGGAGGAAGAGCAGCTCCGTCTTGCCGAGGTTCAGCTTGAGGTGGTGATCCGTCATCCACACTGATATGTCTGCCAGACATGCAGAGATGCGATTCGCCACCTGGTCATCAGAAGGGGGAAAGGAGAAGATTAATTGTGTGTCGTCTGCATAGCAATGATAGGAGAGACCATGTGAGGTTATGACAGAGCCAAGTGACTTGGTGTATAGCGAGAATAGGAGAGGGCCTAGAACAGAGCCCTGGGGGACACCAGTGGTGAGAGCGCGTGGCGAGGAGACAGATTCTCGCCACGCCACCTGGTAGGAGCGACCTGTCAGGTAGGACGCAATCCAAGCGTGGGCCGCGCCGGAGATGCCCAACTCGGAGAGGGTGGAGAGGAGGATCTGATGGTTCACAGTATCGAAGGCAGCCGATAGGTCTAGAAGGATGAGAGCAGAGGAGAGAGAGTTAGCTTTAGCAGTGCGGAGCGCCTCCGTGATACAGAGAAGAGCAGTCTCAGTTGAATGACTAGTCTTGAAACCTGACTGATTTGGATCAAGAAGGTCATTCTGAGAGAGATAGCGGGAGAGCTGGCCAAGGACGGCACGTTCAAGAGTTTTGGAGAGAAAAGGAAGAAGGGATACTGGTCTGTAGTTGTTGACATCGGAGGGATCGAGTGTAGGTTTTTTCAGAAGGGTGCAACTCTCGCTCTCTTGAAGACGGAAGGGACGTAGCCAGCGGTCAGGGATGAGTTGATGAGCGAGGTGAGGTAAGGGAGAAGGTCTCCGGAAATGGTCTGGAGAAGAGAGGAGGGGATAGGGTCAAGCAGGCAGGTTGTTGGGCGGCCGGCCGTCACAAGAAGCGAGATTTCATCTGGAGAGAGAGGGAGAAAGAGGTCAGAGCACAGGGTAGGGCAGTGTGAGCAGAACCAGCAGTGTTGTTTGACTTAGCAAACGAGGATCGGATGTCGTCGACCTTCTTTTCAAAATGGTTGACGAAGTCATCTGCAGAGAGGGAGGAGGGGGGAGGGGGAGGAGGATTCAGGAGGGAGGAGAAGGTGGCAAAGAGCTTCCTAGGGTTAGAGGCAGATGCTTGGAATTTAGAGTGGTAGAAAGTGGCTTTAGCAGCAGAGACAGAGGAGGAAAATGTAGAGAGGAGGGAGTGAAAGGATGCCAGGTCCGCAGGGAGGCGAGTTTTCCTCCATTTCCGCTCGGCTGCCCGGAGCACTGTTCTGTGAGCTCGCAATGAGTCGTCGAGCCACGGAGCGGGAGGGGAGGACCGAGCCGGCCTGGAGGATAGGGGACATAGAGAGTCAAAGGATGCAGAAAGGGAAGAGAGGAGGGTTGAGGAGGCAGAATCAGGAGATAGGTTGGAGAAGGTATGAGCAGAGGGAAGAGATGATAGGATGGAAGAGGAGAGAGTAGCGGGGGAGAGAGAGCGAAGGTTGAGACGGCGTGATACCATCCGAGTAGGGGCAGTGTGGGAAGTGTTGGATGAGAGCGAGAGGGAAAAGGATACAAGGTAGTGGTCGGAGACTTGGAGGGGAGTTGCAATGAGGTTAGTGGAAGAACAGCATCTAGTAAAGAGCGTATTGCCTGCCTTGTAAGTAGGGGGGGAAGGTGAGAGGGTGAGGTCAAAAGAGGAGAGGAGTGGAAAGAAGGAGGCAGAGAGGAATGAGTCAAAGGTAGACGTGGGGAGGTTAAAGTCGCCCAGGACTGTGAGAGGTGAGCCGTCCTCAGGAAAGGAGCTTATCAAGGCATCAAGCTCATTGATGAACTCTCCGAGGGAACCTGGAGGGCGATAAATGATAAGGATGTTAAGCTTGAAAGGGCTGGTAACTGTGACAGCATGGAATTCAAAGGAGGCGATAGACAGATGGGTAAGGGGAGAAAGAGAGAATGACCACTTGGGAGAGATGAGGATCCCGGTGCCACCACCCCGCTGACCAGAAACTCTCGGGGTGTGCGAGAACACGTGGGCGGACGAAGAGAGAGCAGTAGGAGTAGCAGTGTTATCTGTGGTGATCCATGTTTCCGTCAGTGCCAAGAAGTCGAGGGACTGGAGGGAGGCATAGGCTGAGATGAACTCTGCCTTGTTGGCCGCAGATCGGCAGTTCCAGAGGCTACCGGAGACCTGGAACTCCACGTGGGTCGTGCGCGCTGGGACCACCAGATTAGGGTGGCCGCGGCCACGCGGTGTGGAGCGTTTGTATGGTCTGTGCAGAGAGGAGAGAACAGGGATAGATAGACACATAGTTGACAGGCTACAGAAGAGGCTACGCTAATGCAAAGGAGATTGGAATGACAAGTGGACTACACGTCTCGAATGTTCAGAAAGTTAAGCTTACGTAGCAAGAATCTTATTGACTAAAATGATTGAAATGATACAGTACTGCTGGAGTAGGCTAGCTGGCAGTGGCTGCGTTGTTGACTTTGTAGGGTAGCTGGCAGTGGCTGCGTTGTTGACACTACACTAATCAAGTCGTTCCGTTGAGTGTAATAGTTTCTACAGTGCTGCTATTCGGGGGCTAGCTGGCTAGCTAGCAGTGTTGATTACGTTACGTTGAAAGAACGACAATAGCTGGCTAGCTAACCTAGAAAATCGCTCTAGACTACACAATTGTCTTAGATACAAAGACGGCTATGTAGCTAGCTAGCTACGATCAAACAAATCAAACCGTTGTACTGTAATGAAGTGAAATGAAAATGTGATACTACCTGTGGAGCGAAGCGGAATGTTGACCAGGTTGTTGAAGTTCAATTCGGTAGACGTTGGCTAGCTGTTGGCTAGCTAGCTAGCAGTATCTCCTACGTTAAGGACGACAAATAGCTGGCTAGCTAACCTCGGTAAATTAAGATAATCACTCTAAGTCTACACACTCTAAACTACACAATTATCTTGGATACAAAGACAGCAAAGACAACTATGTAGCTAGCTAACATTATGTTCGCAATTGCAACAAATAATCTGCTCAGACCCCAACCAATGAACATCAAAAGTCCTGCTATAAATTCACAGACAACACAAAGATTCCTTGATGTCCTTCCAGACTCCCTCTGTCTAGGACAAAAATCAGATAACCACCTAACTGAGGAACTAAATTTAACCTTTCGCAATACCCTAGATGCAGTTGCACCCCTAAAACGAAAGACATTTCTCATAAGAAACTAGCTCCCTGGTATACAGACAGTACCCGAGCTCTGAAGCAAGCTTCCAGAAAATTGGAACGGAAATGGCGCCACACCAAACTGGAAAGCTTGGAAAGACAGTACCGTGCAGTATCGAAGAGCCCTTACTGCTGCTCGATCATCCTGTTTTTCCAACTTAATTGAGGAAAATAAGAAAAATCTGAAATTCCTTTTTGATACTGTCGAAAAGCTAACTAAAAAGCAGCATTCCCCAAGAGAGGATGGCTTTCACTTCAGCAGTAATAAATTCATTAACTTCTTTGAGGAAAATATCATGATTATTAGAAAGCAAATTACAGACTCCTCTTTAAATCTGCGTATTCCTTCAAAGCTCAGTTGTCCTGAGTCTGCACAACTCTGCCAGGACCTAGGATCAAGAGAGACACTCAAGTGTTTTAGTACTAGATCTCTTGACACAATGATGAAAATAATCATGGCCTCTAAACCTTCAAGCTGCATACTGGACCCTATTCCAACTAAACTACTGAAAGAGCTGCTTCCCGTGCTTGGCCTTCCTATGTTGAACTTAATAAATGGCTCTCTATCCACTTGATGTGTACCAAACTCACTAAAAGTGGCAGTAATAAAGCTTCTCTTGAAAAAGCCAAACCTTGACACAGAAAATATAAAAAACTATCGGCCTATATTGAATCTTCCATTCCTCTCAAATTTTTCTTTGAAAAGGCTGTTGCGCAGCAACTCACTGCCTTCTTATAGACAAACAATGTATACGAAATGCTTCAGTCTGGTTTTAGACCCCATCATAGCACTAAGACTGCACTTGTGAAGGTGGTAAATTACCTTTTAATGGCATCAGACCGAGGCTCTGCATCTGTCCTTGTGCTCCTAGACCTTAGTGCTGCTTTTGATACCATCGATCAACACATTCTTTGGGGTTAGGGTTAGGGTTAGGGTTAGGGTTCAAGTTCTGGCCAGGTTTAGATCTTATCTGTCGGAAAGATATCAGTTTGTCTCTGTGAATGGTTTATCCTCTGAAAAATCAACTGTAAATGTTGGTGTTCCTCAAGGTTCCGTTTTAGGACCACTATTGTTTTCACTATATATTTTACCTCTTGGGGATGTCATTCGAAAACATAATGTTAACTTTCAATGCTATGCAGATGACACACAGCTGTACATTTCAATGAAACATGGTGAAACCCCAAAATTGCCCTCGCTAGAAGCCTGTGTTTCAGACATAAGGAAGTGGATGGTTGCAAACTTTCTACTTTTAAACTTGGACAAAACAGAGATGCTTGTTCTCGGTCCCAAGAAACAAAGAGATCTTCTGTTGAATCTGACAATTAATCTTAATGGTTGTACAGTCGTCTCAAATAAAACTGTGAAGGACCTTGGGGTTACTCTGGACCCTGATCTCTCTTTTGACGAACATATCAAGACTGTTTCAAGGACAGCTTTTTTCCATCTAAGTAACATTGCAAAAATGAGAAACGTTCTGTCCAAAAATGAAAATACGGCTGCTAGAATCCTGACTATAACCAAATTTTTTGATCATATTACTCCAGTGCTAGCCTCCCTACACTGGCTTCCTGTCAAGGCAAGGGCTGATTTCAATGTTTTACTGCTAACCTACAAAGCATTACATGGGTTTGCTCCTACCTATCTCTCTGATTTGGTCCTGCCGTACATACCTACACGTACACTATGGTCACAAGACGCAGACCTCCTAATTGTCCCTAGAATTTCTAAGCAAACAGCTGGAGGCAGGGCTTTCTCCTATAGAGCTCCATTTTTATGGAATGGTCTGCCTACCCATGTGAGAGACGCAAACTCGGTCTCAACCTTTAAGTTTTACTGAAGACTCATCTCTTCAGTGGGTCATATGATTGAGTGTAGTCTGGCCCAGAAGTGTGAAGGTGAACGGAAAGGCTCTGGAGCAACGGACCGCACTTCCTGTCTCTGCCTGGCCGGTACCCCTCTTTCCACTGGGATTCTCTGCCTCTAACCCTATTACAGGGGCTGAGTCACTGGCTTACTGGTGCTCTTTCCTGCCGTCCCTAGGAGGGGTGTGTCACTTGAGTGGGTTGAGTCACTGATGTGATCTTCCTTTCTGGGTTGGTGCCCCCCCTTGGGTTGTGCCGTGGCGGAGATCTTTGTGGGCAATACTCGGCCTTGTCTCAGGATGGTAAGTTGGTGGTTGAAGATATCCCTCTAGTGGTGTGGGGGCTATGCTTTGGCAAAGTGGGTGGGGTTATATCCTTCCTGTTTGGCCCTGTCCGGGGGTGTCATCGGATGGGGCCACAGTGTCTCCTGACGCCTCCTGTCTCAGCCTCCAGTATTTATGCTGCAGTAGTTTATGTGTCGGGGTGCTCGGGTCAGTTTGTTATATATGGAGTACTTCTCCTGTCCTATCCGGTGTCCTGTGTGAATTTAAGTATGCTCTCTCTAATTCTCTCTTTCTCTCTTTCTTTCTCTCTCTCGGAGGACCTGAGCCCTAGGACCATGCCTCAGGACTACCTGGCATGATGACTCCTTGCTGTCCCCAGTCCACCTGGCCGTGCTGCTGCTCCAGTTTCAACTGTTCTTCAACTGTTATTATTATTTGACCATGCTGGTCATTTATGAACATTTGAACATCTTGGCCATGTTCTGTTATAATCTCCACCCGGCACAGCCAGAAGAGGACTGGCCACCCCACATAGCCTGGTTCCTCTCTAGATTTCTTCCTTGGTTTTGGCTTTTCTAGGGAGTTTTTCCTAGCCACCGTGCTTCTACACCTGCATTGCTTGCTGTTTGGGGTTTTAGGCTGGGTTTATGTACAGCAATTTGAGATATCAGCTGATGTACAAAGGGCTTTATAAATAAATTTGATTTGATTTGTATCTTGGTTAAAAATGGAAGTGCATCCCCAAAATCTGATACATATTGAAATCCCCCTAATGTGAAGGCCATTGAAAATATAATGTTGAACACTCCATCTTTGCATTAAATGTTAATGATGGCTGTATAATTTATGGATAAAGATGAATTATGAATGGCATGACAACGGAGCTGTGTCACACTATGGGCGTTGTGGTAAAACATAGGGGAGTGTAGGGGCCAAATGCTTTCACCAGAGAGACAAATACCCGGAGACAGACACATTATAGCAATGTCCCTCCACAGAGGAGAGAGGGACAGACACCTAGCAAGTTGAACAGAAACTTCTCAGTTTGGACAAAAACATCAAAACATAATAGAAATATCCAAAAGATTTAGCAGTGGAGTTATTGCTGTTTTCCTACGAATAAAATAAAAAAATTTGTTCAATGAGCACCATCTGATGCATGCAAGCAATGCCCCAGGGAGAGAGGGCTAAAAAGAGAGAATATGAGAAAATGAGGAGAACCAGACTCTTATTACATATTGAAGGACGACTGATTCCATCCGTACGTTTCTCATTATTTAATCAGCTTCCTGCCAATGAAATATGGAAGAGCACAGAAGCACAAAATAGACTGAGTCTGCCCCAATCAATGTTCCAACTGGGAGAGAGGGAGAGTGAGAGAGATATATTTCACACAGAATTCCAATGCTTATGTTCCCTTTCAAATGGTCCCTTATTTGCCACTTTCTTTGAGTTATATCCCCATACATACAGTACATCCCAGTGAATAGCTGGCACACCGAGGGGTAGGAGTAGCCTCGGCGGGATCTGGCCATAGCCTAAACTGAATCGGAAATGGTATTCGTAATTGACAGTTGATAGTCGGATCGCATGTTGGCCTACTCATAATTGGAAAAAACTATGTGTTTTAAAATGCTTAATAGGGGTTGGAAATATCTATGCTAATCATCTCCCTGCACGTTTCTATTAAACAAGTGGCAGCAGATCAGGATCAGCGGACTTGTGCGTGTCTGTGTGTGTGTTCTCAAAAGTTGCAGTGGGCAGATGATCTGCTGTCACTCAGTCAAAATGCAGATCGGCATTTCATCATTTTTTCCAACCCTCTGCTTGTTTGATGTTATGCACATTGATAGCTTGCTAGAAAATGTCCTCGCCAACTGACTTAGTAGCAGCAGACCTTATCTACAGTAAATGGTCGGAGCAGAACATGCGAAGAGAAGTTACCGGTGATATTCTCAAGTGAGTAGAGTGTAGCCATTGGTTGACCCAAGTGAACGTCCCAAAACCAGGACACGTTTTCACAAATCGGTTCTCACAGAGCCGTAAGATGAATTTTTTAAGAAAATACCGCAACGATCACTAGGTCCCGAGGGGAATTTAATGTATAGTTTTTCTTACCAGCAACACCTTTAAGATACAAAGAAAAGGCGGTATAAAGAAGATGGTATGGTAAAGATTGTGGGTTTTTGTCTCGATATAAAAGGGATCAGAGAGAGAGAGACAGCTCAAGGAATAGTCTGGATAGAACAAAGGATGAGAATGTCTGCTTCAGGCATTTTTTTACTAGATTCCCAGTGCAAGGATTTCAAATAGAATAGAATAGTCAAATGAAATAGGATAAAATAGAACACTCCACTGTCCATTTCACATTCGTGACACTCAAGTTCTCCACTCATCCACATCATACTCAACAAGTAAAAACAAACTAATGAAACACCTAAGAATGTCAAACACATATCCCAGTCCTGAATGCAGCCTATTGACAACACTATCACACAGATTCCTTTGGTCATAATTGAGCCTGGCAGGGCTTTGAGAATGTGTGACTTTGTTCCCATTGGATTGTAAAAGCTGCATCTGGACAGAATTTGCAAACTCTCCAAGGACCCTTGAATTTACCAACAAAAGTTGGTATTCAGATGCAAATTCTGAAACGTCCCGCCTCTATGTTAGAGTAACTCTTTCTCTGAGGGGAGAGAGTATGTTTGGAGGATGATTTGGTGTGTTGGGGGATGGGTGGAGATTGGGATGCTGAATTCTGTACAGAACTGGAACCCCATTTTGCATGATAATGTGTAGCTACTGTATCGAGAGGTGCAGTGATTGCTATTCATAATCTATTCTCCACTCACACATCCATGCATTATCACATAGTATATGCCATGGCATCCAGACATCACACTATTCATAATCTATTCTCCACTAACACATCCATGCATTATCACATAGTATATGCCATGGCATCCAGACATCACACTATTCATAATCTATTCTCCACTAACACATCCATGCATGGCATCCAGACATCACACTATTCATAATCTATTCTCCACTAGTATCACACTATTCATAATCTATTCTCCACTCACACATCCATGCATTATCACATGCCATGGCATCCAGACATCACACTATTCATAATCTATTCTCCACTAACACATCCATGCATTATCACATAGTATATGCCATGGCATCCAGACATCACACTATTCATAATCTATTCTCCACTCACACATCCATGCATTATCACATAGTATATGCCATGGCATCCAGACATCACACTATTCATAATCTATTCTCCACTCACACATCCATGCATTATCACATAGTATATGCCATGGCATCCAGACATCACACTATTCATAATCTATTCTCCACTCACACATCCATGCATTATCACATAGTATATGCCATGGCATCCAGACATCACACTATTCATAATCTATTCTCCACTCACACATCCATGCATTATCACATAGTATATGACATGGCATCCAGACATCACACTATTCATAATCTATTCTCCACTCACACATCCATGCATTATCACATAGTATATGCCATGGCAACAAGACATCACATTATTCATAATCTATTCTCCACTCACACATCCATGCATTATCACATAGTATATGCCATGGCATCCAGACATCACACTATTCATAATCTATTCTCCAATCATCCATGCATTATCACATCCATGGACATCACACTATTCATAATCTATTCTCCACTCACACATCCATGCATTATCACATAGTATATGCCATGGCAACAAGACATCACATTATTCATAATCTATTCTCCACTCACACATCCATGCATTATCACATAGTATATGCCATGGCATCCAGACATCACACTATTCATAATCTATTCTCCACTCACACATCCATGCATTATCACATAGTATATGACATGGCATCCAGACATCACACTATTCATAATCTATTCTCCAATAACACATCCATGCATTATCACATAGTATATCCCATGGCAACAAGACATCACATTATTCATAATCTATTCTCCACTCACACATCCATGCATTATCACATAGTATATGCCATGGCAACAAGACATCACACTTTTCATAAAGTCAGGTGTTGAGACGTACACTAAGATAAAGCTGCAACACAAAAACATATTGGCGAGTCAGCTGCAGATGGATTATAAAGACAATTATGTGTAAATCAATGACTTCTCAATCAATGAACACTAACGCGATAACCGCGCGCGTGTGTGTGTGTGTGTGTGTGTGCGTGTGCGTGTGCGTGTGTGTGTGTGTGTGTGTGTGGAAACATCAGGCAGAGTGTTTTCTCCTGCTTGTACCACTCTGTGCAGCACAAGGGCACTCATCCACAACTCTCCATATCAGTCAGAGAGAGAGAGACACAGACAGTGAGACGTGGATGTGTATACGTTTAGAACCTAACACATCATTAATCCTGTTAATGGTTTGTTTTCTTAAAAAAAAAGAGAAACAGGAGTTGGTGATGTGGTCTGGCTGTTATAGGAGAATTGTGAGTATCACATGCACACACCAAACAAACACCATCCCCCTCTCCAAACATCCATATTATACATAATTGCTTTAATTCCTCTGATGAGACAGGGAGAGATAAGATGGCCGATGATTGGGTTGTTGGATAAATGAGGAGGAGATGAATGTGAAATGGTCTCACTAAAGACAAAACGATAACAAAGAGCTCAGACAGACCCCTGTGGACTAGAAATGTACAATACACACAAGACACAGCATATCAGACTTCAAACAGCACTCTGCTGGAGTGTGATAGACAGTACAAAGGCACAGAGAAACATCTCATTAACTAGCCGCGCTCACTGAAGTGAACACGAGAAGATCCAAAATGATCAAGATGTTTTTCCCCTGTCTCGACCAACACAATTCTAGAGGGACATCACTCTGCCTTGTCCCTTACCTCAACAACAACAAAGAAATCATGCTTTTGACACCTCTCACATTTACATTTGCTTATTTGAATGTAATTCAGTAATCAATGTTGTTGCAGGGATGTGCTGTTGAATAATAGAAAGAGTGAACTCAGTCATCATCTCTTGGGGACCAGTGGAGTCTTCTCTATCGGTAACAGGGTGGGATGTGAGCGCTGCGGACTGGGGCCTGCCCAACAGAGGCCACTACCGTGTGTGGTGACCCGGTGGGGTCAGGCCACTTAGTCCCCCTCCTCGCTCCCAGTGGTACGCCGAAAAGAACATGGAGGTGGTAGCAAAAACAGAAACAGAGCCTTGAATGTGCTGAAGGCAGGTTCACCCCCCCCCCCATAGCCCATTGTGTTGTTGTGTAAGGGAGAGCTGACATAGGGGGACGTGTCCTACTGTGCAGTACCATGGTTTATTTCACTGGGACGGACGCTGATGGCTGAAACAAGTGACTGAGCTGGTCGACAAGACAACCTGCTGAGTGAGCGGGCCGTCTTATTGGCACTTATTGACCAGAAGCAAAGCTCCCCCACAATTTGTCACATGTAAACTAAACGGATTATACATTTGGTTTTGTCCTGCTACCAGTAACAGCCCAGCTAACAATTCTAGGGAAAAGAACGTTTTTGTAATGTTAGCCATAATGTTCCTCTAATGTTTGAGTGCCCAGTTTCCGTTAGTTAGGGTAACATTCTATCTGTAGCGAGGTTTCCATCCAATTGGCAACAGATTTCCATGCGAATATTCTAAAATAGCAAAAAGAAAATATGTTTCCACCGAACTGACTTGATGCCGATAAAAATCAGTGTGTGATGAGGTAGTGCACCCAAAATGTACTTTATTTGTGTAGCGAATACAAATCTAAAGTTTTCAACTCTACTGATAGTTTTGTCACAAAAACTAGGAGTAGGAGTTCTTTTGTTATGGATAAGAGCGGGACTGTTTTATTTATCAAAACGTCCGGCAAGCTTCAATCATCATGTCACCAGAAGAAGACCCTCGACATTTACTGGAAAGATGATTTATTATTTTATTTAACTAAGCAAGTCAGTTAACTTTTTAGCGATAGGGGGCAGCATTTTCACTTTGCATCTCCAATCCAAAATTAAATCTAGAATCGGCTTCCTATTTCGCAACAAAGCCTCCTTCAGTCATGCTGCCAAACATACCCTCGTAAAACTGACTATCCTACCAATCCTTGACTTCGGCGATGTCATTTACAAAATATCCTCCAACACTCCAATGCTCAGCAAACTGGATGTAGTCTATCACAGTGCCATCCGTTTTGTCACCAAAGCCCTATATACTACCTACCACTGCGACCTGTATGCTCTAGTTGGCTGGCCCTCACTACATATTCGTCGCCAAACCTACTGGCTCCAGGTCATCAATAAGTTTTTGCTAGGTAAAGCCCTGCCTTATCTCAGCTCACTGGTCACCATAGCAACATCCACTTGTAGCACACGCTCCAGCAGGTATATTTCACTGGTCATCCCCAAAGCCAACACTTCCTTTGGCTGCCTTTCCTTTCAGTTATCTGCTGCTAATGGCTGGAAAGAATTGCAAAAAAAACTGAAGCTGGAGTCTTATATCTCCCATTTTTAACTTTAAGCGTCAGCTGTCAGAGCAGCTTACCAATCACTGTACCTGTACACAACCAATCTGTAAATAGTACACCCAACTACCTCATCCCCATATTATTACTTACGCTCTTGCTCTTTTGCACTCCAGTATCTCTTCTTGCACATCATGATCTGCACATCTATCACTCTAGTGTTAATGATCCATTTTAATTATTTTGCCTCTATGGCCTATTTATTGCCTTACCTCCCTATTCTTATACATTTGCACACACTGTACATAGATGTTTCTATCGTGTTATTGACTGTACGTTTGGTTATGTGTAACTCTGTGTTGTTGCTTTTATCGCACTGCTCTGCTTTATCTTGGCCAGGTCGCAGTTGTAAATGAAAACCTGTTCTCAACTGGCCTACCTGGTTAAATAAAGGTGAAATAAAAAATACAAATATATATTTTTTGAAATGTCTACATTGGTCAGTCCAAAATGTATTTTTAATTCTGTCATGGAAATAATTGCATTTCTTATTACCACGTCATCCATGTGGACCAATTTATCAGTGAATCCTGAAAAGCTATCAAAGGATTGTTCCATAGGGGTTTGTTTTTAGGGAGAATATTGGATCTTGTATTATCTGTTTCATGAAAATATTCTGGAGATGAGCATGCGCATCTTCAATATGTACCCATTATTCCTCTTTAGTGCATTTACAATATGTCGCATGTAAAAGCCTTGGGTAGCGAGTTGATACAATTCCAAGTCTGTAAGGTTAAAACCACCCTCAGACTTAGGGACATTTAAAAAGTTTTATTGAACATATGAACTCTGTTATGATAGAGCATACTTTTTCAGGGAAATTCTTCGGTGGTGTATTTGGTATTATCGAAAATAAATATAAAAAGTTTGGGAGCCATGCCATTCTAAGTAGGTTTATTATAACTGTAAGATTTATGGGGAGATTATTACATTTAAGTAGATCTGCTTTCATGTTACTTAGTAATGGGATAAAGTATTTTTTATATATTTGTTGTTTGTTGTCACTTATCAGGTGTCCTAAGTATTTATTATTTGTTGTGGTCCACTTAAGGGATTGCGGTTGTTGTCCACTTATTTTTCTTTTTTCCTACTGCCATTCAAAAAAAAATTTGATGTTAATTTTATATCCTGAGATTTTAGAGTATTCCGGAAATATATATATACAGTGGGGAGAACAAGTATTTGATACACTGCCGATTTTGCAGGTTTTCCTACTTACAAAGCATGTAGAGGTCTGTAATTTTTATCATAGGTACACTTCAACTGTGAGAGACGGAATCTAAATCAAAAATCCAGAAAATCACATTTTATGATTTTCAAGTAAATAATTTGCATTTTATTGCATGACATAAGTATCTGATACATCAGAATAAGGTACAATTCAAAATTAGGAAACATCTAATTCCATTTGCTGGGAAATAAGTGAAAATGGTGTATTCTTATTTATCAGGATGCCTTCATCTCTGCTGTTACTACAGTAGGTGGAAGCATAGGCCTCTCCAACCCAGCTCCTCTTTAAATACAACATTTAAATAAAAATAAAAAAGTGTAGCTCTTGCAGAAAAAAACACATCTGCAGACAATCTCTTTAAATGTGCATATTCCATGTAATAAGTTGGATTTTGTTGTCCTTTTCTTGTATAGAATCAAAGTTAATCTTGTGTGCTCCGTCTGTCATTGACGAACTAGATAAAACATTTTAGCAGACGTCATATGAGGGCGGTGGACATCACATGGACATGGACGAGTCATAGTATGAATACATTGTTATTGTATGCATTGCAGAAATACAACGTGTTAACATGTAGGAACATGTAGGCTGATCAAACATTTAACAGAGAACACACAAAAACAAAAACACTTCTTTGTACTTTGAGGTATGTTAACCTGTTTTAATGATACTCATGAATCACTATAATCAATACAAGTTTTTCTTGAGTGTACTTTTAACAGAGCTGAGATTTACTTCGAAGTGCATTCACCCCATTGCTTACACCTATCAAAGTGTTTCAGATTTACACAAGTGCCTAGACACCCTAGTCTCACATTTTAATATGTTAATATCTGTCAAATATCTATGTTGAAAACACTATGTTAAAAGCACTGTGTGTGTGTGTGAGTGAGTATCAGTCAGTTCACCAGCCTTGATTGGCTCGGCATCAGTAACAAGACACGCAAATGTTCCTGCAAAGTTCTCACTTAATGTGTCTAGAGCATTCCTATCTTATATTCTGAGAACATGGCAACCATGTTCTGTGTAAGTTTGGTGGAACGTTAATGGAATATTCTCCTAACCCACAGAAAACTGGAAACAGGAATGTTCGTGTAATGTTTTCATTTCACGTGTCTAAAACATTAATATCTGATATTCTGAGAACATGGTAACCACGTTCTGGTATCTAGAAACATTCCTTACATATCAAAGGAACATTCCCATGAAAACGTTAATTAATGACCTAATGAGACTTTTAAGGGAATGTTCTCTACAGTTGTGGGAACGTTTGTTTGGAACCACATTATAGAGAGCGTAATAGATCCTAGTGGTCACACTTTATTTGGATAGTCCGGATAGTCCATCTGTAGATGCTCTACAGATGGTCATAATATCAACAAACTATCTGTTGATAAGCAACTATTTGCTAAGTTTAGGGCTAGGGTTAGGGTAAGGGTAAGGTTTAAGGTTAGGGTTAGAGTTAGGGCTAGGGTTAGGGTGAAGTTTAGGGTTAAGATAAAGGTTAAGGTTAGGGTTAGGGCTAAGGTTAGGGTAAGGGTGAACTTTAGGGTTAAGATAAGGGTTAAAGTTAGGGTTAATAGATAGATAAATGTTACTGGTAGTCTGTAGATAGTCTGCAGAGCATCTACAGATGGACTATGCTAATAAAGTGCTTTCATCCCAGTTTGAACCTCACAGGTAGAACCACATAAGTGATGGTCATGAGACCCCACTGCTTAATGTTTGTTTATTTCCAGTTTCCTGTCAGTAGGTTACTAGCATTAATCAAGTTAGATCAACCATCATTGTCAGAGCACCACAGGAGAGAGGTTTATATTGTCATTTGTTTTCTTTTAATTACTGCCCATTTCTCTTCCTTCATCAAATTAGTGCAGGGAGAGGCCACTCCTAATGGCCTTGACTTAATGATGATTACAGACAATATTGGTTTCGCCTTTCAGTAAACAGCCACTGGCTGCTGGAGAATAAATCACAGTGGGCTACAGATATATCAGAAGGCTTCAGTACAGAATGACACAAGTTTGGGCAGAGCTCTCAAAGATACTGGATTATTTTCTCCTCCAACTTCTCCTAGGTCCTTTGGGGGTCCCATGTTCTTCCCAGGGGGGCACTTGTAGCGACCACAGCTTCCCACAGGGACAAGGATTATCTCCTGTCGGCTCCAGAGTGTTCCAGTGCTCAACCCAGCCTGCATGTCTCATGCAGGGCCTGATAATGGGAACATGGGCGCAGTGGGGACAGTCTTATCTGCTGTTAAGCTTTCCCTTGGGGAACGGAGAGGCAAAGACCACTTATTTTCTTCTTCACTCCATCGTATTCCCCCCTTCTCTCTCCTTCTTAGCCTTTGTCGGTAGATTATCTGGCTTAGAAACACACACCCCAAACCCTGTCAGAACCACACAGGGGGTGAAGACTGGAGTGGAGATGGGAACATAAAGAGGGGAAAAAGAGAGGGACTTCAACCACCCTATGTCCATTCCAATGCCTCCTTAGCCCCGTTAGAGAACCACTAACAGGAATGGTTCGATAACACTGTTTCTCTGAGTTTTTGGTAATGCTCTATTTGAATATTTTAAAATCTTTGTTATTTGCCTATCAGGCTCAGAAATGTGACTAACAGACCACAGTCATAGTAATGGTAGCTTAATAGTCCATAATGTACAATTACACACCTTGTGAAGCAACATAAACTCAACACACAACCCTTTGTCTCCACTCATATGATCCCATAGTGAACAGTCACTGTCCCCCTCTCTAACGGTACAGAGCCATCCCTACCCCTCCTTAAAGCAGCAGCCCAGACACCCCATCTGTCTGTCCTGACCTGTATTTTGGCACATGAGGGTAAGTGTTCCAGTCTAACTGATCCTCTGGCTGACTTCCCACAGTGTTACGGCAGTCAGTCAGGCTGCCAGCAGCCTCCCTCCCTAACAGCCCAGACATCTCTCTGTGGCGCTGCAGTATTGATATTGCATAGGGTTGCCTAGCAGGCTTTTAATGAAGGCTCAGATTGATCATGCATCAGTGGATCTTTGGATCATTCTGATTGCTATCATTTGTTCCTCCCAGCAGAGCTGGGCTTGTAATCTATATTGAGGAGCCAAGTGCCACAGTCACACAAGTATCAACCACCTGTCAACACGAAAAAGAGAAAAACAAGAAGTTGAGGAAGGAAGACAACTTGAGGGAGAGACCAGAGAACGATCCAGAGAGACATGTGTGCTGAATCCTATGAACCAGAGTGACTTTTCACCCCTCTAATGATTGTCTCATTACCACCACCCCATACCTCCACCACGACCTCCACCCCCAGCTCAGAGTGCAAAAGTAACCACAGCCCATGTCAAGGTCAGGTCTGGGGTGGGGCTCCTGCTGCATTTCTAATCAGACATCCATTAGGCCCATGTCACGACCACACACAGCTGTCAGGACCCTGTGGCTGAGCTCCTGACCCTGCTACACCCACTAACTCTCTGGAGGGGGAGGGAGAGTGGGAGAGAGGGAGTGTGGTGGTACAGCATGCCCTCCAGCTAGCCCCCATTTCTATTAGCCTACTCTCAGACAGAACTACATGTCACAAAGCAATGTAATGACACAATGCAAACATGAATCTTGCATAAGGCTATAACCCTTTCCAGCAATGAATGCATTTGCATAATGCCATAAATTAATACTTAACCTCTGATTCAATGAAGTCTTATTATTTTTTTAATATATTCCCCTCGCATCATTTCGATTACCACTCTCTCTTCATTCCATTAAATAGGAATTAGATGAGCTTTGATGAAGATCAGCAGCCTTGCCTGTTAATTAACACAGCGTCAATGGGTAGAACACAGCCCCATCCTTCTAATGAAGTAATCACCAGACCAATGGCCGTCTCCCTGCCCCTCTCTTTATGAGCTCTCTCCATTCCCCCATTCTCTCTGCTCAGATGGGTGATAAAACAGGCACAGGACATACACTCAGCTATTCAAGCATGTGAAATTATAATAAAGGCCTATCACATTTTACTGTGCATCGCACTTAGCTAAAGGTCAATTAGACTCATGGAGAAAAGGAGGGTAGCGGATGGATGTCCTCTGGTAATGAACAGCATGTAATGCAGTGTGCCACTAATGTGTGGAGCAAGAAAAAAGCACTAAAACCAAAATGTGGAGTGGAGGAGCCAACTCAAGCCACCATAAATCAGCCCATAAATCATGGGTGTCAAACTCATTCCATGGAGGGCCTAGTGTCTGCCGGTTTTTGGGTTTCCCTTTCAATTAAGACCTAGACAGGTGAGGGGAGTTCTTTACTAATTAGTGACCTTAATTCATCAATCAAGTACAAGGGAGGAGTGAAAACCCGCAGACACTTGGCCCTCCGTGGAATGAGTTTGGCAGGTGCCATAAATCCTTAGTGTATAGGAACATACACAGAGATATACTGCCTTTCTATAGGGAGAGATTTATGTTTAACTAAAGCAGGATTCAAATATTAATGACTGCTATATAAAAGCAATCAAATGAACTGTATAATCCTTTAAGTCAAATGGAAGGCTCCCTAAACTGAAGCTTCCAGAAAGCGCAGCAGCAAAGGTTTATTTGCTACCACTTCATGCTTCATATAAGCCCCCAATGGTTGTTCATCATTACTGCGTGTAAACATTAAAGCGATGATGTTAGCAGCAGGAGACTTGGGGATTGGAGAAAAGCCTTTTGTGAGGATCCAGATGTAAGACATTTCAGCACAGTCCCTCAAGAAACGTGTATGTAAGATGAGTGGTAATGCAAGTGGGCATTGCAGAGACTTAGTAACAAGGTGAGAAACTGCCTAGTGCCTCGCCCAAACACATTTAAATCAACCACCTGACAGCCTCCCTCCCACAGACCTTCCTGGTTCATGCCTCCCATACAGCTGATGGGAGCTCAGAGCTAGAGACACAAAGAGAAGGAGCTGCTTCTGCGTCTATCTGTCTGTCCCATAACACCAGGCTGGCAGGCTGGCACACTGAGGGATGCCTCTGTGTGTGGCCTGTCCATTGGCACACACAGGGGATTTACTGAAATGCCTTCCTGAGAGGCAGGCACTGGGCCCAATGTTGACAAAGCCTGGTATGGCCTGCTGTCACCCCATTCTGGGTGCATCCAGTGGAAAGAATCAATTAGACCGTACTACAACAGACCACTTTTATATTTGACTTTTAATCAGTGTGCAGGAGGAGAGCAGGGGCATGGAGAGAGGAATCAGACCAGTGTGATGAGTGGTGGTGATCTGGTTAAATACGGTCAGAAAACAGACCGAGTGCTACTTCCGACATGAGAGGGGATCTGATAGGAGTGTGCTATGAGGAAAGAATAGCACCACAACGGTCAGATTCAGGGAGCAGAG
This sequence comes from Oncorhynchus masou masou, assembly GCF_036934945.1. Lineage (NCBI taxonomy): Eukaryota > Metazoa > Chordata > Actinopteri > Salmoniformes > Salmonidae > Oncorhynchus > Oncorhynchus masou. Next base: position 45,636,248 of record NC_088217.1, on the reverse strand, counting down.
AGAGAAGAGGCCCTTTGTGGTGAGCTATCAAAAGCACCTTACGCAACCGCCTGCAAGAAATGTAAAGATGGCACATTTCTGGAGTCAGAAAACAACCAGGCTTGGTGAAGGGACAGTGATAAAAACTCACTTTAAAGTTTTGATGTGGCTGAGGCTGAGGCTGATCTCTTCCTTTGAAAAGTTTCTTTAAGACTTATTTCTCAGTGTTATCCGGAATTGCTACAGGACTCCTCTGGCAGAGAGGAAGGGAAGAAAGGGAGAGGTGAACAGTGCCCGCTTGCGCACCCTGGGGTTGATGTGGAGATCAGGCTTCAAACAGAATAACTCACCAAAGGGACATCATTCCCCTGTCATTCCTCTCCAGCTTTACAGACATGCTGAAAGTAAAAGCTAAGCCTCTTCTCTCAGGCCACTCTTTAGCTAACAGAAATGTACCTGAGCTGTATTTCAGTGACACTGCAGTGAACTACTGAATGAAGGCAGTAGTAGGGGAATATAGGTGACAGACCAATTAATGTCAGCTGTAGTTTTTACAAATGATTACGAGGCTGTGAGAGGTAGGCAGCTGTGCACATATGGCTACATTTGTTCGCTGCTGCTCATACAGCTGCCCAACTGTTCATATGGACTAGAATAGATTCATCTGTTACCTCAGTGTTATCTGTATAAAAGAGACAGGTTTTCCAATAGGTCTACAGTCAATTTAAACAGCACAGTGTTATGTAGCTGTGAATGTATCAGGTATGTGATCAGTATTGGTTGCAACATGAGAATATAACAGCTCAGCTTGTGGTATAAATCCATGCGCCGAGGGAATCCCAAACCACAGAGGGTTCTGCTGTTTCAGTCATTGATTTATAACTCTTAGCTTGGACATCAATCCCGGGGGGCTGTCTCACTCTGATGCCCCTGATCCGTTCTTATTCAGGGTGAGTGGCAGATGGACCGATGAGTCCACCAGAGAGGTTGTGCTGTGGTTAAAACCAACGATCACCGCTTACTGAGACCACACAATCAACCCCAAACCTACACTATTCAGTCCACACAATTGGGCTTTGGTTTAACACCAAAGAAGCAGAGTATTTGAGGTGAAATATGTCACTCTGAATAAAGTGGTTTGAATGTGTGAGTTCTGTCTGGTGCTGATAGACTATTCCCTATGGTACACGCTGTGGTGTTGACAGTAGCCTGCTGTGCAGTTGTCTTTACAGCAGCCATGGTGATGCCATACTAATGAGTTGATGCTATTTCTGCTCCATGAGATGTGTAACCAGCTATACAACAGTCCAGTACAACATCAGATTCAATGAAGATTCCACTCCACCCACTGACAGGCTTATGATGTTCACATCAAAGATGTACCGCATGCATACGCACAGAGACATGAACAAACTCATAGAAGTCAATAACAAGATGTAAACAAGTCTTACCTTCCTTTCCAAACAATGCTTCTCAAATGTTCTCTCGCAGTGTTCAGAGACCACGGTCTGGAAGTAAACACAGAAAGTCAAGAGAAGATGCAAAAGATCAGGAGTCAGACACAACATCAAAATGGAGAGCTGAAAATAAACCCATCAAAGTATTATTGTTACCCACATGAAAATAATACTATCGTATACTATGCTATAAATACTGTAGTATTCACTGTAGTGTTTTTGCAGATTTTACTGTAGTATTCACGGTAGTACACTGTAGTATTTACAGTTAACTATATTATAACTACTGTAGTAAAAGAACTGTAGTACATACTATAGTAACCCTTACGAAAAAAGATTGCAGTTAGAGTGCAATATAACTGCAGTACACTGCAGTATAACTAAAGTTAGAGTGCAGTATAACTGCAGTATGCTGCAAATACTGCGTCCAAAATAACAGTTTTTTTTACTGCAGTAATGTTTGGAGGATTGTAGTATACTGTAGTATTTACTTTAGTTTTTTTGTGGATTGTAGTATACTGTAGTATTCACTGTCGTGTTTTTGTTAAATTATCTTTGACAAAAAAATTGAGGCTTTTTCTTGAGGAAATGCTATTTTCTATAACATGTTGTGAACACAATATATGGTCTATAATTGGCATGTAGGTTTCTCAATGATGGATGGCAGAAATTGTGATTTGGGGGAGGGGATTAGGCAGGGTGTATGCAAATGAATTACTGTAGTATTGACTATGGTTAAAAAAGTGTAGAGTTTTTGCAGCTGTAGTGTTTTTGCCGACATTACTGTATTATTTGCTACAGTGTTTTTTGCAGATGGCACTGTAGTATTTACTATAGTATTCTACAACATTCAATAGTAAGTACTACACATGATCGAGGATACTACAGTGTGAACTATACTACTCTACAGTATACTACAGTTTACAACAGAATTCTATAGTAAACTGTAGTATTTTCTCATGTGGGTAGTTAAAACAACTGTCTTTGTATCCATGTTCGGATGTCAAAGTGAGTGAATGCATCATACTCTTTTCATGCAGCCTATTCCTGATCTGGGATGCGTGTAGACCACATAAAACAGCCTCTGTCCATACTCCATTCTAGCTCTTTTTAGTGTTCATGCGTTACTCCATTACGGCTTATCCCCAACAGATGCCATACTCTATTGTTATCCTCATTAACAGATGCCTTCCACCATTATGACTCCTTCCCAGCAGATGACACTCACATCCACCACTCCTCCCTCCCAGATGACAGAGAGGTGGATCAAACGTCTGCTTTATGTCTAGATCCTATTTCACTATCAATGTCATCAAATACCCCAAAAATATTTTCAATAGACCAGCTCTAACGTCATGCACCTGTCAAAATGTCTGAGAAACAGAGATATCTCTGAACTCACTACACTCTTTCAATCAGCAAGCTCTTTTAAAACTGTCTCTACTTCTAAAACCGTCTCGATCTCTAAAATTTCCTGTATGTCTTAAACTATCTATATTTGTTTCCTTTCTATTGCCTGCTGAAGGCTTTGTTCTGTGCCTGGCTGTGAAGGCAAGACGTGTTGACAGTGTTGAAGCTATCTGCTCTTTGTTGTGATTGGCTGGGTGTCAACGTCCAGTGTGTAAACCACTCAGCGATGTTGCCAAACCAAGCTCTTATCTCCATAAAAGACAAGACTGAACACTGCGCCAAACATTCTATTCCCATCATACCGGACTCTGACCTACAGCTCCCAGTAATGATATGACTCAACAAACATTTAATTCTTTGTTCTCTGTTAAATAATTCTTTACACCACAGACACTAAGCAAGGGTAGCATTTTGGGAGTGTGTGTGTGCATGCCTGCATGTGTGTCAGGGGGTGTTTGATATTCTAAGAATAACACCTAAGCACCCATGGAGCTCAATGCCAGGGCATGCCAGCCACTCATGGGCATCAAAGGGAGGAGAGGCAGGGCACCTGTCTGTCTGTTTGTCTGGCCATCTCAAGATTCTATATGCCACCCTATGCTGTGTTCTCAAAGGCAGCGATATGAGGCAGGTTAACACATTCCTGATAGATACAGGGGAATAGGACCGGGTGTTCACAACACAAACATATTACTCATGTCAGGTTGAGGAGACAAACCCATATACCCAAAATGTTTTATTTGGCCTATAAAGACACCCACAGACATCCAGTGAAACACACGTTCAAAAGTAGCTTAAAAACTATTTATTTCCTCTTGTCTCACTAAAATAAAAAGATTGACGGTTTTAAAACAAATAACAGGAGAGAGAGGCAAAGGTTTTAGTGGACGGAGGGTGACAAGGCGATGGGACAACCGCAGCAGAGAGAAAATGCGACACCTGGCCTCGTCCTTGATTCGGATAAAAGGATGATACATCACAAAGTGACAGGGGAAAAAAATGGTTACTACACAGAGGAAGGGGAACGAGAAGAAAAGTCTATTTTTGGTACAAGTAAAAATATTTTTCTCCATCAATGATTGTCCCTCACTGCACTGCAACGTGAGATCTCATTGTTAGAAACATTCTCATATTTTCAGGACTAAAACTACATAGGAATTAAAACCGTTTCAGTGCACAATCCCCTACATGTAATCAGAGGTGGGGGGAATTCGGAGTAGAACTGCCTGACAGCGGTCATCAGGTCTGACTTAGAGGAAGCATCAGGCGGTGTTTCTGTGATTGGGTATGTTATCATTCTCAACCACACCCGATTGATTTCAGTGGAGGAGAATGTTGTTCCTCTCCCCCTATTGATTCCACAACCCTTTCTCTCCCCCAATTAAGAGTTCAATGAGCAGAGCTGCGACTGGACAACTCAATTAGTACTGTCTCCATGCCAATCCTTCCCTCACTGTTCCACCCTCTGCCTCTATCGCTCCATCCATTCCCAGATATTGCTAAGTTATAGTTCAACAACTATTGTGTCTATGATGATGATGCATAACGTGGCTTTAGGGGGCCTGATGATCACAAGGTTAACTAGTGGATCTCACACTTCATGAAACACAACCAGAGGGGGGAATTCCTAATCTCTTGACCTAATTATTTTGAATATTCAACAAAACACCTGAAGCTCAGTTTTCAAACTCATCTATGTCATTGAAATGTATGAGGCAGAATATCAGAGTGTATCTAACAAGCCTACGTGTTAACCAAGTAGACCAACGAATTGTGACGCTTAAATCAGAAAGAGAAGATTATACAGACAGTGGGACGGGATGAGAGAGCCCACATTTGTCCGTCCTTTGATCTGTCCACCTTGGGGTCCCTTAACCAAAGCAGTTCAGTTACAGGTCAGAGGCCCTAATGCACCAAGTACCAAACCGCTAATCCCCATGCTTTAGTGGAGTGAAAAATCCTATTTCAGAGATCTGTAATTCCATAAACCTTTTTAGGCACCACAATGGCTGGACCAGGCAGGGAGTGGAAAGGAGGGAACAGGGAAGAAGATGACAGTCTTGGGCAGGGACCTCTCAACACTGGGAGAAAGAGAGAGAAAAGACGGGGGGGGTATTGGGAGAAATGGAAATGAATAACCTGGCCACAGAGCATTTCATATTATTCTTTACGGAAATCTGAGACACGCAATTTAGTATGATATGTTACATTTAATTTGATATCTATTACTTTGTGGTTGTCCATCACCCATTTTGTATAATATTACAATTCGTATAATATGTAACGAATTAGCAAAATGTACAATATGTTACGAATTTGCAAAATGTATGATATTTTAAGTGGTTAGGTGGCTAATGTTAGCTAGTTGGCTAATGTTAAGGGTTAGGGTTAGAGATTAGGGTAAAGGTTAAGGTTAGGGTTAAGTTTAAGAGTTAGGTTAAAGGGTTAAGGTTAGGGGAAGGGTTCGGGTTAGGGTTAGAGATTAGGGTTAAGGTTAGGGTTAAGTTTAGGAATTAGGTTAAAGGAGTAAGGTTCGGGAAGGGTTAGCTAACATGCTAGTAGTTGCAATGTAGCTGAAAAGTATTTAGACGTTAAAAAGTCGCTAATTAGCTCAAATGCTAAAGTTGTCCGTGATGAGATTCAAACTCGCAACTTTTGGGTTGCTAGACATTTGCATTATTCGCCTACTCATCCACCCCTACCAACCAACCTAATTAAATTTTACCCTTAAGTAACCATATGTCTTATGTAACCATACCAAACGTAAAATATCATACTAATTTGAGTGTCCCGGATTTAAATGTACTATGTCTAGTCTATGAGACCAGGCTCAAATCAATGATGAGATGAAGCACACAGCAATTGGAGAATATAGTGTCAGAAGCAGTTGTAATCTTGCTACTCGTATCAGTTGCTGAGTATTTGCTGTGGGCCCCTCAGGAATGCTTCCAAATAGATTTGCAGATGCGCATAGGCCTACAGCGGTCTAAATGATGAACCACTGAATCATTACAGAACCCATTCATAATTTACCTCTTTATCTGCAGTCATCATAACATGGAGTTGTAATGAAAATAGACAAACCTTCACTTGGTATGTTACAGTACCTTCAAGCAGGAAAAGTTTAAATATAGGTTTCAGCAATGCAATCATTTGGACCGAGCAGCACCCCAAACGACTATTTAAATGCTCAAAGATGAGAAAACACGGGAACTCATTGCCTCTGTCAGTAACATCACTTAGTCCTAATCTGATCACCTTTCTTCTCTTCTCCCTGTTGCTTACCATGGTGCCTTTAATATTGGTTCCAATTGCACCACTGCATCCTGTACTCATTTAATCATAGCATCGATGGGCCACTTAGCACCACTGTTATCTGAGAGCTGACATCGATTGTTGTCCCTCCCTGTTGTCCAAGAGGGAGGAGGGAAGGGAGGGTGTGTTTGTTTCAGGTTTGGGGTCAATTCCAATTTAATTAGAAATTCCAATTCAATTCTTGAATTTACACATGAAGTTGAGAATTTATGTTGAATTACATTTGAATTTAAAAAAACTCTTTGTAAAAATTTGTCTTTGGAATTGAATTGGAATTCAATATTTGTACATTTCACAGTTCATGGAATTAATGCACATAGTATCAAACCTTGATGGTATTTTTGTGTGATATTTTTTCTATAATTTAAACATGTATTCCAGCATAGTTACTGAGGCTGTGTGAACAGTTGCATGATCAGCCTGAAAGCCTAAGGGAATTTTATTATTGGAATTTGTATTACAATGGAATTCAGAGGAATTGAGTTATCTCTGAATTCAAAGACTGACCTGGAATTTGAATTGATTGACAGGGAGAGAGAATTGAAATACACAGAATTTGTGGAATTGACCACAACCCTGGTTTGTTTGGTGCTACTGTCTTAATGGGGACCATAGTCAATATGCAGAGAGAGAGGTATGAAATAGTAATGATGAAGATGGGTAGCTGGAGAGGAACATAATGTTGAAAATGGGGGTGGCAGTGATGCAGAGGATGATGATGACCGTGATGGTAATTGGGATGATGATAAGGATGCTTGTGCCTCGTGGCCTCAACAAAAGCATCTCATATTCAGAAGAGTTTCCGATCTCAAGATGTCTGCACTTGAAAATATGAGTGAAACTACCAAAGTTAATTTCATAAATAATTCAAAACCATGACGCCAAGCCAAAAGCAGCGATCTCGTTGAAATCAAAGGCATGAATCTCACTGACAACACTAGTGATTGATATGTCCAGTGAAATATACAGGACTCTGAAGTCTCCACTCTGGGGCTGACTGGATGGGTGTAATTATATTTCAATGCAGGATACCTACACTGCAGCACCGTTCACATAGATAGCAGATTGAAATTACATTGCACAAGCCTCAAGACACAAAGCATACACAGAAGATTGCAAACGCACAAACACTCACCGGACAGAATTTCAGGTACACCCATCTAGTACTCTTTGTCTCCATAACAGCCGGAATTCTTTGGGGCATGGATTCTACAAGTCGGAAACGTTCCACAGGGATGTTGGTCCATGCTAACACGATGACATAACGCAGTTGCTGCAGATTGGACGGCGGTACACCTGCACTACCAGCCGCTACCATTCACTTCAGGCAGGATGGGTCCATAGACTCATGCTGCATACACTAAATCCTGACTCTACCATCAGCATGACTCAACAGGAAACAAGATTCATCGGATCAGGTGATGTTTTTCGACTCCTCAGTTGTTCAGTGTTGGTGATCGCGTGCCCACTGGAACGCTTCTTCTTGTTTTTAGCGAATAGGAGTGGAACCCGCTGTGGTTGTCTGCTGCAATAGCCCAACCATGACAAGGCTCGACGAGTTGTGTGTTCCGAGATGTTGTTTTGCACACCACTGTTGTACTGCGCCGTTATTTGTCTGTTTGTGGCCTGTTTGTGGCCTGCTTGAATAACTCCATTCTCTTTTGATCTTTCTCATCAAGGAGCAGTTTTCTCTGTTAACCCTAGTCACTGTCGTGCGTGAAAAGCCCAGGAGGATGGCCGCTTCTGAGATACTGGATCCAGCGTGCCTGGCACTGCCGATCATATCAGGCTCAAAGTCACTTAGGTCACTAATTTTGCCAATTCAAACATTCAATCGAACAGTAACTGAATGCCTCGTTGCCTGTCTGCCTGCTTTATACAGCAAGCCACAGCCACGTGACTCACTGTCTGTAGAAGCGATCCATTTTCTTGAACTGGGTGGTGTACCTAATAAACTGTCCAGTGAGTGTATATAAACACACACATTTTCTTTAACTCTTCCTCTCTTACACATTCTCATGCTTCTCTCTTTGGACATCTGTTCATCAGAAAAGTGGCACTTCAAAACTTTAATCATCACACCCTGACCATAGTTTATTTGTATGTTTCTATGTTTTGGTTGGTCAGGGTGTGATCTGAGGGCATTCTATGTTGGATGTCTTGTCTAATTCTATGTCTGGCCTGATATGGTTCTCAATCAGAGGCAGGTGTTAGTCATTGTCTCTGATTGGGTACCATATTTAGGTAGCCTGGGTTTCACTGTGTGTTTGTGGGTGATTGTTCCTATCACTGTGTTTGTTGCATCAGTCAGTGCTGTTTCGGTTTTCAACATTTGTTGTTTTGTATTGTTCGTGTTTTTTCATCATTAAAGATGTATCGAACGAACCACGCTGCATTTTGGTCCGATCCTTATTCCACCTCTTCGTCAGAAGAGGAGATAGAAGAACCGCGTTACAGAATCACCCACCACAACAGGACCAAGCGGCGTGGTGACAAGCAGCGGCAGCAGGAGCAGCGATCACAGGACTTCTGGACTTGGGAGGAGATATTGGATGGAAAAGGACCCTGGGCACAGCCTGGAGAATATCGCCGTCCCAAGGAAGAACTGGAGGCGGGGAAAGCGGAGAGGCGCTGGTTTGAAGAGGCGCACGGCGATGCGGTTGGAAGCCCGAGAGTCGGCCCCAAAAATTTCTTGGGGAGTGGCTCACAGAGAGTATGGCTACACCAGGTAGGAGACCTGCGCAAACTTCCTGTGCTTATCGGGGGGCTAGAGAGACCGGGAAGGCACCGTGTTATGCTGTGGTGCGCACGGTGTCTCCAGTGCGGGTGCATAGCCCGGTGCGTTCTATTCCAGCTCCGCATATCGGCCGGGCTAGATTGAGCATCGAGCCAAATGCCATGAAGCCGGCTCTACGCATCTGGTCCCCAGTGCGTCTCCTTGGGCCGGCTTACATGGCACCAGCCTTACGCTCGGTGTCCCCGGTTCGCCTGCATAGCACAGTGCGGGCTATTCCACCTTGCCGCACTGGCAGAGTGACCGGGAGTATTCAACCAGGTAAGGTTGGGCAGGCTCGGTGCTCAAGAGCTCCAGTGCGCCTGCATGGTCCAGTCTACCCAGTACCACCTCCACACCCCAGCCCTCCGGTGGCAGCACCCCACACCAGGCTTCCTGTGCGTGTCCTCGGCTCAGTACCACCAGTGCCAGCACCACGCATCAGGCCTACAGTGCGCCTCGCCTCTCCAGGGCTGCTAGAGCCTTCCTCCTCTCCTGTGCTCTTGGACTCTCCCGCCTGTTTAACGCTGTCAGAGCCTTCCGCCTCTACAGCGTTGCCGGAGTCTCCTGTCCGTTTAGTGCAGCCAGAGCTGCCAGTCTGCATGGTGCAGCCAGAGAAGTCAGTCTGCATGGAGCAGCTGGAGCTGCCAGTCTGCAAGGAGCTGCCAGTCTGCAAGGAGCTGCCAGTCTGCAAGGAGCTGCCAGTCTGCAAGAAGCTGCCAGAGCTGCCAATCTGCATGGAGCAGCCAGAGCCGCCAGTCAGCATGGAGCAGCCAGAGCTGTCAGTCAGCATGAAGCAGCCAGAGCTGTCAGTCAGCGTGGAGCAGCCAGAGCCGTCAGTCTGCCAGGATCCGCCAGTCAGCCAGACTCTTCCAGATCTGCCAGTTAGCCAGACTCTGCCAGTCAGCCAGACTCTTCCAGATCTGCCAGTCAGCCAGACTCTTCCAGATCTGCCAGTCAACCAGACTCTTCCAGATCTGCCAGTCAGCCAGACTCTTCCAGATCTCCCAGTCAACCAGACTCTTCCAGATCCGCCAGTCAGCCAGGATCTGCCAGAACTGCCAGCCAGATGGGATCTGCTGGATTCAACTGCCTGGCTGATCTTCCTCTCGGTGCTGGGCTTACTCTCAGTGCTGGGCTTCCTCTCAGCCCCGAGCTGCCCCTCTGTCCCGAGCTGCCCCTCTGTCCCGAGCTGCCCCTCTGTCCCAAGCTGCCCCTCTGTCCCGTGTTATTTAGTAGGGTTGCCGTGGCTAGGAGGTCACGGAAGCGGACAAGGTGGGGAAGGACTAAGGTGAAGTGGGGGCCACGTCCAGCACCGGAGCCGCCACCGCGGACAGATGCCCACCCAGACCCTCCCTGATAGGTTCAGGTTTTGCGGCCGGAGTCCACACTTTGGGGGGGGGGGGTACTGTCACACCCTGACCATAGTTTATTTGTATGTTTCTATGTTTTGGTTGGTCAGGGTGTGATCTGAGTGGGCATTCTATGTTGGATGTCTTGTCTATTTCTATGTCTGGCCTGATATGGTTCTCAATCAGAGGCAGGTGTTAGTCATTGTCTCTGAATGGGAACCATATTTAGGTAGCCTGGGTTTGTGGGTGATTGTTCCTGTCTCTGTGTTTGTTGCACCAGTCAGGGCTGTTTCGGTTTTCGACGTTTGTTGTTTTGTATTGTTCGTGTTTTTTCATCATTAAAGATGTATCGAACGAACCACGCTGCATTTTGGTCCGATCCTTATTTCACCTCTTCGTCAGAGGAGGAGATAGAAGAACCGCGTTACAAATCAAAGAGGCCATCCTCCTGAGGTCTACAGTATTTAACATTTTGTAACCAATTATGTCCACTGTTACTTGAAATGATTAACACAGCCATTCACAAACCTTAATATGGAAGTGATTTAAATCCAGCACTAATTTAGCTTTTTATATTTATCATCCTCTGTCTTTGATAAACACAGATATTAATCTAATTTCAAAAAATGTCACGAAACTGGTAAATCTGGACCAAAGAGGGCTCCTTAAAGGAATACCCTCAGATAACCTCCGTCGTCTATTACATATCTTACATGCTTCATCAGAAACCAAAGCACCTTAGACAGTTCTATCTCTTGATGCAGAACAATCTTTTGATAGACTAGAATGATCATATCTTTGGTCAGTTTTGGAACATATGGGACTTGGCTTAATAAAAACACTTTATGGCAATTCTTCAGCCATAGTAATAACAGTCAGTACCTGCTCTGTTCTGTTTAGAATAACTAGAAGTAGCAGGCAAGGTGATCCCATTTCACCTCTCCTATTTTTATGGTCTATGGAGCCCCTGACCAAGGCAATTTGACAAATGAAAGAAATTACACCAATATCTCTCAATTCCACAGATCACGTCATTTCATTATATGCTGATGATATCTTACTATAGCTTTTTAAATTTATTTTTACTAGGCAAGTCAGGTAAGAACAAATTCTTATTTTCAATGATGGCCTAGGAATGGTGGGTTAACTGCCTGTTCAGGGGCAGAACAACAGATTTGTACCTTGTCAGCTCAGGGATTTGAACTTGCAACCTTTTGATTATTGGTCCAATGCTCTAACCACTAGGCTACCCTGCCGCCCCGGCAGGTGTCTATGAAGATCATAGACAAATTCAGCTTCATCTGAAATTATCAAATAAACTCTATCTGACCTCAGTAGATGGACTAATATCACAGTTGCTTCAACCGACAGAATATCTATTGTCAAAATAAATATATAACCACAGCTGATTTCCAGGCACTAGCATTTCATCCCATCCTAAATTGATTTAGACATGATTCTTCCACCCCCTGTCTGAGAATAGAGATAAATAGGGTGTCTCCTATTGGCCTGGATGAGGTGGTCTTTGCATATATATATCCATTTTAAACAATGTAAACTACATTTTGTCCTATTATAGCTCACACAATATCTAGTTTGTGCAAAATTGAAAAACAATGTAACTGGGAATCAGAATGGCATGCCAATACTCCAATATTTCACAATAATCCCTTGTGATCTGGAGGGTGGCCTTTTGCATCCCCCCAATGATCTAAATGTGGAATCCTTACCCTTGCCGATATCATGGACAGTAATGGTTTGAAAAGATTCCAAGATTCGAAAGACATTACCAGACAAATCCTTTTTTTCTGTATTTACAACTTAGATGAGCTGTACTGGCCAATGGATTCCCTTGGGAAACCCAACTACTGAACCATACATTGATGGGATTTATAAATAAATTATCTGTGCTCACGAAAGGGCTGATCTCTATAATATTTAAACAACTTCTGGAAAGCTCATATTCTGAGCTAATCATACAAAATTATGGTCTAGGGTAAAGGTAACCCTTTAACTAGAACAGAATATGGGGGAAAAAAATGACCGTGGCATCCCATACTTTGCACCATCAACTTATACATTTGAAGGTTGCTCACCAACTATTTAATACCAAGGAAATGTTTTACGATGAAATTGGCCCATACTCCCAACTCTACACTGTGTCCCAAAAATCAGGGAGACACATTCCTTCATATGATGTGGGAGTGCCCTGCAGTTAAACGCTTCTGGGGAAATGTTTACGAAATGAATTTTGTCAATATTTCATGAATGTAAATATTCAATGCTTTGCATCGATTAACAACGGTAGCTCCTTGAATTTCTCAATCAATATGATACGATTACTGCTGGCAGCCAGCACGGCCGCAAAAAACATGTTGGCTCTTGGACTGCAATCACCTCACTCTCTCTCTCTCTCTCTCAATTCGCCAGTGGATACAATTACTATTAGAAATGATAACATTAGAGTTATCAAAAGTGAGAATGATTGGTGCTCGTCAAAGAACAATTGACCTGTAACCACCCAAAACAAAACAAAATAACAAAACAAATCCAATAAAGAGGTCATCTCAGCCCCTATCATTAAAGAGAAGAGCTGCAGGTTGAGATTTAAACAGTGATCTCCAGATACCTTCTCATCACAAGGCCCAGCTCACAGCAGCTCATACCGCTGAACAGGAAACTCAGAGGGGAACAGGAGCACTAGTTACAGGTCTCACTTATTACATTACTCAACATATTTTCTTAGATGACCAGTAGTATCAGGGTGTAGACAGTCACAATCCTCCACCATCGTCCAAATCATTCTCAAATTTGAATTATGCTCTTTGCATCTCAGTCTTTGAGTATCATTTCATCACCTCACCACCTTCATCCTCTAGGTAGGCCTATGTTCGACCTAACCAGCTTAATGAAAAGTGGAGGTAAAGTGAGCAGCCACACTAAAGGCAGGAGTCAGACAGCCAGCCATGTCACCTTGAGTTTTGTGACTGTTACCGGAATCTGCCTCCTGTCACTGTACGTGTGTGGTGTGTGTGTGTGTGACACTGTTGGCTGGCTCTGTGGTTAGTGTGTCATGGCCTGCCAATATATCTTCCCCCTGGCTGGGAGACACCAGATGTGTCCTGTACTTAATTCAACAACGGTCAATTCTACAGCCTCTACATGCAGAACCTACAGAACATTCTAGATGAATACAAGT